>NC_141549.1:32367500-33567500 GCF_021556685.1 Rattus norvegicus
GGAGTTCTGAGGCGTCTTGTTAATTGATAGTGTTTCTGTTCCTATGGGGTTGCAATCCCCTTCATCTCCTTCAGTCCTTCCCCTAGCTCTTCTATAGGGTTCCCCAGGCTTAGTCCAATGGTTGGTTGTAAGTATCTGTTCACATTCATTCTAGGCTCTGCTCAACAATTAGTTAACTGGCAACAGCCAGGTGGGCCTGACTTGCTATAAAAGGGACTGTTTGCATCTTCGTAGCTCTCTATGCCCCTTCTCTCTCTCTGATTCTCTTTCTTCCCTTGCCCTTCTTTCCCTCTTTCCACTTCCTCTTCCCTCTCTTATTTTGTTCCTGGCCAGCATCTCCTCTCCTTGCCTCTCCTCTTCTCATCTCACCTCCCCCCCCTCTCTGTCTCTGTCTCTCCCTTCCTCTCTCTCCCTTCTCTCTCTCTCTCTCTCTCTCTCTCTCTCTCTCTCTCTCTCTCTCTCTCTTTCTCTGTCTGTCTCTACTCTCTTCTCAAGTCCCCTTCCCATGCCCTACATAACTGATCTTCTACACATACTGAGTGTCATATGGCTGGAACCTCAGGGGGAAGGGATGTCTCTGCATGGATCCGCCAAGACACACCTCCCACCTCCCCATACCTCGCTTTATAAAGCATATCTGGGCATCTTTCAATAAAGCACAGCAATTTCCATCTATCTCAGTCAGGTTCTGGTAGAGCCTCTAAGAGGACAGCCATGTTAGGCTTGTGTCTGTAAGCACATCTCAGCTTCAGCAGTAGTGTGAGGGTTTAGTGTCTGCTCATGGGATGTATTCCAAGTTAGAGCAGTCTCTGGATGGCCTTTCCTTTAGTCTGTGCTCCATTTTTACTATTTGAATTTCCTTTAAACAAGAATAATTCTGGGTCAAAATTGTTGAGATGGGTAGGTGGCCCTATCTCTCAACTGTGGGTCATTTCTATCTACTTGGAGAAGGTGGTCTTTTCATGTTCCATCTACACACTGTTGGACATTTAAGCTAATGTCATCTCCATTGATTCCTGGGAGCCTCTCACATCCCTGGTGTCTGGGACTTTCTAGTGGTTGCTTTCCTACCATCACCCATTCCATCCTGCTGTATAATTCTATTCAATTCCCTGCTGCTTTGGGATTCTCTCCTGTTTCCCACCATATCTGATCCTGTTCCCCTTTATTGCCTCCCCTTCACCTCTCGCACCAAGGTCTCTCCCTCCTATGATTCCTGTGATTATTTTGTTCCCCCTTCTAAGTGGGCCTTTCCTCTTTTTGATCTTTATATGATATGCGTGTTGTACCATGGGTATTCTGGTAGTTTGGCTAATATTAGTGAGTACATACAATGCATGTCATTTGGGTCTGAGTTACTTCCCTCAAGAAGATATTTTCTAGTTCCATTTGCCAGCAATGTTTATGGTGTTCTCATTTTTAAAAGCTGAGTAGTGTTCTATTGTGTAAACATTCCACAATTTTGTCCATTCTTAGGTAGAGGGACATCTGGGTTGTTTCCAGCTTCTAGCTATTACAAATAAGGCTGCTGTGAATATCCTTGTGATATTGTGGAGCATCTTTTGGGTATATACCCTGGAGTGGTGTACCTGGGTTTTAGGTAGAAATATTTCTAATTTTCTGAGGAACCCCAGAATGATTTCCAGAGTCTTTGTACCAGTTTACAATCCCACCAATAATGGAGGAGTGTTTCTCTTTCTCCACATCCTCTCTAGCATTTGTTGTCTCCTGAGTTTTTGATCTTAGCCATTCTAATTGGTATAAGGTGGAATCTTAGGGCCATTTTGTTTGTATTTTCCTGATGACTAAGGATATTTATTGAACATTTATTTAGGTGCTTTTCAGCCATTTGAAATTCCTCTGTTGGGAATTCTCTGTTTAGTTCTGTAGCCCATTTTTAAATTGGGTTATTTGGTTTTGTGGAGTCTAAATTCTTGGCTTCTTTGTATATTTTGGATGTTAGCCCTCTATTGGATGTAGAGTTAGTAAAGGTCTTTTCCCAATCTGTTGGTTGCTGATTTGTCCTATTAACAGTGACCTTTGCATTACAGAAGCTTTTCAGTTTCATGTGTCCCATTTGTCAATTGTTGATGTTAGAGCCTGAGACATTGATGTTAAGGAAAATTTCCTCAGTGCGAATGTGTTTTGAGTCTTTTCCCCACTTTCTCTTCTATTCAATTCAATGTATCTAGCTTTATATGGAGGTCCTTGATCCACTTGGATTTGAACTTTGCACAAGGATATAAATATAGATCTATTTATAGTCTTCTACATGCAGACCACCAGTTAGACCAACACCGTTTTTTGAAGATGTTTTCTTTTGTTCACGCTATGGTTTTGGATTCTTTGTCAAAAATCAATTGTCCATATTTGCATGTGTTTCTTTCTGGGTCCTGAATTTGATTCCATTGATTGACCTATCTATCTCTGTACCAATACTATTAGGTTTTATTAGTATTGCTCTGTAGTACAGCTTGAGGTCAGGGATGGTGATTCCCACAGAAGTTCTTTTATCTTTTTGCTATCCTGGGTTTTCTACTATTCCATATGAAGTTGAGAACTACTTTTCCTATCTCTGTGAAAAAAGAGTTGGAATTTTGATGGAGATTGCATTGAATTTGTAGAATGCTTTAAATAAGGCAGCCATATTTTTTCTGTTAATCCTAACAGATTCATGAGCATGGGAGATCTTTCCACCTTCTGAAGTTTCCTTTGATTTTTTTCTTCAGGAACTTGGGTTCTTGTCATATAGATTTTTTTGCCTGCTTGGGTAGAGTCAGAGCAAGATATGTTTTATTATTTGTGATTATTGTGAAGAATACTGTTTCCTTAATTTCTTTCTAAGCCCATTTATTCTTTGTGTAGAGAAAGGCTATTGATTTCTTTAATTTTATATCTAGGAACTTTGCTAAAGTTCTGATCACCCGTGGGAGTTCTTTGGTAGAATTTTGGGGGTCACTTATGTATAGTATCATACCATCTGCAAATAATGATTTCTTGATTTCTTCCTTCCCAATATGAATTCCTTTAACATCTTTTTGTTGTCCAGTTGCTCTAGGTAGAACTTCAAGTACTATATTGAATAAGTAGGGAGACAGTGGGCAACTTCAAGTTTTTCTTCAATTAATTTGATGTTGGCCATTGGTTTTCTGTATATTTCTTTCATTATGTTTAGGTATATATTTTGAGTTCATGATCTCTCCAAGACATTTAACATGAAGGAATTTCTATTTTGTCTAAGCTTTTTTCAGAGTCTAATAAGATAATCATGTATTTTTTTCATATATATAAGCCTTTCGGTATTCTTTAATTCAGCGCAAGAATTTTCTTGATTCTTTTCGCATTTATGTTCTTAAAGAAATTTGGTCTGGAGTTCACTTTCTTTGTTCTGTCTTTGTGTGGTTTAGAACAAATTAGGTAGTATTCCTTCTGCTTCCATTGTGTTGAATAATTTGTGGAGTATTGGCCATACGTCTTTTTTGAAGGTTTGGCAGAATTCTGCAATAAATCCATCTGACCCTCAGCTTTTTTTTTTTGGTTGGGAGACTTTTAATGACTGCTTTTATCTCTTTTGGGGTCATCAGACTGTTTAGATAATTCAAGTGATCCTGATTTAACTTTGGTGCATTGTGTCTATCTCAAAAGTCATCCATTTTATCTCAGTTTTCCAGGTTTGCTGAATAATGGTTTTTGCAGTAAGATCAGATAATTTTTTGAATTTCCTCAGTTATGTCTCCCTTTTCATTTCTGATTTTGTTAATTTGCATACTCTCTCTGTGCCCTTTAGTTAGTTTGACTAAGTTTTTTGTATATTGTTGATTTTTTCAAAGAACAGCTTAGTTTTATTAAATATTTTTGTTATTACATTTGTTTATAATTGGTTGTTTTAGCCCTGAATTTAATTATTTCCTTCCATCAACTCCTCTTGAGTTTGTTTGCTTCTGTTTCTTGTAGAATGTTCAGATGTGCTGTCAAGTTGCTAGAGTAGGATCTCTTCAATTTTATTATGAAGGCACTTCTTGCTATGAATTTTCCACATAGTACTGCTTTCATTGTGTCCCACATAGATATGCTGTGCCTTGATTTTCATTAAATTCTGGAAAGCTTTAATTTCATTGTGTCCCACATAGATATGCTGTGTCTTGATTTTCATTAAATTCTGGAAAGCTTTAATTTTTTTCTCTTTTTCTTCTCTGTCAAAGCTATCATCGACTAAAGATTTGTCTGGTCTCCATGAGTATGTGGGCTTTTTCCTTATTTCTTTTTCTTTATTGGATTGCTTATGTATTTACATTTCAAATGTCATCCCCTTTCCCATTTCCCACCTTTCTCATCCCCCTTTCCTATGCCTTTATGAGGATACTCCCCCTCTCACCCACTTACTCCCTCCTCAACACCTTGCATTCCCCTGCACTGGGGAAAAGTTCCTTCACAGGACCAAGGACTTCTCCTCCTATTGATGCCAGACAATGCCATCATCTGCTACATATGCGGCTTGACCCATGGGTCCCCCATGTGCACTCTTTGGCTGTTGGTTTAGTCACTGGGAGCTCTGGGGGATCTAGTTGGTTGATATTTTTCTTCTTCTTGTGGGATTGCAAACCCCTTCAGGTCCTTCAGTCCTTTCTCTAACTCCTCCATTGTGGTTCTCATGCTCAGTCTGATGATATGTGGGTTTCTGCTGTCTTATCATTGAAGTACAGCCTTATTCCATAGTGGTATTATATTTAACCTTCTTGTATCTGTTGAGGCTTGTTTTATGTCTGGTTATATGGTCAAGTTCTGAGAAGGTACTATGAGGTGTTGTGGAAAGGTGTATTCTTTCATTTTAGGATGAACTTTCCTGAAGATATCTGTTGAATCCATTTAGTTCACAATCTCTATTAGTTTCCACTGTGTCCCTGTTTAGTTTCTGTTTCAGGGACTTGTACATTATTAGTAAGAGTGGGGTATTGAAATACCCCACTATAATTGAGTGAGGTTCAATGTTTGTTTTGAGCTTTAGTAAAGTTTCTTGTATGAATCTGGGTGCCCTTGCATTTGGGGCATAGATGTTCATAATTAAGAATTCATCTTGGTCTGTTTTTCCTTTGATGAGTATAAAATGCACCCTCCCATGTCTTTTGATAAGTTTTGGCTGAAAGTCTATTTTTATTTAGTATTAGAATGCCTACTCCATCTTTTTCCTTGGGACCATTTGTTTGGAAAACTAATTTCCAGCCTTGTACTCTGATCATGGTAGTGTCCATCATTATCACTGTAGTGTGTCCTGTATGCAGCAAAGTGCTGGGTTCTGACACCCTGTGTCTTTTTATTGAGGAATTGAGTTCATTTATTTGACATATATTAAAGACCAATGATTTTTGGTTCCTATGAATTTTGTTGTTAGAGATGGTATATGTTTGTTTGATTCTCTTCTTTTGGGTTTGTTGTGTGACGGTTGATTTTTTTTTTTTTTTGTATTTTTTTGTGTATAGTTACCCTTCTTGTGTTTCGTAGGTTTCCTTCTAGCATCCTCTGCATGGTTGGAGTAGTAGAAAGGTGTTGTTTAAGTTTGGTAGTCTCATCGATAATCTTATTTTCTCCATGTTTTGTGATTGAGAATTGTTGGGCATAGTAGCAAGGGTTGACATTTTTTGTTTTCGTAGATTCTACATAATATCTGTTCAGAACATTCTGGCTTTTGGAGTTTCTGTAGGGAAATCTGTTAAAATCCTGATAGGTCTGCCTTTGTATGTTACTTTGCATTTTTCCTTTATAGTTTTAATATTATTTCTTTGTTCTGTACATTCAGTGTTTTGGTTATTATGTGAGGAAAGGATTTCTCCTCGTCCTGGTCCAAACTGTTTGGTGTTCTGTAGGCTTCTTGTATGTGAATGATGAAGTATTTCTTTAGGTTAGGGAAGTTTTCTTCCTTTGCTGAAGATGTTTTCTGTTCATTTGAATTGGAAATCTTCACTGCCTTCTATTCCTATTACTCCTAGGTTTATTCTGTCCTGAATTTCCTGGGGTTTTTGGGATAGGAGATTTTTGCATGTTGTATTTCCTTTGACCATTGTTTCAGTATCTTCTACGGGATCCTCTAAGTCTGATAATCTCTCTTCTATCTCTTTTATTCTGTTGGTAATGCGTGCATCTGTAACTCCTGATCCTTTTCCTAGGTTTCCCATCTCCAGGGTTGCTTCCATTTGTGATTCTTTTATTGTTTCTATTTCCATTTTTAGGTCTTGGACAGTTTTGGTCAATCTGTCACTTGTTTGACTGTGTCTTCCTGTATCTCTTTAAGGGATTCATTTGTTTCCTCTTTTAGGACTTCTATGGGTTGCCTGTGTTCTTCTGTATTTCTGTAAAAGATATTTATGTCCTCCTTAAAGACCTCTATTATTTACTTGGGATTTAAGGTCAGAATCTTGCCTTTCAGGTGTGTTAGAGTATTAGGGACTTACTATGATGGGAAAAGTGGGTTTTGATGGTGCCAAGTTATATTGGCTTCTATTGCTTATATTTTAGTGCTTGACTCTAGCAATCTGGTTATCTCTGGTGTTAAGTGTCATGGTTGTTTCTGTTTCCTGTACCTCCTTGAATGCAGGTAGAGCTCTGTAACCTGGGTTAGAGCAGGCCTTCTGGGAGGCAGGCAATGCTCTCTCTAGTTACAGGGGCCTCTTGTATCCCTGGTTAGGTCAGACCTCCTGGTAGAGAGAGAGGCTGTGTTCCTGGTTCAGCAGACCTCCTGATAGGCAGACAGCTTCTGGCAAGTGGGGAGGGTCCAGAACTCCTGATCTGTCCTGGGCAGAAGGGCCAACTAGAAGGACAATGTGTCTCTGGTGAGCATATAGATCCTGCATCCTCATAGTTGCATTTGAGTCTCAGCTAGGAAAGGTGTTATGGCAGGGGGTCTTACCATATGGATATTGTAGACCCTCTGGGAGATAGGCTGTCTCTGGAGTGTGGGAGTGGGTCAAGAGCTCCAGATGGGCCCTAAGTGGATTTGCAGGACAGAGTTGCAAACCAAAAGAAAGATGTGTCTCTAGCAGGGCAAAATGTTCATGGTCTGCTGGGCTCCATGGGGGTCCCAGCTTTGGTAGGTATTGGGGAGAGGAGAGGTTCTAATCTGTGTCCCTGGATAAGGTAGGCCTTCTAGGAGACAGTTTGTTTCTGGGGTATGGTAATGGGGCAGAAGCACCAGATCTGCTCCATGAAGAGTTGCAAACAAGAAGGAAGATCTCTCTCCAACAGGGTGGATAGATTCTGAATCTGCTGGATATAGTAGATGCCCTGGTAGACAAGATATCTTTGAGTTATGGGAGTTGGGTAGGAACACCCAATTTGCCCCAGTCAGAAGTCGCAGGTTGGAGTTACAGATACTCCTTTGACTTTTTTATCCATTCTGATATAAATACTTCCTAATTTCTATTTCCCTTTTCTAAAAATAGAAGCAGATGATTAAATTTTTTTCTATTCAAGCCCTGCCAGGGCAATTAGTGTAACTAACATAAGACATGAAGGTAGAACAGAATCACCTGATGTCCAGGTCCTGTATCCACCAACTACATTCCAGACCAATGCAGATATCCACTTCTCATCGGGCTTTGTGGGCTAGGATTTTTCCTCTCAGAAACACACTAATCTAACCTCTGATGAGAAAAGGGCTTGGAATATAGTAAAAATGTCTCTCCACAGAATTTGCCAGCCCATAGCAGGAAAATTTAATCTCTGGCATTTCACAAAACCATCAGAGAATTCAGGTTGCCACTTTGCGATTGCAATATATCCAAAGAGCATCTTCTGTGTCACTCATCTGTCCTGCAAGGTCAGGATAAATTTCAAGCTCTCAAAGATGGCAATCTTTGGTATCTTTAGTACTCCATTACTAAACAGTTTAGTAATAGCATTCAGAAGTGCCTAATATACAAAGAGTCAGTACCAGACCTGGTTCTATTTACAGCTAATTATCCTTTCTATATCAGCACTACTCAATCTATGGTTCATGACCCATTTGGGGGTCTCTTATAACATATCCTGCAGTTCTGGAATTGACATTGTGATTCATAACAATAACAAAAATACACTTATGAAATAACTCTGAAATAATTTTAGAGTTGAGGGTCACTACAACATGAGGAACTGTATTCAAGTGCCACAGCATTAGGAAGATTGAGAACCACTACTCTATATGGAATCACCAGCCACTTTGCAGATAATTTAAATACAAGATGTTTTCAAGTATATTTAAAATAATGTCAGTATATAAATATAAATTAAAGTTGATTTACTTTCATATACTCAACCTATAATTCATATTTCTTTGACATTGAACATAAATGCTGCTAAGTTTTTTATATGAAGGGACCCCTGTACTTTGGTACTGTGGTTTACTCCCCTTTGGACCTTATATTAGGCACAGTCTACACTCAAAACCAGTTTTCAAACCCAACCCAAATGCAAACAGATTGTCTCTTAAGCAAGGCAAAGAGACAAAGAGTCTTAATCTTAATTTGGTAGAAAGATCAGCAAATAGCTTTGCAAATATTAAATTTTTTTGCATATGCCAATTTTAAGAGGGAAAAAGAGGAGATCTGTGTGAGAATGAGCCTAGCATGTGCTGGTAGGGTCTGATTGGGTGTTTTAATTAGGTTAGTCAAGAAAATGTATTTTGATTACTGAACCTTGATATTTTGTTCAGTGTTAAGAGTGAATCTGTGACTAAGTAAGGGAATAGAATTTGGTGACTATCTTCAGGAATATAATATAAGAGTTTAGCCAATTGTAGAAGGGTAAGAGCAAAACCTGTTCTTGCCATGATTGCTATGCTCAGGCCTGCTTGCCATGGTCCACCATGCTAGAGGTTTTCATTATACACTGATATATTTTTACTTCAAGGTGAGTCCAAGCTAGAGGAAAATCAGTAGTAGTAACCAAGGAAGGTGATCATTGGCAAAATATGCATTTAGAGGATCTGAGGCTAAGAATGTAAATATTGTGAATTAGATGATATGTATCATATAGGGAGTAAAAAATACTGAATTTGAGGAAACCATAAGAAGCCTGGAATTAGAGTCATACAGGTCAGTGAACATAATAAATCAAAGTTAAGGCAGTAGACAAGAGTCAAAAGGAAAGTATACCAAGGGAATTTAGTATAATTAAGACTTGAATGGATTTCATAGGCTGCAAGGATGCCTGTCTCTTATTCTGCCTTTTACAGAATCTTCAACCTAAGAAAAAGCTCTGAGGATAGACTCTTGTATGTTGAGTTCTTGTTTCCAGAGTGTTTCCATGATCAAAATGCTGTCATGGGCCTTTTCATCAAATACAAGCTGCACATAGGCCATAGAGGAAGATATAGTCACCCAAATACCTCCTGTACTTTGGAGTTGACAATATTCATGATCAAGGAGGAAATGTATAAACAGACACTGCATTATTTATACATTAACAATTGCTAATGAGTTTTTTGACTTAGGGGGAACACCTTGGTCTTCTGAGTTTGTTGCTTTTAAACTGTTTTAATTCAATGGATATCCAAATTAATTTCACTGTGATAGTAACAAAAGATGCTTCTGGAAAGTGAATCAGCATAAGCCTGACCAACACTGAAAAAAGTAGATTCAGAGATTCAGAATATAGTTTACAGATTGTCATATAATCCTGAATAAATTCTATTACAAGTCTGTTGATGAAACAAGGTACTTGGGGCTGAGATACAAGCTTGTTACAGAAATCGATTCTAGAGTACATAGTAGCATTCAAAACAAAAGAAAGAGGGATGAAAAGAATGAAAGGAAGAAAGAAAGAAACAAATGGAAGGAAAGAATAACAGCAGTAGTAACAACAACAAAAATTTTTAAAAAGTGTACAAGAACATTGGAATAAGAATATCATCAAAGATAATCTAAAAAGATATTCAGAGTGTTTTTTATTTCTTTGTTTGCTACGGTCACCCTCATAGATGACACGGAGTTTTTGTTTGCACTAAGTTTTCACTTCAGCTTTTAAATGCTCTCACACACTCCAGTCATTTCTCTCAGTATTTTCTTCCTTCTCAACCTGATCCCCTGTTCATAACTTCACCAGCCCACAGTCCATCCACAAAATCTATTCTAGTTCTCCTTCCCAGATACATTCTTGTGTCTCCCCAGATGCCTTCTTTTGTTCTTTAGCCTTTCTGTGTTTGTGGACTGTAGGATGATTGTGTTTTACTTTCTAGCTAATATCTACTTAATAGTGAATATATACAATGCTTTTCTTTCTAGGTCAGTTTACCTCATCAGAGTGTTCTTTTCTTAGTTTCACTCATCTGCCTGTAAATATCATTATGTCATTTATTTGCCAGCTGATTAATTGTACATTGTGTAAATGTACAGTTTTTATTCATTCTTGGTTGAGTGACATCAAGGTTGCTTCCAGTTACTAGCTATTATGAATAAGATACTATGAACATAATTGAGCAAGTGTCCTTGCAGTATAATAGTGCATCATTTGAGTACATGCCAAAGAGTGAGACTGCTGGATTTTGAGGTAGATTTATTTTCAATTTTTGAGAAACTGCCACATTAACTTCCAAAGTTTTAAATAAGTTTGAACTCATACCAACACTGGAGGAATGTTCTCCTTGTTCCACATTCTTACTAGCTTGAGGAAACATTTGTGTTTCTGACCTTTTTCATAATGATGTGTGTAAGACATAATCTCAAGCTTGTAAGTTGTATTTTCCTGATGACTAAGAATGAACATTTCTTTGAATGTTTCTCAGTCATTTGAGATCCCTCCGTTGGGAGTTCTCTGTTTAGATATCTACAGTATTTTTAATTGGATTGTTTAGTTTGTTAATATCTAGTTTTTTGAGTTCTTTGAATATTTTAAATTACAATCCTCTGTCAGATGTGAAGTTAGTGACAGACCTTTTCCATTCTCTGGGCTGCCTTTTTGTCCTATTTTCAGTGTTCTTTGGCTTATAGAAGCTTTTCATTCATTAATTTTCAATCTTTTTTGAAATATATTTTTCTATATTATTTGGGAATTTCACATCATATACCTCAATCGCTCTTACTTCTTAGTCCTCCCAAACCACTGCCCTACCCTTGTGACAGTCCCCCACCCAAAGGAGAAGTAAACCAAATTCAATTTGAATTGCCTATATACTCATTGAACCATGGCCAAACTTCCAATGGACAAACCCTTAAAGAACTCAACCCCAGCCCTTGCTACAAGCCATCAGTTTTGGACAAGCACAATTCACCATCCTTATCACAATTTTTAAGAATTGAATTTAGTGGCTTTCCTGTCTAGGATGCGAATAACTGGATGTTGGTGGAGAAATTATGGGTTTATGGGTTGTTGAAGCCTTCTAGGTCTCTCTCTCTCAACTCTGAGTCTGTTGTCATAGATACTACAGCAAAAGTAGCTTCCCAAGTAGTAGGAGCTAGATCATGTACTTTCTCACAGACCCATTTCTTCTTACTGGGTTGCTTGTCCAATCTTCATATGAGAGGTTACCTAGTCTTAGTGTTACTTGATATGGTGTGTTTGGTTGATATGCCTGGGAGGTCAATACTTTTCTGAAGGGAAATGGAAAAGGAATGAAGATAGAGGAGAGCTTAGGAGGGAGGATTAGGAGAAGATGGAGTAGGGGAAACTACAGTTGGGATGTAATATATTAGAGAAGATTTGTAAAAAAAAATATCAATCTTTTTGGATGTAAATAAATCTAGCTAGACATCAGTTACTAGAGTCCGCCTTAGAGTCAGCAATGGGAATGGGGCATCATGACTTAAAAAGACCCTAAATCTGACAAATCATGTACTGAATTGACTTGAAACTTCCATCAATACCCTTTCAATAATAATATAAATTATCAATGCCCAAGCAAATAACTATCTTAGGATACGTATTTTCATTATTTAGCAAAAGTTAGATAAAAAGACTGAAATAAGATGCTTGACCAATTGAAAAGTGACAATGCAGCCCAAGACACTATTTTACTAAATTGTTTTTAGTTAAAGTAAAATGTTTCATTATTTGAAATGTAACATAGTTTATTTGTGCATAACATGAAAGTAAAACAATTTTCTGTACACTATACAAAATTGTTTATAGATATATCTAGAGCCCTATTGAGGGCCCCTGGGATGAAAATTGTAGAAAAAAAAAGCATTATAATATTTTTAATAAATCAAAAGAAGAAGCTCAATGTTGGATGCTCTCTTTGAAGATCTATCATAAGAAAAATGACCAAGATGGCAGTATATAATAACATGTGCATAGGTTTAGCCACTGGTAGTAAAATGAGACTTATTTTATTTTATTTTTATTGAATACTTTATGTATTTACATTTCAATTTTATCCCCTTTCCCCCATCTCCCATCCCTATCTATGAAGGTACTCCCAGTCCCACCACCCACTCCCATCTAAATGCCCTGGCACTCCCCTACACTGGAGAAATGAGCCTTCATAGGACCAAGGGCTTCTCCACCTATTGATGCCAGATAATGTCATCCTCTGCTACTTATGCGGCTTGAGTCATGGGACTTTTCATGTGTACTCTTTGGTTGGTAGTTTAGTCCCTGGGAGCTCTGGGGGAGGGGTCATGTTGGTTGATACTGCTGTTTTCCCTATGTGGTTACGAACCCCTTTAGCTCCTTTAGTCTTTCTCTAACTCCTCCATCAGGATCTCCATGCTCAGTTCAATGGTTAGCTCCAAGCATCCTCACCTTTATCAGTAAGCCTCTGGCAGAGCCTGTCAGGAGACATTCATATCAGGCTCCTGTCAGCAAGCACTTCTTGGCATCAGCAGTAGTGACTAGCTTTGGGGGCTACATATGGAATGGATCCCAAGGTGGGGCAGTCTCTGGATGACCTTTTCATCAACCCCTGCTCTACTCTCTGTCCCTGTATTTCCTCCTGTGAATATTTTGTTCTCCCTTCCAAGAATGACTGAAGTATCCATATTTTGGTCTTAAAGAGGAAAAGAGAAATATTAGTTTTGTGGAAGCGTCTAAGTAATTGATCTGGGAAATAAAAAAAAAATAACATTCCCACTGAAAGTCTGTTTTTCTGAATTTTATAGACATTCCTTTCTCACCATTTAGTACAATATTGACATTGAGACTACACACTTAAACAGTGCCAAATGCTCTAAGACTCTCTGTTAGCTCAAATTTTAGATTAAAATAATATGTAAAAATATGTGGTTGCTGCTGCCGTGAAGAGCTCGTAGGCAGCACCCCACGAGCAAACTTAATCCTCGGGACCACAGGTAAGACCAACTTTTCTGCTGCAAGCGACCTGCCTGGTGAACTCAGGACACATAGAGGCAAAATTCCCCTAGGACCTGGCACTTCCGGTGGTTAGCAGGAGTCCCAAACCCGCAGATCCCTGCCCGCAGCAGCTCTCTGCTCCCAAACCCTGTGGGAGAGAGACCTCACCGCATGGTCAGGTGGGCACTCCTGAGGCTGCAGAGCGGAAGAGACCACCAACACTGCCCACCCCTGCTCACATCCCTGGCCCAAGAGGAAATGTATACGGCCTATGGGTTCCCATAGAGGAGGGCCAAGGAGCAGCAGGTCTCCTGCATCTGAGACACCACCAGAACCTGAAGGGACCTACCGGATAAACAGTTCTCTGCACCCAAATCCCGTGGGAGGGAGAGCTAAACCTTCAGAGAGGCAGACACGCCTGGGAAACCAGAAGAGACTGCACTCTGCACACATCTCTGACGCCAGAGGAAAACACCAAACTCCATCTGGAACCCTGGTTCACGGAAGCTCCCGGAAAGGGCGGCGCAGATCTTCCTGGTTGCTGCCGCCGCGGGGAGCTGGTAAGCAACACCCCACGAGCAAACTTGAGCCTCGGGACCACAGGTAAGACCAACTTTTCTGCTGCAAGTGACCTGCCTGGTGAACTCCAGACACAGGCCCACAGGAACAGCTGAAGACCTGTAGATAGGAAAAACTACACGCCCGAAAGCAGAACACTCTGTCCCCATAACTGGCTGAAAGAAAACAGGAAAACAGTTCTACAGCACTCCTGACACACAGGCTTATAGGACAGTCTAGCCCCTGTCAGAAATAGCAGAACAAAGTAACACTAGAGATAATCTGGTGGCGAGAGGCAAGCGCAGGAACCCAAGCAACAGAAACCAAGACTACATGGCATCATCGGAGCCCAATTCTCCCACCAAAGCAAACACGGAATATCCAAACACACCAGAAAAGCAAGATCTAGTTTCAAAATCATATTTGATCATAATGCTGGAGGACTTCAAGAAAGACGTGAAGAACTCCCTTAGAGAAACACAGGAAAACATTAATAACAAGTAGAAGCCTACAAAGAGGAATCGCAAAAATCCCTGAAAGAATTCCAGGAAAATATAAATAAACAAGTAGAAACCCATAAAGAGGAGTCACAAAAATCCTTGAAAGAATTCCAGGAAAACACAATCAAACAGTTGAAGGAATTAAAAATGGAAATAGAGGCAATCAAGAAAGAACACATGGAAACAACCCTGGATATAGAAAAACAAAAGAAGAGACAAGGAGCTGTAGATACGAGCTTCAACAACAGAATACAAAAGATGGAAGAGAGAATCTCAGGAGCAGAAGATTCCATAGGAATCATTGACTCAACTGTCAAAGATAATGTAAAGCAGAAAAAGCTACTGGTCCAAAACATACAGGAAATCTAGGACTCAATGAGAAGATCAAACCTAAGGATAATAGGTATAGAAGAGAGTGAAGACTCCCAGCTCAAAGGACCAGTAAATATCTTCAACAAAATCATAGAAGAAAACATCCCTAACCTAAAAAAAGGGATACCCATAGGCATGCAAGAAGCCTACACAACTCCAAATAGATTGGACCAGAAAAGAAACTCCTCCTGTCACATAATAGTCAAAACACCAAATGCACAAAATAAAGAAAGAATATTAAAAGCAGTAAGGGAAAACGGTCAAGTAACACAAAAAGGCAGACCTATCAGAATCACACCAGACTTTTCACCAGAAACTATGAAAGCCAGAAGATCCTGGACAGATGTCATACAGACCCTAAGAGAACACAAATGCCAGCCCAGGTTACTGTATCCTGCAAAACTCTCAATTAACATAGATGGAGAAACCAAGATATTCCATGACAAAACAAAATGTACACAATATCTTTCTACAAATCCAGCACTACAAGGGATAATAAATGGTAAAGCTCAACATAAGGAGGCAAACTATACCCTAGAAGAAGCAAGAAACTAATCGTCTTGGCAACAAAACAAAGAGAAGAAGATCATACAAACATAACCTCATATCCAAATATGAATATAACAGGAAGCAATAATCACTATTCCATAATATCTTTCAACATCAATGGCCTCAACTCCCCAATAAAAAGACATAGATTAACAAACTGGATAAACAACGAGGACCCTGCATTCTGCTGCCTACAGGAAACACACCTCAGAGACAAAGACAGATACTACCTCAGAGTGAAAGGCTGGAAAACAACTTTCCAAGCAAATGGTTGGAAGAAGCAAGCTGGAGTAGTCATTCTAATATCAAAGAAAATCAATTTTTAACTAAAAGTCATCAAAAAAGATACGGAAGGACACTTCATATTCATCAAAGGAAAAATCCACCAAGATGAACTCTCAATCCTAAATATCTATGCCCCAAATACAAGGGCACCTACATACGTAAAAGAAACCTTACAAAAGCTCAAAACACACATTGCACTTCACACAATAATAGTAGGAGATTTCGACACCCCACTCTCATCAATGGACAGATCATGGAAACAGAAATTAAACAGAGACGTAGACAGACTAAGAGAAGTCATGCGCCAAATGGACTTAACAGATATTTATAGAACATTCTATCCTAAAGCAAAAGGATATACCTTCTTCTCAACTCCTCATGGTACTTTCTGCAAAACTGACCATTAAATTGGTCAAAAGATGGGCCTCAACAGGTACAGAAAGATAGAAATAATCCCATGCGTGCTATCAGACCACATTGGCCTAAAACTGGTCTTCAATAACAATAAAGGAAGAATGCCCACATATACGTGGAAATTGAACAATGCTCTACTCAATGATAACCTGGTCAAGGAAGAAATAAAGAAAGAAATTAAAGACTTTTTAGAATTTAATGAAAATGAAGGTAGAACATACCCAAACTTAAGGGACACAATGAAAGCTGTGCTAAGAGGAAAACTCATATCGATGAGTGCCTGCAGAAAGAAACAGGAAAGAGCATATGTCACCTGCTTGACAGCACACTTAAAAGCTCTAGAACAAAAAGAAGCAAATACACCCAGGAGGAGTAGAAAGCAGGAAATAATCAAACTCAGAGCTGAAATCAACCAAGTAGAAACAAAAAGGACCATAGAAAGAATCAACAGAACCAAAAGTTGGTTCTTTGAGAAAATCAACAAGATAGATAAACCCTTAGCCAGACTAACGAGCGGACACAGAGAGTGTGTCCAAATTAACAAAATCAGAAATGAAAAGGGAGACATAACTACAGATTCAGAGGAAATTCAAAAATCATCAGATCTTACTATAAATCCTATATTCAACAAAACTTGAAAATCTGCAGGAAATGGACAATTTCAAAGACAGATACCAGGTACCGAAGTTAAATCAGGAACAGATAAACCAGTTAAACAACCCCATAACTCCTAAGGAAATAGAAGCAGTCATTAAAGGTCTCCCAACCAAAAAGAGCCCAGGTCCAGATGGGTTTAGTGCAGAATTCTATCAGACCTTCATAGAAGACCTCATACCAATATTATCCAAACTATTCCACAAAATTGAAACAGATGGAGCACTACCGAATTCCTTTTATGAAGCCACAATTATTCTTATACCTAAACCACACAAAGACCCAACAAAGAAAGAGAACTTCAGACCAATTTCCATTATGAATATCGACGCAAAAGTACTCAATAAAATTCTGGCAAACTGAATCCAAGAGCACATCAAAACAATCATCCACCATGATCAAGTAGGCTTCATCCCAGGCATGCAGGGATGGTTTAATAAACGTAAAACCATCATGATCCATTATATAAATATACTGAAAGAACAAAACCACATGATCATTTCATTAGATGCTGAGAAAGCATTTGACAAAATTCAACACCCTTCATGATAAAAGTCCTGGAAAGAATAGGAATTCAAGGCCCATACCTAAACATAGTAAAGGCCATATACAGCAAACCAGTTGCTAACATTAAAGTAAATGGAGAGAAACTTGAAGCAATCCCACTAAAATCAGGGACTAGACAAGGCTGCCCACTCTCTCCCTACTTATTCAATATAGTTCTTGTAGTTCTAGCCAGAGCAATCAAACAACAAAAGGAGATAAAGGGGATACAGATTGGAAAAGAAGAAGTCAAAATATCACTATTTGCAGATGATATGATAGTATATTTAAGTGATCCCAAAAGTTCCACCAGAGAACTACTAAAGCTGATAAAGAACTTCAGCAAAGTGGCTGGGTATAAAATTAACTCAAATAAATCAGTAACCTTCCTCTACACAAAAGAGAAACAAGCCGAGAAAGAAATTAGGGAAACGACACCCTTCCTAATAGACCCAAACAATATAAAGTACCTCGGTGTGACTTTAACCAAGCAAGTAAAAGATCTGTACAATAAGAACTTCAAGACTCTGAAGAAAGAAATTGAAGAAGACCTCAGAAGATGGAAAGATCTTCATGCTCATGGATTGGCAGGATTAATATAGTAAAAATGGCCATTTTACCAAAAGCGATCTACAGATTCAATGCAATCTCCATCAAAATACCAATCCAATTCTTCAAAGAGTTAGACAGAACAATTTGCAAATTCATCTGGAATAACAAAAAACCCAGGATAGCTAAAACTATCCTCAACAATAAAAGGACTTCAGGGGGAAACACTATCCCTGAACTCAAGCAGTATTACAGAGCAATAGTGATAAAAACTGCATGGTATTGGTACAGAGATAGACAGGTAGACCAATGGAACAGAATTGAAGACCCAGAAATGAACCCACACACCTATGGGCAATCGATTTTTGACAAAGGAGCCAAAACCATCAAATAGAAAAAAGATAGCATTTTCAGCAAAAGGTGCTGGTTCAACTGGAGGTCAACATGTAGAAGAATGCAGATCGATCCATGCTTATCACCCTGTACAAAGCTTAAGTCCAAGTGGATCAAGGACCTCCACATCAAACCAGATACACTCAAACTAATAGAAGAAAAACTAGGGAAGCATCTGGAACACATGGGCACTGGAAAAAATTTCCTGAATAAAACACCAATGGCTTATGTTCTAAGATCACGAATCGACAAATGGGATCTCATAAAACTGCAAAGCTTCTGTAAGGCAAAGAACACTGTGGTTAGGACAAAACGGCAACCAACAGATTGGGAAAAGATCTTCACCAATCCTACAACAGATAGAGGCCTTATATCCAAAATATACAAAGAACTAAGGAGTCACACCACAGGGAGACAAATAACCCTATTAAAAATTGGGGATCAGTGCAAAATAAAGAACTCACAGCTGAGGAATGCAGAATGGCTGAGAAACACCTAAAGAAATGTTCAACATCTTTAGTCATAAGGGAAATGCAAATCAAAACAACCCTGAGATTTCACCTCACACCAGTGAGAATGGCTAAGATCAAGAACTCAGGTGACAGCAGATGCTGGCGAGGATGCAGAGAAAGAGGAACACTCCTCCATTGTTGGTGGGATTGCAGACTGGTACCACCATTCTGGAAATCAGTCTGGAGGTTCCTCAGAAAATTGAACATTGAACTGCCTGAGGATCCAGCTATACCTCTCTTGGGCATATACCCAAAAGATGCCTCAACATATAAAAGAGACACATGCTCCACTATGTTCATCGCAGCCTTATTTATAATAGCCAGAAGCTGGAAAGAACCCAGATGTCCTTCAACAGAGGAATGGATACAGAAAATGTGGTACATCTACACAATGGAATATTACTCAGCTAGCAAAAACAATGACTTTATGAAATTCTTAGGCAAATGGTTGGAACTGGAAAATATCATCCTGAGTGAGGTAACCCAATCACAGAAAAACACACATGGTATGCACTCATTGATAAGTGGCTATT
Organism: Rattus norvegicus; assembly: GCF_021556685.1. NCBI lineage: Eukaryota > Metazoa > Chordata > Mammalia > Rodentia > Muridae > Rattus > Rattus norvegicus. The sequence goes on from NC_141549.1 coordinate 32,386,620, forward strand.
AGCCCAAATGCTTGAATTACCCTAGATGCCTAGAACAAATGAAACTCAAGACGGACGATCAAATACGAATGCTTCACTCCTTCTTTAAAAGGCGAACAAGAATACCCTTGGCAGGGATTAGAGAGGCAAAGATTAAAACAGACACAGAAGGAACACCCATTCAGAGCCTGCCCCACATTTGGCCCATATATATACAGCCATCCAATTAGACAAGATGGATGAAGCAAAAAGTGCAGGCCGACAGGAGCCGGATGTAGATCGCTCCTGATAGACACAGCCAGAATACAGCAAACACAGGGGCGAATGCCAGCAGCAAACCACTGAACTGAGAATAGGACCCCCGTTGAAGGAATCAGAGAAAGAACTGGAAGAGCTTGAAGGGGCTTGAGATCCCATATGTACAACAATGCCAAGCAACCAGAGCTTCCAGGGACTAAGCCACTACCTAAAGACTATACATGGACTGACCCTGGACTCTGACCTCAAGGTAGCAATGAATATCCTAGTAAGAGCACCAGTGGAAGGGGAAGCCCTGGGTCCTGCTAATACTGAACCCCCAGTGAACTAGATTGTTGATGGGAGGGCGGCAATGTGGGGAGGACGTGGAGGGGAACACCCATAAATGAGGGGGGGAGGGATTAGGGGGATGTTTGCCCGGAACCCGGGAAAGGGAATAACACTCGAAATGTAAATAAGAAATACTCAAGTTAATAAAAAAAATATGTACACATATGTGTGGAGTGGAGAAATTCAATACAACTAAAACATTTTAAAAGATGACAATACTTTGATTCCCTTTGCCTAAAGGAATAGTTTCTAGGATAAATTCCTGATGATTAAAAAAGAAATTAAAGCAGCAAAAATGAAATACATATCTAATGCAAGGAAGGGAAAGGATGGAGGGACATGTAAAAGAAAGTGTGTAGATAGCAGCAGGGAAGGAATGAAATCTCTAAGTTCCAGACATATTAAAGTTTTATAAAACATGAAAATAGATTTTATTTATTTATACTTTTATATGAACGAAATAGACTTTTACTTGCTACATTATTTCTTTGTTTTTCTTCTAAACAATATATGAGAAAATGATGTGCATTGGGGTTTTGAGTTGTCTATTGTTCTGTAAACTACCACATATATAGGGCTAAGGTAGCTCAAAAAGTATCCTCCCAAAAAGCGAATGGACAAATAAAGGATCCATCCCCAGCATGAGTAATCAATAGAACAAGAAAGTCTTCATGAATTATACTCATACCCCTAAGAACAAAGAGCAGCAGTGGTGAAAAAATGTCTTTCTCACCTCCTTCCCAGAAACCTTATCCAACACTTCTGTCCTGTCCTCAGATGCTTCTGAATTTGGAACCATTGGGCTTCTATGGACATAGCCTCAAACATTGCACTTTGTAATACAATCCTGCACACTGTTCTGCTCTTCAGCTTTGTTTGTGTTTCCTCTGCCTCCATTTGTGTTTCCTTTCCAACTCATTTAATATTTTAAAAGTTCATTTTCTTGTCTAGTTATTGGAGATGGCCACTTTAGGCTCTGTATCACCAATTACCAGGAGTATTAGCTAGGGACATCTTAATAGATTCCTGGGAGTTTTCATTTCCCCAAATTGCTCTCAATTCCAGTTGTCACATCTCCCAGTGACATCTATCAGCCTCCAATTTGATCATTTTTATTCCTGTCCTCACCTGCCCCAAGTCAACCTATAGATATCTATTCTCTTTCCACTTTCCAGGGTGATCCATGTACCCCATTCAGAACCCTCCATGGCACATAACCTCTTTGGGTCTATGAATTATAGCATGAATGTTCTTAACTTTTCAGTTAATATTTACTTATTAGTGAATGCATACCATGCGTGTCTTTCTCAATCTCTTACCTTAGTCAATAATTTTTTTCTTAATTCCATCCATTTGCCTGCAAATTTCATGATAGTATTGTTTTTAAAAGCTGAGTGATACTTTACTATATAAATGTACCACATTTTCTTTATCAGTCTGGATTGCCTAGAGTATTAGGATAGAAGCAATCATACCTGAGAATGTATGTGCAGAGGGAGCAGAGGAATGATTCCTAATGATATTCTGCTATACTATTCTGCTATATGTGAGCCTAGCATAATCACCATCAGAGAAGCTCCATCTAGCACCTTGTGGAAACAGATAAAGTGGTCCACAACCAAATATTAGGCTTAATTTACTGAATCTTGTGGAAGAAGGGGGAAAGATCCTAGGAACCAGAAAGATCAAGGAGACTACAAGAAACCCACAGAATCAACAAGTCTAGATACATAGGGTCTCACTGAGACAGAACCAACAATCAGGAAGCTTGCATGGCTCTAACCTAGGCTCTCCGCATTATGCTACAGTTGTGTAGCTTCTTGTTTGTTTAGGACTCCTACCTGAGAGAACAGGGACTGTTTCTATCACTTTTTCTGGCTTTGGGGAGCCCTTGTTTTCCTACTGGGTTGCCTCATCCAGCCATAGTATGATAGGAGCTGTCTAGTGTTATTACAATGTGGTATACAATACTTGGCTGATATCCCTGGGAAACCTACCTTTTTTTTCTGAGAAGAAACAGAGAAAATGTGAATGACGAGGGAGAAATTCAGGGGAATTTGGTGAAGAGGGAGGGGAACTGCAGTCAGGATAGAATATGACAGAATAAATTAATATAAAAAGTTAATTATATTTTGTGTGTAGAGTGATAGCAGGCTGGATAAACTTAATAAATTTTATGTTTAATTCTGAGAACAAAAAATAAATTTATTTCAAACAGTATATTTTGATTACTGTTTCCCATTCTCCCATTTCCTCCCAAATATTTCCTATATGAGTGCACACCCAAATTCACATCCTTACCTTTTTTCTTATTAGCAAGCAAACAGGCATCTAAACTGCATGATACTTAAAAAGGATAAAAAGGCACAGTGTCTCTTATTTAGTATTCTAGTGGTGTGAAGAGATGACAACCAGACAACCATGGCTAATCTTATACAGAAAAAATAATTAACTGCATCTGGCTTAGAGTTTCAGAGATTAGTCCATTATCATGGTAGAGAGCTTGGTGGCTTCCAGGTAGACATGGTGCTGAAGAAGTTAAGAAGTCTACATATGAATCCACACTCAGCAGGAAGAGAGAGCCACTGAGCCTGACTTAGGTCTTTGAAACATCAAAAGCCCACCTCATTGTTACACACATTCTTTAACAAAGATGTCTGTTTCAATAAGGACAGATCTCCTAGTCCCTCTCAAATAGGGCTGTATGACCCATATTCAAATATAGGGGCCTGGGGTAGCCATATCTTTTCGAGGACAAAACTAACAACAACAAGTCAAAGAAAACACACCAGAAATACTTACAGGTATATGCATACACACGTTTGCACATGCAGATATCACATACAGATACAAAAGTGAAAAATTATAAGCAAAAGACCTGTCAAGGAATAAAGAAAAAGGTAATGTAAAGAAAATAAAGCAAAAAGAAAGGAAAGGAAAGGAAAAAAATAAGATCTCAGATATCCGAGAAGAAAAATGTCCTTAAAAAGTACTATTGAGTTTGTTTGCTTGTTTTGATATGGGTTATCTGATGCTGGGCATGAGGTCTACCATTAGTGTGTTCCGTATACCCAGTGGAATTTCACTGGAGAAAGAAACTTTTACCTTGTGAGTGGTGATGAACTGCAGATACATTCTGAATTATAGACAGGGGCTTTTGTCTGCTTCACTTCTCAGTGCTGACTCTCCATCTAGCTTAGAGTTGTGCAGGCTTTCTTCATTTTGCCAGTGTTTCCATGGGATTGTATGTGTGTCGGCATTGTTGTATCCAGAAGGACTTGTTTCCTTGGTCTCTTCCATGTCTTTTGGGTATTACAATCTTTCTGCCTCCTCTGACTCAAAGTTCCCTGAGCCCCGAGGGAAGGAATTGGATAGAGATATCCCGTTTTCAGCTGAGTGTTCTATGGTCTCTTGCTCTGTACATTAACCAGTTATGTCTTTGTATTTGTTCCAATCATCTACAGAGGAAGTTTTGTTGAAGATGACTAAAATAAGGCACTTAAATATGAGTGTATCATTATGCTATTAGAAATCATTTATAGCTTTTTCTTTTAACATGTCCCTATGATCCTATATCCATGACCTATTTAGTCCCAGTTTCTTCTTTACATGAGCAATAGTGGGTATAGTTTCTATCTAATGGTATGGGCCTTAACTTCAATCAGAGGATAGTTTGTTACTTCCATTACTTCTATGCCATTGTAGTATCGGCAGATCTTAATGTTAGGTCCCTTGTTAATAGGGGTAAAGGCTCTAGGTAGGCACCAACTTATATCTTCTCTATGGTCAATGAGGTTTGCAGGTATTTTTCTTCAGCAATAGAGTCTTACTATCAGTTTTTGTACAGCATCCAATAGCCTTTGCAGTAATAGCCTAGGTTGGTTTGGGTTGCTCATGGGATATCTTGACCAATAATAGATTAGATTTAACCAACCTTGGGTACTTGAAATTTTATCTGGTAGTGAGAGATGTTTAATTGGATCTTGTTATTCCCCCTTATTTGATGATTTTATTTCTTTCCTGTATATATTTAAGAAGCTTCTACTATATTAACATTTCATATGACCCCTGAAATGGCCCTTAGTTTTAGTAGTCTCTCCTCATGTCTTCTGTTATTCCTTTATCCTTCTATTCAATATGCTAACCCCACTTTTCCATTTCTAACCATTTTATTTCCCCTTCCTACTAAGATTCTTTTTTTCCATCTTTATTAACTTCAATATTTCTTACTTACATTTTGATTGTAAGTAAGAAATTTGATTCCCGGTTTCTGGGCCAGCATCCCCTAATCCCTCCCCCTCCCCTTCTATATGGGTGTTCCCCTCTCCATCCTCCCCCCAACAATCACCTTCACTGGGGGTTCAGTCTTGGCAGGACCAAGGGCTTCCCCTTGCACTGGTGCTCTTACTAGGCTATTCATTACTACCTATGAGGTTGGAGCCCAGGGTCAGTCCGTGTATAGTCTTTGGGTAATGACTTAGTCCCTGGAAGCTCTGGTTGTTTGGTTTTGTTGTTCATAATGGGGTCTCGAGCCCCTTCAAGCTTTCCTCCCATATTCCTTTATTTTATATATAACCTCTGTGGTTATATGTACTATATCCTTTTTATCAAAGACTTTATAACTAACACTCACCATATTTGTCTTTTGTGTGTCAGTGTTATCTTACTCAGAATGATGTTATCTAGTTCAATTTATATTACTTAAAATTTTCATGATTTTTTAACAGCTGAATTACATTCAATTGTGCAAATATATTTCATTTGCTGTATCCATTAATCTATGACAGATATTTAAACTGTTTCTAACTTCTGGCCATTATGAATAGAGTTGATAAGAATGTGGTTGTGAAAGTGTCTTTGCAGTAAGATGTAGAGTTCTTTGCATATATACCAAAGAGTGGTCTAGCTGGATATTGGGGTAGATCAATTCCCAGCTTCCTGAGAAACTGCCACATCGATTTCTGTAGTGGGTGTACAAGTTTGCCCTACCACATGCAATGAATGAGTGCCCCCCTTATCCCGTGTCTTCATCATCATCAATTGCCACTTGTTTTATTGATTTGGGCATTCCGATAGTATATGATAAAATCTCAGAATAGTTTTGATTTGCATTTCTCTGACGAGTAAGGATGTTAATTAAACCTTTAAGTGTTTCTCAGACATTTGTGTTTCTTCTTTTTAGAAGTATCTATTTATACATGTACCCTAATTTTTTGTTAGATAATTTATTTTTGTCCATTTTTGTACTTTTTATAAATTTTAAATATTAGCCCTATGTCAGGTGTATAGTTGATAAAAGTCATTTTAGAATACCCCATGAACACAGAAACACCATAGAACTATAAAAATATAAGTAGTTATATCATATACATAACATCTAAGCAAATAAATATGTTCCTAGTTTATTTCAGAGAGATACTAATTTCGAATTAGGTTGATTATTTTTAATGTGTTTTTTTATGATTTTTTACAAAATATACTAGTGATTTTTAATATCGGATTTCTTCAAAGCTCATTAAATTTATGGAAAATGTGACCATTTTACTTGATAACAAATACAAAAAGACAATCATTGCTGAAGCTATGGAAGAGGATTGCACAGTTTATATATATTTATAAATTTATATCAACACTAAGGTTAACCTATGAGTTAGAAGCGACATTTGTCTTTATGGGACTAACTTACCTGAAACTTTCAAAATTTAATATGTATTTAAATCTTAATAAAACTATAGGTACCATATATTCCTTATTTACTCATCAGTTGATGGTGATTTAGCTGTTTATATATCACATATCTTGTATATAGGCCCTCAAAGAACATGGCAGTAGGAAACAGTTATGCCTGGGAATTATGTGGTGGTTTTTCTATGCTTGGCATATGGTAAGTGGAACTATTAGGAGGTATGAAATTATTGGATTAAGTGTTAGAAGAAGTCTGTCACTGTGGACTTTGGCTTTGAGGTCTCCATTTCAAACTCTACTCACTGTAAAAGGAGAGCCTAGCCTCCTCCTGGCTGCCTGCAGATCAAAATGTAGAACTATGGCTCCTCCAGCACCATGTCTGCCTATAAGATGCCATACTTCCCATCATGATGATAATGGGCTGACTTTCTGAAACTGTAAACCACCACAAATTAAATATTTTATCTTTTTAAGAGTTGCTTTGGTCATGGTGGTTTTGTACAGCAATGAAACTCTAAGACAAATGGTATGGCACAGTCACATGGTAGATTTAGTTCTGTATTTTTTGAGGACCAGCATACTGATTTCCATAGTGGCTACACACACTCTTATTTTATTACCTGCTAAGTTAATGGTAAAACCTATTGAAGAAAACACCACCAAGTTAATACTAACCAGAACACATTTTTACTACTGGCTAGCTTATATAATGCCAGACACTCTATTCAACTGCTGGTGGAAAATTATCAGTTTCATCTAACTGTGAATCCATGAAGTACAACAATGGCTATATAGCAAGCTATGCTCATAGACTAGGCACATCCTCTCCTACTACTAATGCCAGACAAGGCAGCCCATTTAAGAGAACAGGATCTACAGACAGGCAACAGTCTCCACTCCAGTTGTTGGGGGACCCACATGAAGAGTGAACTGCACATTTGTTACATATCTGTGTTTGAGAGCTGGGGGATAGGTCCAGCTTGTGTATATGCTTTGATTGGTGGTTGAATTTCTGAAAGTCCCTAAGTGTCCAGGTTATTTGATTCTGCTTGTCTTCATGTAACATTTCTGTACCCTCTTGGGCCCTTGATCCTACTTCCAAATATCCCATAAGACTCTCTGACATCAGTCCAATGTTTGGCTGTGGTTCTCTGCACCTGTCTTGGTCACATGTTGGGTAGAGACTGTCAGATGGAAGCTATGCTAGGTTCTTGTCTACAGGCATAGACACTGTCTGGGATTAATGCTTGCCCATTGGATACGTCTCATGTTGGGCCAGTTATTGGTTGGTCTGCCAATCTCTGCTCCATCTTTGTTCCTGCATTTTTTATAGACAGGACAAGTTTTGGGTTGAAAGTTTTGTGGGTGAGTTGGTGTCCTTATCTGTACACTGGGGCTCCTGCCTGGCTTATAAGAGGTGGCCTATTCAGGTTCCAAATCCATTACTGTTAGGAATCTTAGCCAAAGTCATCCCCACAGACTCCTGAGAGCCTCTCGGATTCCAGGTATCATGCACATCCTGGATATATACCCATCTCTTCACTCCCTTTCCCTTTCATCCTGTTACTCCTGACAGCTGCAGATTTTTATTCATTCTCCTGTCCATCTGGAACTCTCTCCTGTCTCTCAAACCACCTGGTCCTGAACCTCCTTGCATTCCTCTCCGCATGGCCACTTCCACCCAGTTCCTTCCCTCTATCTGCGTCCTATGAATATTTTATTCCCCCTTCCAAATGAGATTCAAGCATCCTTGCGTGTGCCTTCCTTTTTGTTTAGCTTCTTTGTGTCTGTGATGTGTAGCATGGGTATCCTGTATTTTATGGCTAATATCCACTTATATGTGAATACATACCATTCATGTCCTTTTGGGTCTGGGATACCTCACCCAGGATAATATTCTTTATTCTCAATATGCATCCATTTGCCTGCAAAATGCATGATGTCTTTATTAATACCAGAATCGTATTTCATTATGTTATCGAACCACATTTTCTATATCCATTCTTTAGTTGAGTGACATCTGGGTTGTTTCCAGTTTCTGACTATTACAAATAAAGCTGCTATGGACATAGTGGAGCATATATCTTTGTGGTATTATGGAGCAGAGTTTAGGCATATGCCCAGGAGCAATATGGCTGTGTCTTCATGTAGAACTACTTCCAATTTTCTGTGAAACCAATAAATTGATTTCCAGAAGGGTTGTACAAGGTTATACTCCCACCAACAATGAATAAGTGTGTTCTTTGTTCCACAACATCACCAGCATGTGCTGTCATGTGTTTTTGATCTTAGCCATTCTGATGGTGAAATTTTCTTACTGTAGAATCTCAGATTAACTTTGATTAGCATTTTCCTGATGACTAAAAATGTTAAACATTTCTCTTTTTTCTTTTCTTTGTTTCTTGATTTATTTATTTTTTAATTGCAGTTTATATTTACCTTTTAAATCTTATCCCATTTACTTGTTTCCCCTCCAGAAACCCGCTATCCCACTCCCACCCCTCACAGCTTCTATGAGGGTACTCCTTTACTCACCCACTCCCTCCCTCCCATCTTCCTGCCCTGACATTGCACTATACTGCTGCATCAAGCCTTGACAGGACAGAATGCCTCTCCTCCCATTGATGACTGACAAGGCCATCCTCTGCTACATATCTGGATGGGGCCATAGGTTCATCTCTGTGTTCTCTTGGGATGGCAGTTTAGTCCTGAGAGATCTGGAGTGTCTGTTGGTTAATACTTTACTCTTATGGGGTTGCAAATCCCTCCAGCTTCTTCAGTCCTATCTCTAAATCCTCCATTGGGGACCCTGTTCTCAGTTCATTGGTTGGCTGTGAGCATCAGCATATGTATTTGCAAGGTTCTGGCAAAGTCTCTCAGCAGACAACTATATCAGGATCCTGTCAACATGCACTTCTTAGCATTCATAATATTGTCCAGGTTTGGTAGCTGTATATGGAATGCATCTCCATGTGGGGCACTCTCAGGATGGCCTTTCAGACTCTGCTCCACACTTTGTCTCTGAATTTCCTCCTGTGAGTATTTTTGTTCCCCCTTTTAAGAAGTTCTGAAGCATCCACATGCGGTCTTCCTTCTTGAGCTTCCTGTGGTTTGTGAATTGTATATTGGGAATTTCAAGATTTTGGGCTAATATCCGCTTCTCGGTGAGTACATAACATGTATATTCTTTTGTGATTTGGTTGCCTCACTCAAGATGATATTTTCTCATTCCATCAATTTGCCTAAGAAATTCATGAAGTCATTGTTTTTAATAGTTGAGTAGTATTCGATTGTGTTAATTTACTGTATTCATTCCTCTGCTGAAGGACATCTGGGTTCTTTCCAGCTTCTGACTTCTATAAATAAGGCTGCTATGAACATAGTGGAGCATGTGTCCTTGTTATATGTTGAAGCACCTTTTGGGTGTAAGCCCAGGGGTGGTATAGCTGGATCCTCAGGTAAGTGCAATGTCCAGTTTTCTGAGGAACAGCCAGACTGATTTGCAGAGCAGTTGTATGTGCTTGCAATCCCACTAAGAATGGAGGAGGGTTCCTCTCTCTCCACATCTTCACCAGCATTTGTTGTCACTTGAGTTGTTGATCTTAGCCATTCTGACTAGTGTGAGTCAAATCTCAGAGTTATTTTGATTTGTATTTCCCTGATGACTAAGGATGTTGAACATTTATAGGAGCTTGATATTACTTAGTGGAGAATCCTTTGTTTAGCTCTGTAGCCCATGTTTTAAATGGATTATTTGATTCTTTGGAGTCTAACTTCTCGAGTTCTTTGTATATAGTAGATATTAGCCCTCTGTCAGATGTAGGATTGGAAAAGATCTTTTCCCAATCTGTTGGTTGCTATTATGTCCTATTGACTGTGTCCTTTGCCTTACAGAAGCTTTGCAATTTTTTGACATCCATTTGTCAATTCTTGATCTTAGAATTTAAGCCATTGGTGTTTTGTTCAGGAAACTTTCTGCTGTGCTCTTGTGTTCGAGGCTCTTGCCCACTTTCTCTTCTAGTAGTTTCAGTGTATCTGGTCTTATGTGGAGGTCCAAGATCCACTTGGACTTGATCTTTGTACAGGTGATAAGAATGGTTGGATTAGCATTCTTCTCCATTCTGACCTCCAGTTGAACCAGCACCATTTGTTGAAAATCCTGTCTTTTTCCACTGGATTATTTTAGCCTTTTTGTCAAAGGTCAAATGACCATAAGTGTGTGGGTTAATTTCTGGGTCTTCAATTCTATTCCACTGATCTATCTGCCTATCATTGTACCAATACCAAACAGATTTTATGACTATTGCTCTGTAACAAAGCTGGGAGGTTAGGGATGGTGATTCTCCAAGAAGTTATTTTATTGTGGAGGATAATTTTGCCTATCCACGGATTTTGTTATTCCAAACAAATTTGCAAATGACAACAGAAACTGAGGAAATCCAAAAAATCATCAGATCCTTCTAAAAAAGCTTATATTCAACAAAACCATAAAATCTGGACCAAATCGACAATTTTATAGATAGATATCATATACCAAAGTTAAATCAGGATCAGATAAACCATCCAAACAGTCCCATAACTCCTAAAGAAATAGAAGCAGTCATTAAAAGTCTCCCACCCAAACATAGTCCAGGACCCAATGGGTTTAGTGCAGAATTCTATCAGACCTTCAAAGAAGACCTAATGTCAATATTCTCTAAACTATTCCACAAAATAAAAACAGAAGGAACACTACCTAATTTGTCCTATGAAGCCACAATTATACTTCTATTTAAACCACATAAAGGCCCAACAAAGACAGAGAATTTTAGACCAATTATCCTTGTGAATATTGATGCCAAAATACTCAATAAGATCCTCGCAAATCCAATCCAAGAACACATCAAAACGATCATCCATCATGATCAAGTAGGCTTCATCCCAAGGATGCAGGGAATGGTTCAATATATGGAAATCCATCAATGTAATCCACAAAACAAACTCAAAGGTAAAAAAAAGCATATGAAAATCTATTAGATGCTGATAAAGCATTTGACAAAATCCAATATCCTTCCATGATAAAAGTCTTGGAAAGATCCAGAATTCAAGGCCCATACATAGACATAGTAAAAGCAATATACAGCAAACCAGTAGCCAACATCAAGCTAAGTGGAGAGAAACTTGAAGCAATCCCACTAAAATCAAGGACTAGACAAAGCTGCTCACTCTCTTCCTACTTATTCAATATAATACTTGAAGTCCTAGCCAGAGCAATCAATCACGAAGAGGCCAAAAGGATACAAATGGGAAAAGAAGAAGTAAAAATATTGCTATTTCGAGATAATAAAACAGTAAATTTTAGTGTCTCTAAGAATTCCAACAGAGAACTCCTACCACTGATAAACAACTTTAGCAATGTGACTGGATATAAAATTACCTCAAACAAATCAGTAGCCTCCCTCTACTCAAAGGATCAACAGACTGAGGAAGAAATTAGAGAAACAACACCATTCACAATTGTCAGAAATAATATAAAATTCCTTGGAGTGACTCTAACCAAGCAGTGAAAATTCTGTATGACAAGAACTTCAAGTCTCTGAAGAAAAAAAATGAAGATGACCTCAGAAGATGGAAAGATATCCCATCCTCATGCACTGACAGGATTAATGTAGTAAAAATGGCCATCTTGCCAAAAGCAGTATACAGATTCAATGCAATCCCCAACAAATTCCCAATTCAATTCTTCACAGAGTTAAAATATTTCTTTAAGTGCTTCTTGGCCATTAGAGATTCATCAGTTGGAAATTTTTTGTTTAGCTGTGCATCCCATTTTTAATTTAATTACTTGTGTTTGGGAGTTTACCTTTTTGAATATTTTGGATATTAGCTTTTATTTGATAGAGGTTAATTTAGATATTTTCCCAATCTGTAGGCTGCCATTTTTTTTCTATTGCCAATTTCCTTTGTAGTCATGAAGATTTTCAGTTTCATGAGTTCTCATTTATCAATTGCTGGTCTTAGTGCCTGAGCCATTTTTCCTTCTGTTCAGAAAGTTGCCTCTTGTACCAATGAGTTGAAAGCTATTTCTCACTTTCTACTCTATTTTATTTAGTGTATCCAGTTTTATTTTGACATCTTTGTTCCACATGGACTTGACTTTTGTGCAGGGTAATAACTAAGGATCTACTTGCATTCTTCTACATACAGATATTCAGTTACTCTATTACCATTTGTTAAAGATACGTTTTGTTTCCATTGTATGTTTTTTGGCTTCTCTATCAGAAATCAAGTGTTCATTGGTATGTGGGTTTATTTCAGTATATTCAATTTATTCCATTTGTCAACCTCTCTTTTCCTCTACCAATATCATAGATTTTAATCACTCTTGCTCTGTAGTAGAGTTTGAAATCAGGGATGGTGATACCTCCAGATATTCTTGTATTGTGCAGAATTATTTTAGCTACCCTGTGTGTGTATGAGGGGGATGTTTTGTTGTTTTTCCACATGTAGCTGAGAATTGTTCTTTCAAATTTATAAAGAATTGTGTTGGAATTTTGATGTGAATTCCACTTAATCTGTAGATTGCTTTTGTTAAGATGACCAATTTTTACTAAGCTAATTCTATGAGTCTATGAATATGAGAGTACTTTCCATTTTCTGATATCTTCTTTCAGCACAGACTTGATATTCTTGTCATACATAACTTGCATGGTTAGACTTACACCAAGACATTTTACATTATGTGTAGCTATTATGAAGGATGTTGTTTCAGGATTTGAAGGATTTCTCAACCCATTTATAATTTGTATAAAGAAGGCATACTATTCTTAAAGTTAATTTTGCTTTGTTAATTTTTCAGCTAAAGTATGTATTTTGGGGGTGACTTTTGTATACTATTATATCATCAGTGGGTAATAATATTTGATTTCTTCCTTTCTAATTTGGTATCTCCTTGATCTCCTTTAGATGGCATATGGCTCTAGGTAGAACTTCAAGAACTATATTGGAGAGATATGGAAAAAAGTGAATATCCTTATCTTGTACCTGATTAGTTAGCTCGGCCATTAAAGAATAGGCTCACAACCAAAACTATAAGCCTCCACTTCTAACTGAAAAAGGATTGAGATTTGATGGCTTCTAGGGTAGAAGACTTTGTTTTCTTTAATTGTGGCTCTTGGTTGTTCAAGGATTCTGGTGGAGAACGCTACTCCTATATAAGAGCAGTGAAATTAGACTCATTGGCTTATTAATATCAAACTAAGTAACAATAAGATGCTGGGCAAAGTAGCGCTATGGAGTGTGGATGTAAGAGAGTGAAGAGTGACAAAGACACCATAGATTATCAAAACAGATTATGCGATAGTTTTAAAGAATAAATCAGAATATATTAAAATTAATGTCAAAATTCAACAGTGTAATTTTAAATTAAATTTGCAGTTTCCCAAAGTTATTGTCTTTTGCACTGTAGCCTTGCTTTCTTTGTGTTGCCTTAGACTAAATGATTACGTTCTTTTAAAGATGGAAAACAATCTAGAAATTTAAGTATCATCGTTTCTTATTGATAGAAAAATAAATATTTCAAACATCTGTTCTGCTCAGAAATAGCTACAGTGGTCCACTCATATCAATCTTTATTTTCTAACAAATCTTAATTTTTGAAAGAATTATCTTTTTTGAAAATTTAAAATTCTTTAAAAAATTCTAGGCACATTGTATGTTATTGCTACTCTATATCCATTTCTTGCTGGGAATTATTATAGTATTCTAAATGTGTTCTTTTAACTGTTGTAAATGTAATATTTTATGAAAAATAACACCCTTAAAGCATGAAGTTGGTAGAAATTATTTTTATTTCAAATAGCAAATACTGCTCATCAGAGAGCACTTTTCTTATAGTATGGCCTCATCTTCTGAAGGGAATCTGCAGTAGCATGCCAACTGATCTGTTTCTCTGCTCCTGGTATCAGAAATTAAATATTTATTATCAACAGTCAACAGTTTCTGAGCCCAGAGATTTAAGATAACGAAGCCTATCCTGCCTCCTTCTTTTAGAACTGATAACATGAATGTACAGAGAATATGGTGTATTTGTTCTGAGACAGAGTGGGAGCTTCAATTCTCAGACCGAGACATGAAAAACACCTTCAGAGCTTCAGGTGTCTCAATTGGACAACATGTATAATGTCATGCTGCAGTGTGTATAGTGCTGAACAGGAGAGCAAGGTATAGGAAAACAACTGTATTTGCATAGTCAAGCTGCTAGATATACTAATTAATTCTTTTTGTCACTACTGAGAGTCATGCATTTTATGAATAAAGGTTCTTTCTCATGTCCCCATGCTTTGTCATCCAATTTTGCTCTTTCGTTTTCATGAGTCTGACTCCTTTTCTCCTTCTCCACCCCTCTTTCTGACATAACCTACTCTTAACTTTTCTGCTGATCAAAATTAAACTAATGAACTTCAAGATAATCAAATATTAAAATAGATTCTGTATTACTTGGAAATGGCACATCAATCACCTTATATTGATTGCAAGCTTTAAAAATATTATTTATTTAACTTATTTTATTGAGACTAGAATCTGTATAGTTAATATATAAGTAACATACATGTGCTTTGTGCATACCAATGTGTCTCTAAAACATTATGTAATGAATATGTATAAGAGCATACATATATACATATAAATACATACATATGCATATATAAATCATATATATATATATATAACTTATTGCTTGTCTTACAGGTATCATTATGATAGTATAGCAGTGGCTATTTCACATTATAAAAGATATGTTGTCCCTGTCTAGTGCTGGAGTACTAGAAGAAAGATTCTTAGAGAACTGTTAATCTTTGGTCTGCATTGGTATCCTGAAGAAGTAGATTCAATTACCTGCAAAAGAATGCCTCAGACATAGGTTACATTAACTTACCAACATGATTAAGAGTAACAGGGAAAAGTTGAGAGTTCCTTATTCTATATTCTTTCATCTGGGCTGCCACCAGAAGGGTTGCCCCTTTCAGGGTGGATCTCTATGCTTTAAATAATTTGATCAAGAAAATCCCTCACAGGAGTTCCCAGTAATTGTTTTAGCTGATTGCAGATAGAGTCAGGTTGACAAACAAGATTAGTCACAGATAAATGTGACTTGCAAGTTTGCTTACTTTACTTATATTTACTATTTTATTTCATTTTTAAAAAACACAGTGATGAACGAGGTTGATAAGATCTTTGAGCAAGAGCACAAATCTCCCAAGGGATCTACCTGTGCATCTGATGTCTCTTAAATCTGATGTCTCTTCAAGGTTGCCAGTGGAAGCAAGTATCTCTCGAATGAATAACAAAGTTTTTGGTTGCCACTGAAGCTCTTCTCCCTGGACCATTAAAATATAAGTGTGTCCATTTAAAGTTAAATTGAAAAAGAATTGAAATAACTGATGATTAAAATATATCTGTAGCCAAACACATGTTGTATATATCTGAAGAATAATGGTATGATATCTGTATGAAAAACCAAATGTGATCCTGTCCCTGGCTGCTTTATGATTCCAGTACCCTGTGTGCTCCTGGCACAGCTAGCCATCAGAATGAGCATGGAGACTCCAATGGAGAAGTTACAGAAAAGACTGAAGGAGCTGAAGGCATTTGCAACACCGTAGGAAGAACAACAATATCAACCAACCAGACCACCCAGAGCTCCCAGGGACTAAACCACCAACTAAAGAGTACACATGGAGGGACCAATGACTCTAGCCACATTGTAGCAGAGGATGGCGTTATCTGGCATGAATAGGAGGAGAAGCCTTTGGTCCTGTGAAGGCTTGATGCCCCAGTGTGGGGGAATGCCGGGGCAGTGAGGTAGAGATCGGTGGGTTGCAGGGGGAGCATCGTCATAGAAGAAGACAGAACAGGGAGAGAAGAGGGGGCTTCTGGAGGGGAAATCCAGAAAGGAGATAACATTTGAAATGTAAAAATATAAAATATCCAGTAAAATAAAATAAAAAATAAATGTGAAAAAGAAGTAAACTCAATATATAATTTTATGAAATTTAAATAAAACACATTTTTAAAATAATTGAGAATTTTTCTAATTTTGAGGACTTGTATAATTATGAAATGACCATGCCCATTAATAACATCGTACAAAGAATGTTGAACAGGGTACCTGTCATCATACAACAAAGATCATAGTCTCAAATACTTAAATAAAATGGTGTCAACCCACATCAATTAAAAAAAAGTCTTTGTCTTATTTATGGAATGATCTTTTTGGTACCCAATTTATGGAGAATAATATAATATGCTGAAGAACAATTAGGAAATTACTTTAAAGTCTTTCTAACTAAATACAACATTTAATAAAAATAAGTGCATCTGTTGTTTTGGACAACTGTCACATAATTTGCAGATTTTAGATCTTCTTGATAAAATCGAAAGAAATAAAATGTATTGCAACCAAGTTTCTCCTACACTGAGAGGAAAATTAAATAAATTAGTAGTTAGGACTTCCTATTACTAGGCAATATCTACTTGGTCAGATAACAGACTGAGAGTATCGGAGTGAACTACCACATACTTTGTGTTATTATTTCCATGTGAACTTTTTTTATCTGTAAATTATTTCTTGGTGTCAAGGATGCTAAGTCATGAAACCATTTACTTTATGTGGATTACAGTATAAGGAAAATGAGACCTGAAAAGGTCCTTTTCCTTCTATATGTTTTATTTTTAAGCCAATGCGATATCCTCCTGAGTCTTTTGAAAAGGTTGATCCTTGGCATAGTGTTTCTGTGTCTGTATCAGTGACAGACAGGCAGTATACAAAAAAAAAAAAAAAAAAAAAGCAAAACCTCATGCTCTGCTTCTCTTGCTATTTGTCATGAAAGATAAGAGAACAGTTGCATCTGGCTTTGTTGTAATTCTTCTACAACTATCTAGTACACATATCTTTTTAAATACGAGATAGACATAGGAACTTAGTCTGTTAAATGCTTGCTTTGAGTTTGATCCTCAATACCCACATAAAAAGCTGCATGAACTTGTAATACTGTCCAGGGAGGAAGGAGAAAGGGGGATCCGCAGGGAGTCAGGCTAACTTAACTGACTATCCAGGGTTCCAGTGAGATACTCTCTTGAAACAAACAAACAAACAAGTAAAAATAAAACAGTATGAAAGACATTTGCAGAAAACAACCTAAGATTTGTAATGAGGACAGACAACTGAAGATCATTCTATCATGATTAAATGTTGTGAATACTTACTAATCAAAAATTCAGCTTTTAGTTTTCTTCTGTGCCCAGGAGCAGATTTTGTGTTCCTACATCCCTTACCCCAAACCCTGCTCAGAAACAGAGACAGCTTGACCCTTAGGAATTCTAACATCCCCAGGCCCACAGGTTAGTCTTCCTTCTCTGCCCAATACCTGATCTAACTAGGAACAACTGGGCCAAGAGGTCCCAGGACCTCCCATCCTGCCAAAGACACACCTTCCTGACAGTCCTCATCTGCAACCAGGATGAAATCCTGTGCTCCAGAAACCCTCTGCACCCAGTTCTCTCCCAGAGACAGCTCAAACCCGAGTTCTGATACACTCAGGCTCACAGACCAGCTTCTCCAGAACCCATCCTACACTACACACAGCCTGACCCAAGAGACTCAACATAACCAGGCTCACAGGAGGAACAAGATCCAGTTAGAGACAGCAAGGCCACTTAACACCAGAGATAACCAAATGGTGAGAGGCAAGCACGAGAACATAAGCAACACAAACCAATGCTACGTGGCAACATCAGAAGCCACTTCTCCCACCACAGCAAGCCCTGGACACCCAACACAACGGAAGAGCAGGATTATGATCTGAAATCCCATTTCCTGAAAATGATAGAGGACCTTAAGGAGGACATAAATAACTCCCTAAATGAAATGTAGGAGAACATGGGTTAATAGGTAGAAGCCCTTAAAGGGGAAACATTTTATCTCCTTATATAAAACTCGAGTCAAAGTGAATCAAGGACCTCCACATAAAACCACATACACTGAATCTAACAGAAGAGAAAGTGGGGAAGAGTCCTGAACACATAGGCACAGGGAAAAATTTCCTGAACTGGACCCCAATCATTTATGCTCTAAGATCAACAATGGAATCTCATAAAATTGCAGCGCTTCTATAAGGCAAAGGGCACTATCAAAAGGATAAAACAGCAACCAACTGATTGACAAAAGATCTTTACCAATCCTACATCTGATAGAGGGTTAATATCTAATATGCAATAATTCTTTCCTCCATCCATTCTACTTTAATGCTTCAGATTAATCTAATATTCTAACCACTGTATATGAGTAAACCAATATAATAATTGAAAAATGAATACAATTTCTGTAAGTTGTCTCTCTCTATAGATTGTCCTTATAACAAAATCGATTTTCATTTTCCTTAACTATAAAGGCACTAACTCAATCTGCCATCAATATTCACCTATGTGATGAAGTGTAGTTTTTTTGTTCAAGGTGTCTGCAATTCCTATTATGTGTTCAACTCTGCCCCAACCCATTTTCCCAAGCAGATTCTTTTTGTAACAGTAAGCAATTGCTAAGCAATGCTCACACTCTCAGCTTCTTGTCATTTTTCCTAAATTCTTGATAGCATAGTTCCAGAAACCTGTTCATATATTATTCCTTCTGCATTACAAACTTCTCTCTACACTCTAGTTTTCCACTGAGAAATAACTTACTGCTTTTTACTTAATTAAATATTACTTCTTTTATGCCTCAAATAACTTTTAGGACAAAATTTTCTTTTTTTCTATTTTTTTATTAATCATTTTATTTGTTTACATTTCCTATGTTTTCTCCCTTCCCAGTTACTCTTCTTGCACAAACTCCTATCCCATCCCTCCTTCCCCTCATCTCCTTTTGCCTCTATGCATCTTTGCTCCTCTACCTATTTGCCCACTCATTCAACCCTCCTATGCTGGGTTTTCAATTCTCCCGCTCCTCCCATTGATGTCAGACGAGGCCATCCTCTGCTACACATGTATCTGGAACCATAGGTTCCTCCATGGATACTCTTTGGTTGGTGGTTTAGTCTCTGGGAGCTCTGGGTGGTCCAGTTAGTTGATATTGTTCTTCTTTGGAGTGGCAATCTCCTCAAGTCCTTCAATCCTTCCCCTCACACTTCCTAATCTTGCAATATTACTTATACATGTCAATTTTTCATAGTTTTTTCATTTTGACTGACTGTGCAATTCTAACTTATTAGAGAAAATATCTGCTTAGTATGCATTTGTGTCTTAATAATCTAATGTACATGAGCATCGAAACAAATCCTCTTTTGCTCACCTTCATATTGTCATTACTTAGTATGTGTTTGGAATGTTATAGGTATTGAGTTAGTATTTTGAGATCAGCAGAGAAAATGGGAAGAGGGAACAAAAATACTCGACAAGCAGTGAAATGAACAAGGGAAGGAAACGCAGAGCTTCCTGATGCCAACCACACACACACACACACACACACACACACACACACACACCACGCAGATTTGGTGTTTCATACACAGCAACAGCGGCAGACAGGCTATAACCTGCACTGAGTTATCATAGCATTCCTCTATCAAATGTGCTCAGAAATTGTAAACCATCATATTTGCTTCCATTTGCAAGATATCATAAGGTTTTGTAATGAAAATTCAGTTTCATTTGAGGTCTTTTTGATATTAGAATATAAAGCATTGTGCATGGCCAATATTCTCTCTTCTACATTAACATAAATATGCCTTCTCAAGGATTAAATCCAAATAAAACATTAGCTTAGTGCTTAATGGTATTCAAAAATGCTTCCTCTTGTCGTGTTTATGTACTCTTGGGACTACCTTGACTTTTGTCAATGCAGAGAAACCAACCTGTTGAAAACAGAGATTGTAAATTGCAACTTCAATACTGTTGGAAAATACGTTTTGAACATGATGAAAACATTCCTGTTATAGGTCCTTATTACCCATTTGTTTTATAATGCTCTCTGGAAATACTCTCCATTCCTGCTGATGGTAGTAACAATACAATTAATAACTAATATTTATATCTGACAGAAACTAATGATATTCTAATTGGGACTCTGACTGAATAATATTAGATTTTATAACACTGCATTTAAAGATAATTTATTGAAAGGAAACAGTCCTTTCAAGGTTTAAACCAGACTGTTAGCCAATGCTTTGGATGTATTAGTGTAGGCTGCCATGAGATGAATGAATACTGTCTGAAGTAATCCCACTGTGGTGAGTCCCTGCAAAAGATAGGGGATGAACACACTCATTAGAATTTACATAAAGCCTAAAGTTAATATGCAGAAGGACTTGTTTAAACAAACCACCAAATCCAGAGCTTCACTAGACAGTCTAATACCTCCACAAATATTTGCTGATGGTTGAACTTGCTTAATGCAATATATCTGAGAGTAGAAGTGTACAAATGGAAAAAAAAGACATGTTCTCACTCACTGTTTAAGTCCCAAACTGTTTTGTGGAGAAAGCAAATAAAGAACACAAGCCCTTCTGATCAGGTTGTTAGCTTAGAGAAATAATGACATTAGGAAAATTCCAGGCACTCTGAGGAAAAGACAAAGAATAGTCAATCTATGCTGGCCTTGTGAAATGAATTGGGATGTCTGGAGCAGTAGGGATCAGGAACTGGAAAGCAATGGAGGGAGCATCATAACTAGAGGAATTATTAAGCATGAATCTGTAAAATGCATGGTTTAGCAATACTGTAGCATTCCCACAATTGAGAAGCACTTGTCAAGATGGGCTTGGGTGCAATCATGGGAATTTTGTCAAAGCATTTCAATGTTAAACTCCATTAAAACCTCAATAGACTGATTCCCACATTGAAATTTTCTGTTAGTGTCAGATTTATGATTACCTAATCTAGATTTAAAAAGATTAAGGATAGTTATTTCAGTGCCCTTAGTGTCCAATAAACTACTGTGTGACCCTACAAGCATACTTTTTTTTAATACCCGCAGATTTATGAGTGAAGAAAATAATGAAATATGAACTTTTTGTCACTTTTCTGGATTTGTATTATTTTGTTGTATGTTTGGAATTACTGAAATTAGCCAAAAGTAATTCAGGCTTCAGGGAGGAGAAAAGATACCTTGTCAGTTTTTGAGTAAATACTATTTAGTAATGTTTCACAGTGTGTTGTGTGTGTGTTGGGAAATGAACCATCTGTCATATGCACAGGACGATGTTCAGGGCACTAATTTATACCACTATATTAGCACTCATTATAGTGAGATAAATCCAGCAACACTGAACTTTTGGACCACAGTTTTTATACAACATTTATAAATAATTAATAGGCTTGAGAAGTAGAAAATGAAGCAATTAAAACTTAATGGGTAAAAAAGAAAATAAAAGAACACGAAGTTAGATGAGTAGGGCATGCGAGATAGATTTGTGAGTAGTTGAGAGAGAAAGATTAAATATGATAAAAACACAGAACACCTACAAACTAGCCCCGGGAACCAACAGACTGCTCCCTCCATGGAAGGAGTCCAAAATTCCAGGCACCACACTTTGGAAATACATATGCAAACCCTGTTTAGGAAGCAAGTCCTACCTCCAGAAGCCATCCTCTGAGAACCCACAGACCCACCTGGATAGGAAAACAGGCAGGTGAACTGAAGATTTTTATCTTCCTCTCCATTCCTCCAAGTGCAGTCAACCATTCTTATATCCATCCAGCTTTGTAGCAGATTACATGCTGCTGCCTCAGTTCACTCTACCACAAGAATGAATCAAAGAACTAAGCAGAACCTACTGGAATGTCCTGCTTTCCTTCTTCCTGTAGGCTCCTAGATCCCCCTCATACCTTTACTGCTAGCAAATCCTATTCTTAAGTGTTAGCTTCCTATATTTAACAGCACATATTAACTTGAACCCAGAGAAAACAAAACTACTAGGACCACAGTTTTTCTTACTAGGCAGCACATGGATACCACATTCTCTTAAGAATCAAAGAAGGCTACAGAAAACAAGGAACCAAACACCCACCTAACAAATATACGACCAGAAATACAATATTCCCCTAACCAAATGCCTATATTCCCACATAAAAACACAATCAATAATGGCCAGTATATCATATCTCCACTAGAGCTCAGCATCTCTACCAAAGCAGGCTCAGAGTATTGCAGCATAACTGAAGCACAAAGCAATGAGAGCAAAGCAGGCTTTATAGATATTATACAGGTACTTAAAATGTATTAATAAACCTCTTAAATAAATTTAAATAAATTTACAAAAACACAAGTACTCAAAGGAAATGAGTAAAACTGCTCAATACTGGAAACTGATCATAGAATAAATAAGGAATACACCAACTGAGTGAAATCTGGAAATGAAAAATTCATAAATAAAACAGGAACCTAAGACACAGCTTAAAAAACAGAATCTAATAGATGAAAGAGAAAATCTCAGAAATAGAAGACACATTGAAAGAAATGCTCAAAGAAAATGTCGAACCCAAACTCTTCTGGCATAAATACCCATGAAATCTTGGACACTATAAAAATACCAAACCCAAGAATAATAGGAATAGAAGGGGTGAAAGGCACAGAAAATACATTTCACAAAATCATAGAAGAAAATTTCCCTTAACTAAAGAATGAAATGCCTATCAAGGCAAAAGAAGCACACAGACTACTGAAGAGACTATACCAGAAAGGAAAAACCTCATTGACACATAATAATACCTGTATTAGATAAAGAAAGAACATTTAAAGCTACAAGAAAAAGACAAGAGAAAGTTAACAGGTAAGGCAAATACATGAAAATAAACCTAAGTTCTCAGTGGAGACTCTAAAACCAATAAGGGCCTGAATAGACATTCTATAGACTATGCCAAAACAGAGATGGCAGCCATTCCAGACTGCTATATCCAGCAAAGCTTTGAATCACAATACATGCAGAATATAAGATATTCTTACAAACAATCGAATGTAATTAGTATCTATCTAAATACCAACCACTGCAGAAGGTGATAGAGGGAAAACTACAACCTAGGAGTCCAACTACACCAAGAAAAAAATCAATCTAGATCAGCAAACCAACAGGAATTAACAAACACCATGTCATGTGTAATTTTAAAAAGCACCAAATGCAGACAATATTGTAGATGCCAAGAAGTGTTTGCTGACAGTAGCCTGATATAACTGTCTTCTGAGAGGCTCTGCCAGAGTATGACAAATACAGAGGTGGATGCTCAAGGCCAACCATTGGACTGAGTACAGGGTCCCCAGTGGAGGAGCTAGAGAAATGACTGAAGGAGCTGAAGGGGCTTGCATCTCATAAGAAAAACAACACTATCAACCAACCATACCTCCCAGAGCTCCCAGAGACTATACCATCAAGCAGAGTACACAAGGAACAACCCATGACTCAGGCCGCATATGTAGCAGAGGATGGACTTGTGGAATATCAATGGGAGGAGAGGCTCTAGATCCTCTTAAGGCTTGATGTCCCAGTGTAGGAAAATGCCAGGGTGAGGAGGCAGGAGTGGGTGGGTGTTTGGGGGAGCTCCCTCATAGAAGCAGGGGGAGGAAGGATGAGATAGAGCATTTCCAGAGGGGAAACCAAGAAAGGGGATAACATTTGAAATATAAATAATTGAGCTGGCTCCTGAATCTTGCTGCTCTCAAACCCTGTGGGAGAGAGAGCTGATCACCCAGAAGTGTGGGCAATACTGAGACTGCAGGGAAGGAGAGACTGCCCCTTTGCCCACATTTACCCACATCCCTGGCCCAAGAGGAAACTGTGTAGTACCTCTGGACACAGGAAGATAGAAGCAGTCAAGCTGCAGGAGCCCTGTGGTCCAGACTGTGCCTGGATCTGAACTGCACCAGTCAAACAGCTCCCTGCACCCAAATCCCATGAGAGGGAGAGCTAGACCTTCAGAGGGGCAAACACTCCTGGGAAATCAGAGAAGACTACTCTCTGCCCACATTTCTGACTCTAGAGGAAAACGCCTAGGTCGATTTGGGCCCCCTGCACATAGGAACCTAGTAGAAGTAGGGGCAGGCCCTTCTGGTTCCCACCAACAGGGACAGCTGAAAGCCAAGGGCCAGGAATGACTACATGGCTGAGATCAGAACACTCTGTTTCCATAACTGGCTGAAATAAAACAGGAAAACATGTCTACAGCACTCCTGACACACAGGCCTATAGGACAGTCAAGCCACTCTCAGAAACAGCAAGACAAGGTAACACCAGAGACAACCTAGGGGTGAGAGGCAAGAGCAGGAACCCAAGCAACAAAAACCAAGATTACATGGCATTACCAGAACCCAATTCTTACACCAAAGCAAACATTGAATATCCAAACACACCAGAAAAGCAAGATCTAGATTTAAAATCATATTTTACCATGATGATGGAGAAATTTAAGAAGATCAGAAATAACTACCTTAAGGAAATACAGGACAACACAAGTAAACAACTAGAAGCCCTTAAAGAGGTAACACAAAAATCTCTTAAAGAACTACTGGGAAAAACAGCAAAACAGGAGAAGGAAGTGAACAAAACCATCCAAGAGTTAAAGATGGAAATAGAAACAATAAGGAAAACACAAAAGGAGACAACCCTGGAGATAGAAAACTTAGGCAAGAGATCAGAAGTCACAGACATGAGCATCACCAACAGAATACAAGAGATAGAAAAGAGAATCTCAGGAGCAGAAGTTTCCATAGAAATCATCGACACAACTGTAAAAGAAAATGTAAAACGTAAAAAGCTACTAGCCCAAAATATATAGGACATCCAGGACACAATGAGAAGATCAAACCTAAGGATAATAGGTATAAAAGACAGTGAAGACTCCCAACTCAAAGGACCGGTAAATATCTTCACAAAATCATAGAAGAAAACATCCCTAACCTAAAGAAAGATATGCCCATAAACATACAAGAAGCCTAGAGAACTCCAAATAGATTGGACCAGAAAAGAAAATCCTCCTGTCACATAATAGTCAAAACAACAAATGCACAAAACAAAGAAAGAATATTAAAAGCAGTAAGGGAAAAGGTCAAGTAACACATAAAGGCAGACATATCAGAATCACACCAGACTTCTCACCAGAGAATATGAAAGCCAGAAGATCCTGGACAGATGTCATACAGATCCTAAGAGAACACAAGTGCCAGTTCAGGTTACTGTATCCAGCAAAATTCTCAATTAACATAGATGGAGAAACCAAGATATTCCATGACAAAACCAAATTTACACAATATCTTTGTACAAATCCAGTCCTATAAAGGATAATAAATGGTAAAGCCCAACACAAGGAGGCAAGCTACACCCTAGAAAAAGCAAGAAACTAATGTTTTTGCAACAAAACAAAGAGAAGAGAAGCACAAAAACATAATCTCGCCCCCAATAAGAAGATAACAGGAAGCAACAATCACAATTCCTTAATATCTCTCAACATCAATGGACTCAATTCCCCAATAAAAAGACAGAGATCAATGAACTGGATACATAATGAGGAACCAACATTTTGCTGGCTACAGGAAACACACCTCAGAGACAAAGACAGACACTACCTCAGAGTAAAAGGCTGGAAAACAACTTTCCAACAAATGGTCTGAAGAAGCAAGCTGGAGTAGCCATTCTAATATCGAAAAAATCAATTTTCAACCAAAAGTCATCCAAAAAGGTAAGTAAGGACACTTCATATTCATCAAAGGAAAAATCCACCAAGATGAACTTTCAACCCTAAATATCTATGCCCCAAATACAAGGGCACCTACATACGTAAAAGAAACCTTACTAAAGTTCAAAACACACATTGCACCTCAAACAATAATAGTAGGAGATTTTAACACCCCACTCTCATCAATGGACAAATCATGGAAATATAAATTAATCAAAGACATAGACAGACTAACAGATGTTATAAACCAAATGGACTTAACAGATTTTATAGAACATTGTATCCTAAAAGAAAAGGATATACCTTTTTCTCACCACCTGATTGTACTTTCTCCAAAACTGACTATTTAATCGGGCACAAAACAGGCCTCAACAGATATAGAAAGATAGAAATAATCCCATGTATCCTACCAGACTACCATGGACTAAGGCTGGTCTTCAATAAAAATAACGAAAGAATGCCCACATATACATGGAAGTTGAACAATGCTCTACTCGATGATAATCTGGTCAAGGAAGAAATAAAGAAAGAAATTAAAGACTTCTTAGAATTTAATGAAAATGAAGGTACAACCCAAACTTATGGGACACAATGAAAACAGTGCTAAGAGGAAAACTCATAACTCTGAGTGCCTGCAGAAAGAAAGAGGAGAGAGCACATATCAGCAGCTTGACAGCACACCTAAAAGCTCTTGCACAAAAGAAACAAAAACCCAGGAGGAGTAGAAGGCACGAAATAATCAAACTCAGAGCTGAAATCAACCAAGTAGAAACAAGAAGGACTATACAAAGAAACAATAGAACCAAAAGCTGGTTCTTTAAAAGACTAAGCAGAGGGCATAGAGAGTATGTCCAACTTAACAACATCAGAAATGAAAAGGGAGACATAATAACAGAATCAGAGGGAATTCAAAAAATCATCAGATCCTACTACAATAGCCTATTCAACAAAATTTGAAAATCTGCAGGAAATGGACAATATCCTAGACAAATACCAGGTACCAAAGTTAAATCAGGAACATTTAAACAACCCCATAACTTCTAAAGATATAGAAGCAGTCATTAAAAGTCTCCCAACCAAAAAAGAGCCCAGGTCCAGATGGATTCAGTGCAGAATTCTATCAGACCTTCATAGAAGACCTCAAACCAATACTGTCCAAACTATTCCACAAAACTGAAACAGACGTAGTGCTACCAAATTCCTTCTATGAAGCCTCAATCACTCTTATACATAAACCACACAAAGACCCAACAAAGAAAGAGAACTTATGAATATTGATGCAACAATACTCAATAAAATTCTTGCAAACTGAATCCAAGAACACATCAAAACAATCATCCATCATGATCAAGAAGGCTTCATCCCAGGTAAGCAGAGATGGATTAATATACAGAAAAACATTAATGTATTCCACTACATAAACAAAGGGAAAAATAAAAGCCACATGATCATTTCATTAGATACTGAGAAAGCATTTGACAAAATTCAACACCCCTTCATGATAAAAGTCCTGGAAATAACAGGAATTCAAGGCCCATACCTAAACATAGTAAAAGCCAAATACAGCAAACCAGTAGCTAACATCAAACTAAATGGAGAGAAACTTGAAGCAATCCTACTAAAATCAGGGACTAGACAGGGCTGTCTACTCTCTCCTCACTCATTCAATATAGTTCTTGAAGTCCTAGCTAGAGCAATAAGACAACAAAAAGAAATCAAAGGGATACAGATTAGAAAGGAAGAAATTAAAATATCACTATTTGCAGTGATATGATAGTATATTTAAGTGACCCTAAAAGTTCCACCAGAGAACTACAAAACCTGATAAACACCTTCAGCAAAGTGACTGGGTATAAAATTAACTCAAATAAATCAGTAGACTTCCTCTATACAGAAGAGAAAGAAGCTGAGAAAAAATTAAGGAAACAGCACCCTTTATAATAGACCAAATACTATAAAATACCTCGGTGTGACTTTAACTAAGCAAGTGAAAGATCTGTATGATAAAAACTTCAAGTCTCTGAAGAAAGAAATTGAAGATCTCAGAAGAGGGAAAGATCCCCCATGCTCATGGATCTACAGATTCAATGAAATCCCCATCAAAATTCCAGTCCAATTCTTCATAGAGTTAGACAGAACAATTTGTAAATTCATCTGGAATAACAAAAAACTGACGATAGCTAAAACTATCCTCAACAATCAAAAGACTTCCAGGGGAATCTCTATCCCTTAACTCCAAGAGTACTACAGAGCAATAGTGATTTAAAAAATGTATGGTATTGGTACAGAGACAGTCAGATAGACCAGTGGAATAGAACTGAAGACCCAGAAATGAACCCACACACCTATGGGCACTCGATTTTTGACAAAGGAGCCAAAACCATCCAACGGAAAAAAGATAGCATTTTCAGCAAATGGTGCTGGTTCAACTGGAGATCAACATGTAGAAGAATGCAGATCGATCCATGCTTATCACCCTGTACAAAGCTTAAGTCCAAGTGGATCAAGGACCTCCACATCAAACCAGATACACTCAAACTAATAGAAGAAAAAGTGGGGAAGAATCTTGAACACATGGGCATTGGAGAAAATTTCCTGAACAAAACACCAGTGGCTTATGCTCTAAGATCAAGAATTAACAAATAGCATCTAATAAAGCTACAAAGCTTCTGTAAGGAAAAGTACACTGTTGTTAGGACAAAATGACAAAAGATTGGGAAAATATCTTTACCAATTCTACAACTGATAGAGGGCTTATATCCAAATTATACAAAGAACTCACAAAGTTATACTGCAAGGAGAAAAATCACCCTATTAAAGAATGGGGTTCAGAGCTAAACAAAGAATTCACAGCTGAGGAATGCCAAATGGCTGAGAAACACCTAAAGAAATGTTCAGCATCTTTAGTCATAAGGGAAATGCAAATCAAAACAACCCTGCGATTTCACCTCACACCACTGAGAATGGCTAAGATCAAAAACTCAGGTGACAGCAAATGCTGGCGAGGACGTGGAGAAAGGGGAACACTCCTCCATTGTTGGTGGGATTGCAGACTGGTACAACCACTCTGGAAATCAGTCTGGAGGTTCCTCAGAAAATTAGACATTGTACTACCTGAGAACCCAGCTATACCAGTCTTGGGCATACACCCAAAAGATGCTCCAACATATAACAAAGACACATGCTCCACTATGTTCATAGCAGCCTTATTTATAATAGCCAGAAACTGAAAAGATCCCAGATGCCATTTAACAGAGGAGTGGATACAGAAAATGTGGTACATCTACATAATGGAGTACTACTCAGTTATCAAAAACAATGACTTCATGAAATTCATAGGCAAATGGATGGAACTGGAAAATATCATCCTGTGTGTGGTAACCCAATCACAGGAAAACACACATGGTATACACTCATTGATAAGTGGATATTAGCCCAAATGCTCAAATTACCCTAGATGCGCAGACCATATGAAACTCAAGAAGGATGACCAAAATGTGGATGCTTCAATCCTTCATTAAATGGGGAACAAGAACACCCTTAGGTGGGGATAGAGAGGCAAAGTTTAAAACAGAGGCTGTAGGAACACCCATTCAAAGCCTGCCCCACATGTGGCCCATACGCATAAGGCCACCAAACTAGATAAGATGGATGAAGGAAAGAATTGCAGGCTGACAGGAACCGGATGTAGATCTCTCCTGAAAGACACTGCCAGAATATGGCAAATACATAGGTGAATGCCAGCAGCAAACCACTAACTGAGAATGGGACCCTTGTTGAAGGAATCAGAGAAAGGACTGAAAGAGATTAAGGGACTTGAGACCCCATATGAACAACAATGCCAACCAACCAGAGCTTCCAGGGACTAAGCCACTACCCAAAGACCCTGGGCTCCAAATCCATACTTATGAATAACCAAGTAGGGGCACCAGTGGAAGGGGAAGCCCTTGGTCTTGCCATGGCTGGACCCCCAGTAAACAGGATTGTTTTGGGGAGGGCAGTAATAGAGGAGGATGGGGATGGGAACTCCCAATATAGAAGGGGAGGGGGAAAGGTTAGAGGGATGTTGGCCTGGAAACTGGGAAAGGGAATAACATTTGAAATGTAAATAAGAAATACGCAATTTAATAAAGATAGAAAAAAATGTAAGTAATTGAAATATCCATTTTTTAAATATGTTTTCTATGGCTGGCTTAGGGACTACCAACTGCCTGCTTACCTCTGAATAAGCCCCTGCTGCTACCTAATGCTTTTCCCATAAAATTCCCTCAAAGAAAACGGTAATTTATGCAATGGAATATTAGTTGTAAAAAAAGGAATAAAATCATGAAATTTGCAGGTAAGTGTGCAAAACCAGAAAACTCATCTGGAGTGAGGAAACCCAGAAAGACAAATATGGTAGGTATTTGAGTAGGTAGAGAGTAAGAAACTAAAAGGGGACAAATAGATCTTTCTTAGGAAATGAAAATAGGACAGATAGATAGGAATAGATGAAACAGGTTGAAAATGGTGGAACAGGCGGGGATGTTGGTAGAAGATGAAGGTGAGTGATAAAATTAAGGGGAATTTGAGGGTTATAAGAAAAAAAATAATCAGTAGAAGTTTCCTAAAATGTAAACATGTGTGAAAGTGATCTAAATAAAATCACCAAGCAGTGAGGGAAACAGAGCCTCTACTGGCCATCTCTTGTCACCAAAAGACACTTTCAGTCTTGTGATTGGGTTACATCTTATTCAGTTGTTTGCACAAGGGGTAACTTGGGAATTCCTAAAGAATCCAGGGCTGTTTGCCAGACTGCAGGTTCTTTTCTCTAAGTTGAAGGCCCCATTGCTGAAGAGAATACCTACCTAACTCATTGAACATGCCAAAGTTGAGCTCATGACTCCCTACATACTTCACTCTACATACTAGACTCTAGAACATAGAGGCTGGCATAGGAAGATGCTGTACTCACTATCAAAAGAGAAACATAAACACTGAGAAAGTCAGAAATTTTGGATTGAAAATGATCTTTGCCTTGCAATATATGCAAGTGTAGTGGCAGCAAGAACTATCTGATTTGCTGAAGGCCCACTTCACAAAATGGAATATATGCAAAATACTTCTTGACATACCTACAGCCTGAGACTAGTAGCTAAAGGACCTATGCTACAATGAAATAATACTTCTCTAGAAAATAGTAATAGTAGCAAAGCAATTAAATGACTACAAGTGACATTCTGCTATATTCATTGATCAATACCTTGCTCAGCCACCATCAGAGGTTTCCCACTGCTGGATATGGAGCAAATGTAAAGACCTACACCAAGATATTGTATAGATAATGAGAGGTCTTGGAACAGTCAGCCCTCGAGGGATTCCTCCCTCAAACCTTTCCCATTGGTTCTCAGGAGATCTTGTGGAAGAAGATAAAGAATGAATGTAAGTGCCAGAGTGTACATGACATTAAGAAAGTAAAGCTCTCTAAGTCAACATTATCAAAATTCACATGAATTTACAAACACTGGGTCAGGATGCATAGGTCTTGCAAGCGTCTGTACCATATCCTTTGCATATTTATTATGACTTTCAGCTTAGAGTGTATGTGGGATTCTCAAGGATGTAATGAGTGGGTTTATGGATCTTGTGCCTTTTCTTGGGTTCTTTTCCTACTGCTGGTTTGTTTGTTTACTTCCAATGTGTTAGTTTTATCTTATTATATTATATTTTGTCATTATTCCTACAAAAACCAATTCTTTCCTAATAAAAACCATAAAGAAAATGGATACAAATGGGAGTAGATGTGATGGTGAACTGGAAGGAGTAGAGAGAGGGAAAAAATACAACCAGGATTTATTATGTGAGAAAAAGACTATTTTCAATAAATGGAAAAAAATCTTCAAATAATTAATAATTTATAAATTTGCATTTTTCAACTGTAAATCTTATTTATGAAGCTTCTATACTACAAAAGAAAAACAAACAAAATGGAAATCATTAGTCCATAAAAGTTTTAAGTGTTGCATGTCAGTGAAGAGAATTTCAAGATACAAAAATTAATATATGAGAGCAGTAGATATTCTGCATATTAACTACAAACCTTCTAATAGAGTAACAATTAACACCATATCATTCACAATAGATTAAAAGGTACCTGTGAGTGACCAAGCCATGGAGATGAATGACACCTACAATAATTTTAAAACATTAAAAAAGATATTAGGTAGATACTACATGATGCAAAGTCTTTTCATTTCTTGGGATGTTAAAAGTAATAATGTGAAATTTGTCATACTTTCAAAAATAATGTTCAGATTTAAAATAATTTACAATAATTCATAAAGGTGATCATCACAGAACTTGAAAGAAATCCTTAAAATCCATGAAGTAACTTAAAAAGATCAAAGAGAGCTCAATATATCCCAAAGACCAAAATGTTTGCTGAAGCCATAAAAGTACCTGGTGTCTTTATTTTTTTTCATTTTTTTTAAATTGGGTTTTTTTATTTATGTTTCAAATGTTTCACCTTTTCCCCACCCAACAACTCATTCTTTCCCACCACTATGCCCTGATATTCCCTTACACTGGGGAGCCCAGCCTTGGCAGGAGCAAGGGCTTCTCCTCTCTTTGACGCCTGACAGTGCCATCCTCTGCTACATTTGCAGCTGGAGCCATGGGTCTGTCTATGTGTACACTTTGTATGGTGGTTTAGTACTTCGGAGCTCTGGTTGGTTGGTATTGTTGTTCTTATAGGGTTGCAAACTCTGATAACTCCTTCAATCCTTTCTCTAACTCTTCCAATGGGGACCCCATTCTCAGTTCAATGGTTGACTGCTAGCATTCTCCTCTGTATTTATCATGCTCTGCAGAGCTTCTCAGGAGACAGAATTAGCAAGCTCCTGTCAACATGAACTTCTTGGCATCAGCAAAATTGTCTGGGTTTGGTGGATGTATGTATATGTGTTGGATTCACAAGTGGGGTAGTATCTGAATGGTCATTCCTTCAGTCTCTGCTCCAAATTTTGTCTCCATATCTCCTCCTATGAATACTTTAGTACCCTCTTATAAGGAGGACTGAAGCATCCACACTTTGGTTGCCCTTCTTCTTGAGCTTCATGTGGTCTGTGGGTAGTATCTTGGGTAATCTGAGCTTTTGGGTTAATATCCACTTAGCAGTGAGTGAATACCATGTGTACTTTCTGTGATTGAGTTACTTCACTCAGGATGGTATTTTCTAGTTCCATCCACATTTTCTGTATCCATTCCTCTGTTGAAGGGCATCTTGGTTCTTTCCAGCTTCTGGCTGTTATAAATAAGGATGCTATGAACACAGTGGAGCATGTGTCCCTATTATATGGTGGAGCAACTTTTTTGAACATGCCCAGGAGTGATAAATCTGGGTCCTCAGGTAGGACTATGTTCAATTTTCTGAGGACCCACCACACTAATTGCCAGAGGGGTTGAACCAGCTTGAAATCCCACCAACAATGGAAGAGTGTTCCTCTTTCTCCACATCCTTGCCACCATCTGTTGTCACCTGAAATTTTAATATTAGCCATTCTCATATGTGGAAGGTGGGATCTCAGGGTTATTTTGATTTGCATTTACCTGATGACTAAGGATGTGGAACATTTCTTTAGGGTTCTTCTCAACCATTTGATATTCCTCAGCTGGGAATTCTCTGTTTAGATCTGTACCCAATTTTTTAATAGGGTTATTTGATTCTTTGGAGTCTTAACTTCTTGATTTCTTTGTACATATTGGATATTAGAACTCTATTGGATGTAGGATTGGTAAAGACATTTTCCAAATCTGTTGGTTGCCATTTTGTCCTAATAACAGTATCCTTAGCCTTACAAAAGTTTTTGAATTTTATGAGGTTTCATTTGTTGAGTCTTGATAATAAAGCATTAGCCACTGGTATTCTCTTCAGGAAATTTTCCCCAGTGCCCATGTATTATTCAAGGCTCTTTCCCACTTTTCTTCCATTAGTTTGAGAGTATCTGCTTTTATGTGGAGATCCTTTAACCACTCAGACATGAGCTTTGTACGAGACAATAAGAATAAATCAATTTGAATTCTCCAACATGCTAACCTCCAGTGAAACCAGCACCATTTGTTGAAAATGCTATCTTTGTGCCACTGGATGACTTTAGCTCCTTTGTTAAATATCAAGTGACCATAGGTGGGTGGGTTCAGTTTTTGGTCTTAAATTCTATTCCGTTGGTCTACTTGCATGTCTCTGTGCCAATACTATACAATTTTTTTTTTTTTTTGGAGCTGGGGACCGAACCCAGAGCCTTGCGTTTTTGCTAGGCAAGCACTCTACCACTGGGCTAAATCCCCAACCCTAATACTATACAATTTTAATCAGTATTGCTCTGTAATACTGCTTGAAGTCAGAGATGGTGATTCCCCAAGACGTTCTTTTATTGTTCAGAATAGTTTTTGCTATCCTGAGTTTTTGTTATTCCAAATGAAATTGCAAACTGCTCTTTCTAACTCTATGAAGAATTGAGTTGGAATTTTGATGGGGCTTGCATTGAATTGTTTTTGGCAAGATGGCCTATTTTAAAATATTAATCCTATGAGCATGGAAGATCTCTCCATCTTCTGAGATCTTCTTCAATTTCTTTTTTCAGAGACTTGAAGTTCTTGTCATAGATCTTTCACTTGCTTCATTAGAGTCAAACAGATCTATTTTATATTATTTGTCACTGTGTGAAGGGTATAGTTTCCCTAATTTCTGTGTCAGCCTGTTTATCCCTTGAGTAGAGGAAGGATACGGATTTGTTTGAGTTAATTTTGTTTACAGCCACATTGCTGAAGTTGTTTATCAGGCTCAGTAGTTCTCTGGTGGAACTTTTGGGTAACTTAAGTACACTATCATATCATCTGCAAATAGTGACATTTTGACTTCTTCCTTTCCAATTTGTATCCCTTTGACCTCCTTTTGTTGTCTAATTTCTCTGTCTAGGACTTCAAGTACTGTATTGAATAAGTAGAGAGACAGTGGGAAGCTTTGTCTAATCCCTGATTTTAGTGGGATTTCTTCAAGTTTCTCTGCACTTAATTTGATGTTGACTACTGGTTTGCTGTATACAGCTTTTACTATGTTTAGTTATGAGCCATGAATTCCTGTTCATTCCAAGATTTTATCATGAAGGGTTGCTGAATATTGTCAAATACTTTCTCAGCATCTGATGACATGATCATGTGGTTTTTTTCTTTGAGTTTCTTATTTATATAGTCGGTTCAATATATGGAAATCCATCAAGGCAACCCTGGGATGAAGCCTACTTGATCATGATAGATGATAGTTTTGATGTATTTTGGGTTTGGTTTATGAGAATTTTATTGAGTATTTTTGCATATATATTCATAAGGTTCTCTTTCTTTGTTGGGTCTTTGTGTGGTTTAGGTATAACCATAATTGTGGGTTCATAGAAGGAATTTGGTAGTCTTCCTTCTATTTCTGTATTGTGGAATTGTTTGTACAGTATTGGCATGAGGTCTTCTATGAAGTTCTGATAGAATTCTCTACTAAACCTTTCTGGTCCTGGACTTTTTTTGGTTAGAAGACTTTTAATAATGGCTTTAATGTCTTTGAGAGTTATGGGACTGTTTCAATAGTTTATCTGATCCTGATTTAACTTTGGTACCTGATATTTGTCTAGAAAATTGTTGATTTAATCCAGATTTTCCAGTTCTGTGCAATATAGGCTTTTGTAGTAGGATCTGATGATGTTTTGAATTTCTTCAGTTTCTGTTGTTATGTCACCCTTTTCATTTCTGATTTTGTTAATTTGGATACACTCTCTGTGCCCTCTGGTTAGTCTGCTAAGGGTTTATCTACATGTTGATCTTATCAAAGAACCAGCTCCTAATTTTGTTGATTCTTTGTTTAGTTCTTCTTGTTACTTCTTGGTAGATTTCATCTCTACGCTACATTATTTCCTGCTGTCTACTGTTTTTGGGTATATTTGTTTCTTTTTGTTCTTGTGCTTTTTAGTGTGCTGTCAAGCTGCTAGTGTATGCTCTCTTCAGTTTCTTTTTGGAGGTACTCAGAGCTAAGAGTTTTCCTTTAAGCACTGCTTTCATTGTGTCCCATAAGTTTAGGTATGTTGTGTCTTCATTTTCATTAAATTCTAAAAAGTCTTTAATTTCTTTCTTTATTTCTTCCTATTAAAGTTATCATTGAGTATCATGTTTGTGTGGACATCTTTTTTTGCGTTTGTTGAAAGAAGATTAATTTCTTGCTTTTTCTATGGTATAATTTCCCATCTTGTATTGGAGTTTTCCATCTATTATCTTTTGTAGGACTAGATATTGTGCAAATTTGGTTTTGTCATGGAAAACCTTTATTTCTCCATCTGTTAATTAAGAATTTCGCTGTATATAGTAGCCTGGGATGGCATTAGTGTCCTCATAGCGTCTGCATGACATCTGCCCAGGATCTTCTGACTGTCATAGTCTCTGATGTGAAGTCTGGTGTAAGCCTGATAGCTCTGCCTTTATATATTATGTGACCTCTTTCCCTTACTATTTTTAATACTCTTTCTTTGTTTTGTGCATTTGGTGTTCGACTATTATGTGATGGGAGGAAATTTTTTTCTGGTCCAATCTATTTTGACTTCTGTAGGTTTCTTGTATGTTTATGGGCATCTTTTTCTTTAGGTTAGTGAAGCTTTCTACTATAATCTTGTTGAAGATATTTACTGGCCCTTTAAGTTGGGAGTCTTCATTCTCTTCTACACCTATTATTCTTAGGTTTGGTCTTCTCATTGTGTACTGGATTTCCTGGATGTTTTGGGTTAGGAGGTTTTTGTATTTTGCATTTTCTTTGAAGGTCCTGTCAATGTTTTCTATGCTCTTCTGCACCTGAGATTCTCTCTTCTGTCTCTTGTATTGTGTTGATGATTCTTGTGTCTATGGCTCCTGTCCTCTTTCCTAGGTTTTCTATCTCCAAGATAGTCTCTTTTTGTGATTTCTTTATTGTTTCTATTTCCCTGTTTAGATCCCAAATTGTTTTGTTCAATTCCTTTTCTCGTTTGGTTGTGTATTCCTATAATTCTTTAAGGGGTTTTTGTGCTTCCTCTTTTAAGGGCTTTTACTTGTTTACCTGTGTTGTCTTGTATTTCTTTAAGGGAGTTATTTATGTCCTTCTTAAAGTTCTACATCATCATCATCATCATGAGATTTGATTTTAATTCCAAATCTTGCTTTTCTGGTGTGTTTGGATATACAATATTTGCTTAGGTTTTAGAACCAGGTTCTGATGATGCCAAGTGGTCTTGCTGTATATTGCTTATGTTTCTGCACTTTCCTTTTGCCATCTGGTTGTCTCTGTTGTTAGCTGGTCTTGCTGTCTCTGACAGTGGCTTGACCCTTCTGTATTCCTGTGTGTTATCACTGCTGGAGACTGGCTTTCTCCCAGTGGGATCTGGGTACAAACAGCTGTGTCACAGGGTCAGCTCTGGGCACAGGCGGAAACCTGAAGGATCCTGTCACAGATTCCTCCTCAGTTCCTGTGTCCAGTGGGCTCCAGGCAAGTTCCTCTTGGGCCAGGAATGTGAGCAGAAGTGGTGTTCTCTTCTGTGATCTCAGGATTGTTTACACTTCTGAGTGCCCTGCTCTCTCCCCAGGGGATCTGACTACAGAGAGCTGTGGGACCAGTTCAACTCCAGGCACAGGTGGAAACTAGAAGGATCCTGTCCCAGACTGCTCCTGGATTTGTGTTTTCCGAGGGCTCCAGGTTAATCCTTAGTAGTAGAAGTGGTTGTTGTAACTTTGCTTTCTGTTGTATCAGAGCTCCTGTAAACTGGTTTTCAGCATTGGGCACAGACAAAAACTGAAAGGATCCTGTCCCTGACTACTCCTAGGTTCCTGTGTCTGGTAGACTCCAGCCAGATTACTCTTGGGCCAGGATTGTGAGAAGAAGAGGTGGACTCCTCTGAGCTCTCAGGAGTGTCTGCACTTCTGAGAGTCCAGCTCTCTCCCCACACAGGATTTGGGTACAGAGAATTGTGGGACAGGGCCATCTATGGGCACAGGTAGAAACTGGAAACTAGTACCTTGTTTCAAACTATTTCTGTAGAGATATATTGACAAGGAAAGAATGATGCAGTCACACTTAAAAGATGTGTAGACATCACACCTGAATAGATTAATTAGGAAAAAACCCAGATATACGGCTGCCACTTTTTATATACATACCAGAAAGAAGAAAAGAAAGAAACAAACAAACAAACAAAAGAGAAAGACAACCTATATAATTAACATTACCTGATGAAGAATGAAAATAGATTTATATATCTCTATCCCTAATACATGGTCTCTACAGTTTCTATCTCCCCTTTTTTGGGTATTGCAGCTAATGTCATCTCCATTGGGTTCCAGAAACCACTTGTTTCCATGGCATCTGGGACTTTCTAGTGGCTACCCCCAGTTCCCTATATCCCACTGCTACATATTTATGTTCATTTTCCTGACCTCTGGACTGTTCTCCTGTTTCTTCCCATGCCTGATCCTGCCTCCCTTTTTCCCTTCCCCTCCTTTATCCTTCCCAGGTTCTTCCTTCCCTCTACCTCCCATGATTATTTTTCCCCTTCTAGTTTGACTAGAGCATCCACACTTTGCTCTTCCTTCTTGTTAAGCTTCATATTGTCTGTGAGTTATATTGTGGGTATTCTGAACTTTTGGCTAACATGCATTTATCAGTGAGTACATACTATGCGTGTCCTTTTGTGTCTGGGTTACCTTACTGGGAATTATATTTTCTAGTTCCATCTGTTTGCTTGAAAATTTCATAAATACATTGTTTCTCAGTAGCTTAGTAGTATTCCATTATGTAAATGTACCACATTTCTGGTATTCGTTCTTCTCCTGATGGATATCTGTGCTGATTCCAGCTTCTGTGTATTATAAATAAAGGTGCTGTGAGCATAGTGGAACATATAAGGATAACATGATGGGACATCTTTTTGGTATATAACCAGTAGTGGTATAGTTGGGTCTTCAGGTAGAACTATTTCAAATTCTCTGAGAAACTCCAACTCTTTTCCGAAGTGGTTTTACCAGCTTGCAATCCCCAGCAATGGAGGAGCAGTCCTCTTTCTTCACATCCTTGCCAGCGTCTGTTGATCCTGAGTTTTTTATCTTATCCATTCTGATTGATGTGAGTGAAAATATCAGGGTCATTTTGATTTGCCTTTTCCTGATGACTAAGGATGTTGAACATTTCTTTAGGTGTTTCTAGGCCATTCAAGATTTCTCAATTGAGAATTCTTTGTTTAGCTTTGTATTCTGGGGTAATTTGCAGTCTTTTAATGGGGTTATTTGGTATAACTTCCTAAGTTTTCTACATATTTTGGATATTAGCCTCTATCAAATGTAGGGTTAGCAAAGATCTTTTCCTCATCTGTAGATTGCTGTTTTATCACAGAGACAAGAAGAGCAATTCTCACGTCCATCTGGATTAACAAAAACCTGGGACAACTAAAACTACTCTCAACAATTATAAACTAAAAGTGCAGAAACATAAGCAATTATAAACTGGGGAAATCAACATCCCTGACCTCAAGCTGAACTATAGAGCAGTAGTACAGAAAAATCACATGATATTGGTAGAGACAGAGACAGATAGATCAATGGAATAGAACTGAAGACCCAGAAATAAACCCACATACCTATTGTTGTCATTTGATCTTTGACAAAGAAGTCAAAAGCATCCAGTGTAAAGAACCCAGAATTTTCAACAAATGGTGCTGGTTCTACTGTTGTCTGTCATGTAGAAGAATGCAAATCTACAGATTCAATGCAATCCCCATCAAAATACCAATCCAATTCTTCAAAGAGTTAGACAGAACAATTTGCAAATTCATCTGGAATAACAAAAAACCCAGGATAGCTAAAGCTATCCTCAACAATAAAAGGACTTCAGGGGGAATCACTATCCCTGAACTCAAGCAGTATTACAGAGCAATAGTGATAAAAACTGCATGGTATTGGTACAGAGACAGACAGATAGACCAATGGAATAGAATTGAAGACCCAGAAATGAACCCACACACCTATGGTCACTTGATTTTTGACAAAGGAGCCAAAACCATCCAATGGAAAAAAGATAGCATTTTCAGCAAATGGTGCTGGTTCAACTGGAGGGCAACATGTAGAAGAATGCAGATCGATCCATCCTTATCACCCTGTACAAAGCTTAAGTCCAAGTGGATCAAGGACCTCCACATCAAACCAGACACACTCAAACTAATAGAAGAAAAACTAGGGAAGCATCTGGAACACATGGGCACTGGAAAAAATTTCCTGAACAAAACACCAATGGCTTATGCTCTAAGATCAAGAATCGACAAATGGGATCTCATAAAACTGCAAAGCTTCTGTAAGGCAAAGGACACTGTGGTTAGGACAAAACGGCAACCAACAGATTGGGAAAAGATCTTTACCAATCCTACAACAGATAGAGGCCTTATTTCCAAAATATACAAAGAACTAAAGAAGTTAGACCGCAGGGAAACAAATAACCCTATTAAAAAATGGGGTTCAGAGCTAAACAAAGAATTCACAGCTGAGGAATGCCGAATGGCGGAGAAACACCTAAAGAAATGTTCAACATCTTTAGTCATAAGGGAAATGCAAATCAAAACAACCCTGAGATTTCACCTCACACCAGTGCGATTGGCTAAGATCAAAAACTCAGGTGACAGCAGATGCTGGCGAGGATGTGGAGAAAGAGGAACACTCCTCCATTGTTGGTGGGATTGCAGACTGGTAAAACCATTCTGGAAATCAGTCTGGAGGTTCCTCAGAAAATTGGACATTGAACTGCCTGAGGATCCAGCTATACCTCTCTTGGGCATATACCCAAAAGATGCCTCAACATATAAAAGAGACACGTGCTCCACTATGTTCATCGCAGCCTTATTTATAATAGCCAGAAAATGGAAAGAACCCAGATGCCCTTCAACAGAGGAATGGATACAGAAAATGTGGTACATCTACACAATGGAATATTACTCAGCTATCAAAAACAACGAGTTTATGAAATTCGTAGGCAAATGGTTGGAACTGGAAAATATCATCCTGAGTGAGCTAACCCAATCACAGAAAGACATACATGGTATGCACTCATTGATAAGTGGCTATTAGCCCAAATGCTTGAATTACCCTAGATCCCTAGAACAAACGAAACTCAAGACGGATGATCAAAATGTGAATGCTTCACTCCTTCTTTAAATGAGGTAAAAGAATACTCTTGGCAGGGAAGGGAGAGGCAAAGATTAAAACAGAGACTGAAGGAACACCCATTCAGAGCCTGCCCCACATGTGGCCCATACATATACAGCCACCCAATTAGACAAGATGGATGAAGCAAAGAAGTGCAGACCGACAGGAGCCGGATGTAGATCGCTCCTGAGAGACACAGCCAGAATACAGCAAATATAGAGGCGAATGCCAGCAGCAAACCACTGAACTGAGAATAGGTCCCCTATTGAAGGAATCAGAGAAAGAACTGGAAGAGCTTGAAGGGGCTCGAGACCCCAAAAGTACAACAATGCCAAGCAACCAGAGCTTCCAGGGACTAAGCCACTACCTAAAGACTATACATGGACTGACCCTGGACTCTGACCCCATAGGTAGCAATGAATATCCTAGTAAGAGCACCAGTGGAAGGGGAAGCCCTGGGTCCTGCTAAGACTGAACCCCCAGTGAACTAGTCTATGGGGGGAGGGCGGCAATGGGGGGAGGGTTGGGAGGGGAACACCCATAAGGAAGGGGAGGGGGGAGGGGGATGTTTGCCCGGAAACCGGGAAAGGGAATAACACTCGAAATGTATATAAGAAATACTCAAGTTAATAAAAAAAAAATCAAAAAAAAAGAATGCAAATTGATCCATTTTAATCTCCTAGTTCAAAGCTTAAGTCCAAATGAATCAAGGACCTCCACATAAAAGCAGATATGCTCAATCTATTTGAAGAGAAAATGGGAACAAACATAGAACACATTTCCACTGGCAAAAATTTCCTGAATGGAATACCAACATCTCAGCCTCTATGATCAACAATTAACAAATGGGACCTCATAAAATTGAAACGTGTCTCTAAACAAAGGACATTGTTAGAAGTACAAAACAACAATGTACAGATTGAAAAAAAGATATTTTGAAAAATTCTTAAGCCTTTGTGTTCACTCAATTCCAATTTGCTATTATGTATTTGATAGTAAATACCCTTTTTCTGTAGGTAAAGATGGCCACAAACTCACTATGTAGCTTGACATGATATTGATCTTGGTACCTTAGGTGCGAGACACTATCCTGGAATTCTGATTTTAGATTTCTTTATTTTAGTGTTTGTTTTGTGGAATAAGTGAGGAATTAATATTATATTGTCTATTAAAAATCATTGTATTATTTCTCATCTTTCATTTTGTAAGTTATATTTGAATAACCCATGACTTTTCAATTTGGTTGTGATAGATCAGATTATTATTATCATCAATCATGAAATGTACTAAGTGCATTTCTCTATACCTTTTTCCCTTTCTGTTATTACTAATCACATTAGTATTTGATGCTTTTATTAAGGTCATTTATTTGTTCAAACTCTAAGTCTGAATAGTTCCTGCTGTGGGATCACTAGGTCAAAATGCACACGATTTTATAGCATTAGAGAGCAAATGTCTTAGATACACACTGGGCTTACCTGCACGGTGTGTGCTGCTAGGTTTACAGGAAAAAGTAATCTCTGACAGCAATGGTATCCTTAAACAATAGTTTTACATTACTTGAGCATAACAATTTAATCAAAAGTAGATGAAAATTCTTCAGGTCTACAACACTTTTTTTCCTTTAGAACTCGTCTAGCAGTGCACCTCATAGCACATATCTCAGAATGAAATGCTGTGCACAGCAGTACTGACTTATTAATAGAAAAAGAATAAATTCAGTATTCTAATACAAAAGCATTTTTTAAATTGTGAAATCAACATTCATTCTTCTTCTCCAGCTGTTAGAATGCTCTTTCACCTGAGGCAAGGTAAAACACAGAACTTTCTATGCTGTGTTCTCATTCAGGAAAGAAATACTGAAACTCATTAAGGGATGTTGAAAAGGAAGGTTTATAATTAAATTTCCACATGCTTAGAGGGAGTTAGAACTCTTGAGTGTGCTGGCCAGGTGACAAGTGTATCACCAGGACTCCTATCAAATTTTCTTTATGAAAACTTTTCTATGACAATGAAATATATATATATATATATATATATATATATCTTTAGAGCATGGGAAGGAAACTCAATCACTGAAGTTTTTCTTATGTTAGGAATTATGTTGTTGACATGTAATCACTTGTGATAACAATGTGTTACTAAAGAGCTAGCATTTCACAATCCAAATGACAAATATGTCTGGAAGACATGTGCCCTCATGTTCAGAGATCTGAAGTTATTATAGAAGCCATACACATAGTATTTCTAAGTATTATGTAAATAGACTTTACTCAAAGTCATAACATTCCTTGAAATGGGAAAAGAGGCCATGGCTTATTTAAAGCATAAACCAAGGATCAATGTTAAAACCAAAAATGTGAACAGATACTACTCATTCATTTTAATGCTTAGCCTCTGGACCTCAGCGTCCTTTGGGAAGAATAATTACAGTGACTGCTCATTGCCTGACCTAGATCAGAAGGCTTTGCAGAAAAGATTGGCTCCTTTCATATTTTAATAACTCTATCAAGCCTTTTAGCTTATGTCACCATAGAAAGTAGCAATAACAAAAGATTTCTAGTAATTCACTCATTTGCGAGTATGTCTTCCAGGTAGCTTAAGGGTACTCTCACAATGCAGGACCTTTTTTAGTCATAAATTTTTATCCTCAGAGTTTTACTCACACATGATTTCAATTGACCAAAAAATGCACCATGATGGTGAAATATTTTGATTTAATCATTCTATTATTCAATTTTACCAAAGGAAGAAATTTTTTATGTACAATGAAGGGATCTA
This sequence comes from Rattus norvegicus, assembly GCF_021556685.1. Taxonomy (NCBI): domain Eukaryota; kingdom Metazoa; phylum Chordata; class Mammalia; order Rodentia; family Muridae; genus Rattus; species Rattus norvegicus. The sequence goes on from NC_141549.1 coordinate 32,430,570, forward strand.
TCAGGTCCAGCAGGGAAAACATACCTGAGAATGACAAACCTAGCAGATTTTGCATTTTACCTTTCTCCCACTTACTAAACTGTTAGACTGCATTTCTAATGCTTGTCCCCAAATTTTAGGCTGCTATATGGCCACTGACTCATTCAAGAGACTGATCACCAAGGATCAACTCTCAAATTATCAGGGTTCCACATCCAACATCCATTACTTTGACTAACCAATTTAAAATATCCAATCAAAACTTACCAATACACTGTAGCTCATTCTAACACAGAGCTCCCCATTTCCCCTTTTAAAATCAACACTTGCAAAGCTAGCTGCTTCTATTTCTGACAAATTCTGATTCTGTCACTGTGTTTCTTTGCCTTGCATAATAAAGTATCTTTTTGCATTTGATTTGTGCTTGAAAATTGGATTTGGCTGTGGTTTGTGCCTAATCTAAAGTCCAGATGGGAGCCCACAGGGTCCCTTTATACTCTGTTTCTTTTACAGTACAACATATAATTGCAAATGCAGTAGGTCATATTTTAAAGAATTAACAGTCATAAGTTCCCATAATAGAAATTATTTATTGCACCGCAAATACAGAATTTACATTTATTGAGAATTTCATTAATGAATATACGCTATTTACATCATTTCTACCTTTCCTTTTGATATTAACTCTTCTCATGCCTCTCTCCAAATCTTGATCTCTTCTTTGATAATTATTTCCATTAAATATACAAATTTGTATTTTAAAGCTATATAGGTAGATAAATAGATATAGATATAGAAAGATGCAGATATCTCCTATTGTGTTTCCAATATGGTAGGTAAATGAATAGTAGATGACCGAAATAGGGTTTGGACATTATCCCTAAGAAAACTAGATTTCTGCTTGTCATACAGCATTGACTGGTCTACTCTATCTTTTAACTGAGGTGGAATTTACACTCTATCTCTGTTGGCACATTAACTGATGTGGTGTTTGCAGGTTATGGCCTCAAGCTCATTGTTGAAAGTTCACATGTTATCCAACATCTCGGTGATATATAGAAGACGTAATCTCACAGAAATTGTTGGGATGGTCAGGTAAAGGATTTCCAACACCTTTGATGTAATGTTCACTGAGACATAAATCAGGGTTGTGCTATGAATGTTTTCTTTGGGGCTGGGCTCTATGGACATTTGAATCAGTTTTGGATCTCTATAATACCCATTTTCTGCTGCAATCAGAAGGTTTTTTTGATGAGGAATAACAGTTACACTTATCTATGGCTATAAGGACAACTTACAAGCAGTTGGGAATCATCATAATTCTTATAATAAAAGTAGTAGGTCTTCTGTGGTCTCTGACCTCTTCACTCAAGGCAATTGTCTAGAATTGCAGAATCAAACGTAATTTATCTATTGTTGTACAAGATTTAGATCTAATAAAACACTTGTTGATGTTCTCCAGAAATAAGTGCTGTTATTACAATATTGGGGTTATCAGCCTGATAATTGTTGTGGTACACTCTTGTTGTAATATTATAAAAATAATAAAGAGTATCGGTGTCTTTTACCCTGCTTTCTCTGTACCGTGGTGCCCCAAGATATCTGCTAGATATCTTGACAGAAACACAGCCCAGCCACACACTTTCTTACTCTCAAACCCTCACATAAAAGAACATACAACACAATAATCTTAGATCCAATTGGTAAAATATAATTGCCCACTTAAACGTACAAAGCCCGGTACCATCCATCCCTTGAGAACATTAATAACAACCTGTAAATACACAGAGCAGAATCTTAACATCACCTGCCATGGCTTCTCCCCTCTCTCCTCTCCCCTAGTCTCCTCATCCTCCTTCTAACTTCTCTCCTGCCCATCCTTCCTTCTCCTCCAATGACAGGCCTCCTTCTATCCTGTACCTGCCTCACCTGTGACATCATCCAACATTTCACCCTTTTTGTCTAATTAAAAAAAAACTTTTCTCTCAAATATAAGCTGAGAACAACTACTATCATTTTGTAATTAATAGCATAAAATATATCTAACACCCAGTCCAACACTATATCAGCTAAACAGAATATTTAGTTATCCATTCCAGCTTAAGAAAGGCTTAAAATCTGTATAATATCTTGGCTAGCTTGTATACTACCTGATAACTATCCAATAAAATATGTATATTTAGAGTTAAACAACCTGATAGGCTATGAGACTATAATCAGTCTTCAAATCCGTGAGAAATCTGCGAATGACCAAATATCTATACACATAGGAAGCCTAACATGGCTTCCAGAACTGAGAGGTTGTAGAGACAAATCTCCACTAGCGGTCCCCTGTTAGCAACATGTGAGCACAAGTCTTCAGCCTTCTGGCCCAAAATCAACTGACGGACTCTAGAAATGCAGATTTTGAAGGACTGATCACCCTGTCTTGGCAGAGTTTATCAGTCAACTATACTGCATAATTTGTCCTTTTCCAGACAGTATTAGTCTGCAGATGAAATAGGCAGTTTTGTGTAGTGGCTGCCTAGCCACAAAGTATTGCCTCACCTGGAGGTAAAGATGTTCACATTCTTCATTAAATCCACCAAAGGGGAAATGTTAGGAGCAGATATGTCTCAACAAAAGATACAGAACTTTAAATCTCAAATTTTGTGGATTTCTGACATTTTTGAAAACCACCTATCTATATAAGACAATCTGGACTATTGTCTTTATATCTTAATAATATCTTGAAAGTTCTCTCACAAACTCAGAGCCATTACTTTGCTATTTGAATCTTAACTCACAGGTGTAATCAACTCAGAAGTTTGTAATGACAACACTAGAAGGACTGGCTCTAAACCTTGTAAACTTTTTTTGACAAAAAAATTCTATACCAAAACAAAGATACGATTTAAGCTTAGTTACCAAATGAGATTATGACTGTACAATTCAATCTAGCTAATTCCTCCCTGTTAAATTACAACCAATTTTAATTTCCTCATAATAACAACTTTAGAACAACCATTTTCCGCTCCCCAAAGTCCAGGGAATTGGGGTGATGACTCCTCCATAACTTCTTCAAGCTGTACAGGGGCGTTGAGATATCCTTGGGGGTAGGGGGTAGGAAGAATGAAGCAAATACTGTAGCAGGATGTGTCCTGACTGGACCCAGCTGAAAGTCCTCGAGACCAGGATTCCAAGTAGGTAGGCATGCTCTGTAAAATACAACTCTCAAGAAAAAGTTTAGAATTAAGATATCTTTTTGTTTGATTCTCCTGAATAAATTCTTCAGGCGGTCTACCTCTATCAAATCTGATCTGTATGACTTTGAGAGGTTTCCAGAGCCTAATCACAGGTTTTAAAAACACAAAGACAAAATCTTTCTCCTGTAAATACACAGAGCAGAATATTAACATCACCTACCATGGCTTCCCCCCTCTCTCTGTCTCCTCTTCTCCTCCTCTCTCCCCTAGTCTCCTCCTCCTCCTTCAAACTTCTCTCCTGCCCATCCTTCCTTCTCCTCCAATGACAGTCCTCCTTCTATCCTGTACCTGCCTCACCTGTGACATCATCCTACAGTACACAGTATCACTGTTGATTGCTATGCATCTTGCCTCAGCATTATGTCTAGTAGTTTTTGCTTGACTTGAATATGAACCCTCAGATAGGAGACTTCCAGCTCAATCCTATCTCCATTTCTCCAAGTCCTTTAACTAAAATGTGTGATATCACTTCCGGTTTCTGCCTGTACCTAAAGATGGACCAGTCCCACAGTTCTTTGTACCCAAATCCCATGTAGTAAGAGCTGGACTCTCAGAAGTGCAGACAAACCTGATGGCTCAGAGGAGACAACTTCTACTCACATTCCAGCCCAAGAGGAACCAGTCTAATGCCCTCTGGATTCTCATAACATGAGTGACCTGAATATGTGTTTTTTCTTAAACCTCGCAGGCCTACACCCAGCTCTCGGGACCATATGGCTGTGGGCGCTGACACAAGAGGAACCCACCTAGTGCTCTCTGGACACAGGAACCTAAGTGCAGTCAGGGCCAGGGCCCTTCTACGTTCTGCCTATGCCCAGAGCTGAAAGCCAGTCACCAAGAACATTGACACACTTGAAAGCAGAGGTAAGACCAACTCTTCTGCTCTAAGTGGCTATCTGGAGGCCTCAGGACACACAAATCCAGGAACACTCTGGGACAAGACCCTTCCTGTTTCTGCTATGCCTGGAGATGAACCAGTCCCACTGCTCTTTGTACCCAAATCCCATGAGTTAGAGAACTGGACAGTAAATGCACAAAACAAAGAAAGAATATTAAGAGCAGTAAGGGAATAGAGACTATAAAAGCCTGAAGATCCAAGTCAGTTGTGATACAGACCCTAAGAGATCACTAATGCCAGCCCAGGGTACTGTATCTGGCAAAATTCTCAATTAACATAGTTGGAGAAACCACGATATTCCATGACAAAACCAAATTTACATAATATCTTTCCACAAATCCAGCACTACAAAGAATAATAGATGGAAAACTCCAACACAAGGAGGGACACTACACCAAAGAAAGAGCAAAAAAGTAATCCAATCTCCTTACAACAAATACAAGAAAGTCACACAAGGGGTTGGGGATTTAGCTCAGCAGTAGAGCGCTTGCCTAGGAAGCGCAAGGCCCTGGGTTCGATCCCCAGCTCCGAAAAAATGAAAAAAAAAAAAAAAAGAAAGCCACACAAACGTAATTCCACATCTAACAACAAAAATAATTACAAACAATAATTACTATTCCTTAATATCTCTTAACGTCATTGGACTCAATTCCCTAATAAAAAGACATAGAGTAACAGACTAGATACAAAAAGCAGACCCAGCATTTTAGTTCATACTGGAAACACACCTCAGTGACAAAGACATTAACTCAGAGTAAAAGGCTGGAAAAAAATTTTCTAAGCAAATGATACCAAAAAACAAGCTGGAATGCCAATTCTAATATGGAATAAAATCAACTTTCAAACAAAAGTTATCAAAAAAGATAAGTAAGGACACTTTATATTCATCCAAGGAAAAAAATCCACCAACATGAATTCACAATCCTGAATATCTTTGCTTCAAATGCAAAGGCAGCTACAACTCAAAAGAAACTTACAAAAGCTCAACGCACACATTGCACTTCACACAATAATAGTGGGAGATTTCAACACCCCACTTTTATCAGTGGACAGATGATGGAAACAAACCTGAACAAAGACAGAGAGGATTTAATAGAAGTTATGAACCAAACTGATTTAACAGATATTTATAGAATATTTCATTCTAAAACAAAGGTATATACCTTCTGATCAGCACCTCATGATATTTTCTCCAAACTTGACCATAGAATCAGTCACAAAACAGACCTGAACAGATACAAGAAGATTGAAATAATGTTGTGCATCCTAACAGATCACCACAGACTAAGGCTGATCTACAATAAAAACAAAAATGAGAGAAAGCCTACATATACATGGAAATTGAGCAGTGCTCTACTCAATGATAACCAGGTCAAGTAAGAAATAAAGAAAGAAATTAAAGACCTTTTAGAACTTGATGACAAAGTAAGTATAACATACCCAATCTTATGGAACACAATGAAAGCTATGGTGAGAGGAAAACTCATAGCTCTGAGTGTCTCCAAAAAGAAACAGGAGAGAGCATATATTAGCAACTTGAAAGCACACCAAGAAGCTCTAGAACCAATAGAAGCAAATACACCTAAGATGAGAAAAGGGCAGGAAATAATAAAAATCAGGGTTGAAATCAACCAAGTAGAAACAAAAAGGACTATACAAAGACTTGCCAAAACCAGAAGCTGATTCTTTAAGAAAGTCAACGAGATAGATAATCCCTTAGCCAGACTAATTAGAGAGCACAGGGAGTATATCCAAAATAACAAAATCAGAATTGAAAAGGGAGACATAACTACAGAATCTGAGGAAATTCAAAAAATCATCATATCCTACTACAAAAGCCTTTATTCAACAAAACTGGAAAATCTGGATGATATGGACAATTTTCTACACAAATACCAGGTACCAAAGTTAAATCAGGATCAGATAAAATACCTAAACAGTCCCATGAGTCCTAAAGAAATAGAAGCAGTTATTAAAAGTCTCACAAACAAACAAACAAACAAAGACAAAAACAACAACAACAAAAAAACAATCCAGGACCAGGACCAGATGGGATTACTTGCAGAATTCTATCAGACCTTCATAGAACACCAAATACCAGTACTGTCCAAATGATTCCACAAAATAGAAACAGAAGGAACAATACCCAATTCCTTATGAAGCTGCGATTATGTTTATACCTAAACCACACAAAGACCTAACAAAGAAAGAGAACTGCAGACCAATTTCCTTTACTAATATTGATGCAAAAATACTCAATAAAATTCTTGCAAATAGAATCCCAAAACACATATAAATGATCATCAATAATGATCAGGTAGGCTTCATCCCAGGAATGCAAGCATGACTCAATATATGAAAACCCAGCAATGTAATTCACTATATAAACAAAGTCAAGGGAAACACCATATGATCTTATCATTCAACGCTGAAAAACCATTTGAAAAAATTCGACATCCCTTCATGGTAAAAGTCTTGGATAGATCAAGAATTCAAGGCCCATACTAAACATAGTTAAAGCTATGTACAGCAAACCAGTAGCTAACATTAAACTAAATGGAGAGAATCCCATTAGAAGGATTAATGACTAAATTGAAGGAATCCCACTAGAATCAGGGACTAGACAAGGCTGTCCACTCTCTCCCTACTTATTCAGTATAATACTTGAGGTCCTAGCCAGAGCAATTAGAGAACAAAAGGAGGTCAAATGGATACAAATTGGAAAGGAAGAAGTCAAAATATCAGTACTTGCAGATGATATGATAGTATACTTAAGTGACCCAAAAAGCTCCACCAGAGAACTACTAATCCGAATAAACAACTTCAGTAAAGTACCTGGGTATAAATTAATTCAAACAAAGCAGTAGCCTTCTTCTAGTCAAAGGATAAACAGGCTGAGAATAAAAATCAGGGAAATGATACCCTTCAAAATAGTCACAAATAACATAAAATACCTTGGTATAACTAACCAAGCAAGTGAAAGATCTGTATGACAAGAACCTCAAATCTCTCATGAAAGAAATTGAAGAAGATCTCAGAAGATTAAAAGATCTCGCATGCTCATGAATTGGCAGGATTAGTATAGTAAAAATGGCCATTTTGCCAAAAGGAATCTATAGATTCAATGCAATCTCCGTCAAATTTCCACCTCCATTCTTTGTAGAATTAGAAAAAGTAATTTGGAAATTCATCTGGAATAACAAACATCCCAAGATAGTGGAAACTCCCTCAACAATAAAAGAATTTCTGGCGGAATCACCATCCCTGACTTAAAACTGTATTACAGAGCAATAGTGATAAAAACTGTCTGATATTGGTTCAGAGACAGGCAGGTAAACTAATGGAATGGAATTGAAGACCAAGAAATGGACCTATACACCGATGGTCATTTGATCTTTGACAAAGGAGCTAAAACTATACAGTGGAACAAGGACAGTACTTTCAACAAATGGTGCTTGATCCACTGGAGGTCAGCATGTAGAAGAATGCAAATTGATTCGTTCTTATTGTCCTATACAAGGCTCAAGTCCCAGTGGATGAAGGACTTCCACATAAAAGCAGATACATTCAATCTAACAGAAGAAAAAGTGAGAAAGAGCCTTAAACACATGGACACTGGGGAAAATTTCCTGAACACACCACCAATGGCTTATGCTCTAAGATCAAGAATTGACAAATGGGACCTCATAAAATTGCAAAGTTTCTGTAAGTCAAAGGGCACTGGCATTTGGAAATATCTTTACCAATCCCATATCCGATAGGGGGCTAATTTCCAATATATATAAAGAACTCAAGAAGTTAGACTCCTGATAGTCAAATAACCCTATGAACAAATGGTGTACAGTGCTAAACAAAGATTTCTCCAGCCGAGAAATATTAAATGGCTGAAGAGAATCTAAAGAAATGTTCAACATCTTTAGTCATCAGGGAAATGAAAATCAAAACAACCCTGAGATTCCACCTCACTCTATTCAGAATGGCTAAGATAAAAATTCAGGTGACAGCGGAAGCTGGTGAGGATGTGGAGAAAGAAAGTTGTGCACCAACTCCTGCATTTGTTGGTGGAATAGCAAGCTGGTACAACCATTCTGGAAATCAGTCTGGAGGTTCCTCAGAAAAATTGGACATTGAACTGCCTGAGGATCCAGCTATACCTATCTGGGGCATATACCCAAAAGATGCCCCAACATATAAAAAAGACACGTGCTCCACTATGTTCATAACAGCCTTATTTATAATAGCCAGAAGGTGGAAAGAACCCAGATGCCCTTCAACAGAGGAATGGGTACAGAAAATGTGGTACATCTACACAATGGAATATTACTCAGCTATCAAAAACAACGACTTTATGAAATTCGTAGGCAAATGGATGGAACTATAAAATGTCATCCTGAGTGAGGAAACCAATCACAGAAAAACACATATTGTATGCACTCACTGATAAGTGGATATTAGGCCAAAAGCTGGAATAACCCAAGATATAGACCACATGAGTGTCAAGAAATAGGATGAGCAAAATGCAGCTGCTTCAGCCTTAAAGTTCTTAAAAGGAGGAATAAAAATAATATTAGGAGGAGCTATCAAGGCAAAGTTTGGAGCAGAGACTGAAGGAATGACCAGTCAGAGCCTTCCCCACCTGGGAATACAGCATATATATATATATATATATATATATATATATATATATATATATACACATATATCTCCACCAAGCATAGACAATATTAATGAAGCCAACTATTACATTCTGACAGGAGCCTGATATAGCTGTCTCCTGAGAGGCTGTGCCAGAGCCTGGCAAATACAGAGGCAAATGCTTTCAGCAATCAAGAACAGAGTTCCCATTAGAGAAGTTAGAGACAGGATTGGAGGAGCTAAAGGACTTGCAACCCCCTAAGAGCAACAATACCAACCAATCAGAGCTCCCTGAGACTAAATCACTAACCAAAGAGTACACATGGACTGACCCATGGCTCCAGCTGCTTATGTAGCAGAGGATGATCTTATTGGGCACCAATGAGCGGGAAGCCTTTGGTCCAGTCAAGGCTGGACCCTCAGTGTAGGGAAATATCAGGGTGGGGAGGTGGGAAGGGGCAGTGGTTGGGACGGGGAGCACCCTCAGAGAAGGAGGAGGAGAGGGATTGGGCTATGGAAAGGAAACCAAACCGGGAAAGGGAATAACATTTGAAATGTAAATAAAAAATCCAATAAAAATGTGTTGTATCTTTTGTAATGGGGGTCTTTCCTTCATAATCTGACAATCAAACAACAAAAGCGGTCATAGCTTTCATGATTTGGGGAATCCCTTAGATACTTGTGACCAAAACCTCAAATGGAGCTGTCCCATGCTTGCAACCTATGGCTTTTAGGGGAATTTTTTTCTCCCCATGGGATAACTCCTTCACACAGAGAGAAAAACAGTAAAGCACCCGCATGTGTACACAAGTGGGAATGCATGTGCACAAGTGCCTGCGTGCATGCCCCCATGCATGCATGCATGGACACACACACACACACACACACACACACACACACACACACACACTATCGCACACTACATTTTAAAGTATAATAATATCATAAAATATCAGGTTTCTATGTTGCCATTTTGAGTACTTTTTGTGTTATTTATCATTCCTCCTTTGTTTTTCTTCCTCTCATTATTACCCTCAGTGCCTCTGCTTTAAGACTTCTTTTATTTTCCCACTATCCTTCTTCATAGTACCTGTGTCCTACAATGTTCTTCTCTAAAGTCTGGACTGATGTCATACGGACCCTAAGAGAACACAAATGCCAGCCCAGGTTACTGTATCCAGCAAAACTCTCAATTAACATTGATGGAGAAACCAAGATATTCCATGACAAAACCAAATTTACACAATATCTTTCTACAAATCCAGCACTACAAAGGATAATAAATGGTAAAGCCCAACATAAGGAGGCAAGCTATACCCTAGAAGAAGCAAGAAACTAATCGTCTTGGCAACAAAACAAAGAGAATGAAAGCACACAAACATAACCTCACATCCAAATATGAATATAAAGGGAAACAATAATCACTATTCCTTAATATCTCTCAATATCAATGGCCTCAACTCCCCAATAAAAAGACATAGATTAACAAACTGGATACGCAACGAGGACCCTGCATTCTGCTGCCTACAGGAAACACACCTCAGAGACAAAGACAGACACTACCTCAGAGTGAAAGGCTGGAAAACAACTTTCCAAGCAAATGGTCAGAAGAAGCAAGCTGGAGTAGCCATTCTAATATCAAATAAAATCAATTTTCAACTAAAAGTCATCAAAAAAGATAAGGAAGGACACTTCATATTCATCAAAGGAAAAATCCACCAAGATGAACTCTCAATCCTAAATATCTATGCCCCAAATACAAGGGCACCTACATACGTAAAAGAAACCTTACTAAAGCTCAAAACACACATTGCACCTCACACAATAATAGTGGGAGATTTCAACACCCCACTCTCATCAATGGACAGATCATGGAAACAGAAATTAAACAGTGATGTCGACAGACTAAGAGAAGTCATGAGCCAAATGGACTTAACGGATATTTATAGAACATTCTATCCTAAAGCAAAAGGATATACCTTCTTCTCAGCTCCTCATGGTACTTTCTCCAAAATTGACCATATAATTGGTCAAAAAACGGGCCTCAACAGGTACAGAAAGATAGAAATAATCCCATGCGTGCTATCGGACCACCACGGCCTAAAACTGGTCTTCAATAACAATAAGGGAAGAATGCCCACATATACGTGGAAATTGAACAATGCTCTACTCAATGATAACCTGGTCAAAGAAGAAATAAAGAAAGAAATTAAAAACTTTTTAGAATTTAATGAAAATGAAGATACAACATACTCAAACTTATGGGACACAATGAAAGCTGTGCTAAGAGGAAAACTCATAGCGCTGAGTGCCTGCAGAAAGAAACAGGAAAGAGCATATGTCAGCAGCTTGACAGCACACCTAAAAGCTCTAGAACAAAAAGAAGCAAATACACCCAGGAGGAGTAGAAGGGAGGAAATAATCAAACTCAGAGCTGAAATCAACCAAGTAGAAACAAAAAGGACCATAGAAAGAATCAACAGAACCAAAAGTTGGTTCTTTGAGAAAATCAACAAGATAGATAAACCCTTAGCCAGACTAACGAGAGGACACAGAGAGTGCGTCCAAATTAACAAAATCAGAAATGAAAAGGGAGACATAACTACAGATTCAGAGGAAATTCAAAAAATCATCAGATCTTACTATAAAAACCTATATTCAACAAAATTTGAAAATCTTCAGGAAATGGACAATTTCCTAGACAGATATCAGGTATCGAAGTTAAATCAGGAACAGATAAACCAGTTAAACAACCCCATAACTCCTAAGGAAATAGAAGCAGTCATTAAAGGTCTTCCAACCAAAAAGAGCCCAGGTCCAGACGGGTTTAGTGCAGAATTCTATCAAACCTTCATAGAAGACCTCATACCAATATTATCCAAACTATTCCACAAAATTGAAACAGATGGAGCCCTACCGAATTCCTTCTACGAAGCCACAATTACTCTTATACCTAAACCACACAAAGACACAACAAAGAAAGAGAACTTCAGACCAATTTCCCTTATGAATATCGACGCAAAAATACTCAATAAAATCCTGGCAAACCGAATCCAAGAGCACATCAAAACAATCATCCACCATGATCAAGTTGGCTTCATCCCAGGCATGCAGGGATGGTTTAATATACGGAAAACCATCAACGTGATCCATTATATAAACAAACTGAAAGAACAGAACCACATGATCATTTCATTAGATGCTGAGAAAGCATTTGACAAAATTCAACACCCCTTCATGATAAAAGTCCTGGAAAGAATAGGAATTCAAGGCCCATACCTAAACATAGTAAAAGCCATATACAGCAAACCAGTTGCTAACATTAAACTAAATGGAGAGAAACTTGAAGCAATCCCACTAAAATCAGGGACTAGACAAGGCTGCCCACTCTCTCCCTACTTATTCAATATAGTTCTTGAAGTTCTAGCCAGAGCAATCAGACAACAAAAGGAGATCAAAGGGATACAGATCGGTAAAGTCTGTTCTCTATGTTTCCACTAATGGCCACTCTCTCTTATCCTGTCTTCCTCCATCACTCTGTGGTTTTGCTGTTTTCTTTTCACACAGTGAGAGTAGCTATGTGTGACATCTCAAACCAGGAAAAGTGTTGACAGGAATCCTGATACTCATAAAAAATATTTGTCTACATATAACAAAATATTATTACTTTGAATTAGAGAAATGTATTAAAAGAAAGATACAAAATATCAAACTGTGAACAGCACCCCTTTAAGATACAGATTATATCCTGCATCTGGAAGTACTCCAAGTTCCATGACACTTTTCCAATTAGGAAAATTTGAATTAGCTCTCTATACTGAGGTTCAGAGCAATAATAAGTTTCCCCACAGCTGTATTATGTATTTGTTTTAGAATTCCCAACTGGAAAAAAAAGTCTCCTGAGTTCATTTCTATCTTTCATGTCAACCTTTGTTTCCCACAGTCCTTACCCCCTAGTGAGCGGTTGCTTTTTCTCTGTTATTGCCTGCAGGATGTGTATGTGCATTATTGATAAGGTGTGTATAGCTCCACGGCTTGCCTCACATTCTGTTTTATTTTTGTGAAGAGCAGTTCCAGTCTCGAGTGTGGATAGGAAGATTGTTTGAAAGGCACATGGAGGTAACATCAGAGTTGATCCATATTTCTTTAAAGTCAGGGAGAAAACACATAGAGACAGAGGTCCTGAGAATCAAAGTTATAGTTGATGGTGATCTGAAGTCTAGGCACACTGCCTCAGGCATCTCCCTGAAGAACCTGTAGTTCTTTCCAGTTGAAAAGCACCCTTCATTTTTGTTGGGTTGTGCCCAATTTATCCTCACTCTAGCAGATGTTTGCTTGTGTGTAGCATCTTTATGGAATCATATTCCTGTAATTGGCAATAGATTTTTTAAGTAAATTCCTAAATTCATAAGAAAAAGTTTTTGTCCAGATTCCTTTTCATATAAGGCTACCCCTGTCAAATCTCTATACATGTCTTTAGACTCATTCCCTTCAATATCAATAAGTTTTCCATGATCTCATATACAGTAATTTCAGTGTACAAATTTGGCTATTTTGTATCCCTAATAATTTTATTTTCATTGTTTCACTTAAAACTTAATAGGAATGTAACGCTTTGTGTAGATTCTTAGGCCCTTGAGATCCTGTCTCACAGTTTCTTCTGAGCTGTACTTATCTCTTACCCTTTCACACTGTCTTTAAAGTAATTCTAACTGATTCACCATGATCTCCCTTGAGCTGGGACGTTATGAGTATGCGTGCTGCTTCCTCTAACTTGTTTGCCCTTCTATTGTACCTGATTAATCCTGAATAAAGATTTCAAGCCTTTTTATGATTCTCTATCATTGCAGTAGTAATATCACATTGTATATTTTTATGCTCTGTCCTCATTCCTTTGACGACACACTGCAATACTTACATTGTTTTATTCTGTATTAAAATGTTTACTATATGCTCAGCAATGATACAAATACAATTATTTAAATAATGAGAATAAATATATTTCTGACCTCCTAGCCTAAACTACTGCTTCAAAAAAGCTCATTGTACTGTATGGCTACATTTTTAAGTCTCCTAAAACGATCTCACTACTGTGTTCACTGAATTAGCAGTGAAAGGAGGTTATAACAGCTAACTGTATATTTATAACCATATAAAATTGCCTCACTTTAGTAAGGGGCATATATAAAGCAAAGCAGATCCAATGAACATTTGGGAAATGGATCCTGAAATTGGCTGTGCTGGTTAATTTCTAGTGTAACCTTGATTGAATTTAGTAATGTCTAGGACATTAATTAGTCACACCTCTGAATGTTTTGTGAACATTATTGAAGAGAAGATTAAACATGAGAGGAAGATTCTCCTTGCTAGTCTGTGGGATGAGGTCATGCAATGAAGAAAAAGAAAATGAAAACAAAACGGAGAAAAAAATCCAGTGTTTTCCATCTTCTTCATCATCCAATGAGATGTGAACAAGCATGTTTTCACTCTTCCTTCCATCTGAAAGCTTCTCCCATGCCATCTGTGTGATGATGGTGCACTGGCTGGTTTTGTGTGTCAACTTATCAGAGAAAGGAGCCTCAGTTGTGGAAATGCCTTCATGAGACCCAGCTGTAAGGCATTTTCTCAACTAGTGGACAAGGTGGGAGGACCCAGCCCGTTGTGGGTGGTGCTGTCCCTGGGCTGGTGGTCTTCTGTTCTATAAGAAAGCAAGCTGAGCAAGCCAGGGGAAGCAAGCCAGTGAGTAACATCCCTCCATGGCCGCTGCATCAGTTCCTGCTTCCTGACCTGCTTGAGCTCCAGTCCTGACTTCCTTTGGTGATGAACATCAATGTGGAAGTGTGAGCTGAATAAACCCTTTCCTTCCCAACTTGCTGCTTGGACATGATGTTTGTACAAGAATCGGAACCCTGACTAAGACAAATGGTCTGTCTGTCTTCCGATCATGTGCCAAAAATAGAGCCTCTCTTCAATAGCTTGTTTCTTGCCACTTAGAGTGAGCAGTAAAATAAGAAATACAATGGCTAAGTATTTCACTTACATTGTATCTAATCTTGCCAAAGCCTGTAGTTCCTTTTCACAAAATGTAACTATTTCCAACGTTCAATACTCTGTACAACTAAGTTTATTTTTCTTCATTGTTATTGATGAATTCAAATTAATAAAGTTCCTATTTGGATAACACAGCGAGTATAGTATATGCTAACATATACTTATGTGACAGCATGATTTGTCTTACTCCACTTTGTTCAAAGGATAAGTGAATGCCCTGAAACAGATGAACACTTCTTATCCTTGAGCTATGTAATAAATGAAGGGTATCATAGCTTTCAAGGGATGCTGAAGCATCCACGTGGGACTGACAAATGATTTTCCAGTGAAATAGCATTGAGACACATTGCAGTTTGTAAAAACATTGCATATTAGACCTTGTTAAGGTTTAGTGTGTTTCCTAGAGTAAATACAGCAGTTACCATCATAGCTGTCAAATCACTACTGATGGAATGCACCATTAACACTCCTTTATTTTTAAAAGCACACGTGTTTTAAAACAGTCTTCTCTTCATACTCATTTTTCTAATTCTCCAAACATAGGCCGGTTTTATAGTGCATTATAAAGGCATTTTAAATACCCACATGCACTCAACTTACTTTCCTATAATTGGTTTTATTCTGAGCTGTGTCTCTATGCTCTGCATACCAACTCTTAGATCAGTCTTATTCTAGCGCCTTGGCTTTGTTGTGCCTTTGGTGGCTTGACAGGAGCTTGATTTCCTTATATAAATTTCATTTGCTAGGGAATTTTCATCACCAACTATATTCAATGGTGGTTTATGGATAGATTAAAGAAGAGTAGCTACTCAATTGTCTGAGACTTGTATGCAAATGAAAGTAAATGTCACATAATAAGATCTATGGGTGAAGTATCAAAGTTCACCACAGAGTACAGGCAGGACAAAGGAAACACTGTCCTTGCAGACATCTGAGGAATGACCTAAGAGCTCACATGAGATTGAGCACAACTTTGACCACTAATTTATATGAAAAAAAAATGTCTCTTGTTGAAATATCCAATCTCCATCTTTAGAAAATGAATACAATCTGTTTTCAACAAGATTGTCAAATATGAAAATTTGCTTCAAGATTTGCTTTTAAAAGTAAATATGCCAAGAATTGGGTGGAGCACAAGGTTGTTGAATGATACAGAAATCAGATATTTCCTGTCATTTATTCCCGGTAAATTTATGTGAGCTTGGTGGATTATTTACTGAGGTATCTTAGAAGGTTTTTTCTTATATTATATATTAAATAGTCAGTCTGTGGTTTACTGAGCTGTCCAATCACTCATTAAGTTTATGAAATAGTTAATGGAGAACTCCACTATATTGCAGCATGTTTTATGATTAAGCATGTGTTAATGCCTGCACTAGTAGCTCAGTCTATCAAAAGGAAACTCCCTCCCACATTAATGTGTTTGTACAGCAGCCGCAATTTGTTTAGGGCCTTTCCATGTAAGGAAGACATCATTACAGGCTCCATCAACACCATCACACTTGATAGTACTTTCAGCATAAGTATATTTCAACATATTGAATCTGATAAATAATAACTCTGCAAGTAGAATGATTGATATATATTATATAACACACACACGCACACACACACACACACACACACACACACATATATATATATATAATATACTAGGGATGTAGGAGTAAGACAAGTATTTTAAAGTTTTCTTTAAATAAAAAATAAACGTATGCTAATTTTCTTCTCTGTTGCATGTGTGTCTGTCTGTACATGACATAGAAAGAGCAAAAGTAGAAAGTGTACGAAAAGTGAATAAGACAGCTCTGAAGCATTTCAGAGATCACTGGGATTTGAAGAAAGAGAATGAACTTGCATGATTATCAAAGAACAAGTTAATAGAAGTAGAGCTATAGTTTTCTTTATGACTCATGAATATGCATGTGAAGATCTTACCAATGTAGACTAATTCAAAAGGGATCTGTTCTGTCTTTTGTTGTATTTCCAGTGAAGATAAAACACAATCAAAAAAGACAAACAAGGATTGTTGAAAATGATTTTTTTAAAAAAAATTCAAAGCCTTCAACCTGAAGAGTAGAGAAGAAATCATGGAGCATGGTAATAGCAAGGAAAAGGAAAAGTAATTAAAGTCAAACAAAACCAAAGTGTAGGGGCATTACAAAGATAGCTACATGGATAAAGACACTTAGTGCTAAAGCTGGTGACTTGATCTATATTTCTGTCTTCTACCCACATGATATAAAATAGAAATCACCTCCTTCACGCTATCCTCTGATCTCCACATGTGATCCTGTGTTACAAATGAATGTGCCCAAATACATACACGTAAAGATAAGTCAGAAAACAATAAAATTTAAGTCATTTTATGTTTTCTTGTTTTATAAGCCTTGAGTTACAGAATAGCATTCAGGAGAGAAGTAACTAACTGATATGAGCTCCACTGAGGAAAAAGGTTTGTTCACTTGGGGACAGCTAGGACAGTGGATTTATCTGAATTTGAGAAAAGAAGGAAGGACATGGAACATAATGATTCAATCAAATATAGCCAGTGCTTGGTTCCAGTGGCTCCTAAGGGCATCACAAGTATTTCTCTTCCACATAGAAAACATGAACTTGAGGTCAGTACATGACAAACTTCTACTTTTTGTTTGTACCTGATTCCAAAATCTTGACTTCTTTATCCTTACATTTAAGGGAATTCCTTTCAGTTTTTCTTTGCTCTTATTTGTTTCTTAGCCACTTTTTTCAGTATTTGGTTTTATTCATAATGGGCATCCAATTGGAAATATACAATACTTGGGGTACTGAGATCACAGTAGTGAAAGTTCAGTGAAAAAAAAAGAAAGAAAGTTCAGTGAGATTTCCCCAGATTAGCTGTTGTTTGACTGGACATATAGCAAGAGGTAAATAGAATCATCTGTGTTTTCTCTCCTTTAATATAGTTTTGGATCCACAAGTCATAAAGAAGACTATATAGCAAATAAAAGATGCAAAATGTTGCCTGGAGTCTGACAAACTGAGGAATGCTCACTTTTACAAAACGACTGTGTGATGCATGTGTTAGAAATGAATATTCGCTGTCTGGTTTTAGTTGCGTACCAGAACAATCACACATCTTGCATTTTCTTTTGGGGTCTTTATTATTTATCATTTTAAATCATGGATAATTAAATCTATTATATTTATAAATGTTCGACATTTACCGTAATGATATCTTAGATAGTTTGTTAAATGGAGAGCTCTTAGAATGAACCCATCAAAGTCCACAGCTAAAATTACTGTGCCTGAGGCAGGACATGGGCAGAAGAGGATTTGTTTTATCTGATAAAACATGGCAATTCTTTTTCTGGCATCAAAGTGACTTAGGATGCAGCAACCCTGGCAAGAAAGCAACTACAGAGCTTTATCAGTTAGGTTTAGATCAAGCAAGATTTTGGAGTTTGTTCTGACAGAGCTGTTCCTGTGTGTGAAATACATTATTATCCAGCTAAAAACAGCCATTAAGTCAGTTCCTCTTGGGACTAATCATAAGAACATCTAAAATTTGTTGACAGTGGTTGGAATGCATTCAATTCTTCAGGGACAGTTGCCAAGTTTTCTTTACATCCAATTACTTGTAATTTTCCTTCCTCCCTCCCCCAAAAAATAGTAGGGAGGAATCTCCTCCTAAAAAATCATACAGGAAAAGAAGAACAAGGTCCTGTAGAGTGAATTTGGAATTGGCTGCATGGTGAGTAAATATTTGGTGCTACTTGCTAAATGAAATGTTTGCTGTCACCTGCCTTAAAGCAGGACTGATTCAAAATAAAAATGCACATGTGGGTCCAGAATTTTCAAATATACTAAATGTTAGGTATAATGGTAGTTAATATAAAATATAATTTTCATTAACACTCCTCTTTTGCTCTGGAAAATCATGGGCAAAGAAGATAAAGAGATTCATTTAATTTTTCTTTTTCAAAGTCTCAAAGGCTTACTGAATTGGTTACAAATTTTAGAAACTAACCTGAGCTGAGTGGTGACACCTCCCTGAAGTTACTAAACTGGTGTCTCATAAATATTTTAATAATAAGTCATATGCCTATGCTTATTCCTATAAGGTATATGCAGTTAGCTAGCTGGAGAGGTATTTAAAAGTCATTTACTTTTATGAAAAAAAATTTTATGTGAATTATTTGCTGCCTTTTTTTCCTTAGAAGAATGCCAGACTCAGACAAAAACTATTCATTTTGTTATTTTTTCACAAATCTGTTTTCCAGTAAGGAAACATCCTTTCATTTTTATCTATTTGTTTATCTCCAGAGGCTAAAATTGTATCTGAAGAGTCACTTGTGTGAATTTGTAAAATGATGATCTTCTGGAGTAGATCATGCTAAAATGGAAAGGAAGAAAGAAAGAAGGAAGAAAGAAAATCATAGATTTGCCTATCATTCAAGGAAGCACAGGTAGGTAACCTAAGTTATCATCCATCGTTAATGACATCCTTTGATTCTAATATGTGTTTGTATGATGTAGAAAATCTGTGTGAATATCGGAAAACTGCAAGATAATTTATGTCACATACCCAGCCTCTTTGAGGTTACTGATGAATGTCTAAACACACAGTCCACAGCTCTCTTAGTTCCACTACCTTGTCCTTCTCTTGAAAATATAAATTATTTTAACACTTATCTCAGATAACATGTCCTGTTCTACTTTTAAAATAATTCAACATGGCAGGTCCTTGTAAGCCCTGATAAACTAGAAGACAGATTTTCTATATCTAAATATTAGTTTGAGTTCAGCATGGTTACACTTATACAGGTTAAAAAAATCATGGAAATCGTTAGCATAGAATATTTCAGTGACAAAAGCATTGAGTATTACCTATACAAATAGCCTTTATTAATATGTTCTCAGATACTATCTATGAAAAACCAGCCATAGAAAGAGTATAGGCAATGATGGATCATCAGTGAGTTCAAATGTCTTTTGAGAATGAAAACTACATTTTAAAGAGGATCAAAATAAAGTTTGTATGGACTACATTGAGATGATGGTACTGAACTTGTACTGTAGTTTCCACACTAATATTCATATTGATATTTAACACACATATCAAAATCTTTTTTTCAAAATCCATTTTTTTGATTATTTTATTTAATTACATCTCAAATGTTATCACCCTTTATGGTTTCCCCTCTACAAACCTCTTACCCACTCCCAGTGTGTCCATAAGGGTGCACCGCCACCCATCTACCCACTCCCACCTCTCTGCCCTGGGATTCCACTACACTGGGGCATCAAGCTTTAACTGGACCAAGAACCTCTCCTCCCATGGATGCCAGATAAGGCCATCCTTTGCTATATATGCAGCTGGAGCCATGGGTCCCTCCATGTGTATCCTTTGATTGGTGGTTTTATCCTTGAGAGTACTGGGGGTTCTGGTTGATTGATATTGTTTTGCTTCCTATGGGGTTGCAAAGCCCTTCAGCTCCTTCAATTCTTCCCTTCCTACTCCTTGTTCAGTTCAATGGATGGCTGCAAGCATTCCCATTTATATTTCTTAGGCTCTGGCAGAGAAGCTGTCTCTAAGGAGACAGCTTTATCAGGTCCATGTCAGCAAGCACTTCTTGACAGCAGCAATAGTGTCTGGTTTAGGTGGCTGCATATTAGATAGACCCCCCAAGTAGGATAGTCTCTGGATGGACTTTCCTTCAGTCACTTTCTGTGTCACTCTTTGTCCCTGTACTTCCTTTAGACAGAAGCAATTCTGTGTTGAAATTTTTGAGATGGGTGCTTGGTTCCATTCCTTAACCAGGTTCTGTATCTAACCTCTGGATGTGATCTCTGCAGGCTCTCTCCCCCCTTTACTTGGTGTTTTAGCTAATCTCACCTCTATTAGATCCTGGGAGCCTCTAGCTTTCCTGGCATCTGGGACTTTCTGATGACTATCCTCAGTTCCCCATCCCCACTGCTACACACCTTTGTTCAGTTTGCTGACCCTCTGGACATCTCTTCTGTCACCTCCTAAACCTGAGCCTGTTTCCCCCTTTTCTCTTCCTCCCTCTTCTCTCTTTCCCAAGTTTCTTCTTCTCTTTTCCTCCCATGATTATTTCCTTTCCCCATCTGAGTAGGACAGAAGCATGCACACTTTGGTCTTCTTCTTCTTGTTGTGCTTCATTCATATGGTCTATGAGTTGTATCGTGTGTATTCTGTGCTTATTTTGCCTAATATCAGCTTATCAGTGAGTACATACCATGTGTATTCTTTTGTGACTAGGTTACCTCACTCAGAATGACATTTTCTAGTTCTATTCATCTTCCTGATATTTTCTTGAAGTCATTGTTTTTAATAGCTGAGTATTACCCTGTTGTGTAACTGTACCACATTTTATGTATCCATTCCTCTGCTGAGGGGAATCTGGGTTGTTTCCAGCTTCTGGCTATTATAAATAAGACTGCTATGAACATAGTGGCAGTTGCCATGTACAAGAATGCAAATTTATCCATTCTTATCTCCTTGTATAAAGCTCAAATCCAAGTCGATCATGGACCTATACATAAAACCAGATACACTGACTCCAATAGAAGAAAAAGTGGGAAAGAGCCTCAAACACATTGGCACAGAGGAAAATTTCCTGAACAGAACACCAATGGCCAAGATCAAAGATCAATTACAGACAAATGGCATCTCATAAAATTGAAAAGCAAAGGATATTGTCATCAGACAAAATGTAAGCTACAGACTAGGAAAAGATCTTTAGCAATCCTACATCCAATTGAGGTTAATATCAAATATACATAAGAACTCAAGAACTTAGACTCCAGAGAAGCAAGTAACTCCATTAAAAATGGGCTACAGAGCTAAACAAAAATCCTAGAATCATCTAAAGAAGTGTTCAACATCCTTATTCATCAGGAAAATGCAAATCAAAACAATCCTGAGATTCCACCTCACACCAGTCAGAATGGCTAAGATAAACAACTCAGGAGACAGCAGATGCTGGAGAGGATGTGGAGAAAGAGGAACACTCCTCAATTGCTGGTGCGATTGCAAGCTAGTACATCCACTCTGGAAATCAGTCTATTGGTTCTTCAGAAAATTAGACATAGTACTTCCTGAGTACCCAGCCATACCACTCCTGGGCATATACCCAAAAGATGCTCCAAAATATAGCAAGGACACATGCTCCACTGCATTCATAGCATGTCATTCTCTTAGCTAGAGTCTCCTAACAAAAAATTTTTAAAAAATCTCTGCATTCTTAAAATAAAAGTATGATAAATCTACAGCAGTGGGGAATGGTTCAAGACTCCATGGTTTTAAATGATTTTGTCCCATAAATCTCTAGGAGATAAATTAAATTGTTTTATTCTTTTGATAAATTTAAATCAGAAAAATGTTTTGCCAAAGCTGAATTTATTTTCATAAGTATCTTTCTCAAAGCCTAGGAGTGGCAGAGCCAAGAACTAACACACAACACTCAGATTGTGTGTTTTGCTCTTTAACTCTGTATTTTCATTATTTAGGCAATAACTAAACATAAAAGATCTATTTCATTTTTGACTATGAGTATATGTGTAGTTCTGTGTTGCATATGTGTACATGTGAGTACAATTATATACAGAAATCTGGAGGTTGTCACATCCCCTAGAGATTATGAGCTTCCTTTATAAGTGCTGGAAACTGAACTTGGTGGCTTTGCAAAACCAAGGAAGTAGTTGTAATCACTGTGTCTTCTCTCCAGCTCTAATTAGCTAAGCTTTATTTTGGAGCAAAGTACGTTAGAAGGGTTCTCTATAAATCTAAACTGTGCTCTTATGAAGTAAATCTTAATAGAACTCTTTTTTCATGGGTGAACAAAATGAATAAATTCTGAAATTGCAAAAGTAATAGTTGGCCTAGTATCAAAAGCACTGTCATTCCAAAGTCATGAAGGTCTTCTGTTTCTAAGCTATTAAGTCAAGTCTTTTCATTAATTAATTGAGTCAATTAGTTCTTCATTTCTCATTTGAGGAGCTGACATCTCTGTCAAAACATGGTGTAGGAGTAAGGCATTCACGTGCATAACTGTTGCACACTTAGATTTAGATGTCACATGACATACTGGATAGCCAGTGAGACCAAAAGATAGACATTAATGTTATATCTAAATTTGTCATTCAATACCAACCTCCGGTAAACTGATGCTTTGACATCTGTCTTAGTTTTTCTTTCTGTTGCTCTAATTAAAAATTAAATAAATAAATAAATAAATAAATAAATAAATAAATAAATAAATAAATCAACTAGAAAAAGGTACTGAAGAAACAAAGGGTTAATTTCAGCTTACAGTTCCAGAGAGGATAAGGTCTGTTATGATGAGGAAGGTCTATGACAGAGGCAGGAAATGCATGGTGGTAGGAGCTTGCAGCTCACTGGTAACATTGTATCCACACCAAGGAAACTGACCATGAATCAGATGTAGGTTTGCCTATAAAACCCACTCCTAGAATCCACTTCTTTCAGTTAGACTATACCTTCCTAACCTGCACTGCCAACCAGCAGACAGCTCAAACGTGAGCTTGCAGCAGACAATTCACTTTCACATAACAATCAAATCTGCCTGCTTAACACTACATACACTACTTCAGATCACAATCCTTGAAACATCTCTAATTTCTGTGGATTTTTATGTTTCTTTTTAGAAAGTATTTGTTTTGTTTTTATTATATATATTGTGTGAGTTTGTGGGGGAACGAAGGGGATTTCAGAGACCAGAAATGGAAGTCAGACCTTCTGGATCTGGAGTTACAGGAAGTTTTGAGCTACTTCCTGTAACTTCCGTTTAAAACTGGGAACTGAATGTGGGTGCTCCATTGAGATCAACATGCACTTCTGTGGAGTCCATTACAAGCAGATCAAGTACTGCTGATCATGAAGCCTGACCTGGAATGGTTTATATACCAGTGTACTGCATGGGAGAAAACTGATTTTTTTTCTCTCCCAGAAAGAATAAGTGACAACTCAGTTGTTGACCTTAATCCAAGTGACCATGTTTTCATTAATTCACTCATTAAAACATTTAAAACTTTTCAAAATAAAATGCAATATAATAAAACAAAAACTATCACATTTAAGTTGGGCAAGACAAATCAACAGACGAAAAAGAGCTCAAGAGAAGGCACAAGGATTAGAAACCCACTCATTCACACCTTTAGGAATCCCATAAAAAAACATCAAAATGGAACTATGTTATAAACAGAAAGGACTTGATATACAACCATTCGAGCCTTGAGCATGGTGCCTCATTGTCTATGATTTCATACTGGCTTTATTTATATTGATTTAGAGGATCTCGTTTTCTTGTCTTCATTCCCTGTTATACACTTTCTGCTTCATTCTTGGCAGAGATTCCTATGTTGTAAGTGAAAGAAATTAATCTATGTACCCTCTTTAGGGCTAAGTGGTCCAAGGACTTTCTATATAATGTCTATCTATGTTTAAGATCAACAAAACAAGTGATAGCTCGTGTTGCTCCAGATGTAGAGGAAGAGGAAGACTCATATGTTGCTGCTGAGAGTACAAAATCATTCAGACATTATGGAAGTCAGTGTGGTGGTTCTTCAGAAGATAGAAATCAAGCCACGTGAAGAGTCAGTCAATCCACTATTGGGCATATACCCAAAGGATGCTTCATTTTATGACAGAGACACTTGCTTCAACATGATCACTGGTGTTCTATTCATAATAGCCAGAAATTGGAATCAATGTAGATTTCCCTCAAGAAGAGAATGGGTAAAGAAAATGTAGCTCATACGCATTTTGACATATTACTAAACTCTTGACAACTAAGTTCTCAGACAGACTGAGGAAACTAGAGAACATTTTTGATTGTAGTATCCCAGTTGCATAAAGACAAAGGTGATATGTATCTGCTTATGTGTGGATATTATGTGTCAAGGAATACCAAGATACAATCCATAGAACTACCAAAGGCAAGTATAGAGTAAAGGACTAGAGGAAACAGATAGATCTCTTTATGAAAGTAAAATAGAATAGATGCATATATATGGAAGGGGGATTTAAATACATGAATCAAGTGGGGAGGAAAAGAAAAGAGGGGGTTGTGATAAGAAGTGTGGAAAGAGACAAGTAAATTTAAGGAATATTTGAGGGATAGTATGGAAACTTAATACAATAGAAACTTGTTAAGATATTTGCATATAAGAAGGTGGTCTAAATGAATTTTCCAAATAATGGGGGAAACAGAGTCTTTAGTGTCATTCTGTTGTCACTGAATGGAGCTTCTGGTGCTAGGATTGGGTCACAGTTAATTGGCCCAAGGAGTCCTATAGGGAACCCCGAACAACCCAGACTGTCAACAAGGCTATAGGTTAGTTTCCATGTACTGACTTCAAGGCCCATTTGCTGATGACAACATATAGATAATCAATTGAACATGGAAATGCCAAGCAGGTGATTATATAGAACCTTCACAACTTCACCTCTACTGTCCCATGTCTTTGGTATAGGAAGGTAATTTGAATGCTATCAAAAGAGAACTAGAAACAGCAAGATACCCACAAACCCTTTATCAGTAATGATGTACTTCCTATAAGATATGTTGTGGCAATGTCAGCATGAGGTATATAGGAGAGGACAACCAATAACTATTTTGACTTTAGGCCCTCTCTGTGAGATGGAAGCCATACCTGACACTGTTTAGGTGACCAAGAATCTGAAACTAGATGTGTGGGGAAACCTGTGGTAAAGTCACATAATATTGGGCTAAAATAAAAAGAATATGTAGTGATAAAATGACCCCTAATGATACTCTGCTATACTAACAATTTTGTTAGTTATCACCAGAGAAACTCCTGCGGCAAATGGGAACAAATGTACATATAGAGCGGTATGTAGTCTAAATCATTGGGCTGTATATATAGTTACAATTTTTCTACCATCGTGTACATTCTCTTGTTCTGTGTTACCTCCTCTAACTTGTCAACTATTATGTTGATGCTTGTCCAAATAATATATATAATAAATAAAAGTTGATGAATACTTTTATTTTATATTGTATCTTAATATCAACTCCACTATATATGATTTTATTTCATTCTTGAAAATTTCATGTATATAAAATGGTCCTTGATCATATAGACTCCAAACACCCTTCCACCTTCCCTCAACTCCCCTTGGTTCCTTCAATATATGCTAACTTCAACCTCCAGTTTATCCCCTTTTTGTTGTTTGTTGATCCAATGAGTTCAATTAGTATTGCCCTTATGAATATGTTATAGGGTAGTCCACTGACTTAACACAAAGCAAGGTGAATGTCCTTTCCTCAGCAGCCATTGCCAAGCATTAGTCCCTTTGCTGAGGACACGGGACCCCCTGTGACCTGTCTACTGGAATATTTAATTGGCATGAACTGATGTGGGTATTGTGGAGGTAACCGAAATTTCTGCTAGTCCCTTTGTTCAACAGCCATGTCATTTCCAGAGGACAATATTTCATAGCACTCCTTTCTCATCCTCTGATTCCTACATTTTACCTGCTCACTGTTCTTTGGTATTCCTGTGTCTTGAGTTAACTACTATTAATGTCCCAGCTAAGGCAAGGGACGCAAATTGCTAATTCTCA
Organism: Rattus norvegicus; assembly: GCF_021556685.1. Classification (NCBI taxonomy): domain Eukaryota; kingdom Metazoa; phylum Chordata; class Mammalia; order Rodentia; family Muridae; genus Rattus; species Rattus norvegicus. The sequence goes on from NC_141549.1 coordinate 32,456,989, forward strand.
GAACTTTGAACATTCATGCTCTGGTTTGCTTTAGGCTTATTTTTCCCCCATGAACATGAGCCATCTTGAAAAAGTGATCTGTGTACAGCACCTTATTAACTTCACACAACTGAGGCAGTATTAATTTTATAAGAAACAAGTCATCAAAACATTTGCTACATGGTATGAGTTAATGTATGCAATTCTCTTAAACTGATTACCCTATATGCTATAAGCAGAACAAATGAATTAATAATCATGAGTTGTATTTAATATCTTCTTAGCTTCATGAGAAATACTGTGAAATGAATTCTGGGAACAAGCTCTCTTGGTATCTGTTTTATTGATTAACCATAATATTTTTATAATGAATGGATTTGATTTTATGAAATGAATGGCAGATATCTCACTAACTTTTATCCTCTAGACCATACCTTGACAAATCATTTTGACTGATACACACACAAATACACACACACAAAACCACACCACACTATCCCACTATTTGCTAATTTGTAGATTTGTGATAACCAGAAACATTGAATATTTTTATTGAATGCTTCATATCAGTTTCTTCAATGTTTAGTATTTGACTGGTTGCAATTAAAACTGTCACATGTTTTTTGATCTGCTGTGCTTTGAAAAATAATGCCATAAAATGGAGATCAAAATATTATCTTATTTTGCTTTCCTGCTAATAAATCAGAATTCAGCTTAAAGCACAATAAAACTTTAAGTTAATTCTATCTTCTAGCTAAAGGTTATTCCTTAATCCTGTAAATCAGAATGGAAGAATTTTATGAAGTTCAACATTTCTTCTTCACTTAAATCTGTAAAATAAAATTGTTGATGAATTATAGTAGAAAATGTAACTATATCATTTATGAACTAGAAATATATATATATATATTGTCCAACATTCATATTTAGAATTTCATCAACATGATTATTTTATTCACTGATAAATCTGCACTATTAGAATAGTGGCTGTTTTAATACAAACATCACACTTGGGAAAAAAGGTCCAGGTATTACTGTACTGAGTTAACAGAGGCAAAGTGAATTGTATTGGTCAAAGCACTTACGACCTGCTAAAAATAAAACTTTTAACATGTACATTAAAATATATTTATACAAAGAATTTATCTGAAGTTTATTAAGTTTGGCACATTTGTTACAGTGGAGATAGAACATAGAGACTTTTAATCATAAAAGTTCTATACTATTAAGCTTTATACTATATACAGTATTGTTTTCATATTTGAATTCACTGTTATATTAGTTGCTTTCCTGGAAGCCTGAATGATACTATGAAAGCTTCACTATAAGATCATGGGATTAAGTAAAACATCTGATGTAATTTGCTTTATGTACTTTTGTGATGATCTCAAGTTATATTTTTATGATTCATGCACATTTGTTGAATAGACAAATTCAATCATTCTTCATATACATTTTTACTATAGAAATCTAGTTAAGTAATTTAAGAAATATTTGACCCAAATAAGATTTGAAATGCTATTCTTTTGGAAAGAAAAGTATTTATTTTGCAATATTATGACAAATAAACGGGTTAAAATAAACCAACAAAGATAGATAATCTTATTGTACTTAATACAATAACAACTCAGATTTACAAACTGTAAAAGTAAACTCAGAAATATTTCTTGACTCTGGTGTGGCATGTTATTTTGTAGAGTTAAGGAATAAATTAAAAACTCTTCATGCTATTATATATATATCCCAGAAAATCATTAAGAACTGTTTACTTTGGTTACAAGATTCTTTATTTCGTAAACTATACATAAACAATAAAAAAGAAAATACATTATAGCTTAAATATTATATGTAAGTTCAAGATTAAAGTTTTTATTTCTTGTATATAAATTAAATGGCAAGAGTTCACCAAATTTGTGTTCTTATGAATAATATTCCAGGAAATCTGTAAATTCAATGTTGAAGTGAAAGATATCAATGTGTAAATTTCAACAGGTTTTCCCACTTCTGTTATGAGCACAAAACTATTGGTCTGATATACCCAAAGGTGGTGGTATGTCAAAATATCTACACAATTAACATGCTAACTGATGTATAGTGAACAAAGTAACTTTTGGTACAGTTAATCTTAAATGCTATTCTTCACAATAATTATAAACAAGTCCATATGGGATTATGTAACAATAGAAAAAAAGAAAGAAACATATTCCATTTTTCTTCATTTCAGCACTATTTTAATATCAATAATTTGTTAATTATGTGTGCTTACACATTGCCTAGTCTCTTATACTGATATACATGCTAACCCTTTCTATTTCTATTTTTGCAAGGCACCATACAACACGGTCTCTAATTTTAGTACCACTAAAAAAATGGCATGATTCCAAGATCAAATGCAAAATCTCATAGAAAATGAAAACTGAAACTGAGAGTCCATGGTTTCAAAATTGACCTTGGTGCAAATGAAATATATTTAATGGAACAGTTGTTGAAATGAGTCTGTTTCTTTCTAACTGAAATTCTATACGTAATTACTAGTCAGAGAGAGAAATCTAGAAATGAGGATGTCTAGGAATATTTTTAAAATTCTACCTGATAAGCAATGCCGTTAAAATTACAAAGTAGAAAGAAAGACTAAGGTTTTAACTTTCAGCACCCAAGGATTACCACACGTTGCATTGCATGTAATATCTAATAATACCCAGTATAATTTCATAATTAAAATGAAAACCATTCCATTTTACCATGAGCCATTTTTCTTAATATGCCAACCATTAGTTTGGGAAGATGTTAAGTTTGAATTGAAATCTACATTAGGAATTAATTGATGAAATTATTGTGGTTCATGTCATTAGCAAGCTACCATAAATTTAACTTATAAAATCTGTCATTAAAAGCAACACACAGGATCCCAAGCACACATTCATTGTTATTTTGTTTGTCTGTATTTTCTTATGAAATTTTGTTACAGTAATCTTTACAACTTTTATATTCAGGCTGCAACCCATATGTGTTTCCTTTTTTTCTAAGGCATATGAAAACTGAAACTAAATAATTCTAATTTAAACATAAAGTTCTATGATTTTAGCTTCAATATTTGAAATAATTATACAAAATATATGTCGGGTTTAGAATCACTTTGTTTAGGGATAAGAAGGAAATTCTCAATATGCTATTATTATTGTAAATATTAAAAATGTAGAATTAATTGACATTAGTTGTCACTGGTCAGATATATCCATCGTGGTCATCCCCATCATCATCATCATCCCCTTCATCTTCATCATCGTCTTCAATATCATCCTTATCATTCATGTCATCTTCTTCACCTTCATCATCAGTCCATTCACGAAAATCTCCACTTGCAAAGTCTCCAGAAATCTCAAAGTCTATAGCTAAAAAGCAAGTACCATATTTATACCAGTACACAATGACATGATTCTAAGTCACATAAAATAATAAAAATGGCAAAGTTTAACAAATTTATATTTACTATTTTTCTCAATGAAGATAAGAGAAAAATCTATCCTTGGGAAGCTTGTTTTATGCTAAAACTCACACGTTAAGATGTGTATGCTGAGAGCACAGTGGTCTGTAAAATTTCTAGTTTAGTAAATTTGATCTCATCCCAATATCATATCATAACATATCATATCAGATTATGAATCTTATATATTAATTAAAATTACTCCTATAAGCATGAGGTGAAACAATTGCCTTGTCAAAATATATACTTCCTAAATTTTAAAATCAAATATATATGCTACTTGATAATAAATGGTAACTTTAAAAGCATTATTCAGTTAGTTACGTTGAGACCGAATAGTGTTTGGGTTGATTTCACTATTATTTTGTTCCCTTTAATCAAGTATTTTTCCTAGGAATGTGCAGTTTAGACATATAATTACAGAAGAATAGCAAACAGTTGCAAAGGTTGTATGTTGACTTTGGAAGCAAGGGTACATGATCCAAAGAACATGATAAACTCTATAAAATAAAACAGACAAAGACATTGACTTTTCTAGAAAGCCTCTAGAAATAGCAATAGCATGCTAAACTAATGATGCAGTTTAGTGAGATGTGTTGAAATATGTAAGACAAAATTGAATGATGATAAATTTGTGTTTATTAAGCCAGCAGCTTAATGGATTCATTTTTGGCTGTTATTAGAGCAACAGAAAATTAATATTAATATTAACTTAGAATTAACTACTAATATTTAGAGATTACAATTCACACCTCTCATCATAACTATAATGAAGCCCTCAAATTATGCAGTATTTTTATTCTTAATTCTTATAAATCCTATTAATTTATTTAGGTGGTTGTGAATTGGTTGCTTTCACAGCATACTGAAATTACCATTTTATGTGAAGAATACAGATCTTAAATTCCATATTCTTATATATTATAGTTGCAGCACTATAAGGAAAGCCAGGAGTAAAGATTCACAAAATAATTTTAAATTAAATTGTTCATGTAATTTTCATTGGTAGGATACAAATTAAAATAATTTACCCATTGCTAATATCACAGGTAGATGAAGCCATTGATTATGTAGGATTTTTAGATATATATTATAAAGGTACGTGCTCTAGTTTTTAATACTGTGTCAGGTAGGTATTTAACCCTAGCCTCTGCTTTGACTCTATAGGCAATATCTCAGCATAAAAATCAAGCTCTGAAAATGTTATAGAATAAATAAATGCAAGAAAGGGAGTGAAAATTATGTAAGATTATGCTTTATTGTTTACAATTTATTTCTTCTTAAGTAATCTTTGTTACGTTAATTACATAAGAGAGACAAATTTACAAGAATTACACAGAGAGTCAAGTAAGTCATCACTAAGTACTTAATTTTCATGACGTTTATTAATATTGGTGAAAAGAATACCCATTAGATCTGCTTTATGGGAATGTTTCTAGTAATTACTTGTCTCTTGTCTCTTTTCTATGACCTAGTGCCTACCAAACATGAGGAAATTCAGTAAAGTTTACTTGGGGCTAAATTTTAAAGCATATGGTCCATTATATCAGGGAAACATGGTGACTGGAGTGACAAGAACAGCTGGAAAAATGCAAGTAGATTTTGAATTTATGGCAGGTGCATCTTACATGGCAATCCGGAAAGAAGGAATCCACATCAAACTGATACAGGCTGAAACCAACAATGTCCACTACACTCCACATTCCAAAGACCCCTTAAGCTCCCAAATAACTTCATGATTTGGGGAACAAATATTTCAACATAATATCCTGGTGGGGATGGTTTGCATTCAACCCATCATTGGAGTTTTTGGGGGGGGAGGTAATGTAATTAAGAAATTTTATTGTTTTATAGTTTTATAGGTAATTATTTATGGAGCAGAAACACAAACGTGATTTGAATCTTGGTTCCTAGAAAACATTTTTTGATGTAAATTGAAAACTTTTAGATACATATGATACTAATTTCTTATGTAGTGTTTTACAGTCACATAAAATATATGTTCACAAGTATTAGAACATCAACTATAACTTACAATAATAAATGTTTTTTATAGATAACATAAGGAACACTGTAGCATGTTAGTCTACTTTGTTGGAATTCTCAGAGTTGAAGTTGTATTTTGTTAGGGTACAGACTTATGTTTTATAGCATCTCATTAACGAAAATGTCTGCTTCTGACAGACATTTTGAGCTGAAGTAGGAATTGAAACTCAGTGTGTAATCATTAGTCTCTAAAATTTCAAATGTGTCTGTTTCACATATTTTTATTGCTACCATACAACTTAAAACTATGCAAAGACCAAGTATTATTTTTGCTCCCAACATTCATACATATTCCACATATTCTAAAATCAGAATAGGTCTTGCCTCTATTAAATGTTTAAATAAGTTCCTGGGCCTTTAACTTATATGTATGTTAGGAAATTTCTCTTACCACAATCTGCAACACCATTTATTCTAGATCCCACAACTTCATTTCCATATCTGTCAACACACCAGCACTGCCCTACACTTCCATGGCATTGTGTTGGCTTGTAGAAACCATCTTCATCACAGAGTGGGAGGTACTGTCCTGTGAATTGCACGGTTACACACACAAGTACAAAAGTAATTTATTAATAAGCTATGTTTATTAGTCAATCATTGTGTATTAATGTCCTAAAGAATTATAACATGACTGGATCTATGCTTATATTAAGTATTTCAGATCACTTAGCACAGCATATAAGACTCTCAACTGTCTCATTACAAACAAGCTCCTGTTTCATTTTCCAAAATTTTTATTCATATATTGCAGTTATCCATTTCAAGCTTTTTCTTTACAAGATAGTTTGTTACTTTGCTTATGTCAGCTGAACTTCTTCTCCATCTTATTTACACTGTCTTTTACTTTAGAATTGAAATAGGGCCCACAGTACAATGTCCTTCCTACGTGTGTGTGTGTGTGTGTGTGTGTGTGTGTGTGTGTGTGTGAATTTCTCTGTGTATTGCCATTATATATTGTTAACATGCTTCTGGAATATCTTCTCTGTTTGAAAAATATAAAACATTTAGATTTTTTGGCTTTCACTGTTATATAAACCACACCCCTTAAACTAAAGCTCTAGTTAATGGGTTTTTTTGGGTTTTGTTGTTGTTGTTGTTGTTGTTTTTTTGTTTTTGTTTTTTTTTTCTGGAGCTGAGGATCGAACCCAGGGCCTTGTGCTTCCTAGGCAAGCGCTCTACCACTGAGCTGAATCCCCAACCCAAGCTCTAGTTAATGAATGCTGGGAAAAGAGCTGCTCTTATTTGTAGAACCTAACATTTCCTTAAAAGTTTACTTGTTCCAATAAAAGTTCTTGACAAATACTCCACCATCAGGTGTTTTCTGTTTTTTTTCTGCTTATTCTTTTATATGTTTTATGATGAACAAATCATCATTGGATTTTTTTGGTTAAGGTGTATCTAATATATATAGAAAATATGAACATTGTTTTCTGTTTATAACTGTAGGCTAATTTTATATCTTAAAAGCTTTATATGATATATTTATGTCAAAATAATTTATTTGGAGGCATTGGTAGAATCTAGTGCAGTGAAAACTCCCTAGAATCTAGGAGTGTGACCCTACTGACGTTTGCTAGTAAGTAAGGGTATGTAGCACCAATCAGCAATCATCTCTATGTAGGCAAGTATCCCAGCAGTAGCACTAGCACAGCAACATCAATCTATCCTGCCTGCTGAATGTGGTGGGATAATGGTGGCAAAGAACTTGTGGGAGTGGCCAACCAATGCCAATGCCTGTTTCAACTTGAGAGTCAGATATGAGAGTTAGCCTACACATGGTCTAACCTGGATGGCCATAAATCAAATGCTGGGCAGCCCAGAGACCCAGGATAGAAACATGACTAGAGAAAAAAATGTCAAGGAAATGATCCCTAATGATATTCTGATAATGAATTGGTGCCTAGCCAAACTGTCATCAGAAGGTCTTCATCTAACAACAGATGGGAGACCCACAGGCAAACACTAGGCAGAGCCTAGGAACTGTGCAGAAAAGGGAAGAGAAAGGATTGTATGAGCCAGAGGGCTAGGGGATAGAGACCGATAAAATAACCCACAGAATCGACTAAGCTGGGCTCATAGGAGCTAACAGATACTGAAGTGACAATCATGGACCCTATGTGTCTGAGCAAGGTCCTCCGCATATACATTTTGGTTTTATAGCTTGGTGTTCTTGTAGGACTCCTCAGAGTGGGAATGGAGCACATCTCTGACTCTTTTGACTATGATTGGGAATCTTTCACCTATACTAGGTTGCTTTGTCCAGCCTTCATAAGAGGGTTTGTGTCTAGATTCTTTTGTAAGTTGTTATGCCATGTTAGGTTGACATCACTGGGAAACCTGCTCCTTTTTTTTTAATGGGAAAAAGAGGAAAAGTGGATCTGGGGACTAGAAGGAGTAGAAAATGTGTTTGGAATAAAATGTATGAAATGTTAATAAATATGGACTATTGATACATATAAAAATGTAAATAGCAATTATAATATAATAATTATAATGATAAATATAATATTAACACTGAAATATTGATATATGGCACATAGCATATGAAATATGAACTATAATGTATGATATCCATATCTATCTATCTATCATCTATCTATCTGCTATCTTACGTATCAACATTTACTTACTAAAAGCTACTGATAAAACTTGCTCATGAAAACCACAAAAATACTGCTCAGGTGTCTTTCTTATAATACTTTCACTCATGTATGCAATGAGTTGATTACATTTTATATAGGTAGTCACATCAATTCTTAAATGTTCAATGCATAAATAGACACTTCTGGTGATTCTTAAATTTAGTACTTAAAACCTTTCAAAATATGAACATGATATTAGAGCAGTAAAACAGACATTATATTCTTCAATTGGTGAGGTAATAAAAGTAAGTTCAATGGCTCTCCAAAAGTTCATAAATTCTGCTGATAAAATTTCATGCAGTCTGTCTTTGTTGGATTAATATTGATTTTATGTTGCTGTTTCCCTGGGGTTATTTATATAAGCAATAAAAGTTTCAGAAGAATGAGCTGTGACTCACCTAGGAGCTTCTTTATCCCTTGTCGCTTCTGAATTTTGCTGAGCTCAGTGTGGCAAGGTGGGTCTGCAAGGACATTAAATACAGTACTTCAAGGATGTTGTAAAGCAAACAGTGCACTTGTGAGCCATCAGCCTCAAGCAAGGTTTTCATCATGATAAAACAGACTCATGCTATCCATCTGTTGTCATGGCTTCATGTGGATACATATGTGTGGATATATCATGATAGACATACAAAGAAATATCTACTTATAGATTCATGACAGAGTATAACAGTTTAGCAATTTCTAGCTATGGTAGTTCTTTCTGATATTTCTTGGAGTGACCAAAATTCGATGAAAATGAAAATAACATAGTCATAGATGATGGAATATACTTCCTTTTCGGCATTTAAAAGGTCCTCCATATAAATCCAGCTGATTGCTGACCAAAGAACTAACTTATTTCTCTCTCATTTAAGATAGGTCATAGGATAACAGAAAAATGGTTTTTCATTATAAAACATTCTATGAAAAATATACTGCTTTTCCACAGTAATAGTGAAAATTTATCCATTATGTTACTGTTTAATGTTACTATCATATCTTGGTCTTTCTAGTTTCCAAATGTGTAAGTAACTTTTCAAAAGGAATATAATATAAATTTTAGGTCATGTTTCAAATTCTAGCGAACTAAAGCCAATTTATAAGTATATATCGTGTGTTAATATTTACAATCAATGATTTAAGTGAAAACATACGTAGAAACTTTGAATATTCTATATAGGTGTAATGCATTATGTATTATTGAAATTTAGCATTAAAATACTTGCTCAAAATATAAGCAAATGTCACCAGAAAAAAATGAATGATTTTTGTCTTTGAGATAGATAGAGACCAAAAAAGTATTATAGCTGTCAAAGGATAATAAAATGTCAAAATAATTCTTATTTTTCTTCACTGCATGCTTCCAGGAACAAGGGGGAAATACACTATACAATTCAAATCTTTTAAAATTATTTACTCTGAAAATTGCAAAGTAATTAAATTATTTAAAGGTATAGTAAGAAGAAAGAAAATAACATGCATAAGCTGTATATGTTCAATGTCAGTACGTGAAGCCTAAAATATCCTATCAAAGAAATTAAAAGTGAGAAACAATAATTTGTTTTTAGAAGCTAAATAACTACTTGATGGTAGTTTATCTTTAAATTGATGCAACTGAACTTCTCCTTAAAATAAAGAATATACATTAAGATATACTAATATATCCCATAAAACTTTTTGTCTCATGAACTTACTGCTATGGCATTAGCTAAACTTTCTAATTTTACTAAAAAGAATTCTTTAATGTACTGTAAAGGAGAAAGGAATTCCTTTATTTTCACACCAGAAATATGGAAATTTTTGCTTAGGTGTACCTGAAATCATAGCCACGTTTGACTGAGTTTTTAAAATATGTATTATCTTTCAAGCTAAATATTTACTACTTTAAATTCAAACATACTTTCATACAATATTAAATATTCCTTTACACATTTTTGGACCAGCATATCCACCAATCACCCTCAGGCTCAATGAAGTCAGCTTTGTAGAATACACATGTATGTTCATTTATGTGTATTTTTCAATGTTCATAAATGAACACGAAAGACATAACAAACAACGAAACCAAAATGGCAAATGTTAAAAGAATGGGAAAATATGAGCAAGCACATTTTAATGATAATTACTTGAATTTGTATCTTACTCTTTGAAGTGTACTAGTATCAATGACTAAACTGTCATGTGAGGGAGTGCCTCATTACATTAAGTGCATATGTAATCAAGTCAGCAATGTGAATTGATAAAGTGTGCAATTTAAAACATTTAATGAAGCAATTCAGTGTTGCATTTTTTGGCTTTTTTCATTGGAATTAGATTTTTTTATTAAAGAAAATATTTTACATTATGGTTTTCTTGCTCCTAGATCCTTTCAGAATCTCCTGACTTCCTCAGTCACCCAATTTTTTACTTATTTATTTTTTTACTTAAAGTGATTTACAGATAGGTAAGACCTCTTCTGAGCTAAACCTGCATTTGATTCACTTCTTATCAATGTGTAGGCAATTATTTCCTCCCTAATTTTTGAAATATTACTAAATGTACGTGATTGAGTTAGCAAAGCACTTTTTATAATTTCACATGAGGTATGTTAATAATATCTATAGTTTCAAAACCTTGTCCATTCTTTATGCTGTCATCAAGTTTAGAAAGTGCTTTCAGTACTAGCTCTACCATATCAACCTTATTTCCAGCTTATTCCATTAGCACTCTCCTAATGATTCCTTAGTTTTCCACATTTGGAACATAATGTGAGCATGCTTAGGTGCTTTCCCCTGTGTGTGTTTAATGTATAACATTCATTCTGGAAGTAAAATCCTAAATTTAGAAGTATTGGAAGGGGTGTCTTGGAGGGGTTGAAAAACTAAAAAAAAAAAAAAGGAATATATGATATGATTTTATTTTAATTAAAAATGCATAATTTATTTTAAAAGGTGTACAAAGAATACAATTGCTTTTTCCCGTGTCTCACTTCTTTCAGATTTTAGAATATTCTTTTACTAGCAAATTTTTAACAAGCTAAACTACTTTGGAAAGATTGAAAGACTAAGTAATTTTGAAAATAAAATGAGTAAAAATAACTTCACAGTGAATGCTGTGGTTCATGCAACTCATTTAATAAGATCACAAAATGGAACATTAAAACTCTACAGTATAGTGATAAAAACCCCATTTATTTTACACTGTGGGCAAACCAGATAGCAAATTAATTTCAATGATTACTTTTACTATCTATGTTCTCATATCTCTATGTACTGCTTGCTGGTTCATAATGGGAACTATAATGAGATACATTAATATAAAATATTAATTCCTATTTTCCATCTTATTTAGAATATTTGTATCTTTAGCACAATTATTTTGTTCAGTATAGTGCCTATTTGTTCTTTCATTAAGCATTCAAATTGGAAAAATTACTAAAATGAGTGAAGCATTGAGTAGTGTTAATATTTTATTATTATGAGGGAAAAGATAAAATTTGAAATGCAGGCCAACTAATTCCATCGCAGAAACCTCATCTTTTACCTTGCTGTCTCTGGAAGCAGTAGCACCATTCATTGTTAGATATCAAACTGTCCTTGTATGTATCACAAGAGTTGAAGAACGCCTTGGTGCAATGCTCATTCTTATCAAGGTAAATGCTGCCAAGCTCTGACTGGTCCAATAACAGGTCGTAGTTTGTATCAAGTCTATTAAACATCCAGCCAAGTGAATCCTTGCAAATTGGCAAAATACTGGTATCAAACCCTACATGCAAAGAGAACAGAATTAGCTTATATGCAAGATATCATCAGCAGAAAGTAAAGTTTTCAATGAAGTGTGTAAGAGCAGAAGGAAACTACTGGGTAGTCAGAAAAGAAAAACTTTCAACTTCAACTTAAGAAATTTTTTCAAACATCCATTAAGCATAAAAATATCTATCTCTAGTTATAAGGATTAATTAACCAGATAACATCTGTTCCTAATCAGTTATCATTCATGTGGTATTGCAATCATATACTATTTATGCTAGTCATTGTCAAATCTTCTCACAAATTGCAATATATTATTGAATAACAAAAGCTGGTAAAACTCATATTCATATGAAGAAATGAAGAATTCTATTTCTACACAGGCATTAATGATGCATACTACATAATAGTTTCCCTGTTGCCCCGTGTTGGTAAGACTCTCTTGAATGTAGCATGACACACACAGCTATTAACATGAGAAAGAAGAGCCACGATGTAATATTACTCATTCTGACTTCAGCTCTTCTTGTGATTTTTTAAAATTACAAATGTGCTACAATGGGAGGCAATGGTGTGCACTGGAGGATAGTGAGGCTCACGAAATGGCAGACTGAATTGTGTGAGAGTTATGTATTGTTAGACATGAGTCATCTACTTATCTCACTAAAGCAGTGAGTCCTATATTTTATATGCCACCAGTGATTTGAACCATTAAAATATTACTCCCAATTATACAAAGATATAGTTTCTCCAACTAGAGTGAGGATGTGAGTCCTTGCTTGTATGAGACATGAAATACATCACAAGCTAATAAGAAGTCAATTAAGGTTGTTCACAAGCTACTAAAGACTGAGAAGGACTACCACGAGAATAAGTAACCAATGAAATCCAGTTCATTCCCTTTGATGGACATCTTCCTGCAGGCTCAGGGAAAGATCTAAAGGAAGACAACACATGAAAATGGGCAGAAAAAGCAAATTGAGAATCAGAAATGGATTCAGAAAAAAATGATAAAGGTACATTCACCTAATGTCTTAATTTCTTTAAGAAGATATGAATATCACACCCTGCTACTTTACCCAAAGAACAGGTGAAAGATGAAATGATTCTATTGCTAGGAAAAACTAGGGAGAATATCTTGAGTACTGAGCTATAAAGATACAGTACCACAGATCTGAAATCAAACTGTAGTAGGCAGATACAAATAATTGGAAGTCATTTCATGCCATAAGAAAGTAAGTCTCTCAGCACAAAACTATGATACAATGACAAGATGTTCAAAAAAATGGGATGATTTATTCTGAAATAACAAAACTAGGAAAGATTTTACTTAAAAGAGATGGCATTATACAGTTTGAAATGTAAATGTTTTCAGATAGAATGAAAAACAATATATGAAATGGGCAGAAATCTGTCTCTATTTAAAAGAAACAAAATGAAGACTTTTAAGAAGCAGCATACACTCCATAGGAAGGACCACAATATCAACCAACCAGACCCCACCAGAGCTACCAGGCTCTGGTAAACCACCAACCAATGAGTACACATGGAGGGACCCATGACTCCAGCCACATATGTAGCACTGGATGGCATTGTCCAGCATCAATAGGAGGAAAAGCTCTTGGTCCTGTGAAGTCTCATTTTCCCAATGAAGGGTATTGCCAGGGTGTTGAGGTTGGAGTGTGCGGGTGGGAGTGGGAACATCCTCATAGAAGCAGGGGAAGGGGGTAAGGAGACAGGGGAAAGAGGATAACATTTGGAATGTAAATACATAAAATATTCAAGAAAAATAAAATTAAAAAAGACTTTATTGTAAACGCATTTAAAGTGTAACATAGATTCATTCTTTCCACCATATTCCTGGTAATCAAATTCATGTCACCAGGTTTTGAAGAAAGTTTCTCCAACCAATGACCAAGTCTACTGCTCAAAAATGTGAGTTTAAGCCTTATATTATATATTCAATGGAAAAATATGTGACGATTTAGTGTGTATATGGGTCAACTTTTTGTCAACTTGACACAACTAGTCATAGCCAGGAAGAAGACCATCTATTAAGAAAGTGCCTTTAGAAAGTAGGCTAATCTGTAGGACATTGTCTTGCTTAGTGATTTATGTAGGAGAACACAGACTATCAGGGACATGTTGTCCTGTATAAGAAAACAAGCTGAGTATGTGATGGCAAATACCTTTATCCCAGCACATGGGAAGCAGAGGTAGAAAATTTTTGGTGAGTTCCAGGTAAGCCTGGTCTACAGAGTGAGTTCCAAGACAGCCAGGGCTCCATTACAAAAAGAAACCCCATCTCCTAAATCCTAAGAAGTACAAAAAAATGGAAAAGAAAAAAGTGAAAAAACAAAGAAGAAAAGGAACAGGTTGAGGAAGCCATGGTAGTAAGCCAGTAAGCAGTATCCTTCGATGGATCTATGTCAGGCCCTGCCTCCTTGAGTTCCTCCCATGAGTTCCTACCTCAACTTCCCTCAGTGGACTGCCACTCAGGATATGCAAGTCAAATAAATTCTTTCCTCCCCAAGTTGTTTTGATCATGGTGTTTTATCATAGCAACAGAACAGTAAAATAAATGATAAAGTATGACATACAAATAAATTTGAATATATATATATATATATATATATATGTAAGCCAAAAGATAATTCAAGTAAATAATAAAACATATTTGACTGGTCCAAAAAAGGCACTGTCAGGAAAAAAAAAAAAGGAAAACAGAAGAAAAAAATTAAAAAAATAGAAATTTACTAAAAAAAATTACAATTAAACCATGTCAGTAATTAAATAAAATACAAATAATCCTAACATATCACTTATAAGGTAAAATCCTGTCAAATTTGATTAACAGAAGTACGATTTCTTTGTATAATGCTCTTAAACACAGCACCATGATCACTAATTTTGTTTTTTTGTTTTTTTTTTTGTTTTTGTTTTTTTTTTTGGTAGGTAAGGCTCTTACAAATATGAATAAAATACTAAAAAGTTTCCATAACATTGTACTTCCAAAGTAATGAACGTGGAAATAGATATGAAAGAATATGAAATAAACTGAAGCAATATGGTTGAAATAGATACATATAATACGTAACCACAACATACTTGTGCCTGCAGGCTTCTATTTCAAGTTCTTGATCTTCAGTTAGTAGAACTTTCTTGAAACCATTGGCAGGTGTGGCCTTGTTAGAGAAGTTGTGTCACTAGTTAAGATCTGGGGGTTTCTAAACTCTAGGCCACATCCAGTGACTTTCTTTCTACCTACTGTCTCCCCTTAAGGATGTAGCTCTCAGCTTCTCCTCAAGCACCAGGCCTACCTGCTGGCAACTTACTCTCCTACAGCATGATAAGGCACTACCCTGCTAATTAAATATTTTTCTATAAGCTGCTTTGGTTATGCTTTCTCTTCACAGCAATAGAATGCTATGCTGTATAATTCAGCACTGTATAATTCATGAGTTCATTTATCCAAAAAAGCAGGCTATGAGAATGCGTATATTATACAAAATCCTATGTGGTTAGCCTGTTGTAAATATTTTTTAACCCTATACTGAGTGAATGTATGATGTTAATAAAAGATATAATAGTTCTCTTCATATATATTAGTGCCCAGCCCTATCATGACAGCCCTCCAAAAGATCCAACAAGCAGCTGAAAGAGTCCGATGCAGATATTTACACCCAATCAATGGACAAACGATGCTGACCCCTGTGGTTGAATGAGGGAAAAGCTGGAAGAAGCTGAGGAGGAAGTGTAGGAGGACCATTAATCTCAACTGACCTGGATCCCCGAGATCTCTACTTCACTGGCCACCAACAAGGCAGCATACACGTATATGAGGCCCCCAACACATATATAGCAGAGGACTGCCGGGTCTGTTACTTAGTCAGAGAAAATGCACCTAAGCTTCAAGAGACAGGAGGCCCCAGGGAGTGAAGTGGTCTAGTGGGGTAGGAGTGGGAGTGTGTGGATATCCTCATGGAGATGGGGAGAGGAGGTATGGGATGTGAAAGGGGGATAAAATCTGGACTGTTAAAAAAAGAAGATTAAATAAAATTAAAAAATAAATAAATAAGTTAGTGCCCAGTTAAAATAAACAAAGTGTGAAGTACTAAATATAGTTTCTTCCTATGATATATTGAAAATAATTTAACATATTCATGTCTCAAAAGAATTTTCATAAAATTAATTGTTATTTATTGCCTTGCATCTGGTTCAAGGAATAGACTCATTTTGTTTTACTTTAAAAATCTCTACAAGTTATTATTGTTCTTAATTATTTGGTTTATGTTCAATTTATATATTCCTTTGGTTTTAGCTACTAATTATTGAACACTTCAAGATACTTAGTAGTCAAACACTCCATATTTTTTTCTGAAGTTGTAGTTTGTCTTGTCCATGTTTGCCATTATGACAAAGGTAAGAAGAAATTTCGGAGTTGTTTTAGATTTTCATTCTCCTAATTGCTACAGATGATGAAAAGATCAGGTATAATTTTAGCCACTTTCTTCAAGGTAGGTTCAGATTCTTACTAAAATTTAACCTGAAAACAACAAACTATTTTAGTTAAGGAGAAAAGTTCCCTTTTTGGCTAAGAATACAACATGACTGAAGAAGTTTTATTCAGCCAGTGATTAGAAATCTATTTCTTATGGATTTCCAACTTGCTGGTGGTAACAATAGTTCCCAGTGTTTGATATTAAATGTTTCTAAGGATCAAAATCTAACTAGAGTTTACTGTGCTGCCAAGGCAACCAATGTAGTCATTTCCCAAGGAATAATGAAATGTGATAGCTTCATTGCATTAAATAAATTCTATACATATTTGCTTCATAATTATACATTAAAATACATAGAATAGCAATATTTTCAAACATTGTGTCGATCAAAATTCCAATATCATTTTTTAGGATAATACCTTAGTAGCACTATGGTACATAATTAAATTTCATTATAGAGAAAGTTACAACATCGTCCTAATAAAAGAAGAAGCTGCCAGATGTCTCAATAATTAGAAACACGAAAATAAGCAATGATCTGGTTGTTTCATTTTATTACTTGAAATGAGAAGAGAAAATTTATCTTCTAACTTTAGATGTTTGTTTTCAGTAGATGAACCTTCCTGTTATACCTAGAAGGCTCCTATTTCATTAAAATGGGGTATTATTTTAATCCATCTGATTCTGAATTCAATCTTCCTCTCAATGTGAGGACAGCATGACACAAAGTGAGCAACGTCTCGGTGAGAAATTAGAATGCCTTTGTATACCCTGGGGGTGCAAGTAATTCCATCATTTTCTCTCACTGTGAAGAACATTTGGTGGGTAAGAAGCAACATAAGAGATCATCCGATTCAGAGAGTCAGGCGCTTATATGAGAATTTTGCATGTGATGCTCATCTCTACCCTCCGTTCTAAGATGATAGAATGGAAATTAATTCCATATTCCTTTCATAGTACTAAACAAACTCCATTAAAAGTTACCTTAAAGATTCTCAGTATAATTCTGCTATTACTTCTTCTTTTAATTTTAAAAAATAAAAGCAAAATTTGGCATGTAATTCAAACATAAAAGTTACAGAGACCTCAAAAACTGGTAATCACAACACAGTAATACATAAGAATCTCTTTCTTTCAGCTGAATATTTTAATGTCCATAAAAGTGTTTATATCATTCAATTGCCCTTCTACAATCATTAATTTTTAGTGACTATGTTGAGATTTATTCCAACAATATATATTTGTTGAGCCCTGCTCTCCCAGTATAGCTGTAGCCATTTTGTTCCACGCCTGCTAGCTATTTCATATTGTTGCTGTAATATGCCTTCAAAAATAACTTGACTCAGAGCAAGGTCATGCTGATCACATACCCTGCTATGTTCTGTTTGTTATGAGATTTGTTAATCTTAAGAAATTGCACAAAAGTTTACACAGGACCTAACAAATTAAAGGTCAATATCAACTGTAAATGTGTAAAATGGCTCAAGTCAATGCTGACCACTAGGCAGCACTTCCTGTATCTGCTTATGAGCTACCTGTGGTTTTTGCGGTTTTAACCTTTATAAGCTGACAGGAAAACACATTTGGGGTCATAGATTCAGCCCTTAATTCTGAGCTATGACCTTGATTAATCAATCTTATGATGTGTGTTCAATAAACCATCCCTGTCTGGCTGAGATCAGTGTTTGTGTGGTTTGTGGGTGACTATTGAATCCCAACAATATACATGAAGCCTTTTTTGTATATGAAACTTAAAGATTTTTTTAAATCTTTATCAATTTGTTTCATGTCTTTAAAAGATATATTACTGTCATTTCATTGATTTAAACAAATACTGGGAAATATTTATTGTAGTCTAGGTTCAAAGTGATTCCTTTCTACATTGGCTTACCATCCTTTATATAAAGGCTTTGATAATATTTGGTCAACTAAACATCAAACTAGTATTGTCTTAATGGAAAAATCTACTATTACTATCTGTTTCTAAGTTATGTCATAAGAAGAAGATGTGTAATACATGTAAAACTTTCAGGAATGTTGATTGATAGTCACACAAACAACTTCTCCATTCTTCATGAAACCACATTTCATATTCATATCCATGGATCTCATCATATTTTAAAGGAGACAAACACCTTCATGTGTAAGGCTCAGGACAAGGTTTTACTTCAGTTTTCTATTCGTGAGAGCCATGTCCTCCTGTTACTGGGTACTGTACAATGACTGAGTTAGTTATTTTTCTTATTTTGTGTCAAAGTGTGTGCCAAAAGCAAGGTGTGGGAGAAAGCGGTGCATTTCACTGTGTAGATAAATGGCACAGTCCATCACAGCCCGGGATGCAAGCCAAAGAGTCCATCTAACTCTCTTAGCAGTGTAATTGTAAATTTTATCCTCCTGTTGATAGTGTTGTCTTTGAGGTTTAGTGCTTCACTTTGCTAACCTAAGCTTAGTTCTGGAAGTGTCTAACTTCTGCACATTCTTATCTAGGCCTAGAATGTTTTCAGCCTCTTAAACCTGCTGCTGCATAAGGTCACCTCTTTTAGCTCTTTCTGAACTCTGGTTTGCTGATTTAATTCAGCTCTTCTATCTCAAAATCCTTTCCTAGCTAGCTGATTCAATCCACCTTTGTGATCTGTCTCTGACTCTCTCTCTCTCTCTCTCTCTCTCTCTCTCTCTCTCTCTCTCTCTCTCTCTCTCTCATCTCTCTCAAACTCAACAGAATTGCTCTTGGCCTTATGCTATCATTGTTAATATGCTCTAATTTCTGGATTCTTCTTATTCTATGTCTCTTCAGTCTACCCATGTCTAGCTTGTTCTCTTTTCTGCAACCTGTCTCTCTGTAACTATCCCGGTAAAACTCCCCTCCCCCACATTCTCTCTCTCTTTGTATCCTGTTCTCTCTTAAATAGCCTCTCCTTCCTCTCTCTTCTCATGAGTGTTGGACATATCCTACTCTGTGAAATCTCAATTAGATATCACGTTCAAGCATGGGTATTTGCTTTTACAAAGTAATTTGACCTTTATTGTTGGGTATTAAAGGTATGAACTTAGGGCATGTCTATATTCCAGCAAGAGAGATAAGAGGTATGTGCTAAGGACTGTATTCCAGCAAGAAGAATTAAAGATATGTGCTAAATTAAGCTTCCTTATCTTTACTCTTATATTCTATTCAGAGCTTTAACCAATATCCAGGATAGAACATTTTTTTCTTAGTTAAATATCTCTGAAAAAGCCTTCAAAGAGGTGTATCTCACAGGTGGTTTTAAATCCAGCCTAATTTATTATAGAATCATACCACTCATAACGAGTTCATTCCTAGTTACCTTCACAGTCATGGGTCTCATCATATCTTAAAGGAGACAAACACCTTCACGTGTGGGGCTCAGGACAAGGTTTTACTTCAGTTTTCTATTCCTGAGAGCCATGTCCAACAGATCACCTTTGACTGATACAAAATTGTATACTATACCCAAACTCAAAATGCAAAGGCATATAAATAATATGACAAATAATATTTTTGTTTATTCTCTGTCTCTGCTTAGTCAGTAAACCACTCTTTCAGTGTTACACCACAATTTACGTTAAGATACTTAATATTAACAAGGAAATATATACATTGAAAGAGATGAATAGAAATTTTTATGGACAGAAAAGGATGAATTTCATCAACTTCTAATTTTAATTTCTATCTAATAATATCTACTTGTATTCATGAAACAGCAATACCAAAAGGAATTTGAAACAACAATATGAAACAACAGTGTTAATGAAAACTAAAGGTAAGCTAGCATCTTCCTTTTTTACATTGTGCTTCCTGTAACAGTCCTATATTAAACTATTTGTTATGGAAAGTGTCCATTTTTTCATAAATGCAGTCAGCATCTCTGCCATGTTTAACTTTAAGCCATAGACATGATTTCCTTAGACCATGAATATTGGAATCGATCGACATATAAAGACAGGTGTGCACAAGGATTTCTCTTCCAGCAGTTTTACACATGTTTAAGCATTGAAAGTGAAATTAAATGTGAAGATGACATTATCAAATAAGATAAAAGCTCTTAAAGAAAACTTTATTGCAAATAAATACATATATGATACATATGAGGTACATATATATATTATATTTTTCAATTCTTTAAAAAATCCAAATAAAAATATTGCTTTCAAATATTCATATGAATCATAAATCAAATTTTTTGAAATTTATATTCTATAATTTAAATAAGAGTTGGCAAAAGAGACTAGTTTAATATAATTCAATTAAAGCACTTGTAGCTTTATAATGAACAACAGATATTGTAAGTTTATGTTGTGGTAATTTGAGATATTTTGAAAAAGAATATTATAAAATACTGATTACATTCATCAAAATTAAATTTACTCCTGTTTATTATAATTGTTATCAAAGTGATTGACAAAATTTATTCCAAAGGTAGCTAGGTTTATTAAGCTCACATCAAATAATTTTAAAATCCTTACTAATTTAGAATCAGATTCTTATAATGGCTAGCCAACTATCGGCTATTTCTTAACTGACAAAATGCAAAGGCATACATTTAAACGTACATATTTTACCTCTTTTTATGGCCAACAGAAATGTGCATACTTGGTTCTGTGAATAAATATGTTTATTTCAGCATATTAAAGAGACATACTGCAATGAAGCATATGGCTATAAAAGTATAAAATGTATATTCATAAAATCTACTGAAATTGCTGATGCCTAATACTTTATAATTATCCATCTCATATGTTTCCTTATAAAGTAAAAATATACTAAAATTAAAATTTTATGTAAGTATGACTCTTACAGAAAATTAATTATATATGAGATATACAAAATGTTATTTTGCTAAAAATACCATTTGTGCCAAAATAAAACTTTGTATTACTCAAATATATTATGAAATATTAAAATAGAGAGTTAGAAAAAATTAATAAAACATTTTTTGTTAATGATGCTTAGTGTTTAAGTATTTATATAAAATATATTTTTAAAACAAAGCAAAATGTTATCTTGCTAGAACACTAAATTTAAAATGTTCTCTGTATTGAAATTACAAAGTTAATTGAAATTTTTTCTCCCGTTCAAATGATATTGTAAATTAAGCATAAAATACTTAAAAGGCCATAGAATTTTCCAGAATATTTTTCTAGACTTTATGATACTATCATAATTAATTATTAAAAGGAACATAATAACTGAATTCTTCTCACTGTCATATTAAATATCTAAATGAAACCAAATTGTGTTCTTAATTTCTAACTGCATATAGTTTATTATAGAGCAAATTTTTTAAAGAATCAATATATCCAATGGTATGGAAAGACCTCCCATAAGTCAGAAGTTTTATTCAGGATAGGGAACAGATGTAACTAGTTATTACTACAAAAATAAATTCACACTGAAAGATAGAAAACAACTTACACTGCCCCAAATTGTATACTATACCCAAACTCAAATACTGTTGGTAAATACTGGAATTTATTTCTGAAATTCATGAGAAGAAATGAATATATATGTTCTCAGAGTGAAAAATCTATTTCTATGGGTCACTAACTTTTCTCATGTATTAAATAATGTTAGAAAGTGAGGTTTGACAATTCGTGTCTTCATCTGTGCCCAGAGCTAAGGCTGTCCCACATCCCTTCGGACCTAAATCCTGCCCAGAGAGAGCTGGTCTCCCAGAAGCTCTAAGAGGAACCAACAGGAGCACACTGGGCACAGGAACCACAGAGCAGTCTGGGACAGACTCTTCCTGTCTCCATCTGTACCTAGAACTAAGACTGTCCCACAGCACTCTGAACCCAAAACCTGCCAGAGAAAGCTGGTGTCCCAGGAGTGCTCTCACTCCTAAGATCACAAGTTCACAGGCCCACAGGAGGGAAAAGCTCTAGTCAGAGACAGCAAGAACAACTAACACCAGACATAAGCAGATGACAAGAGGCAAGAACAAGAACATAAACCACAGAAATCAAGACTACCTGGCACCATCAATGAAACCCAGTTCTCCCACCACAGCAAGTACTGGATACCCCAACACCAGAAAAGCTACTCCTAGAAATTTTGGCAAGTATTTGTCAAAATTCTGGGCTGAAAGAAGTAGGCTCAGATAAGAACATTCACATTTGGGCTAATACAAGGATCAAGGTAAACACAGCCAAGGACTGTATGACTTTGCTTTTCTCTTGATAATCCTGTTATAGCCCCAGACCCAGACACTATGGAGACCTTATTGTCTTGTTTGATTGCTACCTGGTGTGATCACTTTGATCTTTACCTTGCTTGATAATCACTTTGTCTTTGATCTGAGATTCTCAACAGAAGAATATTGAATGGCCAAGAAGTACCTAAAGAAATCTTCAACATCCTTAGTCAACAATGAAATGAAAATCAAAACAACACTGAGATTGCACCTCATACCAGTCAGATCAGATTAAAATCTCAAGTAACAGCAAATGCTGACAATGATGTGAGAAATGAGGAACACTCCTCCATTGTTGGTAGGATTGCAAGCTGATACAACCACTCTGGAGATCAGTCTGGAGATTCTTCAGAAATTTGGACATAGTACTACCTGAGGACCCAGTTATATCACTCATGGGCATAAACCCAAAAGATGTTCCAACATATAATAAGGACACATGATGCTATCCATTAGTATCATAGCAGCCTCATTTATAATAGCCAGAAGCTGGAAACAACCCAGATATCCTTCAACAGAGGAATGGATACAGAAAATGTGGTACATTTACACAATGGAGTACTACTCAGCTATTAAAAACAATGACTTCATGAAATTCTTAGGCAAATGGATGGAACTAGAATATATTATGCTGAGTGAGATAACTCAGTCACAAAAGAACGCACATGGTATGCACTCACTGATAAGTGGATATTAGCCTAAAAGCTTGGAATACCCAAGAAACAATTCATAAACCATATGAAGCTCAAGAAGGACTACCAAAATATGGATGCTTTTAATCCTTCTTAGAAGGGGAAACAAAGTACTCATCTGAGGAAATATAGAGACAAAAGGTGGAGCAGGGGCTGAAAGAAAGGTCATCCAGAGACTGCCACACCTGGGGATCCATCCATATGTAGCCACCAAACCCAGACACTATTGTGGATCCTGTGAAGTGCATGCTGACAAGAGAGAGCCTCTGCTGGAGCCTTGCTGATACAGATCAGGATGCTTGCACCTAACCATTGAACTGAGTACAGGATACCAATAGTGAAGGTAGAGAAGGACTGAAGGAGCTTAAGGGGTTTGCAATCTTTTAGGAAGAAAAATATCAACCAACAAGAACCCCTCCATACCCCCAGAGATCCTGGGGACTAGTCCACCAGTAAAACTCTACACATGGAGGGACCTATGGCTCTGGCCACATATGTAGCAGAGGAGGTCATGTCTGGCATCAATATAATGAGAAGCCCTTGGCCCTGTGAAGGCTCATTTTCCAAGTATAGGGGAATGCTATGATGTTTAAGTGGGAGTGGGTGGGTGGGAATAGGTGGGTAGGAGTGGAAACATCATGATAGAAGCAGGAGGAGGTATGGATGGGGGTATGGGAAAGGGGGGAAAGGGGATAACATTTGAAGTGTAAATACACAAAATATCCAAGAAGAAAAATAGGAAAAACAAGAAACTAAGAATCATAAATTCACAAGGTTTTGCTTATGAGGAAAAAGACTTAATTAAAAAAATACTAAGGAAAAATTTTCACAAAAATATGAATATTTCAGTCAACTGTGTGATGTTGCTGTCATCTTGACAGAAACTCCATATTGATGGCCCTAAGTAGAACAGATTCTCATAATCATTAGGGTAAACAGTGAGGGTTGCATGTCAGAAAGTGTTTTTGCTACTTAAGCTACAGTACTCATATGGTTAGCTCCTCCATATTTCCCTTTCCTCTTAGAAAAAAAATTTCTGACCTCTTAAATATTCAGCCATATTTCAAAATCCTTCTGAAATTCATTAAATAAAAATAAGAGGGAGGAAACTTCCTCTTGGAGACAGAGTGTGGGCAGGAGGAGGAGTGGGATGAGCAATTTTGGGAGGGCAGACTGGGAGGAAGGGAGTAATGAGTAGACTGTAAAAAAAATAAAAGTGAAAAGGAATACTATATAAAGATAAAAAATAAATTTCATATAAATGAAACATAAAATTGTCCCTAGTAATACCTCTTTTTTATTTTTCTACTGGCAATTTTCAAGACTTTTTTGGGGGACTGGGGTGTTGGTTCTATTGTTTTTCTACTTGAAAACCAAAGATATGTTTTAAGCTTTAATTAATGTATCTAAGAGATCCATAGACAAAAATGCCTCTAAGTTAAAATCCCTTTGCCCAAGAACAGATATGTCCTAAAATGCAAGAGGCTATGAAGATAACAAGCCAAAATTTTTACTTCCTTAAAGAAGTTTACTCACCTGAACTGGATGCTTGATCACATGTACTAGGAGGTATATAAGTAGGAAATATGTCAAGATGTATGTTTGTACCTAATGGGTTTACCTTATAAGCCTCTATAAAATGTGATCCATTTGAATCACCATTTTCCGGAAACCACAGAATGGACCTGGCCAGAGTTCATCATCCTGGCCAGTGTTGATTATAACTTACTGTAATTTGACTCAAAAATTGTGATATTGGACATTTGCTCAATGGGTGGAAGTAACAACTGGTACAGATGCTAAATCCCATGCTAGCCAAGCACTCTATGTGCAAATGACTTTTAGAGAACTTATCTATCCACTTCAGACAGGACCAAATTAAACATTTCATCAACATCCAGGTGAGTCTCCTTATGTTCTCTATGTAATTATTAATTTTATCCTCCTATATAGAGACCTTGGAATTCCTTTCTTTTATTCCTTCTTCCTTTCTTCAGTTCTAAACAGCGTCCTGAAAAGTAGCCCATAGGGACTTGAACTCACAAGGTAAAGGATAAGTGTTGACAAGTGTGTTTACTCTGAGAGGTTCAGCCACTGGATCTAGGTCACCGTCCTCCAGATAATATAGCTCTATTCAATTTTAAAATCTTACTGCTTCTCTCAGGCCTCAGCAATGCTTTTGTCCTCTTGTTCTGGCTTCCACTCTCATGAAGCGCCTTGAACCAGTCTCGCAGTCTGTTTGCCACTTCTCTGAATTCCAGGTCACTGCAGGCTAAAGACAGAGAAATAACATAAGTGTTTAATCACATTAAAATGTAGCAAGACACCTGAGGGTTTCCTCTGGAAAGACTACACTTTTCTTTTAGTTTTCCTTGTGGACCATAAAAGGTGTTTCTGCCTCCATAAAAGGCTGCACATCGCCATTCTCTTTAGGTGTTCTTGCCATTATGTGAATGAATGAGAAAATGTGTGAGAAAATGCTCCCTTGCTATGAAGAAACATGGTCCCTCCGAAAGTCTGACCAAGCTTCCCTTTCTTCCCACTGTCTGTATCTCTAAAGCTACCTTTTAATGCATCTATCACACGGTGGTGAAACCCAGGAAAGCATCAGGCTAACTAGCAGGCAGTTCTAAGACTAGTCTAGGAACTAAACCACTACCAATATCTATCAAGAAAACTTTGTTATCAGTCTGCCTTTGACCTTTTCTCTCATCTTACTGTCTTTCCCAGACAGCCTAATCTAGGTGGGAAGCCAGGTTCTATTCACAATTATGCAACAGTTAAATGCCCAGTTAATTTAATCTCAGCCTAATAAAGAGGCACCTCAGATCTAGGAGCTCATTGGAGTCTTATTTTGCGAAGCCCACTCAGTCTACAGGACAGAAGACTTTCACTGGATAAGGTACCTTCACTTGAAATCTCTGAGAATCTTTCATGAGTCCTGCAGTTCTTCAGCCCTGGAATTGTCCCATTCAATTGGGGGTTTCCTCTATTAACTGATGTGTTTAGTCATTTCAACACTTAGATGACGCTCTAAACAATAGGTTAAAAATTCCAAGAGTTTTAGCTAAAAACTATGAAAACATTTTACTGACTTAAGGTCTGAGGTTTAGTGCAATTCCACAATTCAAATGGGCATTGTTGGCCCAAATTTGCCACTTTTCATGTTTAGTATCTAACCAGGTTTAAATAACTCCATAAGGTGGAATAGCCCTATGCCCTAAGACTTCTTCCTTAATGAAACTCATAGTTCACTTTAATTTTATTGTTTTCTTACATTTCCTGAGACAGATTGCTTCTTGGTTCTGCTGGGCCTCCAAACTTGTATCTTCACAATTATTCCTGGCTATGGTAGCATAGAATTATTTTGACATAATATTTTTATTGATTATTTGGAAATTTCCCATAATTCAGCTGATCACCCTTACCTCCCATTCCTCCAAGATCTGTTCTCCTCAGCCTTATGTCCTACCCCCCCCCACCAAAGAGTAAAAAACAAAAGGCCAACAAACAATATTAAACCAAATTTGTGTTGTCTATACAGTCACTGGAGCCTGGTCAAACTCCAGGTAACTAGTAAAGAAAAGTGAGTTCTTCCTCACCCCTACCCCTGCCAGTAGCCATCTATTATTGAGAACATCCTTATCACATTTTTAAGAGTTCTCTGTAATGACTTTCTATCTAGTTTGTTCCTTTTCCAGGGGTTGGATGAAGGGGTTGTCATAGTATTCTATGTCTCTTTCAATGTGAGTTTGCTGTCATTGACACCACTGTAGAAGATCCTTCCTTCTATAGTATCCATGGTCTTCCACAGGTATCTGGTGACAGCATGGGCCACAAACATGCTCTTTGTCTACAGTATTAGCATGTTCCATTGACCTCAGCATAGTCTCTAGTACCAGTACAGGTCAGGGACAGCAACAGAATCCCCAGAGGCAGCCTGTTATATGCTCAGAGGGCATCATCATGGATTCAGTGCATAGCCCAGACCATGGACATCCTCAAAACTTTCAGTTGTAACTCAGACACAACATCAACTCGGTTTTGAACTGCAACAGGACCATGGGCCCCAGCACAGTTTTGATAACATGGACCATGGTCATCAAATGGTTCCTAGAGAACAGTATGGCTCACATACATCAATAATAGTGGAGAGGGCAGCACAGACCATGGGCATGCACTTGGACTTCAGGGGTAACATGGATCCCCATCAACATCTACATGACCCTCAACAATAGCAGGACCATGTACTCTAACATGGCCTCTACACCAGCATGGACTACAGACATCTGTATTAGTGGTACCTTCAGTAGTGACATAGGCTATGGATAATGCAGCAGAACCACAAAACCAGACATGGCTCTCTAAACATCACTAGCCACAGATATCAACATGACCTCAGAAGGCAGTATAGACCATGCACATCAACATGGTCTCCAGCAGTAGCTCAGGCCATAAGAATGGTTCAGCCTCTCTTCAGAATGTATGCACCACTCTGTTCCTCCATTCTCTTGACCCTTCAATCACAAATCCATTCAATGTGTTGGCATTAGAAACTGTAGTAAAGGGTTTGCTATTGAATTACGTGTATATAACTTGGATCCAACTTTTGTTTAGGAAATAGGTATGTGCTTAATGGGCTCATCTTGAAGGATCACATGGCTTGCTGCCATCTTGCCTGATGACAAAACAGGTATATAGCTTACTGCATCTTGGATGATGACCTCATAAGTATAGACGTGTCCCACTTGACTTTAGTGCCAATTTGGTTAAGGTGATCATATAGTGTCCCTCTAGTGATCATTGTACTGCTTATTTAGAGTAAAGAAGCAACACCAGTTTTCTAACAATTGGATCATATAACAGAACTGTTATATTTTTGCTAACTTTTTTAAGGTTTGGCCATTTGGTAAAACTGAATTATAAAAATATAATACTTTATCTATCTTTGTTAAGATTTAGCTACTTGGTGAAACTTATTCATATAAAACTGTAATATTTTTATTATCTTGATTAAGCTTTAATTATTTGGAGAAACTTGGTTATATAAAATACTGAAAATTTGTAAAATTACATTAAAAAGGCCAGTCTTTCTGTCAATTAGGACCTTTAATTCAAGAATTACACTTTTAAGGCTCCAACTTAAAAGTAATAAAATTATAAAACTGTAATTTTATAAGATAATTACTTACTGTATACTATAAAAGATAATTAAGATATACACATTAATGATAAGTCATGCTAAGAAAATAAAAATAAAAAACGTTCCAGAGACAACTTTGATGGATAGACCAATATTTTCTCATATTTTGTTTTCTGTTATATCCCATCATGTAGTATCCTGCATGTTTTCAAAATTAACCTTAAGAGCAAATAAATCAAAATACATTTAATATAAAGTTAAATATGATTAATACAAACTAATATTAAAATCAGGCATTTTAAAAATTGCTTATAAAAGATTGAATACTTTAGTACAATGGGAAAAATCATAATACTATTGGATAGTAATTCTCTTGGATGGAACACCATCCTACCAGAGTAAGATTCATTCTAGCTTTATTGCAGGACAAGAATGCATGAGGAATAAGTCCTGTCAGAAATTTGCTGCTTCTACTGCTGGCTGCATAGATATGAATAGAAAAATAAAAAATAAAAATAATAAATAAAAATAAATACCCCTCCTTATCTGAAGATGAATTACTCCTCATGTCTGATATGTCAAATGAATTATTGTGCAAAATGAGACCTCAGATCCTAGAGGTCTCAAAAAGTGAAGAAAATAACAATTACTCTGCCTTCAATGTCTATTGGGCATTTCCTTTACCCCCACTTTCCATCCTTCCTCTTACTAAAGCTAATTTCAGGATCCACAACTCATAGGCACATGCTCCCCAATTAAAGGTAGTTGACAGATTCTTCAGGAGATAACTTTGATGAAGTAGATAAAACTCCAGGGCCAGTGCCTGCATTCTTACCTTGAGGCCTACAAATAGTATAGAGGTTTTGGTAACAACGCTTGTTAATGTTACAAAGGAGCCAAAAGCTCATTTAATTTACTTTATGAATTATATAAAACTGATCTATTTTTAAAGTAACTTATGTTAAGAAAAATACTTACTTCTGTCAGTAATATAGTGATCTAGAGATTTATCCATCAATAAAAGGAGAAAAAATTGACTAGAGATTTCTTTGTTAATTCAGTGTATGCTGTATGTAAATTATTTGTTACAGATTTGACACAAACTGACTTTTTACAACATTCTTCTGCTTGTTGAATGTGTAGAATAAAAACCTAGAGATTTTTAAAAGGTTCTCTTCATAGTGTCAATTTTAGAAAATATTGTAAAATGAAACATTTATTCCCAAGACCACAGTCCTTGACTTGTCCAATAACTTAAAACGTCTAGATTGTTCTAGAGAAGGATCTGTTGATGAGAAAACAAGGCAGTTGTTGTCTCTGAGAGTATTTTTTAATGGAAAATTAAAAAGAATTTCTTTGGGGGGACACTTAGAATGAAGTTGTTTATGCAGCCTGATATTTAGTATATGATCTTGGAACATCTGTATAGCAATTTGATGTAAAAAATGTTCTAATTAATATTTTCAAGTACTATGACTATTTGAGGTAATAGTCCTAATTTTTAAAATTTCACTATCTTAAAAATTTTTCTAATCAGACATTTTGTGTTATTTTAAATACCCTATTTCTGTTCAATAAATAAAAACTGACATTGGCAATATTTATAACAAGTCTACAAAGTTTATCTTATATAGAAGCAATGAGTATCACTCAAACACATTTTGGCCAGATTTATTTCTTTGATGCTGATTTTCACTATCTTTTTACAAGTGCTTAAGGCGCTTGTTCAAATTGATGTAACAAACAAATAACTACAGTTACCTTTTTCTCTTATAGAACTCTGGTACATGCTTCAGCCATGTGAAATTTTATTTAATTCATGTTAATCTAGATATAAACGTTTTCTGCATTTAATTTTGTTTCTTAATGCTCCCAACAAAGTTGTACCGCCATTACCTCCCGAGGTTTTTAAAATTAATTAGTTAACTAATTCATTTACTCAGTCACTTTACATATGGCTCACTACCCACAACCAATCTCCCCTCCCACAATCCTTCTTCCCATTTCTACCTCCAGTTCTTGATCTTTGCCAACTGTTAGGTTAAATCCTTGACCCTTGTGTGGAAACTCCTATGAGGCACTTTACATGTTGCTCTACTCATCGACCATATGTCAGCTCAAAGCAAGTATTGAGAGAATAATATTCCAAACCCTTAAATGCTGTCCAGTGACCTCTGTGAGGGCACTAATGGACCATGGGCCAACCTCTGGGTATTGTTTGGGAGTCCTGTTGTTAAAAGAGTTGGAAGAAGCAGTCCTTGCAACCTCTCTATCTTACTAGCTCAGATTAGCTTAATACTAGCTCAATTCCTTGACTGCTACAATACTCCATAGTTGAAAAAGACTAGCTTTGACTGCTGCTAAAGAAGGGGTCTGTATCCTTCTTATCCAATACTGTTTCCCCACCAACAGACCCTAACTTGTTCAAATGGGGCCTAAAACATGGGAACCAGAAAAACTCCTTCCTGCTTCCCTCTCAATATGACCCTTCTTCCCTGGATCACTCTTGGATCCTGATTATCCTTACACTTACCTTTTTTACCCTGTCTTTTAAATGTTTCACTTACAGAACTTCACCATATTTCCAAACAAAACATTCCACAAAAGATTTTCCAGTAACCCTCACTCTGCCACAGCTCCACTTACTTCTCTACACAGACGTTTAAATGCTGTGGAAAAACTCTGGTTAAAGAGACCTTGGTACAGAGACAGGCAGGCAGGACTAATATAGTAAAAATGGCCATTTTACCAAAAGCGATATACAGATTCAATGTAATCCCCATCAAAATACCAATCCAATTCGTCAGAGAGTCAGACAGAAAAATTTGCAAATTCATCTGGAATAACAAAAAACCCAGGATAGCTAAAAATATCCTAAACAATAAAAGGAATTCTGGGGGAATCACTATCCCTGAACTCAAGCAGTATTACAGAGCAATAGTGATAAAAACTGCATGGTATTGGTACAGAGACAGAAAGATAGACCAGAGGAATAGAACTGAAGACCCAGAAATGAACCCACACACCTATGCTCACTTGATTTTTGACAAAGGAGCCAAAACCATCCAATGGAAAAAAGATAGCATTTTCAGCAAATGGTGCTGGTTCAACTGGAGGTCAGCATGTAGAAGAATGCACATCGATCCACGCTTACCACCCTGTACAAAGCTTAAGTCCAAGTGGATCAAGGAACTTCACATCAAACCAGATACACTCAAACTAATAGAAGAAAAAGTGGGGAAGAATCTTGAACACATGGGCACTGGAGAAAATTTCCTGAACAAAACACCAATGACTTATGCTCTAAGATCAAGAATCGAAAAAATGGGATCTCATAAAACTGCCAAGCTTCTGTAAGGCAAAGGACACTGTTGTTAGGACAAAATGGCAACCAACAGATTGGGAAAAGATCTACAAGGCTTATATCCTACAAGGCTTATATCCAAAATATATAAAGAACTCTGTAGAGGGCCACAATAATGTTCGCCACCACAAGATGGCGCTGGCTTCCACTGCACCCCACGTGGAAGGCCGAGATAGTTTTGCCATTACAAGATGGCACTGGCCTCCGCTGCACCAGCCGACTTCCTTTCAGGAAGTTAACTGTGTGTGCATGTGCAAGAGTGCCTTCCTGCCAGGTCTTTGCCCACTCCGGGGCGTGCCTATGAGATCATGGGTAAGCAACCAATCAGGTGTGGATGCGCCGTGCTAGGGTGTATATAAGCCGTGCCATGCTGGTGCCCAGCCGCCCTCTATTATTAATAAATAATAAGCATTTTGGCTACAGAAGGATTTGTGTGTTCCCGCATATTCTTGCTGGCGAGGTTGCACGGGATATTTGGTCTGAAACCCGGGACGCCATCACCAGGCCCCAAGAGGGGGTCTTCCATCTGCGGAAGGAATCCAGAACTGTAGTGTTTAAAAGGTAGGCCTGAGAGACATGCTTAGCCTTGACCTGTTCCACTTCACTCCCCTGCTAGATGTGGCGGAAGTTTCTGTTATCGTTTTAGCAGCCCTTATGCTTTCTCTATTGGCCTATGAGTTTTTAGCTGCTGCCGGACAGCATCAGAGGTCACATGGGAGCCGCCCAGCTGTAATAGCAAAGCAGAGAGCGCTGGGGGAGGTGCAAGACGGCATATCAGAAACAGGCTGGGGTAAAAAATTAAAGAGCTCAAGGAAAAAAGATAAAAATAAGCAGACAGTCCCCTCTAAAGACTCTAAAGACTAAGATCTGCGGAGGCGAGAGATTGGAGAAAAAACACCCTGGGAGAGAAAAAGGGAGGAGATAAAAGGAACACAGTATTTTGGGAGAAAAATTTTGTCTTTGTGCTTGTAAAAGGTGTGATTAGGCTCTGGAAGCTTCACAGAGTCATACTGATCAGATTTGGTAGAGGTAGACCGTCTGAAAATTTATTCAGGAGAATCAAACAAAAGGACATCTCAACGCCCATGCACAGCTTGATGGAGTTAATGTAATTGGGTTGTGAGTAAAAATATTCAGGACTGTGTTTCATTTCCATACCATTTGTGAATGTCAGTCGTGCTGCTCAGATATCCCATAATATATCCCAGTATCTTACAGGAATTTGGTTTCAACACGTTGATGGACTAGTCCAGTAATTGAGACAATTCATTGTCCATATCAACTCCACTCGAGTGGATAGTCACTGTGAAAGTGGTGGGAAAGGGAAAATCCTACCTCTCTGCTGACACCATCTGGTTTTTTCCCTCCTTGTCTATTGTCTGTCCTTGGTGCACCAAGCTGTCCCTGTATGTCAGTTTATGTCTGTGGTTTTTGTTTCTTGTTGCTTAAATGTTTTATGTTTCATGTTCAAAAGAAAAATGGTAAAAACTTTATCTGTCAATCGTTCACATCTTGATTTGGTTTTAACTCGTTTCAAAAAAAGGAACAAATAAATAAAAAGCAGTTTCAATCAGGCCTTTAGAGCCCTGTACCTGTAGCCAGGAGTCTAGGTCAGCTGGAGAAGCTGCCCAGGGGCTAAGCGTCTGCACGAGCTGATCTTAAAGGCACCAGCAGCTCCCCAGCTTCTTTGGTACAAGAGCTGATAGCTGTTTCTCTTAGAAAAATCCCTGACTTATTATTTGACTCAACAGGTGACAAGGTTCTTCTCTTAAAATCATAGCAAAAAAGGTAAAAATGGTGCTTGGCCTAAATATTAAAGATATGTGTAGCCACTTCAATTTTGTTTCTCATTGGTTTTAAATGTATAAATATGCTCTACATGCCTTGGTTATGGACTATTGGCTTTTAAGTTATTGGATATGGTTAAAAAGGTATAATATTGGTAACAGAAAGTTGACATAAAGCTAGTAATTTGGACGAAGTCATTCTAGACAACATGTGACATGAGCCAACCTAGGGAAACAGGTCTAAATTGAGATAATACTTTTATGGAACTCTTATCCTAGAAACCAGGCTTCTAAAAGAATTTAGGACAATGTCTCTTTGTTTTGAGGTATTGGAGACTGCACCACCATCGTGCATTCAAATGTAAGAATTGACAGTCAAACTTTGTGGCATAAAAGATAGACTTGGGGTGTTTTGGAGACTAGATTGTTTGTTGGAGGTTGAGTCTTGCTTTCCAAAGTTGTGGTTTGCCCTGAAGTTATCTGTATTTTGATGCTAATTCCACTGCCCCAAGAACAGCTGCCTGGTCAGTACTCAGAACTCAGGTGACTTTCCAAAATAGTGGCCGTGCTCTGGTGTTACAAGGAGAACTTAAAGATTGTGATTAAGGATTGCCAGTGTTACATTGACTAACTCAAACTTATTTGTAATTAAGAAAAATCAAACAGGTAGAGATTGTTACAAGATTTATGAAAGATTGATGAGGTTTAGGAACTTGTGAGAACATTACAGCCAGTTTGTTTACTCCAACTGCCATTTCAAGATAGATTTAGAGGATTGATTTTTAGTTTTCATTTCGTGAACTTGCTTATAATTTTAGAGATCCCATAAAGTGATATCATTAAGAATGGCTAATAGCCTTATATTATGTAATTTTGTTGCTTCTTCAATGTAAGGAGTTAGAACTTTGAATCTTTCAGTGTATACGGAAATTTTTACTACAAACCTTTGCTCTCAAAATGAGCTTTAATATTTGGGGAGTAGCTGTTGCACTACTCCAAAAAAGAATATTTGAAACTAATTTTAAGCTACTAAGGATATGTTAATTGGCTAAGTACCTCACCTTGCCAGAGGACTTAGGTCTTTGTTATCCACATTGGAGATAAAGCTTCAGTTGTGTTAATACAAAATTGTAGGCTAGAGTCATGGAAGTATTTTTAAAAGATACCTGGTAAAACATATCTTATTCCAAACAACAGTTAATTGGTTATTACAAAATACTGATATTTGGCCTATTACATATACAATTTTTTCAGGCAAAATTGATAATTTTACTCTTTAATGCTTTTGTATTTACTGTAAATTTGTACATGCAACCCATAGGAAATGTGCTTACTGTATTTATAGGTGGTTCGTCTAATAAAAAGGCTACATATATGATTGGATCACTTGTTTATTCTCTTGAGTTTCTATTGCTCAAACACAGATTATTAAATTCCGTGGTTTAGCCACTGTTTTTAAATCAAGCTTTCAATTCACATACTGATAGCCAATGTGTGGCTTGTGGTTTAGAATTGATTTCAATTACTTAATGCTTTATTAGAGACAGGTTTTCTACTTAAAATCAATGAGTGATTTCAATGTGACTTGTCTGACAACTCACTGTCCTTTCAGTGCTCTGGCTCAGACAACTAAACAAAACCGTAGACCCAGCTCTTTGAAAATGGTAATGGAGTTGGTATGAAAAGAGGAAGACTCCATTTGCTTACTTTCAATTCCCAGTCTCACCATGCCAGTTCAGGGATTCCTAGTATGACTAAATCTAGACAATATTTACAGGATTTGGCATTTCTAATTAATGCTTATGTTTAGGTAAATAAAGCTGGTGAGGGGCTGGAGAGATGGCTTAGTGGTTAAGAGCACTAAGTACTGTTCCTTAATAGACCATTTAAGAACTCAAACTAGATTGCCTGGATCCTTTAACAAGGGAGGACAATGATACCAGGCAGATTATAGGCCTTACATAGGAACAATGAGTCAAAAAATCTCATTCTTTATATATCCAAAACAATAATGCTGGAGACAATAATTTGGTATACAAGTCAATTTATAAATACAACTGCTCAGTGTCCTTAATTTAATCCTCGAGGACTTACCTTAATAAATAATAACTTTACTATATCTTAATAAATAAAAAGGGGGAGTTATCCCTGTATGCTAAATAATGCTCCTTTTATTTCAATTTTAAAATCTGGATGCCAAAGTTTATGGCACCCTACAACTAGGCATACTTCTGCCTAGGTGAAATAGAGAGATCCACATATTGACATGATCCTGTTCAGATATTTTATATGGGGAAGAGGGCATGTTTGTGTTTTTTCTACAGGATGCTACAAGAGTATGCCAGCTGCCAGAGGTGGTTGCTGAGACTTGCTGATCCTGGTTGCATAAAGATTCAGCTCTCCTGGTTCTGGTTCCTAGAGTCATTCCTCTGCCCTGAGAGGAAGATGAAAGATTTCCCCTCATCTTTTGTCATCACAGAGATTTTGGCGTTGCTGCAGTCAGTGTTACCACTGTGTGTGTCCCGTCCCACTGTGGCCTGCTCTCTGACCCTCTGTGCATAGCTGCTTGCTGGAAAAGACTGGACTCCAGCCGTTGCTGCCCCCCCACCCCCATTTCCCTGGTGACTCTTGCTGCCTTAACTGGTGTTGTCATTTTGCAGACTGTAGCTTCACAGGAATGCCACCTGAGTAAAGCTGCTGTGGACTGGGGAACTCTGTCCTGGTTATGCAGATTTCAGACATGGTTCCATTGACTGCTGGTTGTTCCAGAGAAGAATGACTGATCCTGAACTGTCCTGGGAAAGACCTTGTTACTTTCGCTGCTATTGTAGCAGCCATTTGCTGTTATAGCCATTGTGTCCACAGTGTCTGGAGTTACCCTCCCCCATTCTAATGTTAGACAAGCACAGTGGGTGAACTTTCTGGAGTAGTTGCTAACAATTGGGAATTCTAAATTTATTATAGGAGCGGCTTGACTATGGCCCTTGGTGGTAACAGCTGAGGTGAACCAAATGAGATGCCCCCTACTTATCGGGAGTGGCTCTGTTTGGTGCAGCCCTATGCTGTGGATTAGTGTTCATGCTATGGTTGGTTTGCAAACTCAGATCTCAACAGAAACGTGACAAGGTCGTTGTCACTCAAGCACTTGTGGCCATTGAACAAGGGGCCTCCCCTGGAATTTGGTTATCTATCTTCAAAAATTAGTCAGTATCTGAGTTCTCTGCTCTTGCACCCCATGGATCTGTGGATCCATTGCACTGGGATGAGAGAGACTCAATGATTCTTTGATCAGCCCTTCCACATTGCTGAGGTTTCCTCATTGCACACAGTAGGGTGATCATGATTTCCCCAATAATTCATTTTCTGGCTGGCCTCTTTTTAGAGTTCGCCCTAGGTCATTTAACAGTTACTGTCACACAGCACTGTGGTATCCAGAGACAGGCAACTTTACTCATGTACAGTACACAGGGCCAGGTGGCGATAGGGTTACCTTCGATAAGGCTGTGACATAGAGGAATGACCTAAGACAGGAGCCACAGCAGATGGACGTAACTGCAGGGACCTAGACCAGCCTAGACAATAATTTATTGTTATAAATAAAATAATAAGGGGGAGATGGAGAGGGCCGCAATAACGCTCACCACCACAAGATGGCGCTGGCTTCCACTGCGCCCCACGTGGAAGGCCGAGATAGTTTCGCCATTACAAGATGGTACTGGCCTCCGCCGCACCAGCCGACTTCCTTTCAGGAAGTTAACTGTGTGTGCATGTGCAAGAGTGCCTTCGTGCCAGGTCTTTGCCCACTCTGGGGCATGCCTGATGAGATCATGGGTAAGCAACCAATCAGGTGTGGATGCGCCGCGCTAGGGTGTATATAAGCCGTGCCATGCTGGCCCCCCGGCCGCCCTCTATTATTAATAAATAATAAGAATTTTGGCTACAGAAGGATTCGTGTGTTCCCGCGTATTCTTGCTGGCAAGGTCGCGTGGGACAGAACTCAAGAAGTTAAACTGCAGGGAGACAAATAACCCTATTAAAAAATGGAGTTCAGAGCTAAACAAAGAATTCACAGCTGAGGAATGCCGAATGGCTGAGAAACACCTAAAGAAATGTTCAACATCTTTAGTCATAAGGGAAATGCAAATCAAAACAACCCTGAGATTTCACCTCACACCAGTGAGAATGGCTAAGATCAAAAACTCAGGTGACAGCAAATGCTGGCAAGGATGTGTAGAAAGAGGAACACTCCTCCATTGTTGGTGGGA
This sequence comes from Rattus norvegicus, assembly GCF_021556685.1. Classification (NCBI taxonomy): domain Eukaryota; kingdom Metazoa; phylum Chordata; class Mammalia; order Rodentia; family Muridae; genus Rattus; species Rattus norvegicus. The sequence continues at coordinate 32,494,815 of NC_141549.1, forward strand.
TTGCAGACTGATACAACCATTCTGGAAATCAGTCTAGAGGTTCCTCAGAAAATTGGACATTGAACTACCTGAGGACCCTGCTATACCTCTCTTGGGCAGCATATAGCCAAAAGATGCCCCAGCCTATAAAAAAGACACATGCTCCACTATGTTCATAGCAGCCTTATTTATAATAGCCAGAAGCTGGAAAGAACCCAGATGCCTTTCAACAGAGGAATGGATACAGAAAATGTACACAATGGAATATTACTCAGCTATCAAAAACAATGACTTTATGAAATTCCTAGGCAAATGGATGGAACTGGAAAATATCATCCCGAGTGAGGTAACGCAATCACAGAAAAACACACTCATTGATAAGTGGCTATTAGTTCAAATGATTGAATTACCCTAGATGTACAGAACACATGAAACTCAAAAAGCATGACTAAAATGCAAATGCTTCATTCCTTCTTTAAAAGGGGAAAAAGAATGCCCTTGGCAGGGAATAGCGAGGCAAAGAATAAAACCAAGTCAGAAGGAACGCCCATTCAGAGCCTGCCCCACATGTGGCCCATACATATACAGCCACCAAACTAGATAAGATGAATGAAGCAAAGAAGTGCAAGACTACAGGAAATAGATATAGATCTCTCCCAAGAGATACAGTCAGAATACAGCAAATACTTAGGCGAATGCCATCATTAAACCACTGAACTGAGAGGACCCCCGTTGAAGGAATCAGAGAAAGGACTGAGAAAGTTTGAAGGGGCTCAAGACCCCAAATGAACAACAATGCCAACTAACCAGAGCTTCCAGGGACTAAGCTACTACCCAAAGACTATACATGGACCTACCCTGGGCTCCAACCTCATAGGTAGCAATGAGTAGCCTAGTAAGAGCACCAGTGGAAGGGGAAGCCTTTGGTCCTGCCAAGACTGAACCCCCAGTGAACAAGATTGTTAGGGGGAGGGTGGTAATGGGGGGAGGATGAGGCAGGGAATACCCATAGAGAAGGGGAGGAAGAGGGGTTAGAGGGATGTTGGCCTGGAAACCGGGAAAGGGAATAACAATTGAAATGTAAATAAGAAATACCTAAGTTAATAAAGATGAAAAAAATAAGAAATCTCTGCAAAAAGAGAGAGAAAGAGAGAGAGAGAGAGAGAGAGAGAGAGAGAGAGAGAGAGAGAGAGAGAGAATTGAGAAATGAACCCACATACTTATGGTCACTTGATTTTTGACCAAGGAGCTAAAACCATCCAGTGGAATAAAAGATAGCAGTTTCAACTAATGGTGCTGATTCAATTGGAGGTTGGTATGTAGAAGAATGCAAATCAGTCTATTCTTATCACCCTGTTCAATGTCAAGTCCAAGTGGATCAAGGACGTCCACAACAAACCAGATACACTCAAACTAATAGTAGAAAAAGTGGGGACAAGCCTTAAACTCATTGGCACAGGGAAAATTTTCCTGGACAGAACACAAATGGCTTATGGTCTAAGAACAAGAATTAAGAAATTGGATTTCATAAAATTTAAAAGTTTCTGTAAGGCAAAGGACACTGTCAATAAGACAAAATAGCAACTAACAAATTGGGAAAAGATCTTTACCAATCCTACATCTGATAGAGGGCTAATATCCAAAATATACAAAGAACTCAAGAAGTTCAACTCCAGAGAACCAAATAACCCTATTAAAAATGGGGTACAGAGCTAAACAAAGAATTCTCAACTGAGGAATATCCAATGACTAAGAAGTACCTAAATAAATGTTCAACATCCTTAGTCATCAGGGAAATGCAAATCAAAACAACCCTGAGATTCTACCTCATACCAGTCAAAATGGCTCAAATCAAAAACTGAGGTGACAACAGTTGCTAGCGAGGATGTGGAGAAAGAGGAATGGTTCTCCACTGTTGGTGGAATTTCAAGCCCGTTCAAACACTCTGGAAATCAGTCTGGAGTTTCCTCAAAAAATTGGACAGGGTACTACCTGAAGTCCCAACTATATCACTCCTGGGAATATATCCAAAAGATGTTTCAACATATAACAAGGACACATGCTCCACTATGTCCAAGTAGCCTTATTTATAATAGCCAGAAGTTGGCAACAACCCAGATGCCCTTCAATAGGGGAATGGATACAGAAAATGCAGTACTTTTCTACAATGAAATACTACTCTCCTATTAAAAACAGTAACTTCATGAAATTCTTAGGCACATACATGGAACTAGACAATATTATCCTGAGTCAGGTAACCCAATAAGAAAAAAATACACATGGTATGCATTCACAGATAAGTGAATATTATCCCAAAAGCTTGATTTACACAAGATACTATTAACAGACCTTATACAGCTCAAGAATAAGGACGATCAAAATGCAGATCCTTCAGTCTTTCATAGAAGGGGGAACAAACATATTCATAGGAGGAAATATGGAGACAAAGTTTGGAGCAAAGACTGAAGTAAAGGCCATCCATAGACTGTCCCACCTGGGACCCAGTTCACACACATACAGTCACTAAACCCAAACAATAGTGCTGATGCCAAAAAGTACATGGTGAAAGGAGCCTGATATAGCTGTCTCCTGAGAGGCTCTGACAGAGCATGGCAAATACAGTCGTGGATGTCTGCAGCCATCCATTGAACTAACTAGGGTCCCCATTGCAGGAGTTAGAGAAAGGATTGACGGAGCTGAAGGGGCTTGCAACGCCATAAGAACGACAATACCAACCAACCAGAGCTTCCATCCAAAGAGTATACATATGGACAGACCCATGGCTCCAGCTGCATATGTAGCAGAGGATGGCCTTTTTTTAGCACCACAGGAGAAGCCATTGGTTCTGCCAAGGCTTGACCCCCAATGTAAGGGAATGTCAGGGCGAGAAGGTGGGAAGGGGTGGTTGAATGGGTGGGAAAACGCACTCATAAAAGAAGGGGGAGAGGGATGGGATAGGGGCTATATAGATGGGAAATATGAAAGGGGAATAACATTTGAAATGTAAATAAAATTCACTCCTTTCACAGCAGGCAAGACATAATTTGTTACATTAGTTCTCCTGTTATCTCCTGTCTTTCTTCATTTGGTGCCCTGTAACTTTCTGTAATTTCTGCTGGCTCATTTTAGTGCAATAGTCCTGGCAGTAGGATCAGTTACTGTCACCATGAATCAAATCTGTGCCCACCCTCACAGTCCCACTCTGTATTTTTCACCTCTGCTGCCCCATAACCATAAACCTTCCTAGAAATCCTCTCAATTTGACTATGTAATTAAGTCATCTGCTTCTGGTGCTGTATAATTATTTTCCTAGTTTCTTTTTTTGAGAAATATGGTATGGCAATCACATGATCCATTGTAACTGATGATCAAAGTAAGAATATCTGCCACTACAGGACCAGAGTTTCCCTCTTCAGTGGGCTGAGAACTAATCCCTTTGATCAAGATCTTTCCCAGAAGTAAACAGCTATAACACCCTGCATATTAATATGAGCTGGTTTATAACCAACAGTCAACAGCAAACCTGCAACATCAACTAAATGTAGGGAAACTCAAATCAATTCCATTAAAATCAGGAGCATCATAAAGTTATTCCATTCTCTACACCTACTTTGTGTGTGTGCTTGTGTTTGTGTGTGTGTGTGTGTATGTGTGTGTGTGTGTGTGTGTGTTTATCCCCTCAGATTTAAGAATGATATTTTTCTGTCGAAAGACTACATTTCATAGCTTCCCTTGTGAACTACAGAAGTCTTTTTTGTCCCAATAAGGAGCCATATCTCTCCTTCTGTAGGAATTTTATCAACCCTTAGAAGTGGGTGACAACATGTTCCCTAACCATAAATAAAGTCCTACCTAAAGTCAGAAGAAGCCTCTATTTTTTTCTCTCTGTAAAGCTACAATCTCATTAATCTATCAATACCAGCTTTGGTCTTCAAATGTTTCCTTAGGTCAAATAAATAAAATCCTAAATGAAAATAAAATCAGTGTACTTGTTAATTGTGATTCAGGTTTTTTTTTCATCCTAAAATAAACCATGTGATTCAAATGACACAATGTGAGTAAATATTAATATTTTAAAATGATTAATTTGACTAGAACTTCCACTTATCACAGAAATAGCATATTGTGGAAAATTATTAGTTTTAACACCGTATAGATTTAGTCTTACATTTATCTGATGACTTTGGAAAGATAGAAGGCAATCTGATGAAAGGAAGGCTTGAACATTCAAGTTTGGTGTTTTGAATAAGTTAGATGGTACAATAATTGTAATCTACCACAAAAACAGACTAAAAGACAAAAACCAAATGATCATCTCAATCGATACAGAAATATCTCTGACAAAATCTAAACCCTTCATGATAAAATTCCAGGAGATACTAAGAGCACAATGTACATATATCAAATTAATTGGGGATAATTTATAGCCAAAAGCCAACATCAACTTAAATGGAGATAACCTCAAATGATTTCACTAAATACAAGAATAAGACAAGGTTTTCCTTTCTCTCCATTCCTACTCAATATAGTGTTATCTAGAGCAATAAGACAACTGAAGAAGATCAAAGTCATACAAATAAGAACAGAAAAAATGAAAAAAAAATTTTGTTGGTTCTTTTTTTCGGAGCTGGGGACCGAACCCAGGGCCTTGCGCTTCCTAGGCAAGCACTCTACCACTGAGCTAAATCCCGAACCAAAAAAAAAAAAATGAAAATATTTTTCTTTGCAGATGCTGTGATTGTAAACATAGGCGAGCCTAACAATGAGGAAACTCCTACAGCTGATAAATTCTCAGCAAAGATCCTGTTATAATGTTAACACACACAAATCAGTAGCCTTCCTACTTACAAACGACAGGAGGTCTTATCCAGAAATTAGGGAAACAACCTCTTTCACTACAACAACAAAAATCACTAGAAATCTTGGGATGGCTCTAACAAAGTAAGTAAAAGACTTGAATAATAAAAAGTTAAAGACAAACAAGAAAACTAAAAAAAAATGATGAACATATCAGAAGATACTTTTTCCATGCTCATGGCTTTGTATGATTAAAATATTAAAAATGGCCCAAAGCAATGACCAAAACCGAAATACAGATTCAATGCAATCCTTATCAAAATGACATCAGATTTATTCAGATATCTTAAAAGGACAATATTCAGATACATTAGTAAATTCACACACACACACATGCACACACACACATGCACACACACACACATGCACACACAGAGAAATCTAAGTTTTTTATAAATAAGTCAGAAATCCATATTGTAAAAAAGACTGCATTTTCCATAAATAGTGCTCATCAGCTGAATGACTGTCTGTAGAAGAAACCAAATAGACCCTGCTCAGTCATGCAAAAATATCAATTCCCAATGGATCAAGCACATAAGGGCAGATACATTAAATATGATAAAAGAGAAAGTGAAGAATAGTCTTAAACTTATTGACACTTAAAAGAACTTTATGAACAGAAAACCATTAGCATAGATACTAAGAAAAATAATTAATAAATGGGACCCTATGAAAATAAAATCTTTCTATGAAAATTACACCATTGACAAAGCAGCAGCCTACAGAATTGGTAAAGATTTTCTGTCAACTACATATCAAATAGATAGCTAATTTCTAAATATAAAGATTTAAAACAACCCAATTAAACATAGAGAAAAATTTAAACAAAAAATTCTCAAAAGAAGAATATGATGCATTTACTAGTATGTTCAATATCCTTATCCAACAGGAAAATACAAGCCACTTTGATATTTTATCCTACAACTGTAAGAATGCTTATGTTATATGGCCCAATGGCTAATATGACAAGTGATGACAAGGATGTGAAATAAGGAGAACGCTTATCACTTGCTGTTGGGAGTGCAAAGTTGTACAGCCACATTGGAAATCAGTGTGGCAGTTTCTCAGGAAAATGGGAATTCATCAACCTCAAGAGCCAAATATACTAAGGTTGGCATATACCAAAGGGGAACTTAATGCTGCTATATGACTTGCTCAATCACATTCATTGCTGCTCTATCTATAGTATTCATAAATTAGACAGTCTAGATATCAGTCAATAGATGAGTTGATCAAGAACATGTATTTACAAATTGAAAGTCAATGTTTACTTGAAATAGCTAGGAGAAAATCATCCTGAATATTTTAAACCACACCACAACCACAGAATACAAACTATATATATATATATATATATATATATATATATATACATATATAAATATATATTCACTTATATGTGGATGTTAACTTTCAAGTCTTCCATAAGAAGGCTAGAATCCATTTATCTATAGAGGCTAATTATATAGTAAGGGATTAGGGGAAGGGATGGATTTCTCTAGGTAGCGAAAATAGAGTATAGAGTTATGGGTTATTGAGGGGTAGGGATTGCAACGGAAGTATCGTCCAAGGAGGGGAATAAAAAATACTTAAATATTGGGAGGGACAACAAAAACCAAGGTCAATTTGATTACATTGAAACTTAAGATATCAGAATCTGCCAAAAATAGATACATATAGGAAGGTGATCTAAATGTCATCTCCAAATATTGAGGAAAATTAAGCTTATGGTGTATAACTCCTTGTCATGAAATGTAGATTCCAGTTCCTGGAATGGGTTTTTACATTTAACCAGGTTGTTGCCCAAAGGGGTCTGAAATCAACAAATAACTCAGGGTACTTCTGAGGCTATTGATCTCTCTCCCCAAACTGACGGTAAGGCTCTCATTTTGAAGACAGCACCTACACAAACTATTGAACAGGGAGAAGTCAAACTGATGCCTACACAGAGCTTTCACTCAACTGACTAGTATTGAAAGTAATGCAAGGCTCTATGAACACTACCAAAGGAGAAAAGTAAATCCAAACCCTGTGATTTACAATGCTTTTACGATGTATTATAGCAATCGTACCACAAAGCTTGTGGGAATAGCAAACCAATAACTGATGTGATTGAAACCCCACTCCATGAGACTGAACCCATCTCAATACTCCTCAGAGAGTCAAGACACGAACCCGACTAGATATCACTGAGACCTAGAGGAAATCCAAATAAAAAGACCAATGTGATAAAATGATTCTTATGGGAATTCTGTTGCACCCATAGATTAATGTATTATTCCACCACCACCAAAGAAGCTTTATCATACAGTAGATGAGAATAAGTACAGTGTTCTACAGTCAGACAATGGGCAGGGAGTGAGAGATATTGGAAGACGGTGTCCTAAATGGGATTTCAGACTCCAAGGTTCTGACAACTGTGGAAGAGAAGGCAGAAAGATTTATATAATCAGAGGGGTTAGAAGGCATTTAAAAAGCAAGGAATTTTAAATACAGCAGGACTGGTACACATAGAAACCCACAGAGACTGGCAGCATGCACAGGGTCTACATGGGTCTGGTCCTATACCGATGATCTTCTGTACTGAAAGTGGAATTGGATACAAGCCAACATCCACAATTCAGAAGCTATTTATAACTGATAACCACTGGCAAACTAATAAATGAAAATTTAGTTTGTGTTATTTTTAAACTGGGTATTTTTTTTAAATTTCCATTTCAAATATCTCTCCCCTTTCTCCCACCCAACCAGGCACCCCTTCCTGCCTCCCTGCCCTGATATTCCCCTACACTGTGGGGTCCAGCCTTAGCAGGACCAAGGGCTTTTCCTCTCTTTGGTGCCCAACAAGGCCATCCTCTGCTACATATGCAGCTGGAACCATCGGTCTGCCCATGTATACTCTTTGGATAGTGGTTTAGTCCCTGGGAGCTCTGGTTGGTTGGTATTGTTGTTCTTATAGGGTTGCAAGTCCCTTCGGCTCCTTCCACCCTTTCTCTAACTCCTCCAACACAGACCCCGCTCTCACTTCAATCGTTAGCTGTGAGCATTCGCCTCTGTATTTGTCAGGCTCTGGCAAAGCCTCTCAGGAGACAGCTATATCAGGCTCTTGTAAGCATGCACTTCTTGGCATCCACAATAGTTCTGGGTTTGGTGTTTGTATATGGGATGGATCCCCCAGATGGGGCGGTCTCTGGATGACCTTTCCTTTGGTCTCTGCTTCACATGTTATATCCAGATATCGTCCTGTGAGTATTTTGGTCCCCCTTCTAAGAAGGTCTGAAGCATTCACACTTTGGTCTTCCTTCATCTTGAGCTTCATTAGGTTTGTGAACTGTATCTTGGATAAGCAGAGTTTTTGAGCTAATATCCTCTTATCAGAGAGTGCATACCACGTGTGTGCTTTTGTGATTGGATTACCTCACTCAGGATGTTATTTTCTAGTTCCATCTATTTGCCTAAAAATTCATAAATTCATTGTTTTTAATAGCTGAGTGGTATTTCATTGTGTAAATATACCACACCTTCTGTATCCATTCCTCTGTTGAAGGGCATCTGGGTTGTTTTTAGCTTCTGTCTATTATAAATATGGCTTCTATGAACATAGTGGAGCATGTGTTCTAGTTATATGAAGAATCTTTTGGGTTTATTCCCAGGAGTTCTGTAGCTGAGTCTTCAGTTAATACTATATCCAATTTTCTGAGGAACCTCCAGACTGATTACCAGACTGGTTGTACCAGCTTTCAATCCCACCAACAAAGGAGAAATGTTCCTCTTTCTCCATAGCCTTACCAGCAACTGTTGTCACCTGAGTTTTTGTTCTTAGCCATTCTGACTGGTGTAAGGTGGATTTCAGGGTTGTTGCGGTTGGCATTTACCTGATGACTAAGGATGTTGAACATTTCTTTAGGTGCTTGTAGGCCATTGGATATTCCTCAGTTGAGAATTCTTTATTTAGCTCTGTAGCCCAGAGCTAAATAAAGTTTTAAAAGCGTTATTTGATTCTCTGGAGTCTAACTTCTTTTTTTTTTTTTCCTTTTTCCGGAGCTGGGGACCGAACCAAGGGCCTTGCGCTTGCTAGATAAGCACTCTACCACTGAGCTAAATCCCCAACCCCTGGAATCTAACTTCTTGAGTTCTCTGTATATGTTGGATATTAGCCCTCCATTGGATGTAGGATTGATAAAGATTTTTCCAATCTGTTGGTTGCCATTTTGACCTATTGATAGTGTCCATTGCCTTAAAGAAGCTCTGTAATTTTTCTTATGCATTATGGTTTCTGATTGTATGGTTTTAAGGTATTTCTGTGTTTGTGAATGTGTGTGTGTGTGTGTGTGTGTGTGTGTGTGTGTGTGTGTCCTCATGTATATGTACTTATGATTTTTCTTGGGCTCCTTCATTTCTCTTTCCTTTGCTTGTTTTATCCTACTCAGTTTAAATTGTTTTTATTTTATTATTGTATTTTGTCTAGTTATTATTAGATGCCTGTATGTTTTCTAATGAAAGATACAGACAACAAGAAATGATGTAAATTTGGGTTGGTGTGAAGGTTGAAAGGATCTAGGGGTGTTTGGGCAATCGGGGCAAAAATAAAAATCTCCCATGCTCATGGATTGGCAGGATTAATATAGTAAAAATGGCCATTTTACCAAAAGCAATCTACAGATTCAATGCAATCCCCATCAAAATACCAATCCAATTCTTCAAAGACTTAGACAGAACAATTTGCAAATTCATCTGGAATAACAAAAAAATCAGGATAGCTAAAACTATCCTCAACAGTAAAAGGACTTCTGGGGGAATCACTATCCCTGAACTCAAACAGTATTACAGAGAAATATTGATAAAAACTGCATTTATTGGTACAGATACAGACAGATAGACCAGTGAAATGGAATTGAAGACCCAGAAATGAACCCACACACCTATGGTCACTTGGTTTTTGACAAAGGAGCCAAAACCGTCCAATAGGAAAAAGATAGTATTTACAGCAAATGGTGCTGGTTCAAGTGGAGGTCAACATGTAGAGGAATGCAGATCGATCCATGCTTATCACCTGTACAAAGCTTAAGTCCAAGTGAATCAAGGACCTCTACATCAAACCAGAAAAACATCAAACTAATAGAGGAAAAAGTGGGGAAGCATCTCGAACACATGGGCACTGGAGAAAATTTCCTGAACAAAACACCAATGGCTTATGCTCTAAGATCAAGAATCAACCAATGGGATCTCATAAAACTGTAAGGCAAAGGACACTATGGTTAGGACAAAATGGCAACCAACAGATTGGGAAAAGATCTTTACCAATCTTACAACAGATAGAGGGCTTATATCCAAAATATACAAAGAACTCAAGAAGTTAGACTGCAGGGAGACAAATAACCCTATTAAAAATGGGATTCAGAGCTAAACAAGGAATTCACAGCTGAGGAATGCCGAATGGCTGAGAAACACCTAAAGAAATGTTCAACATCTTTAGTCATAAGGGAAATGCAAATCAAAACAACCATGAGATTTCACCTCACACCAGTGAGAATGGCTAAGATCAAAAACTCAGGTGATAGCAAATGCTGGCGGGGATGTGTAGAAAGAGGAACACTCCTCCATTGTTGGTGGGATTGCAGACTGATACAACCATTCTGGAAATCAGTCTAGAGGTTCCTCAGAAAATTGGACATTGAACTACCTGAGGACCCTGCTATACCTCTCTTGGGCATATATCGAAAAGATGCTCCATCATATAAAAAAGACACATGCTCCATTATGTTCATAGCAGCCTTATTTATAATAGCCAGAATCTGGAAAGAGCCCAGATGCCCTTCAACAGAGGAATGGATACTGAAAATGTGGTACATCTACACAATGGAATATTACTCAGCTATCAAAAACAATGACTTTATGAAATTTATAGGCAAATGGATGGAACTGGAAAATATCATCCTGTGTGAGGTAACCCGATCACAGAAAAACACACATGATATGCACTCATTGATAAGTGGCTATTAGCCCAAATGCTTGAATTACCCTAGATGCACAGAACACATGAAACTCAAGAGGGATGACCAAAATGTGAATGCTTCACTCATTTAAAAGGGGAACAAGAATACCCTTGGCAGGTAATAGGGAGGCAAAGTTTAAAACAGAGGCAGAAGGAACACCCATTCAGAGCCTACCACACCTGTGGCCCATACATATACAGCCACCCAATTAGATAAGATGGATGAAGCAAAGAAGTGCAGGGAGACAGGAACCGGATGTAGATCTCTCCTGAGAGACACAGCCAGAATACAGCAAATACATAGGCGAATGCCAGCAGCAAACCACTGAACTGAGAACGGGACCCCCATTTAAGGAATCAGAGAAAGGAAAGAAAGACCTTGAAGGGGCTCAAGACCCCATATGAACAACAATGCCAACCAACCAGAGTTTCCTGGGACTAAGCCACTACCCAAAGACTATACATGGACTGACCCATGTAGCAATGAATAGCCTAGTAAGAGCACCAGTGGAAGGGGAAGCCCTTGGTCCTGCTAAGACTGAACCCCCAGTGAAAGTGATTGTTGGGGGGAAGGCGGTAATGGGGGAAGGATGGGGATGGGAACACCCATATAGAAGGGGAGGGAGAGGGGTTAGGGTGGTATTGGCCCTGAAACCGGGAAAGGGAATAACAATCGAAATGTAAATAAATACTCAAGTTAATAAAGATAAAAAATAAATAGGCACAGAAAAAACTTTAAGTAATAAACTAATAATAAATCAATATTAATTACCTTTTAATGATTAATACAAGAATAAAATACAGAACAATTATAGCTACATTATATGACAGAAAAACTGAAGTATCTTTAAAATGTTGATGTTTGCCTTATGAAAAGGTAAATATTAAGGAGTCTTAGATATACTGCATCAGTATAATACTTGCTGAAAGATTTTAAAAAGGGAAGTATTATCAACATTTAGCATTTTGAATGCACATTTAATTCACTTTTGCTTTCCATACTACCTAGCAACAATGATTGTTTAAAAATAACCAACCCACTAGTCAGAAATAACATAAATCCATGTTTAATGTTAAAACATGTTATTCAATTCAAGAGTCATGTTGACATATTTTGAAAATACAATACTTTTACTGATAGTTTTAGAGGCTGCTACTATATTTTCCTCCTGTTGTAAAAGGCACAATTTTCATCCCCAAAGAAGACCACATCTTGCTCTTCTTGTTCTTGTTCTTCTTGTTCTTGTTCTTGTTCTTGTTCTTGTTCTTCTTCTTCTTCTTCTTCTTCTTCTTCTTCTTCTTCTTCTTCTTCTTCTTCTTCTTCTTCTTCTTCTTCTTCCTCTTCCTCTTCCTCTTCTTCTTCCCCTCTTCTACTTCTTTTTAAATTAAAAAGAGATGTTTTCTAAAATATGTTATAATCAGGGTTTTAATATCATCATATCCTCCCTGATCCTTCTCATCTCCTTCCCTACAAACTCCTTGCCTTCTTTCTTTCTCTTCTAAGCCAAATGACCAACTTATTAAAAAGAAATAAATAAACCAGAATAGAATAAAACACCGATAGAACAAACAGAGGCAAGTAAAACAAACAGCAGAAACAATATACACACAGATACAAATACCTGCACAGAAAACCCATAAATATATAAAATTGGAAAACAATGGACTAATAAGTGAAAGACAAAACAAAAATACCAGCCAAAGCTTCCCAAAACAAAACTAAATACAACCTTTGCAAATACCAGTAAATTTATCTTGATTTGGCCATATTTTCTAAAAACTACCCAATAATAATATATTATGTTGTAATGAATTTAATAAAAAGCATATATTCCCTGATACTTCATATATTAAGCACTACTGTGTCTAATTTATAGTAATAGAATGCAAAAAGTTATCTAGGACTTAAAAAATGTCCTAGACTTACCATCCCTTACATTTCTGAGTATAGTTATTAACACAAATTACAAAATTATGGTGATATAGCAGAACAACTACTCCTAATAAAGATTCTACATCCTTCTAAGAGAAAGGGAAACCAAAACTATCCAGCCACTAAATAAAAGGAAGCAAATGCATTCAGAATTTTTTCACTAATACTTGTTTGGGCATGTGGAAAATTGTTTCATTTTTCTGAGAATCATTTAACCAGAAAAATCAATGGGGAGAATAATATGAAGAAAGTTTTTACATATTTAAGATGCACAAATACAACTTCCCTTATAATCTTTTATGGGGACATTTATGAAAAACATGGTAAACCAGAGAAAATCTTAGAATGAGGAAAACTAAGAGACATGAGAAAAATGTGTCAGGGAATTGACAGAGTGCTGAAAAGGGCAATTCTCATGGTTGTGCTACCTGTTAGTTGCTGAGAAAGAGCTTAATAGGATCCAAGCCTTGAGCAAAAGTCATAGCCATCTCTCCATTCAGGTAAGAGAGTGTAAATTCTATTTTTTTCAAGAATCTCAGCTGCTGGACCTAAGTGATGATACAGTGTACCACTTGTTCTTATATAAATATCCACTCAGTGCCCTGATCTGCCTCAGCTGCATCTTTCTCTGGTCTTCTGCTTTCTAACAAACAAAACTGCAGAAGACAGTTTAAAAGTACAGAAGGAAGGAAATCATCTATGTGTGCATTCCTGTTATTCTTCATTTAAGTGATGTATATGAAGTTCATAGGTCTGTTTTCAGTTAGAATAAGAAACAACTGGCACAATGGAGATCTATTTCTTTAATGCATCTTTTTTTTTTACTTTGCCTATGTTATATATCTGTATTAATGACAGAAAATATTATATAATTTGAAATAACTTTTAAAACAAAATTCTATGTAACTCTCAGTTGAACAACTTTCCTTTAAAATGCATTCTGTCACTCTGTGCAAATATAAGAAAGATCACATATTTCTATGTACAATATTATTCACCTAGCTGCTTTTAATAGCAGGTTTGTTTTTAATAATGTTGCATCAAGCATTGGAATGATGACATTCAACACATAAAGTAATGTAACCATTACTTATTATATAAAGAAGTTCATTATCATCAAAATTATAGCTTTTTTAACTTAAAAAGCTAAGGAACTAAAGAGCTCATTTAGTGCAGTCCATATGTACAAGATGATAAGGTAATATATCTTTTGTAATTGTGAACAATATCTAGGAAACTTGTCATCATCTCTGTCACAGAATGCATAGCTGCCTGCAAAAATACAGGACAGTTTGTTCACATTTTATACCTTTAGAAGCCAAGCACATTAATGGATTGCCTATCATAACATTGTAATACAAGTTTGAAGAATTTTTTTATATAATTTGACTTGGAAACAGCAGCAAGTATAGGAGAACATTTTACCAAATAAATTGCTAGGGGGAATAAATAGAGGGGGGAAGTATGTGGAATATATTGACTTTCAGTATTTTATTATGTTACCAAGTCTTAATTAACTGGTAGAGTGCTTACAATGCACCCCTAATGGAATAATTTTAAAGTACATTCATTTTAAATTAAATGGCATATTTAAGAAAAGAAGTATGCCAACAATTTTTCTCTGATCTGAGACCTTATGAACACTTATTGCACATATCTCAACTTTCAAGATTTTATGCTTGTTGTTGCAATAGAATGGGAAATTAAATATCTTATAGTAATAATTGTTATTACTGATAAGCCCTGACAAGGGAGTAATTACTGTGTTGAGTACTTTAACTATATCAATTGAAAATTTTCACTTTTGCTTTCAGTTTAAAATGTCAGGAAACAGACATTTTAAAATTTGGCTAGGGTCAGAGAGACAAGTGGGGTTGCCAGGGTATGAATCAGTCAGATTTCAGAACTGGAGTTCTAAATCTCTCCAGCAAACCACCATAGACATCTCAAAGGAAATCTGGAAAATTGAGAATGCCATTTCTGAAAAAAGGGCAAGCATTGCCTCATTTGTAAACTTCCATTTCAATAAATGCTGATGGAAGTGATATGAGCTCAGCATGACTGCAGGATAGATCTGATGTTAGCAAAATGCATTTTCAGAAGCCAGCACCAAATCTATACAGATTAATTGGATCATCCTGACTTTAAAGAAGTCATATGTCTCCAAGTCAAATGTTTGATACCAATTAAAAACAGATCATAGAGATTCTATTGAGAAATTAGCCTCAGTACAAAGAGTCACACAAGAAAGAACTAACGAAGGTTCTTAGTTCTTTCTCAATTAGATGCATGGCATCTCTCTTTTTAAATTTTTTTAGATACATAGAAAGACATCACCCCTACTTTCTGTAAGTTATGAGTCAATCTGTCCACATGCACATACAAAAATATTATGCAGCTTATGTATTTTTAACTATATGGTTGCATTTAGTATCACATTCCAACTTTCCCAGCTAACAGGAATTCATTGAGCATAAACCAATTCAAAGCACACTGGACCCAGTCAGTTCAACAAGTATTTTACTGCTATTGGTGAATTACTGGAGATATTTTTCCCCTCCAATTCAAACAAATATATTTCTTCCTATTTTCCAACTGCTGAACAACACACAATTATTTTTGTAGCTAAAATGTCTTGCATTCAAGTATGAAATGACTTTTAATGACATTTAATGTGATCTTAACACCAAGCTAAAAGATTAGAGGAAGGATTATTATCTTTGTTGTTAAAAGCTATGGAAGCTGTGATTCACAAAGGGTTCCCTTGAATTACATAGCTAGGCGTGATATAAAACAATGTTTGGTACTTGTTAGCTTAATTATATGTGTTTTCAGGATTTAATACAACGATGTTGATGTAGCAAATATCATTTTAAATTATAGTTTCATAAACAAATTATAATCCAGGTTCTTTCAAGTTTTCCTAAGTATTACCTAGAGCAAGATGATCCAGAGTGAAGTGAAACACAGTGTCACACAGGTGAGTGAAAGCAGAGAGCTCTTAGGAATTTTAAAGTATTGAAGAATGCTGAATATCTGACAGGCATAGTAATTGGTGGGTTTTCCTGATAAATTGATACATTCTTTAGAAAATAGGTGCAAGAGATAAATAAAACCTCAGTATATGGGAAGATGTTTAGGGGGTACATAAAATAAATATAATTTCAACAAATGCAGAAAACAACACTTATATATTTAGCTTGCTCACAATAAGCTGTTTGAGTCTAGCTGAGCTTTAAGAAACACGCGCAAGGGGAAGAGCGTTATAAATAGCCGTGTTAGTTCACATACAGTAGGGAAATAGGACTGCTTTGAAATTTGCAGATTCAACACCTTAGGAATATGGCCAGGGCTTTCTCTCCAGAGAGCTATCTTTCACCTGTATCATTTCTTTTTTAAATTTTTACAGTCCAGATTCTATTTGCCTCCCGGTCCACCACCAACACCCCGGAAGTTCCACATCCCCGTGCCCCATGTCTCCACAAGGATGTCCCCAACCTACCCACCCCACCAGACCTCTAAACTTCCTGGGGCCTCCAGTCTCTAGCGGGTTAGTTGCATCTTCTCTGACTGAACCCAGACCTGGGAGTCCTCTACTATCTATGTGTGGGGTCCTCATTGCAGTTGATGTACGCTGCCTGGTTGGTGATCCAGTGTCTGAGAGATCTCAGGGGTCCAGGTTAATTGAGACTGCTGCTCCTCCTACAGGGCTGCCCTCCTCCTTAGTTTCCTCCAGCTTTTCCCTAATTCAACCAGAGGGGTCAGCAGCTTCTGTTCATTGGTTGGGGGCACATATCTGCATCTGCCTTTTTCAGCTGCTTGTTGGGTCTTTTAGAGGGCAATCATAATAGGTGCCCTTTTGTGATGCCCCATTGCCTCAGTAATGATGTCAGGTCTTGAGGCCTCCTCTTGAGTTGGATCCCACTTTGGGCCTGTTGCTGGACATTCTTTTCCTCAGACTCTTCTCCATTTCTATACCTGCATTTCCTGCATGTCCTTTTGGGTATCTTTATATGTATGACAGTCTGAGGAGAAACTTTTTATCTCATTTGTAAGAATGTCTCTCCAATTCAGTAGGCCTATATTTTCAGGATCCAATCAACGTAAAGGACACAACCTGTCTAAACCTTTCTAACACTGAAGGTTCAGAACTCAACCAGCACATTTGAGCTTACAAATGTACCTACCCCTCAGTGTCCAATTGCTGAGAAAAAGTACATCTTATTGAAAGCACATTGTCTGAAATAGTCTCTCTTTCCTAAAAAGTACATTTTAAAAACCTATCCAGACATTGTCCTATAATAACCTACACTAATACTGTTTTGCCTACACGAGTAGAAAATCAGGTAAGTTGCCCTCCACTTACTCCATGACTCATGGCACACAGTACACACACACACTCACACACACACACACACACACACACAATTAAGCTAATATTTTAAGCGATAAATTATGAAAGTACAATTTTGACTCTTTAGAATCGCTGTGATTTATACAGGTTTATGAAAACATGACTTACAAATTCTACAGCCATTCGAAAATATTGATGTTCACAAGTGTACCTGAAACTCTGTGATTCATAAATAATTTAATATGCGAGGAACAGACTAAGGATAGAGGTTTCTATACTGAAGGTGTTTTGTTCAGACATTAGAGAGAGCCCATTGAATGGATGAGTTTCTAAGCAGGCATGTGGGCAGCAGTGATACATGATTCATTGAACTCTGACAGTCAGTGGCATTTTAGGTTATAAAAGATCTCTGAAAAGCAAGGGCAACTAAGGGCAGAATCAAGTGACAAAATGACATTTTATCCAAACATCTTAAAGATGACAAACTTCGTTGGTATATTTAAAATCCTGTATAATACCAGTCAATCTATTTCTGTTTGGAGGATGGCATGAGTGACTATTATAACGTGAATCTATATACTGCAGTGATCAGATGTTATTTTCTACTAAGAGAACATGACACTAAAACTCAGATATACTCATGGTATTTTATAATAAAATAACCATAATGCTTTTCAAATCCAATGCCTGAAGTTAATATTAATTTTATTTATGGAAAGATCCTTGTGACATTGGGTCTATTTTATTTGAATACATGTGGAGTAATTACATCTTCTTTTATCAAATAATATTACCTCTTTTAAGAGCTATTCTGTGCTCTGGAACCAGAGAGGCAAGATGAAGTCACTAGGACTGAAAGAGGCATTCCTAATGTCTTCGGTGGGATGAAGGGGGACAAAAGATTGTTCTCATTTGAAAAGAGGGTAATATCAGCCTCTATTGTCACATTTTGTGGGTTTAGGGCCCTCACTTACCTGCCCGTGTGAGCTAAAAGTTTTATGTAATAAGTATACTCACTTTCTTGGACTGCTATCACAGTGTCACAGGCCATTAGACAAAATCAGCAGGCATTTTCTTCCTCCATGTTTCAGAATCTACAAGTCCAAGATAAAGGGGAAGCACTTTTGCTTTTCTCCGAGGATTTCCTCCTTTCCTCTCAGATGGACATAGTATGAATTTGTTTTCTGTTTCTGTGATCATACTATCAAACAGTACACCTCAGTTGAGGAAAGATACATTTCAGTCATGGTTTCAGGGCATGTCAGTGACAGTGGTAGTAAAAGCTCAGCAGGAGGAGCTTGTGGCAATATCTACTCACAGTGAAGAACCACAAATCATAGCAACTGGGAAATGGGGTCATGTGGAACCTTCAAGGATCTTCACTTAGGAACCCCTTTAACCAGCTAGCTATACAGTTTCCCAGAGTCCCACAGTCAGAGAGCATTGCTGAACTAGGGTCGGTGATGAGTTTGTAAGATCAAGGTTCAGGGAATTTGCTGTAAGATTGTGTATCCTAGTGATGTCAGACGCTAAACCCATAAAGTAGTTTTATGACTCCATATGCCTGAGCTGAACAGGAACAACAGTAGATACACTGATGTTGATTGTGGAAGGCCCACAAGGTCTCAATCATATACAAAGAGTTATAGGAAACTAAGGCATGTTGAGAGTGGAAGGAAGTTTTCAGAGAAGAGCACACCAATTAATTATCCAATAGTAAATCATAAGCTTTGAAACTATATGTGTGAGTAACATATAGACTGAGCAGGTTATGTTTAGAAATAAAAGGATATAGACATACACAGAGGCATGTAATAAAAGGAAGGCTATGAATTTGAAACAGAGCAAGAGGTGTATGAGGGGAGCTTGGACGATGGAAAGGGACTGGAGAAGGAATGACATAATTATATAATAATCTCAAAAGTAAGAAAATGGAAAGTTCCAATATCTGGAAGAGTGATTCTCAAAATATTAGTTGGGAGTCATTTTACATTCCAAGTGCCATATGACCCTTCCCACTCTCTTCTCTCTGGATTGGTCTGTGTGTGTGTGTGTTTTGTCTGTGTTCATGAAGAGATCAAGTGAGCTGGATTAGAGTACAGGCATTGATCACTAAAGCAATTCGCTACTTAATGGCCCTATGTCCAGACATGCACGCAGTTTAAATTATAGGCTAAAGTACATACTCGTTCTATGTATGAGAGATAAAGATTTCAGCCCACAGCCATATGCCATCACTAAGGTAGGGAACACGCTCAGAGGGAAAGAACACAATCTAACCGGCAAGAAATCATATCATAGTATGCCTGTGGTTTGAAACGGGGAACTAAGTAGCTCTGAGATACAGTTTAAAAATATATCAGTATTTTTATCTTAAAGAAATGATAAATGCTGAAGAGACAGTGACATGCAAACTAATGATACAGTATGTATATACATTGAAATAGTACAAGGTACTGTAGTCATATACAAAAGTCTATGCTATTATGTATCAATTAAAACAATTTTAACTGGAGAAAACTGTGACAATACTGCTGGTCTTGGCACATACACAGTTTCTTTGTATACTCAAAAATGTACTAATGTGTCCTGTGGTAGCATTTTGATCAATAATAAATCACATATAGACCATAGTTTCGATAGATTATATTGCACTGACAGGATTGTCAGCTTTCATTTCTACATTCACTCTGTGAGATTGTCACAGTGATATAATCTGATAATGAAGCATGATGGCCGCTGCATCCCCATCATTAAGTCATGAATGATTAAGACCTTTATATCACTGAAAACTTAAAAACAATGCAGTAAAACAATTATTTGAATATGGTTATTGTTTTAAACAATGTAGAGATTTTATTAAACATTTATTTATATGTTTACACAACCATACATATTTATTTATATTTATACATACATTTATATATTTATATATGTATATATTTGATTGATTCATATTTATTTATGTGTGTGTATATTTGTTCAGCATATATATATATACATATATATATATATATATATATATATATATATATATATATATATATATATATATATATGCATGCTTAGGTCGTCAAGGTAGGTGGGAACACCTTTACTCATTGAACTATGTAGGCAATTCCTGTGGATACTTCAAGTTATTTAGAAGACTGGGGGTAGATTACATGAGAAAAATATGTTGTTTTCTATAAAGCTATAGCATCTCCAGTTTTTGTTGGCCTTTATATTCTGAAGTCAATTCCTATTCAGGTATACTATGTCAAATATAAATATAAGAATTTATGTATATGTGTATGTATATA
Organism: Rattus norvegicus; assembly: GCF_021556685.1. Classification (NCBI taxonomy): domain Eukaryota; kingdom Metazoa; phylum Chordata; class Mammalia; order Rodentia; family Muridae; genus Rattus; species Rattus norvegicus. The sequence continues at coordinate 32,515,235 of NC_141549.1, forward strand.
TATATATATGTATGTATGTACATATAATATCTTGTGGAATGCATTTGTTTCTAAATAGTAACATTGTAGATTCTTGATAATTATCCTTTACAATAGTATCTGACATAGTGATTAAAAAAGAGAACCTTCAGATCTCATTAACTTGATGATGTCTTTACAGAAAAACCAATGCATCTTTCTCTATTGTGGGCCAGTACATAGTTATATATGAACTAACATATTTAATGGTATTGTGTTCAAATGTAAATGGACATACTATTTTATATCAGTTAAAAAATTGAACCGGGATGTATGTTTTTCTAATATCAAATAGAGCCAGCACTACACACATAACATTCTGACTAAACAGTCTGCAGTATTGGCACTTTAACCTTGAAAAATTGCCAGTATTGTGTTCTACAGCATTACCTTTTCTTCTAGAAAAAAATTCTAACATCTCCTGTCTTACAAATATATGGCACTGGAAAATTGTAAAGGACATATATTTTGAGCATAATTTGTCATTATAATATAAAGCTAACTTTTACATTGTTTTCACACAAAAAAATTTCTTCTAGAAAATTCTGCAATAATGCTTTATGTGTAGCTGTGGTGTGTGTGTGAGTATGACTGTGGTGTGACTGTGGGGGGTTGTGTCTGAGTATATGTCTGTACTTCAGATAAAACTACAATAAAATTGTTATCAACATTAATCTGCATCATTCAAATACACTGATAAGAAATAAGTCTTTAAAATTGTTGGCTGAGTAGATAACTGGTACACGTAGAATTAAAAGTTCAGTCTTACTCTTCTTCTTTTTTTCAACTTCTTTTCACATGCTTCTTAGGTAGAGGTGGCAACTTCCCTTTGTATGTCTAGAAAATATATTTTACAATCCACATATTTTACCAGCATAGCTTTGCATTCTAATGAGTTTCCTTTCTAAATGGGGATTTTACAGCCACAAATGTCTTCAAAGAGTAAAAATAATGGTCTGACCTGATTTGACAGATGAGGTGAGGGATGCAGATCCATTCAGAATATTATTTTATCTGATATACTGGTATATTAATCTTTAATGGCAACAGACAGACAGTAAAGGTTGTAGAAGGTTAGACAGTAATCAAAAAATGCATATTTAATCAGATGAATTCCATTCAGGAACCTGCCAAGAACTGCTTTTACTCTTACACAATATTAATGGAACTCATGGCTGCTATTGAAATCAATTTCAGTAGCCATTAAAAGAATTACCATGAGGTAAAAAATGAAGATGTAAGCTCAAAGGTGCATGCATTTGGCAATCATTTGAAATAATAAGAAGCTGACTTGCTTTGCAAGAGCATATAAGGCCTGAAACAAATGAATGGATTTTGAAGTTCATAAAATATTGTAACTACATGCATCAGAAGAACCTTTACATTGAACATTTCCTGACTTGAGTCATGTCATTCCTGATGAAATAACTTGTACAACCTGGCACTGCACTATAACCTGTAGAATTTTAAAAAGCATTCTATTACTAGATTCATGGCAACTGATATCTATAGAAAGCAAAGACATTTTTTAATGTTGATAAACATTTCTGTAACCATATAATATTTAAAAAGAAAGCATCTTCTTCATGTTCACTTCATTTATTTAACCATGGGCGAAAGAACGGGTAGAAATAATTAAATCTATGTTTTCTTACATTTGAACATAAGTACAGAAAAAGTATTTTTATTCTTTGTTTACAGTGTTAAATACCACTCAAGCATTTGTCTTGACCTCAGTAGCAAAGTATAGTATTCATGATGATCAGTGCTTGATGCTTCATATGTCAAACATTCATTTTTATAATTTATCAGAAATGACAATGCTATTTCAAATGGTCTCCTCATAGGCCGATGAGTTCTCAGCTAATTTACCTATAATTAACAGGAATTGCCTCCTGGTTGACGAAGATGCTTCTGTTTCATCATATGTTAATGATCTCTATTAACCAATGAGGAAATTGAAAAGGCTATTTTCATGACACTATGATCTCTAATAAATTATGTACTACCTGAGATACTATAAAATACAGTTGAGCCTACTCATGCCCCATACATACATACATACATACATACTTACAAATATATGTGTATCTTAAATATATACCTATTGTATAATAAATATTAAATAAATATAATATAGTAAAATTTTTTTAGTAAATTTTAACTATTTAGTTTTCTCTTTTAGATTATACATCTCCAAAATTAAGTTTTAATATTTAGAGTTGCCACTAAAGGAATTGATCATATATACTGGTTTTTAATTAAATGTAAAATAACAGATGAGGATAGCATTAGACATCATGTGCCACACCAAACCTCTATAATTGATTTTTGGATGTTTTCAATTCCTAAGTACTCCATAGTGAAGTGGTGCAGTTTACAAAGATAAGAAAGTTGATGAAGACGCTTGAAGTGTTATACTACAGGATCTGAAAGTATGCATAACCTCTAAAAGTAAACCATGGGAATAGGATTGCTGAGGAAGCTAGGTAGTCTGGTTCCACCATCTTCACTAGATTTCATGCAGGTCTAAAAAGATTTGTTTAGTAAAAGTTTTTTTTCTGTTCAACATGGATGTTATACTAATTAAAACAAAGAAAACATATACTGTTAAAAAAAAACAATGGTGCCACATCATTTTGGTTATCAATGTGAATTCCAGACCCCTGATGCCAGTTGAACAGAGGAAGTGGCTAACTGACTGATATATTTTGAATTATATGCAATTTATTGTTAATTTCGCCAATTTTAATAAAATGAACAGGCAAGAATTGTTCACAGATCAAATTTGAGTTATATATTTTTTGTCATTTTTAAGCAACATACATACTTTTCTTAAGATTTTTTCTAATATATCTTTTTTGTAGAAGCCTAAGAACATAAATGTTTACAGTCAGAGTATCTTATATTCTGCCTGCTAGGGTAGGACTGTTTTGTTTTAAATAATTTTTGTTATCCACACCACATTTTCCATACTGGATTCCTTTTTGGTAGGGACTCAAACTGTATTTTAAATACAGGAGAACAGTAATAACAATGATGATTTAATGTGCACAGCATGCCTAACACACATATGGAGACATCTGTAAAATTTTATAGACTTCTCTTTGTAAATATTTCCCTCCAAAACCCTTCACACTGTAGGGTTTGAAACTTGCAACATCTTTTTCTCTCAATTGACTAACTTCTGTCTCAATAAAAGCAAAATGCAAAAATACTGATATGTGACATTTATATAACCTACAATTAGAACTGAGAAAGTAAATGAATTGGAAGAATGTAGTCATAATTTGAATATACTGCCAACTCTTTAACGTAAATTCATTTCATGTTCTTCTCTTTTCTACTTGAAGAAACAGAACAGACTGTTACCTGCTTTAGGAAGATGACCCTCAAAGAAATCATCCTTGTTGACTGTATCAATGATCTCTGATATCAAGCCTCATAAATGTAAGGGTATGACTTTCTATTATTGAATTCCGTGATATTTTGTTGGGGTAGCCTAATCTATAGGTACCAAGCAGACAGAAGTAACATCAAGGAGAACTCCTGGTTATACATTGAAATCAAGGGGGGACAGCAGAATTTAATGCCTGACTCTACTGATTGTGGCTTTTCCTAGATTTTAGTGATAATACTAAAACAAAACAACTACATTGTTCCATGCAGTTCTACAGAGATCTGTTCATGAAATCTTCTATAGAAAAGCAAAATGAAAAGATTCAAACAGATCTGGGAGGATAACTGCTGTGTGATTTTAACACCTCATTATTTTTTAATGGGCACTCAGTCAGTTATGCCTACAACCACATTAGAATTAGTACTTCAGAAGATTTTGGTGGAAGATCCTGATCAGATGTCATACAGACCCTAAGAGAACACAAATGCCAGCCCAGGCTAATATATCAAGCAAACCTCTTGGTTACCACAGATGGAGAAACAAGGTATTCCATGATGAAACCAAATTCACACATCTTTCCACAAATCCAGATGTACAAAGAATAATAGATGGAAAGCTCCAACACAAGGAGGGAAACTATACTCTAGAAAAATCAAAAAAGTAGTCTTCTTGCAACAAATCCAAAAGAAGATAGACACACAAACATAATTCCACCTCCAACAACAAAAGTAACAGTAAAAAACAATCACTATTGCTTAATATCCATTAACAACAATGTATTCAATTGTTCAATGTATTCAAAAATGTAGTCTAACAAAAAGATAGACTAACAGACTAGACATGTAAAGAGGACCCAGCATTATGCTGCATACAGGAAACACACCTCAGTGACAAAGACAGACACTACCTCAGAATAAAAGGCTAGAAAATGGTCTCAAGGAAAAAGCTGGGATAGCCATTCAAATATCTCATAAAATTGACTTTCAAACAAAAGTTATCAGAAAAGATAAGGAAGGATACTTCATAGTCATCAAAGGAAAAATAAACAAAGATGAACTCTCAATCCTGAACATTTATGGTTCAAATGTAACAGCACCTACATAAAAGAAACCTTATAAAAGCTCAAAGCACATATTACAACTCACACAATAATAGTGGGAAAATTGAACACTCCACTCTCACTCTCAGCAATGGACAGAACATGGAAACATAAACTAAACAGAGACATAGAGAAACTGACAAAAGTTGAACCAAATGAATTTAATAGATATCTACAGAACATTTCATCCTAAAAAGAAAAAAATGGAGTTGGGGATTTAGCTCAGTGGTAGAGCGCTTGCCTAGCAAGCGTAAGGCCCTGGATTCAGTCCCCAGCTCAAAAAAAGAAAAAAAAAAAGAAAAAGAAAAAAGAAAAAAAGAAAGAAAGAAAGAAAGAAAGAAAGAAAGAAAGAAAGAAAGAAAGAAAGAAAGAAAATAAAAAACACCTTCTTCTCAACACGTCATGGTTCCTTCTCCAATATTGAACATATAATCAGCAATAAAACAGACCTTAAGAGCTATAAGAAGATTGAAATAATCACATGCATCCTGTCAGAACACCATGTAATAAGGCTGCTCTTCAATAATAACAAAAATGATAGAAAGTCCACATACACATGGAAGTTGAACAACACTCTACTCAATGAAAACTTGGTCAAGAAAGAAATAAAGAAATTAAAGACTTTTCAAAATTTAATGAAGATGAAGACACAGCATAGCCAAACTTGTGGGACACAATGAAATTGGTGTTAAGAGGAAAACTCATAGCTGTGAGTGCCTCCAAAGAGAAACTAGAGAGCCGGCATACACTAGCAGTTTGAGAGCACACCTAAAACCTCTAGAACAAAAAGAAGCAAATATACCCAAGAGGAGTAGATGTCATAAAACAATCAAACTCAGGGCTGAAATCAACCAAGTAGAGACAAAAAAGAACTATACAAAGAATCAACAAAACCAGGAACTGGTTCTGTGAGAAAATCAACAAGTGAGATAAACCCACTAAAAAGAAGGCACAAAAGTATCCTAATTAATAAAATCAGAATTTAAAATGGAGACATAATAAAAGAATCTGAGGAAATTAAGAAAATTACCATATTATACTATAAAATCCTATATTCAACAAAATTGGAGAATCTGGATAAAATGGATAATTTTTTAGACAGATACCAGGTACCAAAGTATCAGGATTAGATAAACCATCTAAGCAATCCCATAACTCCTAAAGAAATAGAAACAGTTATTTAAAGACTCCCAATCAAGAAACAGCCCAGGACCAGATGGGTGTAGTGGAGAAATCTATCAGACCTTCATAGGAGACCTAATGCAAATACTGTCCAAACTATTCCACAAAATAGAAACAGAAGGAAAACTACCCAATTCCTTCTATGAAGCCACAATCACGCTTATACCTAAATCACACAAAGACCCAACAAAGAGAGAGAAGTACAGACCAATTTTCCTAATGAATATTGAAGCAAAAATACTTAATAAAAATTTCACAAACCAGATCCAAGAACACATCAAAATGATCATCTGTCATGATCAAGTAGGCTTCATCCCAGGGATGCAAGGGTGGTTCAATCTACTGAAATCCATCAATGTAATCTGTGATATAAACAAATATATTAAAAATGGCCATCTTGCCAAACCAATCTACAAATTCAATATAATCCCCATCAAAATTCCCACTCAATTCTTCATAGAGTTAGAAAGAGCAATTTGCAAATTCATTTGGAATAAAAAAAATTCCAGGATAGCAAAAACTATACTCAACAATAAAAGAACTTCTGGGAGAATAGCCATCCCTGATCTCAAGCTCAATAGTGATAAAAATCTGTATGGTATTGGAACAGAGACAGGCAGGTAGGTCAATGGAATAAATAGACTTGAAGACCCAGAAATGAACACACACACTTATGGCCACTTGGTTTTTGACAAAGGAGATTAAAAACCATCCAGTGGAAAAAGGATAGCAGTTACGACAAATGGTGCTGTTTCAACTGTAGGCCAGCATGTAGAAGAATGCAAATGGGTTCATATTTACCACCCTCTAAAAAGGTAAAATTCAAGTGGATCAAGGACCTCAATATAAAAGTTGATACATTCAAACAAATAGAAGAAAAAGTGGGAAAGAGCCTTGAACACATGGGCACTGTGAAGGATTTCCTGAAGAGAATACCAATGTCTTATGATCTAACATCAAGAATCAACAAATGGGACCTCATAAAATTGCACAGCTTCTGCAAGTCAAAGGACACTGTCATTAGGACAAAACTACAACCAACAGATTGGAAAAAGATCTTTACCAATCCTACATCTGATAGAGGGCTAATATTAAATATATATAAAGAACCCAAGAAGTTAGACCCCAGAGAGTCAAATAACCCTATTAGTAAATGGGGTACAGCTAAACAAAGAATTCTCAGCTGAGGAATATTGAGTAGCCAAGAAGTATGTAAACAAGAGTTTAACATTCTTAGTCATCAGGGAAATGCAAATCAGAATAATCCCGAGACTCCACCTCACACCTGTCAGAATAACTAAGTTCAAAACTCAGGCAACAACACCTGCTGGGAAGGATGTAGAGAAGAAGAACACTACCTCATTGTTAGTGGAATTGCAAGCTGTACATCCATGTGAAATCAGTCCATGATTCCTCCAATAATTGGACATAGAACTACCTGAGGACCCAACTCTAATACTCCTGGGCATATACCCAAATGATTCTCTAACATATAAAAAGGACACATGCTCTACTATGTTCATAGCAGCCTTATTAATAATAGCCAGAAGCTGGAAGAAACCCAGATCTCCTTCAACAGAGGAATGGATACAGAAAATATGGTTTATCTACACAATGTAGTACTACTCAGCTACTAAAAACAGTGATTTCATGAAATTCATAGGCAAATGGATGGAATGAGAAAATATCATTCTGAATCAGGTAACCCAGGCACAAAAGGACAAACATGGCTTGCACTCACAGATAAGTGGATATTAGTCCAAAAGCTCGAATTATCCACAATACACTCCACAGACCACATCAAGCTTAAGAAGAAGGAAGACCGAAATACAGAAGCTTCAGTCCTTCTTAGAAGAGGGAACAAAAATATTCTTAGGAGATATCGAGACAACGTTTGGGGCTAGACTACAGGAATGGCAATTCAGAGCTGGCCACACTTGGAGATCTAGCCCAGAGAGAGAGAGAGAGAGAGAGAGAGAGAGAGAGAGAGAGAGAGAGAGAGAGAGAGAGAGAGAGAGAGAGAGAGAGAGAGAGAGAGAAAGAGAGAGCAAACCCAGACAATATTGCTGAGGCCAAGAAGTGCACAGAGCATGACAAATACAGAGGCAAGTGCTAGCAGCCAATAATTGAGAACAGGGTCCCATGGGAGGAGTTAGAGAAAGGATTGAAGGAGCTGAAGGGGCATCCAACCCCATAAGAACAACAATACCAACTGCCAGGAGCTCGCAGGGACTAAACCACCATCTAAAGAGTACACATTGAGGGGTTGAGGATTTAGCTCAGTGGTAGAGCACTTGCCTAGCAAGCACAAAGCCCTGGGTTCGGTCCCCAGGTCCGAAAAAAAGAAAAAGAAGAAAAAAAGAGTACACATTGAGAGACCTATGGCTCCAACTGCATATCTAGCAGAGGATGCCTGTGTTGGTCAGCAGTGAGTGGAGAAACCCTTGGTCCTGCCAAGGCTGGACCCCCTAGTGTAGGCAAATGTCAGGGCTGGGAGGTGAAAGATAGTGGGGTGGTTGGGTGGGGGAAAGGAGATAATATTTGAAATGTAAATAAAAAAAATTGTATAAAAAAGGAGAGAGAGCGTAGCAACTTGAATTGGATACTAAAAAAAATTCTGGTTTCTAAAAATTTGTTTTGAGAATATACGTATAAATTTGCTTCTAATTCACCATTGGATTTTATGAAAATATAATAGTAAGATATGTTATTAAAATGTACTAACTATACTAGTGCTTGTGGAGAAAAATTAGCTAGATTTCACATTTTAATAAAAAGTGAACTGAATAACAGTATCAGACTATTATTCTCAGGAGAAAGGTAAAGTTACCACTCAAGTTTAGGTGTCACATTGAGAAAGTAGTTCTTCCCTTTGAAAGGATTTAACCAACAATAAGCCTAAATTTGAATTTATTACTTCTCTTTCTCTCTCTCTCCTGTCATTTTCTAATAAATTGGCTTCTGTTCTGTATTTTAACATCACTGTAGTATCTTTTAGGGGATGAATGAGGGATATTTTACAGAAATTTAACAAGGTTTCTGAAGGGATTTTGTTACTGACTGAAAGTGATCAAAACTTATCCCCAGATAAGAAACAAATGCTATCAAGCAACATTCATAAGCTGCTTTCAATATTGATATCATATTTTATGTTTTCATAGAATTATTATTATATCATCTATATGAATACCTGCATTACTAGGGGCCAGCCCATGGAGGAGTATATAACTTATGACTAGGTATGAACAACTTAGGCATAAAAAACTTAGAACAATGGAAATCCCAGGCAAGTAAAGTTAGTTGTTATATTTTGCTCTTAAATCAGGTTAAACAGACAGGCTGAGTACATACTAGAATAGCAGATTTAAGTCTTAAGGGACTTCAAGGCATTTTATATATTCCAGATATGAACCTAGCAACAGTTCCCATCTCCTTAAATGAAAGAGATATTTTTTATAATATTGTAGTGCTTGAGGGCAGGGCTTAGCCTGAAAGCTTAACGGAACCAGCACTCAGTCATGGGGCCTCTAGAATAGACTTGGTGTCAGAAAAATATATGTGCTCGAATCTTCCAGATTTCTGTTCCATCCAGTTTCACTCCTTGATGGCGGCAATAATCTTGGGTTGTGACTCTTCCAGCAGTCAGCAGCTCATTGAGTATAATGGGTGTTTGTCCAGCCCAGCTCCAGCACTTAGGTTGTGTGTTTAGAATGCCATGTGGTAGTATGGTATTTATGGTACAAGAGACTGGGGCTGGTCTCTTGAAAATAATTGTGTCCCAAACTGTGTGGAATTTTGTAAGGCACCAGGCTTACCTCTGACCTTGGAGGTTTGTGGGATCTCATTACCCTTTGTGAAAGCTCTTCCAGTTCATCCCTGCTAAATATTAGAGGACGCCTAAGCTTTAATCACTCTCTAGTCCTGAAACAGTGACAACCTACCAACACGAATCTTCAGTAAGCTAGGTTTTACTAGGTTTTAGGGGATCACATATCTGCTCATATTACACATGCTAATTATGTTCCCCAAAACTCTGTTTACATGAGAGGTTCTTTGCATAGAATCAGGGAACCTGTCCCTAGTTAGTTCTGATTGGTAAATAAATATGCCAGCAACCAATAGCTGGGGAGGACAGACAGAGGCATGATTTTTAGATTTCCCAGGTTTGTGACTGTGAAGAAGAGGGAAAGGAGATGTTCCGTGCTTTAGGAGAGTGTGGTCAGAAGACAGAGGTAAAGAAGCAAGGAGAACACTCTGGGCTCTGGGCCAAGAAAATGTGACCTAAAGTGCTGACTAATTAGAGCTCCAAACAGCTAAGATGAAACACAGGAATTAGTATGTTGTAACTCAGAATATCAGCAGGAGGTAGATTCTAAGAGCATGAATGCTAGCCAACTGCCAGATATTGTCCTTCTTAAGACATATTAAAATGTAAAGACTTTGAGCTTATCTTTTATTTAGGAACATAAACCATTTAGGTGGAAAGTAACTCACGCAGGGATTTTTAAATGATTATTAATTCTATAGGACCAGTTACTGAAGAGACAATAGAAGTGACTGTGGACTCAAGCTAAAAGGTGTTTGGCTTCTGGGTAAATGGATACACATAAATTGAGATTGGGAGCAAAGAAGGTTCTTTAATATGAGGATCATGCTACATATCAAAAAGTACATAATATATCATGGCATCATAACTCAGTTAATTCTCAAAGTAAAATAAACCGATGGAATATTAACAAGGAGGATAAACTTTCACATGGCAATAGAAGTTTGCTTTAACTCTCTCCTGAGAGGCTCTGCCATAGCCTGACAAATACAGAGGCAGATGCTCATAGCCAACCATTGGACTGAGCACAAGGACCCCAATGGAGGAATTAGGGGAAGGACGGAAGGAGTTGAATGGTTTGCAACCCCATAGGAAGAACCAACCAGAACTCCTCAGAGTTCCCAGGGACTAAACCACCAAAAGAGGACACATGGACCTATGGCTCCAGCCACATATGTAGCAGAGGATGGCATTGTCTGGCATCAATAGGAAAGGCCTTTGGTTCTGTGAAGGCTCTATTCCCTACTGTAGGGAAATGCCAGGGTGGTGAGGTGGGAGTGGTAGGTGGGAAGGAGAGCATCCTCATAGATGCAGGGGGATGTATGATGGGTAGGATGGTTCTGGGCAGAAAGCAGGAAAGGGGATAACATTTGAAATGTAAATATATAAAATATCCAATGAAAAAATAAAGAAAAAACCCAATGATCTGTGTTGGAGATTGGTTCCAATGATTTTATTCATTCATAAATCTACATGTCCAAATGCTAAAGGTCCTAGTCCCCAATTTGTTTTTGATAGAACAATAAAGATGACAAAGTCCAAGGTAGGCAAAGGAAGATGGGACAGGGCCGTTAGAGTGTCATGGGCTAGCATGCAGTGGGGAAGCGACGGAAGATCACCAAGATGTGGTGGGAGATGAAACAGATTTAGAGCTTCAAGAGAAAGAGCCAACAGGTAAGTGGTCACTGGCCATTTCCCCGATTGGGCCTGGGGTAGCACGGGAAGGTTTAATAGTGCCCATCCTTTGAGGTTGCCAAGGCATTTTAAAATTAACTGGTGTGCATGTGCATGTGTGTGTGCATGTGCATGTGCATGTGGGGTGACGTCCATTCACACATCCTAAAAGTTCCTGGCTGATGTCTGCTGTGCACAATCCACTGGAGCATAAAGCAGAGTAGTAAACACTCCACACTACAGATCTTCAGAAAAACAAGGAAAATGGCCTGGATACTCTAACAGAGAGAATTGAACAAAAGAAGAAATCAATAAAAACTTCTAAATCCTTGTCATTGAATAATGTACTTGGACTTTAAAATTCTCTGATTGTAATTTTTAGTTCAAATTTTGAAAGAGCAAATAGCTGGGTTATTGTGATTTAAGAAAGTCTGGAGAGTGCTAGCAAGGGTAAAAAGTTCATTTCATGAGATCAACGTGAAAAAGCTATTAAATCTGGTGTAAGATCCCCAACACATATACAGTAGATTGCCAAGTCTGGACTCAATCAGAAAAGGTGCACCTAACCCTCAAGAGAGTGAAGGCCACAAGGAGTAGGGAGGTCTAGTAGGGCGAAGGTAAGGGGGTGGGGACATCCTCGTGGAGGTGGGGAGTTATGGGATATGGAACAGTCAGAGGGTAGAGTGGGAGGGGAATAAAGTCTGGACTGTAAAAAAAGATTAAATAAAAATAAATAAAAAATTAATAAAAATAAATGTTTCTAAATTAAAAATGACTTATAAAAATAAAAGGCAAGTTGTGTTGAAGATGTTAAACATCCTGCATACTATGGTTGCATTTTAGTGGGAATGTAAATTAGAAAAGTAATTATAGCAAATATGCTGGAAAGTCTCCAACAGTGAAAATTTATACCTCAGTATCATTCAGCAATTCAACTACTGGGTGTCTCTCTAAAGGAACTGTCATTCTTATGCCAAAGAGGTCTTTAAACTCCCTTGTGTATTAACACACTGTACCTAACAGTCAAGAAAAGGAAAAGAACTTAAGTGCACAAACTACAGCTATGCAAAATCATACTTTTCACATACAACGTGGGAACAAGGTCATTTGTGAACACTCTGATGAAGCTGAAGATCACTATGTTAACTGAAAAAAAAAGTTTCAAAAGACAAAAATTGCAACATTTAACTCATGAAGGACTGAAATTCAGTTACTTCACGAAAATCAACAGTAGAATGGGAGTTATTAGAGGCTGGGCTGTGGCTGGGAGAGTGTATTAATTAGGGTTTAACTGCTGTGCTGTGAAAATACACCATGACCAAGGCAATTCTCAAAATGAGCAACATTTAATTGGGCTGACTTACAGGTTCAGAGGTTCAGTCCATTATCATCAATGTGGGAGCATGGCAGCATTGAGGCAGTCATGAGCCTGGAGGAGCTGAGAGTTCCCACCCCTTGTTCAAAAGACAGTTAGGAGAAGACTGGCAGCTACAATGAAGGTCTTAAAGCCCTGACCCACAGTGACATACTTATACCAAAAAAGGCCTCACCTAATAGTGCCACTTCCTGGGACAATCATAAACAAACCATCTCAGAGAAAATTGTTTAAAGTTGATCAGCATGTGGTAGGGAACAGACAAATAAGTGTTGGAACCTCTGGTGTGCAATTTTAATGAAAAGGTGATCAGAATAGTTAAAACACGATGAACTTTTCCAAAATGTTCAGGAAATGAACTTGAAAGATTTTCACACACACACACACACACGCACACACAAACACACACACACACACACACACACACACACACACACACAGACATTTGGAATGCTAGAGAGATTGCTCAATGTTCAACACCACATGCTTCTCTTGCAGAGAACTTAAAGTTATTTCTGAAAACTCACACTAGGGACCTACAAAATTCTTGTCAGCCCTAGCACCAGGTTCTTCAACACTGTTTACTGGATTCTGCAATTTCATGTGTACTTTCGAACACACTGACACATATGCACACACACTGAAATAATGTGAGAAAAGATAGTAATATTTAATTTGATTTAAATATTGAATATCTATACACAAATAAAATATTACCTGACATTCAATAAGTTTGTACAGTTTTGAATTTTGATTTATGTATTAGATAATAATAAATTTAGTTCTTAAAAACTCAACAGAAGCAAGCCATGTATAGAATATATTGTGTTTTCTAGAAGTTCATTAATATTATCGCATCATTAAAGGTATTATGGGCTCTAGGCAATTGTGGGCATATAGTTTAAAATTAATACATGTAAGTATTTTGATTTCATCTTTCATCAGTGAAATAATGAATTTTCTGTTTGAATGATTTCATTTCATGAAATAATTAATATAAGTATTACAGTTTTCATATCAGAGAAACACAGCTGGTTATCCTCACAGCTTCAAATTAATGTTCCTTACACATGTGCTGTCCATGATGAATGTATTATAAAGCTTACAAATGATTTAAATTAAATTACATTTTCATAAAGCAAATCTGATCTCATTGCCTTATCATCACACCACCTCTGACAAAGCCACTGATACCTATGCCTCAGGACAAAACTTAAATCAATCGGCCTGTGCAATGAATGCGCAATAAACACACAGAAGAGCATTTCAGTGTTTGCCATCTATTAACGTAAAATATCAGGGAGGTGGAGACTGAAGGGTAGGGGACTTCAGGGAGGATTCTCAATGATATGAACACTCTAATCCAGTTATATCACTCTGAATAATAAGAACCCTCCAAATAACTTCATACAATAACCATCTTTAGACATTTATTTTAATAATTACTCACTTTCATGAGGAACTTCTGTAGGAAGAGATCCTCAAAAATGTTAAAAAAAATAATGACTTTAAAAATATACTAATTGATCACAAAATACATTGAATATTATACAATGAATATCCAATGTATTTTACATCAATAATATGTTTAATTGAAAGGACATGTACATGCTTGGTTGGTAGTAAGGTGATTTGGAATGTAAAGGCTTTTGTTGACAAGTTGACATTCCGAGTTCAGTCTTTGGGATACAAAAATTGGCAGAAAAGAACTGAGCCTTGTATGTTGTTTTCTGCCACACTCCATATGCTCATAATGAAACACTCACCCCAAATAAGTAAAAAGTCATAATGTTTATCTAAACAAAATGTAAATTTAAAACACATTGAAGAAATTACTGATGTATATCTTAAGGTAGATGAAAGACAACTTTTAGAAAAAGCATGGGAGGTCTCAAGCCTATGTGACTGCTAAGAACCAGATCTTTAACTGAACTTGGAAAATACCGAGATTCATTTGGGTCACCCTCATGGTCTCAAATCCACCAGAAAAGTATAACCAGAATTAAAATGGTTAGTATGTTTCTCTAACAGTTGAAGAGGCTACAGTTCTCAAATATTATACTTAACCATACAAGATGATTTTTAACAACTATTTTTCTCTTATGATTCTAAATGTATCTTTAATTTTATTTTATTTTGTGTTTGAGCATTTTGCCTGCATGCATGTATGTACTTGGTGCCTACAAGGGTCAGAGGCCGGAAGAGTTCATCAAAACTATGTTCCCCTGGACCTAGAGTTGTGAACTACCATATGGGTACTATCCTTCAAACTAGTATTTAGTACTGACCAGTGAAGGAGGCTTATGGTTTCTTTAAAAAGTCAGCTGTGCCAGATGGCATTTTGCTGGGGCAGACACATGAAGAAATATTTGCCTGAAGCAGACACAGGTGAAAGGATGCTTTGCTAAAGCCTGCATATGAAAAGACACATGATGAGGGATTCCTTACTAAGGACACACATGGAGTGGGTCACCTTACATCGTGTTGCTGAGCTCCATCTCTTGTGATTCTATAGAGAAACTGCACCAAAAAAACTTTCGGTGAAGTTCTGGTAATTCTTGCCACTTCTGTGGACTCAGGCTGATTGGCAGAGTAGTGTCAGCTAAGACAAACTCACATAGTGAGGAAAGATCAGTGGAAGGACACATGATGTTTGGAGGGAGTACAGACAGGACCTAAGGGACAATGACAGTGATATTGCATATCTACCATTGCAATGCTTCCTTAGTCTCCGGTCTTTGTCTATGTTGAACTTCCCTTTGTTGAGAGAGGCATGGCAAAGAACTTCTCATGTTTTTTGCTGCTTGTCAGTCACTCCTGGTAACTTGTGCAAATTCAGTGGAGGCCTGGTTATGTCTGCTCAGTCATGGCACCACTGCTGGTTCATATTTACCATCCACAAACTACTGAACTGAACTGAACTGCTACTCTAATCATGAAATATTTGCAAGTGAATCTAAGTGCCTTTGCTAATTCTTGTAAACAGAACCACTGATTTCCTGACAATACTGATTGGATTTGCTTCAATTTCTGAACCAGTCCACTTTTCCCATTTCTTAATAACCTCTCTTTCCATTATCTCTGGTGGGTGATGGACTAGAAGGAAGGTTAAAGCATTTGAGATCCCTTATTTAAAGTAGGTTTTGAAAAATTCTAAGCTATAGACCAGTCACTCTAGTTCTATGACTCCCTTCTTGCTATATATCCCAGATACAAGATAAGACCTTAGTTTCATTCATCACTGCAGTACCTGCCTTTGGCCAAGAAAAATAGGGCTATCTTTTCAACTGTTGAGTTTAAATCCTAAGAATAAATGTTTTTCCCAACTAGAGAACATTGTCTATTTCACTGAAAGAATATTTCTTAGAGCTCTAATATGTCCATCTAAACCATGTCCATGTTCCCAGATTAAAGAAGGCTACCAGATGCCCTGTTGTCAAAGTTCTGGGTTTTGGGAAACTATTTATGATACCTGAGAGGTATCCCCAGTCTCCTAGAAGCCCTCACACATAGCTATGAACCCCCCAACCACAGCCCCTTGTAAAGAGGTTTGAGAAAGATCAGTCATGTAGGGCAATTCCCAAGCCCCTCCTCCACAGGTGAGGACTTGACCACAAGTCACATAGGCTCAAGACAGGTCAGTCATAGAAGCAGGACCACAGTCCCAAATATGTAGATGAGGTTTTCCCAAGTTCTCAGGCCAAACCAATAGGAAGTACCATTCTAAAACTGTATTTAAGAATCCTGTTGGCAGGGAATAGAGAGGCAAAGATTAAAACAGACACAGAAGGAACACCCATTCAGAGCCTGCCCCACATGTGGCCCATACATATACAGCCATCCAATTAGACAAGATGGATGAAGCAAAGAAGTGCAGGCCGACAGGAGCTGGATATAGATCTCTCCTGAGAGACACAGCCAGAATACAGCAAATACAGAGGCGAATGCCAGCAGCAAACCACTGAACTGAGAGTAGGACCCCCGTTGAAGGAATCAGAGAAAGAACTGGAAAGCTTGAAGGGGCTCGAGACCCCTTATGAACAACAATGCCAAGCAACCAGAGCTTCCAGGGACTAAGCCACTACCTAAAGACTATACATGGACTGACCCTGGACTCTGACCTCATAGGTAGCAATGAATAGCCTAGTAAGATCACCAGTGGAAGGGGAAGCCCTGGGTCCTGCTAAGACTGAACCCCCAGTGAACTAGATTGTTGGGTGGAGAGCGGCAATAGGGGGAGGATGGGGAGGGGAACACCCATAAAGAAGGGGAGGGAGAGGGATTAGGGGGATGTTTGCCTGGGGAAAGGGAATAACACTCGAAATGTAAATAAGAAATACTCAAGTTAATTAAAAAAAAAAAAAGAATCCTGTTCAGAAGGATAAAAGGTGTGCAAGAAGCACTCTGTCATCTTAAAGCTTCTGTCATAAGAGCTGTAACACTGATGCTTCGAGAAGAGATCTGCTCTCCTGAAATTGCCACAAGAAGTTCTCTTGCATCACTCACAAAATCCAACTTATTTTGCCCATTATATTTTTAGGATCAGAGAGCTCCCTTATCTCAAGATACTCCCCTCAAATCCACCCTCTCATTCCCTCAAAAATTAACTCTCACTTCCTTCCAGAGATTTTTTTTGGCAATCTCAATTGACTTTGACCCTGGATTCCCCTTCCCATAAGTACCCTTCAATCCCTCTTCAACTTCCTGAAAGAAGACAAAAGGTCCTTGTAACCAAGAACACTGTTCCTGGAAGCAATTCAAGCTCCAAATTCTGTCAATGTAGGCCTAAATGATATGGCTCTTGCTAGGTATGACCTAACAGTACCCATACAGCTCCTTATCTTTAACACCTTCCCTACACTTAGAGGAACCCATCAAGGGGTGATGGAATGGCTCCACACCCCAATGGGTGGTGTACACCAAATTTTAAATGAAGTTGATGTCCTTGTAGGCATGATTAAAAATGGCAGGGATAAGCCATGCAAACCCTAGGAATAGAATTTGGCATTTTTATCACCCCCTTCTTCCTCTCTGATATTCAGTGGCTAATCAGAAATCACTCCTGCTTTTTGATCAGCTTAATAGGACTCCCAGGACAGATTGACAACCATTATTCTGTTGAAAATGGGTCTCTTCACTTCCTTTGTTGCAATGGCTGCCCCCAAATGATTCTCAGAAGGGCCCATAGCAGGATCCCCCTCAATATTTACCAATGGGGGTACAGCAGTAATATACTACTTCCCTGAGGATGAATCCTCTATGCTCCCATTCAAATAACTGCTCCATTACTCCCTGCAACATAAAGAATCATATGTCATCTATTTAGCTCAAAAAGAACTCAAGGGCCCCCTTAACCTCTTTTCAGACAGTGTATATGCTGTCAATGTGCTTCCCTGATTGTCAAGATCTGTCACCAAACTAGGTGCTAACCCACTCTCCCCTGTATTCACATGTTTCCAACATTCTACAGGAAAGAATCTCCCCCATCCAGCATGTCAGATTTCACAGTTCCCTACCAGGTCCTATACCTGAGGAAAAGGCACTCACTGGCCAAACAGTCTCAACAGGAACATTCATGGCCTCCACTGAGCCAGCAGACTGATTTCAGTAATGCACACACACACAAATATAAAGCAGCTTCATGACAGCTTCCCCCACAGCCCTTTTGCTCAACTTCAAAGCATAATAAAAACATGCTCCTCTTGTGCATCCCTCATTACCACCCATGGTTTACAAATAATGGACACCAATTCCCGAGGCCTCAAATCCAATGCCTTATGGCAAATTTATGTCACCCATAATCCCCAACTCGGTAGACAGAAATTTGTTTTGTCACTATAGACATACTCCCATTTTATATGGGCCACAGCCCAAACAGGTGAAAACTCTAATGGTTATTCACCATATGCTCTCCACCTTTGCTGTCAAGGGAATTCCTCAACAGATAAAAACTGATAATGACCCCTGCCTTCACTAGCTATCAATTCAAAACCTTCTGTACATGATGGGAAATTGCCCATCATACAGTGATTCTACACAACCCTCAGGGATAAGGAATAATAGAAAGAAAACATCAAACCTTAAAAGGCCAACTCCTAAAAGAAAAGGCAACTACCTACCCCTCCCCAATGTATACCTAATGATGGCTCTAGCTACTTTAAATGTATTTAACATCTTCAAAATCTCCAAACACCCTCCTTCCTCCATTGACACACAACAAAATCAATTCCCCTTATCCTAGTATGATGGTCTTTTGGAAGGATTTTGGAATGGAGCAGACCCCCTCCTTACAACTTGGAGGTGTTTTACTTGTGTTTTTCCACAGGATCAGACTAAGCCTATCTGGGTTCCTGCCAGAAATGTCCGACACCATCCCACCAACGAAGAACATGGCCAGAATCTTGCTGACAGATCAAGGACAGAGGAAGAGGAGGAGGCAGGGGAAACACCACATCCAGAGCAACAGCAAGATCTGCTATTGGGACATCCATGACCTGGTGACTGCTGCCCAGGCCATGTGCCCTCCACCAGCTTCCCTCTCCTCTGTTCTTATGGCTGTTTTCATCTTTCTTCATGCTAACTCTGCTACTTCCCAGCCTCTCCCTAGTATTCCTAACACATACCACTGGAGATTTTATACTATGGAAAACTACAATGGACACAACAAAGTTTTAGGCATTCAGGAATGCCCATTTGAAGGATGTCAGACCAGGATTGAGATCCCCCTACACTCGGATTCTGTCTCCACTCTCTCTAGCTCTTTTCTCTGCTTTCCTTACCAAAACCCAGGTAAATGTCTCCAGGAAGTCTCCACATATGGAGGCTGCAGATATTGGAGCTATATAATGGAATCTGCCAGCTGAAGTGACACTGTGCTCACCAACCTTAAACACATTTTCAGCTTTCTATCAGTGATCCACGGGATGAACATTGATGAACCAGTGTCATGGGTAAACTTTACCTCAATGGCTATGCCAAATACCTTGTAGCTGACCTGCACATCTATGAGCTTGTTCCTGCCTCCAAATCAGTCTTTACTCATGCTAACATTATCCAACAGGAAGTCAGTCTCAGAATGAACTCCATGCTACCCTCTCTTGGCTACAGTACATCCAATACACAGCTGACCTCCTTCGCTTAACCACCCATCCCAAATCCTCCCAGTGCTTTTTCTGTGCTTCTCTCCCAACCATTATTAGTAGCTGTTCCCATTAACATTTCACTTCACAGTCTCCATGGCCCCTCACCCAAAAAGAGTACACAGGACATTTCCTTTCTTTGACCTACCCCACCTCTTAGCCACATAGGCCCTCCTCAAAACCCCATCCTATATGTGTCAGTGACATCAACATCACCGAATCAGTATGTGGTTACCCTCCTGCCCTCCTCTGGTGCTAAGGCACTACAGGTGCCTGTATTAACCCCCTTTTCAAGGTTCAGGCACCCCTTTGATAATTTTCCCCCAGGTTTATCTCTATGAACCTGAAGAACTTGCCTTGTAGATAGGCAGAAGCCAGAAGAAAGAGATCTTCATTCCTCTGCTCATTGGACTAGGCCTTGCTGTCTTACTGTGTGCAACAGGAAATGCTGGAGCAGCCCTTGTCCAAACACAACATCTGACCAGCAATTTCTAAGACAAACTTGACCAGGCAATGCCTTCCACTACAGACAGCCTTGAGTCTCTTCATTGCCAGATAACCTCGTTAGCAGGAGTTGCTCTCCAAAACCTGAGAGCCCTGCACCTACTGACTGCTGAATAGGGTGAACTTGCATTTTCCGGGGGGAGGAATGTGGCTTCTATTTCAATGAATCTGGGCTGGTAGAATAAGATATACAAATGCTCAAAGAGCTCCAGGGAAACCTCAAGGCACTCTCTACTCCCAACACCCCTTCCTCTTGCTACTCTAACTCCTTCTTGGTCCATACTAGCCATTGCAGCCTTGCTCCTCTTGGTACCCTGTCTCATTCAATTTCTAAAGTATCAGATAAGTAGCATTGTTAAGATCACCACCAATCAAGTCTTGGTTCAGTATCAAACTGTTTCCAATACAGCAGATAGATATTCTGATGATACTTCTCCCTTATAAAAAGTAAAAGAAGAGTTGTGGGGCAGTGGGCTGTGAAAGGTACCTTGATTCCTGATCAAGATAGGACAAATCCCCGGAGACCCTAAGGAATGGCAGGTGCATTCCCAGTTTTTCAGGAGATCAGGGCCCTCTCACAGAGCTATAGCACCCCTCCCCACATAGCCCCCCGTAGAGGGGTTTGAGACATATCGGTCATGTAGGGCAATGCCACAAGCACTCCTCCACAGGTGAGTTTGTGACCACAGGTCACATAGGCTTAAGACAGATAGATCAGTTGAAGAAGTAGGATTATGTCCCCAAATATGTAGATGAGGTATTCCTAAGCTCTCAGCCCAAACCAAAAAGAAGTACCTGCTACCAGACCCTGTTCAAAAGGATAAAAGGTGTGCAAGAATCACTCCATCGTCTGAAAGCTTCTGTCATAAATGCTGTAGCACTGCTGCTTGGGCAAGAGTTCTGCTCTCCTGAAATTGCCACCAGAAGCTCTCCTGTACCCCTCATGGGCGAGCCAGTCTCCTGCTGGCTCAGCCTGGCTGGGAATGGAGGTGGAGCAGCACCAGTGGAACTGGTGAAAAGCCATTTCCCTACCTACCTAAGTTCTCTCCCCTTCTCCTGTAACCATGCACCTAGCAGGAACAGAGAGCTCCATGAAAACCTCCAGCACAGAGGAGTGCATTTCATTACAATCACATTACATTACATTGCAATAAAAATTGTAATACATTATAGTATTTTAAATCACAAATTACCAGCTATTGAGTTTTCTATATTTTATATACTTGAAATATCATATCCATTAAGTTCCATTTTTTCTTTCTTTCTCTTGTCACCAGGGAAAAGGGTACACACTTTATTATCACAACCAATGTTGAGAGTTCCTGGTAAAATCAGTACCTATGTATAGTACTTCTGATACAAACTTAGGACTTCCACATTAAAATTAATGATAAAACATGCAATCTTAAAGTCAAATCAGCTATAGATACAACTCAAAATGATTTTGAGTTAAAAGAGTTTAAAACACAATCTTGTGAAATTCCTATGTTCATGTGAAAGAAACTATAAATGAAAATATGATGAAATAGACATTGCTTTACAAAGCCTTAGGCATTACTGTAATACGAAACAAAATCTGCCATGAGTGGTTACATATGCCCTTCAATCCCAGCACTTTTGAGACAAAGGCAGACAGATCTCTGAGTCCAGCCTGGCCTAGAAAGTAAGCTCCAGGACAGACAGAACTATTGCATGTAGAAACACTATAAGAGAAAAGAGAGTGAGAGAGTGAGAAGGAAAGTCAGAGAGCCAAAGAGAAAGAAGGGCGTGACAAGAGAGTAAGAGAGTACAAGAAAACATGAGAGTAGGAGAGGGAGAGAAAGTGAGAGAACACTATGCCGTGAATGGGAACTTAATCTTGAATCTCAGTTTTAGATATCTTCTGGAACCAGTATCTATTTTCACAGTAAAAAAAAAAGAAAAAGAATTTAAATTCATATTTTTGTTTCCCAGTTATCATTTTAAAGTATGCCTGTTAATATAGATCACATGGAGATGTCGGAGGTTGCATAAGTATCACTTGCAAATTTTTCATCCATTTATTCATAATTAAACAACAACACAAAGGAACCCCCTCCACATGACAAAAGGTATCTATAAAAATTGCCAAATTTTTACATTGTAATTCTAGATGTAAGAGTAATGTCCCAGGAGATATAGAACAATAAAAGATTCATGGTGTTATAACCTAGCCCTCATGATCATACAGTTTTAGCCAGAAACATGAGTCAAGATAAACACATACTAGTTGTAGGAAAAAAAGGAATGGAAGGGTATGTGCATTTAGACAGTTTGATGCTATAAAAAATTCTAAAAATCTTTCTCCCACACATAAAATCACAGAGAGAGAGAGAGAGAGAGAGAGAGAGAGAGAGAGAGAGAGAGAGAAGAGAGGAGAGAGAGAACTATTAAATATATTAAATATGACATTGATGTCATAGGGTAAGAGAGCAAAACACAATGATCATGCTATTATCCATGTATATACCCCTAGCAATAGACAGTCTAAAAAGTAATTAAAATTAGTCATCCAGCTGACTACACCTAAGGTAAGACAGTTAGAAATGCATTAACAAATCAAGCACACAAAGAATCTTCAAACCATATTGTGACAAGCATGCCCTCTAATGAAGCCAAGGTCTATTGCTATTTATGAAAGCTTGCTTATTAATATCTTAACCACTGCAAGTCATTGCCCAATAAGAAAGAATGCACAGCAGTGTCTCAGGACCTTAGAAGCCTGTATTTCAAAGACTGCTGTGCCCAAAGCTATTTCCCACCTTAACCTGGATCTTATTCTAGAGCTTACTACTGTCTATTAATATAGCAATAAGTGACAGACCTAACATAACTATTTGAGGCATTTCTGAAGGAAAAACTTCACTTAGTCTTGACTAATGATGTAAGTTAGGGAGTTTTAATGACAGGAATATTTTATTAAAATTAAATTAATTTTATGAATGGAACCAGTATTTCTATTGTTCTCATTGTTATTTTTTGCTTTCCTTCTGGAATTGAAGGGATTGATTGTTTGTGCTACTTTATCCTAATATAGAAAAGAATGTAAGAATGAATGAATGAAAGAAAAAAGTAAGAAAAAAGGAAGATGGAGGAAGTATAAAAGAAACCAGTGCTTCTGGCAAGGTTCACTGAATTCAGCATAACTATAGTACCTATCCCTGGACAAGAAAAGATTATAAATCTCATTAGTTTTAGTAGTTTAACTAAATTTTTATATAATTTTAAGGAAAAGTACAGCCATTTCTATATTTTATGAGAAGTATATCATCTATAGCCTTATAAAATAAGTTATATTTACTCTATGATGAAGAAACTATAAAATTTTCAATATTGGTTGCCTTGTAAGAGTGGAGCAATATTTAATTAGATAGAATATGGAATAATCATTTCATTTTGTGATATTTAAGTTTTTCAGGTTTTCATATACTGTTTATTATATAAGATAATATATACTTGGCAACCACAAGAAAACTGAGGATGTCAAAAACTTATGAAACAAGAAATAAAATATGTGCATGGTGGGACCAAGCAACTTAAGCCACACAAAGTTCATTTATAGGATTATCGAATCAGATTAAGAGCCTTCTCCTTCTTTCTTTATTGGCCCTTGTGAACTCATGAAATTTTAATAGCTTTTAAAAAAGTATGGTGTGTTGTGTGAGTGTGTGTGTGTGTGTGTGTGTGTGTGTGTGAGAGAGAGAGAGAGAGAGAGAGAGAGAGAGAGAGGATATATGATGTGTGGAAATCAGAGTATAAAAATCAGAAGTTGCTTCTTTCTTTCCACCAAAATGGGTATGAGGATCAAATGAATACAAGTTATGGGAAGTCTCTCAATGTGCTTTTACCTCTGAGTTACCAATCATACTTTCTGACAAAAAGTAAATGTATTAGAACTATATTTTAGTTTAGTTGTTTTAAATACATGATCTCTTGATTTCCCTGAAATTAGATAGAATTATAAAAATAAAATGATAATTTGCAACAACTTAACTGACATGTATTTAGTATGTCAGCAAAATACATTAGAATCTTCCTAACTAAATATATATATGAAAGTGATCTAAATTAAGTCACCCAATAATTGGGCAGACATACTCTCAATTGGTCATCTCTAATTACGAAATCAAGCATCTAGATCTGGACTGGGTTACATCTAAATGAGTGTTGGACAAAGGAGTCCCATGGGAACCCTCAAATAACTAAAGCTGTTGCTACAATCTGACAGTAAGGCTCTGTTACTGAAGAAAACACCTACATATCTTTGAAAAGTCGAGCTCGTACCCACATAGAGCCTTCAGTCCTACAGTCTTGCTAATTTGGTATAGGCGATAATGTGCATGCTACCAAAAGAAAAACACAAACACCATATCAGCCATATATTCTTTGATCTACAATGGTGTGCAGCCTGTAAAGTGTATAAGGGTAAGGGTGACACAAAGCTTATGTGAATAACCGCCCAATAAATACTTTAATTTAAGGCTCACTTCATGCAATTGATATCTGTCCTTGCTTCGATGGCCAAGGATCAGAGAACAGTCTGGTGACTTGTGGTAAAACCAAATAGAATTGCAAAATAATAATAATAATAACAATAATAATAATAATAATAATAATAATAATAATAATAATGGTCAACAAAATAACTCCTAATGGCATTCTACTCTACACATGGGTCAGTTTCTTCCTCAGCCATCATCAGGGAAGCTTCCTCCTACAAAATTTGTGAACAAAAATAGAGATCCACAACCAGATATTATGCAGAGAGTGAGAGACTCACTCTTGAGTGGGATTCCTCTATAAAGTCCCTCTCCTTAGGATTCTGGAAATCCTGCTGGAGAGGAAGCTTAAGGAAATTGAAGAAGATCTCAGAAAATGGAAAGATCTCCCATGCTCATGGACTGTCATGATTAACATTGTAAAAATGGCCATCTTGCCAAAAGCAATCTACAGATTCAATGTAATCCCCATCAAAATCCCCACTCGATTCTTCATAGAGTTAGAGAAATTTGCAAATCCATTTGGAATAACAAAAACTCAGGATAGAAAAACTATCCTCAACAATAAAAGAATTTCTGGGGGAATCACCATCCCTGACCTCAAGCTGTATGACAGAACCATCCTGATAAAAACTGCATGTGGTATTGGTACAGAGACAGGCAGGTAGATCAATGGAATAGAATTGAAGACCCAGAAATGAACCCACACATCTATGGTCACTTGATCTTTGACACACAGGTGATAAAATCATCGAATTGTAAAAGGACAACATTTTCAACAAATGGTGCTTGTTCAACTGGCAACCAGCAAGTAGAAGCATGCAAATCGACCCATTGTTGTTTCCTTGTACAAAGCTCAAGTCCAAGTGGATCAAAGACCTCCACATAAAACCAGATATAATGAAACTAATTGAAGAGAAAGCAGAGAAGAGCATTGAAAACATGGACACTGGGGAAAATTTCCTGAACAGGACATCAGTGGCTTATGCTCTAAGATCAAGAATCAACAAATGGGACCTCGTAAAATCACAAAGCTTCTGTAAGGCAAAGGACACTGTCAATAGGATAAAATGCCAACCAACAGATTGCTTAAAGATCTTTAACAATCCTACATATGATAGAGGGCTAATATCTAATATATGCAAAGAATTCAAGAAGTTAGACTCCAGAGAACCAAATAATCATATTAAAAATAGGGTACGGAGCTAAACAAAGAATTCTCAACTGAGGAATCTCAAATTGCCAAGAAGCACCTAAAGAAATGTTCAAAATCCTTAGTCATCAGGGAAATGCAAATCAAAACAACTCTGAAATTCCACCTGATGCCAGTCAGAATGGCTAAGATTAAAAACTCAGGTGACAACAGATGCTGACAAAGGTGTGGAGAAAGAGGAAAACTTCTCCATTGCTCATGGGATTCAACTTGGTATAACCACTCTAGAAAGCAGTCTGGTGGTTCCTCAGGAAATTAGACATAGAACTACCTGAGGACCCAGCTATACCACTCCTGGGCATATACCCAAGTGATGCTCCAACATATAACAAGGACACATGTTCCACTATGGTCATAGCAACAATATTTATAATAGTCAGAAACTGGAAACAACCCAGATGTCCTGCAACAGAGGAATGGGTACAAAAATATACCACATTTACACAATGGAGAACTACTCAGCTTTTAAAAATAATGACTCCATGTAAATCTTATGGAAATGAATGGAACAAGGTAATATCCTGAGTGAGATAAGCCAGTCACAAAAGTACATACATGGTATGCACCCACTGATAAATGGATATTAGGCCAAAAGCTTGGAATAACCAAGATACCATTCACAGACCATATGAAGCTCAAGAAGAAGGAAGACCTAAATGTGAATGCATCAGTCCTTCTTAGAAGGGAGAACAAAATACTCATGGGAGGAAATAAAGGGACAATGTGTAGAACGGAGACTGAATAAAAGGCCATGTAAACTCTGCCCCACCTGGGAATCCATCCCTTAGGAAGTCACCAAATACAGTCACTATTGTTCATTTCAAGAAGTGCTTGCTGACACGAGCCAGATATGAGTGTCTCCTGAGAGGCTTTGCCAGAGGCCTACTGAAACAGATGAGGATGCTTGCAGCTAGCCATCAGACTGAACAAGGAGACCCCAAAGTAGGAGTTAGAGGGATGACTACAACCCCATAGGAAGAACAAAACTTTCAACCAGCCAGATTCCCTGGAGCACCCAAAGACTAAACCAGCAACTAAAGAGCAGACATGGAGCGACCCAGCTCCAGCTGCATATGTAGCAGAGGATGACGTTGTCAGGCATCAATAGGAGGAGAAGTCCTTGGTTCTGTGAAGGCTTTTTTCCAGTGTGGGGGAATTCCAGGTTGTTGAGGTAGGAATGGCTGGGTGGGAAGGGGATCATCCTCTTAGAGGCAGGGGAAGCGGGGATGGGAGTAGGGGAAGGGCAGAAAAGGGGATAACATTTGAAATGTAAATACATAAACTGTCCAATAAAAAAGAGTATAAGAGTCACAGGAGATAGAGAATATCTTCAAAGCAAGACCCTTGAAATCAACATGATCCATGTGCATATAAAATCATAGAGAGTGAAGCAGCATGCACAGGGTCTATATGGCTCTGCACCAAGTTATCCATGTATAATATATGGCTTCCAGTTTAGTTTTTATGGGATTCCTGAATTTGCAAACAAATGGGCCTTTTATTCTTGTGTCTTCTCTTGGGTTCTTTTTCTTCTCTTTGTTTTTTTTTTTTCAAATTCCAATATGTTATTTTTATCTTATTATATCTTATTATTATACCTTAGAACCTCATTTGTTTTCTAATGAAATATAGAAAGGGAGTAGATTAAAAATGGATGGAATATGGGAACAAATTAGAATGAGTAGAGGGAAGAGAAACAGTAATCAAGATATATTTTGTGAGAAAAATCATGTGAGAAAAATAGTTTACAGAGTTTAAACCCACAGCTGCCATCATTTAAATGGAGAAATGCTTAAAGCAAATCTCCTTTTTGATTATCTTACTGCTTACTAATGTTCTCTTATTGCAGGTAAAGCTATGTGTGGCGACTAAATGTCTACTCTTGCTCACCAATCTAATTTATCCAATGAATGGAAAAAGAAGTAGGTTAATATCAAAGGTGAAGCAACTAAAGATTATTAAATACTCTCAGAGCCAATGAAAAACAGTAGTTTTTCCTTTTAATTTATTTAGAATTTCATTTAATTGTGAAGCACTTACAAGAAAATGAAAACTTATAGCTGTTTTGTGACCTCCATATTTAATTAAACTTTATCTTCTTTTTTTAATGTGGATTTTATAGTGTTCGTATGAACAATTTTCTAAAGCAGATAGCCTGAAAATTAAAATGAACTTGGCTTTTGATAAGGAACTCAGAATGTCAAGTTCCATGAAGAAGTTAAGAAATTTGGAATCTTTCCCTAAAAAGTTAGTGTTTGACAAGTAATTAAACTACTATACTCCGACTTCCTCAGGCCACTTTCTGTCTTTGAAAAGGAGATAATGAGAAGTAATTAAGATACCTCTTGTGTTTACTCAAGAGAAGTTTGGGCATACTAGCTGGGAATATGACCCATGTATGACAATTGTCTAAAGATTGTCAGTTGTGATAACTGATCACCCAATAACTAAGTGAATTAAAGTGAGTGTAATGCCATGGAGTCAGAACTCACAGCACATACGTAGTGATGGGTTCCTAGTTTTGAGCATATGTCATTTAGTATTATAGAATGCCTTATATTTCAATTGCTTCTTATAAAACAGAGTTTTCGTAAGAAAAAACTCAAAGGTTCAAAATAAAGAAATAACTAAAAAGTAAAAGCAATTGAAACTATAGAAGCTTAAATTACAAAATTAGGTCTAGTGTATACATCGCAGAGGGTATGATTCCAGGCTATATTACCAGTTTTGATTAACAGTAACAAAGGTAGAATATACGGAAACCCCGTTCTCCCAAAGTAAGGGCATATTCTCTCGAACTTCCCTTTGAGACCTGAGACATAAAATACAGCTCTGATAGAAATTTTCTAACCGAGAAGAATCTTTGAAAGAGACTAAAATCTTCTGAGACTACACCATTGAAACGTATGTTAAATATTCTGTTCTGCCATAATTTCCTTTTCAGAAAAAAGGTATTTGTATATGTTCATATGTAAAATTTAAATTTTTCAAAATTTATTGAATTTGTCATTATTTAAAAGAAAATGGTCTCCCATCCAAACACTAAACAAACTGAACCCCACCTAAATTTCCTAGATCAAGCCACACTGGGCACATTTCCCTCTTTTTGAGATATTGGCCATTGTGGACTCTTCAATCACTACAGGCTGTTGCCAAAGTATTTTGGTTTCCCTCCAGTACAGGGCAATAAGAACCTATTACTGAAGACTCCATACACCAGAACCATAGGACATGGAGGGATTTAACTGCTGCTCAACTCAAATGTATATGCCTACTTGATGGAATTCATAGTGCTAGGAGGTTAACCCTGGAGTCCATGTTAACCCTAGAGAAAAGTAGTCATCAGTTTAAACCATCTATTAACTTTGTAAGCTACAATAACTGGCCAGGTAAGATATGTTCAGGGGTACAATATGCATATATTAGTATATCAGTCAACCCTTATTAAAGCATTATTATTAGCATTGCTGAGAATTAGGGGACTGACAGCTAGTTAACATACAGTGAATAAAATATTTTGGAGTTCTCAGTTCTACATCTGTATCAAATCACTTCCTTCAAGACTCGGGTATATATATATATATATATATATATATATATATATATATATATATATATATGTGTGTGTGTGTGTATACATATATATTTTTATTAACTTGAGTATTTCTTATTTACATTTCGAGTGTTATTCCCTTTCCCGGTTTCCGGGCAAAGATCCCCCTAATCCCTCCCCCTCCCCTTCTTTATGACTGTTCCCCTCCCCATCCTCCCCCCATTGCCGCCCTCCCCACAACAACCTAGTTCACTGGGGGTTCAGTCTTAGCAGGACCCAGGGCTTCCCCTTCCACTGGTGCTCTTACTAGGATATTCATTGCTTCCTATGAGGTCAGAGTCCAGGGTCAGTCCATGTATAGTCTTTAGGTAGTGGCTTAGTCCCTGGAAGCTCTGGTTGCTCGGCTTCGAGCTCTTCCAGTTCTTTCTCTGATTTCGGTCATATATTTTAAGGATGGGGCAGACAGGCTATAAGAACAGGAAGTGGTAGATAACTCAAGAAAAGTGTTTCTCGAACAAAACAAGGTGGTAGTAAATATGGAACTCATATTAGCTGTGACAGCATGCACAAAAGTGCACAAAGTCAAGTCAGACAAAATCACATCATGCTGGAAAGGAAGTTTCCATTGATTCTCATTCCTACCTGAGGAGTTATAAACTTTTTTTTTTGGTAGCCAAGAGAGGGAAGTGCAATTTGCATCAATGGTTTGATAATCTTGTATGAAATTCTAAAAGAATTAATAAAATGCCATAAAAATGAAAATAAAAAAATACAAATGCAGCAAATTCTAAGCCTAGTCAATTTTTCTTAATAATTTGAATTTAGATTGGTTTTAGCACATCTTCAAATTTTCCATAATTCTTTGACAGGCTCAAAGTTGTTTCCATACATGTTCGGAGTACTGTAGAAAGATAGATCCATTATAATTTTATAATTAAAGTTAAGCACATAGGATAATTAGTCATAATTTATTTTGATATCATGACATGAATTATTTTAGCAAAGATACTTTCATATGTAAGTAATTAATTTTCATATGACATTTTTACATGTTCCTTTAAATTTACTTCAAAAAGCACATACAAGCCTTTCCAGATATACTTTAGCTTGGATTTATATAATTTTGTTTGTTTCCACAGAACAAAAATATTTACTTTCTGTAATACATAAGAATTAGATAATGGCGTGTAGCTTATCATATTATGTAGGCAACAATTTCTCCCTGTTACTGCTTTACAGCAGGGATTCTCTGATGACATCATATTTATCTCCCAAGGTACAGGCATTATTACCACAGGGTTAATCATCTTTCTTTGATAGAAAGCTTTCTCCTCAACATTATAGTGGTGGGAAAGCAATTGTTTTGCATCATCCAAGCACAGAATAGTTGTTATTTGAGTGAATTCTTTTTCATTTTAACTTTTTAAAGAACAAATGGGTACAGAATAAGGAAATATATCATAAACCCTACCTCTTCTTGCTGAACTTACAAATGATTTGTTTTAGTGAAACAATTGTTTCTTTGGACTACTGAGTTTCATCTTGTCAAGATTTTCCTAAAATACTGAACTCTCAACAAAAAGGGACCATGATTTAAATCAGCATGGATATTTATTTTTTTTTCTTTTTTTTTTTTTTATTAACTTGAGTATTTCTTATATACATTTCGAGTGTTATTCCCTTTCCCGGTTTCCGGGCAAACATCCCCCTCCCCCCTCCCCTTTCTTATGGGTGTTCCCCTCCCAACCCTCCCCCCATTGCCGCCCTCCCCCCATAGACTAGTTCACTGTGGGTTCAGTCTTAGCAGGACCCAGGGCTTCCCCTTCCACTGGTGCTCTTACTAGGATACTCATTGCTACCTATGGGGTCAGAGTCCAGGGTCAGTCCATGTATAGTCTTTAGGTAGTGGCTTAGTCCCTGGAAGCTCTGGTTGCTTGGCATTGTTGTACTTTTGGGGTCTCGAGCCCCTTCAAGCTCTTCCAGTTCTTTCTCTGAAAGGAGATCAAAGGGATACAGATCGGAAAAGAAGAGGTCAAAATATCACTATTTGCAGATGACATGATAGTATATTTAAGTGATCCCAAAAGTTCCACCAGAGAACTACTAAAGCTGATAAACAACTTCAGCAAAGTGGCTGGGTATAAAATTAACTCAAATAAATCAGTTGCCTTCCTCTATACAAAAGAGAAACAAGCCGAGAAAGAAATTAGGGAAACGACACCCTTCATAATAGACCCAAATAATATAAAGTACCTCGGTGTGACTTTAACCAAGCAAGTAAAAGATCTGTACAATAAGAACTTCAAGACACTGAGGAAAGAAATTGAAGAAGACCTCAGAAGATGGAAAGATCTCCCATGCTCATGGATTTGCAGGATTAATATGGTAAAAATGGCCATTTTACCAAAAGCAATCTACAGATTCAATGCAATCCCCATCAAAATACCAATCCAATTCTTCAAAGAGTTAGACAGAACAATTTGCAAATTCATCTGGAATAACAAAAAACCTAGGATAGCTAAAGCTATCCTCAACAATAAAAGGACTTCAGGGGGAATCACTATCCCTGAACTCAAGCAGTATTACAGAGCAATAGTGATAAAAACTGCATGGTATTGGTACAGAGACAGACAGATAGACCAATGGAATAGAATTGAAGACCCAGAAATGAACCCACACACCTATGGTCACTTGATTTTTGACAAAGGAGCCAAAACCATCCAATGGAAAAAAGATAGTATTTTCAGCAAATGGTGCTGGTTCAACTGGAGGGCAACATGTAGAAGAATGCAGATCGATCCATCCTTATCACCCTGTACAAAGCTTAAGTCCAAGTGGATCAAGGACCTCCACATCAAACCAGACACACTCAAACTAATAGAAGAAAAACTAGGGAAGCATCTGGAACACATGGGCACTGGAAAAAATTTCCTGAACAAAACACCAATGGCTTATGCTCTAAGATCAAGAATCGACAAATGGGATCTCATAAAACTGCAAAGCTTCTGTAAGGCAAAGGACACTGTGGTTAGGACAAAACGGCAACCAACAGATTGGGAAAAGATCTTTACCAATCCTACAACAGATAGAGGCCTTATTTCCAAAATATACAAAGAACTCAAGAAGTTAGACCGCAGGGAAACAAATAACCCTATTAAAAAATGGGGTTCAGAGCTAAACAAAGAATTCACAGCTGAGGAATGCCGAATGGCTGAGAAACACCTAAAGAAATGTTCAACATCTTTAGTCATAAGGGAAATGCAAATCAAAACAACCCTGAGATTTCACCTCACACCAGTGCGATTGGCTAAGATCAAAAACTCAGGTGACAGCAGATGCTGGCGAGGATGTGGAGAAAGAGGAACACTCCTCCATTGTTGGTGGGATTGCAGACTGGTAAAACCATTCTGGAAATCAGTCTGGAGGTTCCTCAGAAAATTGGACATTGAACTGCCTGAGGATTCAGCTATACCTCTCTTGGGCATATACCCAAAAGATGCCTCAACATATAAAAGAGACACGTGCTCCACTATGTTCATCGCAGCCTTATTTATAATAGCCAGAAGCTGGAAAGAACCCAGATGCCCTTCAACAGAGGAATGGATACAGAAAATGTGGTACATCTACACAATGGAATATTACTCAGCTATCAAAAACAACGAGTTTATGAAATTCGTAGGCAAATGGTTGGAACTGGAAAATATCATCCTGAGTGAGCTAACCCAATCACAGAAAGACATACATGGTATGCACTCATTGATAAGTGGCTATTAGCCCAAATGCTTGAATTACCCTAGATCCCTAGAACAAACGAAACTCAAGACGGATGATCAAAATGTGAATGCTTCACTCCTTCTTTAAATGAGGAAAAAGAATACCCTTGGCAGGGAAGGGAGAGGCAAAGATTAAAACAGAGACTGAAGGAACACCCATTCAGAGCCTGCCCCACATGTGGCCCATACATATACAGCCACCCAATTAGACAAGATGGATGAAGCAAAGAAGTGCAGACCGACAGGAGCCGGATGTAGATCGCTCCTGAGAGACACAGCCAGAATACAGCAAATATAGAGGCGAATGCCAGCAGCAAACCACTGAACTGAGAATAGGTCCCCTATTGAAGGAAGCATGGATATTTATAATGTGTAATATTTCTTCTAAGAAATATGGAGCCTGAGTAATTAATAATTTTATTTGAATTATGAGAATGCATATTCATGAAAGTTCATGATAGTGACTAGTACCCAGTTTTGTATGCTCAGGAAATAAATAATTCAAAGTCAGAAATTCTCTGAAATGGATCAGTTTCAATAGCCTCTTCTCTTCCTAAGCATACATAAGAAGGAACCAATACAAGAAATGATAAGAAATGTTCTCAATCCCGATGACCTGCCTCGAAGGAGGAGAGATCAAATGAGCTACCTTGCAGAGATCCTTTCTCAACAGTTGGGCTGCCTGCACATAGTCAGTGAGCTCCAGGTTGTCAGATGAAAACATCAGTGCAGGGGTGTGCGCTAACAGTATAGCAGTATAGTCATTTCTTCTACTGTAGGTTACCCTAATAAAACATAAATCTCTCTCAAGCTGGACTTTTGTAGTATTTATAATGGTCTCTTATCAATTAGTTATCTGGGTGGTGTAAACCTTAGTTCAGGTCTCATGAGTAATATTTTTCCACTTTGCAGGCCTAAAGGACAGAGAGCTCTGTTTATGTTACTCTGTCTCTCTATGTCTCTTCTCTGTCTCTCTATATCTTTGTTTCTTTCTCTCCCCCCTCCCTGTCTTCCTTTTCCCTTCTCTTACACTCTCTGTCGTATGTGTATGTGTCTGTCCATCTGTTTCTGTTTTGGGGTTAAGATTTTAGTTACAAATTAAATCCACTTAAATAATATATGAAAGATATATTTTTGTCAGCCATTGTTTCTTTCTCATACACTAAGCCAAACGGGAGCAGTTCTTACAGGTTGTCTGTGCTTAAGGTATCGTGTTCATCTCTGTAGTTCAGTTTTCCTTATTGTGTTACCGTTACATTGCTCTGATGGCCACACACACACACACACACACACACACACACACACACACACACACAAAACAAACAAACAAACAAACAAACAAACAAACAGAAAACAGGACTATTTAAGTGGATACTTATTTCCTTGTGCCTATACACCTGCAAAATTTTCCTTGACATTTTTTCTTTTATTTTTGAGATCATAATACAGTTGTAATATTTTTTCCTTTCCCTTTCCTCCCTCTAAATCCTCCAGTAAACATTTCCCTGCTTTCCTTCAAATATATGTCCTTTGCTTTTTTATTAACAATATGTATATACAGCCACCTTTGTTTTTTGTCTTTCTGTCCCTCTCTGGGTCCCTCTCTGCTACCTAGTTTCTAATATCTAACAGTTGTAGCTGTCAGCCCACCATGGAATGTAGAAACTTGCAAGGTGTCATGAAATTAAAGAAAAACAGACATTGCAGAGTAATTTTAGGAAGTTAACTAGGAAAATAAGTGAAAGTATTTCTTGTAAACCTTCAGTTTATTACTATTCTATGTCTTTAAACATTGAAAAGAAAGAAGACAGTTTAAGAACCGTGGAACCAAGCCTTCAGTCCCCATTTGTCTGAACAGAAACCTAACTGTTCCTTTCTGTCAGACAAGATCTTAAATAATTTGTTACTTATCTGCCATGCTTTTTCAGGTTTAATGAGCTGTGCTTTTTGTGGGATTTAGACACTGTTTATTTTATGTAGATTTTCTCTATTCACCACCAGAGAGGTTTCTTGATACAATATAAATATTCATACACGGGATTCTGTTACATTTTTAAAATCTTTAGTAGCTTTCATTAGCTGTTAACTCCATCAATTTCTACATACAGAATAGTTTCCATATAATTTTTAGCATTCTGTTTTGCTTTCAAATTGTGTGCATCTAAAGAAACCGAGAAGAAAAAGAAAACAAAACACAGTGCACTGACCCGCCATAGCCCAAACCCATAACCTACCTGATTCTCAAAACAATTCTCAATTTTTCTTTCATATTTCCTATTAGATTTTACTTCACTTTTCAATCTTTTTCAATGTTTAAGTGGAAAAATATTACAAAATATAATATCACCATTTTTTCTCTGCTAAAATGTTATCATTAGCAATAGTTGGTCCTTTTGTGAGCTTTTTGTTAGAACATTAAAGATATGGTGTGCCGTAAATATTTTGGTTGAATATCCCTTTCCTTTTGGTTACAACAAAAGTAACAGCTGGGCTTACATTCAAACATGGATGGAGGATTGCTTCATTTTTAGAACATATTCAAACCTTTCTTTGGAATGTGCTTCATTCTTTCTTTTTTTCTTTTTAAAGATTTATTTATTATATATAAGTACATTGTAGCTGTCTTCAGACACACCAGAAGAGGGCAACAGATTACATTACGGATGGTTGTGAGTCACCATGTGGTTGCTGGGATTTGAACTCAGGACCTCTGGAAGAGAGTCAGTGCTCTTAACCACTGAGCCATCTCTCCATCCCCCTTATTCTTTCTTTCTGTGACCTGAGATTCTGCTTTTCCTCCATATCTTCCAAGCTTTTTCCTTGTACTATCCTCATAGGGTGGTTTTACTTTTCCCTTATCTGAACACTTTCAAGTTTTTCTACCTCTGTCCAAATAGGAGAAGTATCTTTGATCCAACATAACACCTCTACTTACAAACTCCTCTCTCTCTTAACCATTTCAGGCCAGCTTCTTCCTGAGTATTTTCTGTCTAGTTATAACCATTACATGCTTACCTTTTGTAGACATAGTTCAGCAAGAATAGTCCAAAATCAGTTTATTGGAAATTCCTACCTGAATCTAAGCATTTCTATGTCTCAGTATTTGTTAAAGCTTTCAGCCCCAAATTGATTCTCATTATCATGTTTGGGTCCACTGGTATTATTGGATTTTTCTAGTTTCTTTAAGTCCAAGTCTTTTACATAACACACACACACACACACACACACAAACACACACACACACACACACAGAGAGAGAGAGAGAGAGAGAGAGAGAGAGAGAGAGAGAGAGAGAGAGATCTAGAATTTATCACTTCCCTAGAAAATTGGCCTTCTTCTCTTCACACATAAGATTTATTCTTTATTATCCCCAGACAAAATCTTCTAGTGTTTACTTATGCTTTTTAAGGGGATAGGTCAGAAAATAAGGCTATCTCATCTTTCAAAGGCATAATTTTTCTATTATGTTTCACGTTATTCTTTAAAAGGAAAGAAAGAAAACTAACTATTGTTAGTCTGGAGTTTTTCTTTTTTTATTTTAGAACAACATAGACATGCTAGAAATGCAGAGGCAACAACCGTTTTCAACCTGGTTCTCTGTCTATTTTAAGGGTGGTCACTAGCTCTTCTTTTTCCTTAGCTATTAACACAACAATCAAGTGTTGAGAGTTGAGATACCATACCAGTAGGATCAGACAAGAAGAGAAAATTATATACAGATGTGAGCAAGAGAAAAAGTTTCCCAGTGCAAATATGAACATATAACACTTCCATACTCAGTCTCTGCAGTTAATCTTTTTTATGTTTGAATTTGTTTTTATCATTCCTGTTTTATGTCCTTCCTTAATTTTTGTCATTTCCTAGTATGAAGCATGTTCATAAACACTTCAGTATGTACTTGTAGTATAAACAATCCTCCCCTTTGGGTCAGGCAGAATATTAGAATGACCCTGTCCTTCCCACCATGAACTACTAACCTAGTATGGGCAAGGCCAGTGACCATGCTGAAATGTTGACTCAATTATTGCACTGTATTATAGAAAGGGTAATGAGCTTACCCAGATACAATCACACCCCTCTCCAGTGGGGCTTGCTTCATTGCATGAGAAATTTCTTATTGGAAGGAATCTAATTGAGTGAACTATTATGAAGTCTGGTATAGAATTAAGAGAGAAAAAAAGAGAGCACAAATAAATTCTTATTAGCAGAAGAAAGATGTTCCTGTGCATTTTTCAGCTTCAAATAAGTAAGTAGAAAATAAATGAATAAATGAATAAATAAATATTATTTGGGACAGGATAGATGGTTCAGTGGGTAAAGATACTTGGTCCACAGGCCAGAAAAGCTGAATTTCATTCCTGGGACACATGTAAAGGTAGAAGGAGGAAATCTCCCCCGCAAACATGCTCTCCTGTCTTCCAGACAAGCACTATAGCATTTATTCTCTATAGACAACACACAATAAAAAATAGATATCAGATGTTGGCGGAAGGCGTGAAGTGGGTGGAGGAAGGGAGCAGGGGGGTAGTTGGGTGGGAGATCATATGTAAGGAGCGCAGAGTAGAGAGCTGGAGGGGATTGGCAATTTCTAGGACATGCCAGAGACCTGGGATGAGGAGAGGCACCAGAGAGTCTACATGGGCGAATCTAGCTGAGATTCCGAGTAATGGGGGATATAGATCCTGAAGTGGCCACTTCCCATAGGAAGATCTCCCAGTGGAAGCAAACAGACAGCAACCCACTTGCAAAGCCTTCAACACAAAATGTATCCTGACTACAAGATGTGCAAGGACAAAGGATGGAGACTGAGAAAATGGACAGCAAATGACAATGACTACCCTAAAATTGAGACCCATCCCTGGTTCTTGGGCACCAAGAACCAATCCCTGACACTATTCATGATACTCCGTTATGTTTGTAAAGAAGAAGCTAGCATAACTGTTCTCTGAGAGGCTCTACCCAAAGGAGACTCAGAGACTCAGATCCAAACATTAGATGGAGCTTTGAATTCTTACAGGAGTTGCGGAAAGATTGAGTGACCTGAAAGGATGGAGACTCCATAGGAAGACCAATAGGGTCAACTCACCTGGACACTTGGGGCCTCACAGTGACTAAATCACCTATGTAGCAGATGGGCAGC
The DNA here is from genome assembly GCF_021556685.1 of Rattus norvegicus. NCBI lineage: Eukaryota > Metazoa > Chordata > Mammalia > Rodentia > Muridae > Rattus > Rattus norvegicus. The sequence goes on from NC_141549.1 coordinate 32,553,648, forward strand.
TTGATCTTCAGGCGGATCCCTCAACAACTGGAGCAGGAGCTGTCCCTGAGCCTGTTGTTTCCCTGCCTGTCTTTGAATCTTGTGCCCCTAAATGGACAGTCTTGTTTGACCTCCATAGGAAAGGAATGCCTAGACATGTAGGACTCAATGTCCAAGGGGCCAGTCGTGAAATGGGTGACACTCAGATGGGTGTCAGAGAAGGGAGATGGAATGGAGGGTGAACCTGGTTGGGTGTGTGATGGGGTGCTAGGAGGAAAGGAAGGGTTCATACTGGATTGTAAACTAAACAAATAATTAAATTGAAATAATGATGATGGTGACAATAACAATAATAATAAATAATAATAAAAATAAATTTAAAACATTATTTTTAAAAGACCTGGTCTAATCAGGTCAAAGAAGTGAATTGTGTTGTTCATTTTGGTCTTGAATTCTAATCGTTCTACTTATACTGACCTACATTTGGAATTTTTTCTTCAGGTTGATAATAGAAATAAATACATTTTTTTCTGAGAGATTGGTCATGTATTTCCTAATGTTATGAAAAGTTTGACTTCACTAGACTCGAAATTCTGCAGAAAGTCAGCCCTGCTACGCTGCCAGCGCGTGTTTTGATATTATACTAAGCAGAGTGTTGAGGAGGGGCGGGCAGAAACACTATCCATGATGCTATGGCAATCCTTATTGCTGATTACCCACCAGCCATCCCTGCTGTCTTGAGAAAGCAATATGTGCCTTGATGAAATTAAGCCACAATTTAGGAAGAGTTACGGATTTCATATCGAATGTGAATCACATTTACTCTTTTTTTAGCGCCATGAAATCTTAATTTTCACTATGATTTTAATGATTAAAACAAGCCATTCCTATGAAGCAAACAACTAAGCTTAAAGGAGGCTGATTAGGTATATATTCTTTTTTACTTCAAAGCAGATAAATAGAACTACAGTCACAATGTCCACTTTTTGTTTTACTCATATGCAAGAAATACAGTGATTAGACAGATCAGTGTTGGGAGCCTTGGGTTGTCTCAACTATATGAATATGTCACCAAATCATTAAAATCATGTCCAGAAGTTATCTGACTTATAATCTAGACTCAAATCACAATCAAGTTTCCTAAAGTGTGCATATTACAGTTCTTAACAATGATTTCAGACCGGGGAATAGTGCTGTTCAAATAGAAAATAAAGCAATGACAATACTCGAGCAGAAACAGTGAGGGTTCACTGCTTTCATTAGCTGGAGCTGTCTTTTTGATTATTAACAACTGGAAATGTATGCACACACACAGACACACAAATATAGACACAGATACACACACAGAGAGACACACACATACACACACACACTACTTTTATACAATGAGTTTTTATTTAGGCCAAAAATACTATTTTTTTTATTAACTTGAGTATTTCTTATTTACATTTCTAGTGTTATTCCCTTTCCCGGTTTCCGGGCAAACATCTCCCTAATCCCTCCCCCCCTTCTTTATGGGTGTTCCCCTCCCCATCCTCCCCGCATTGCTGCCCTCCCCCCAACAATCACGTTCACTGGGGGTTCAGTCTTAGCAGGACCAAGGGCTTCCCCTTCCACTGGTGATCTTACTAGAATATTCATTGCTACCTATGAGGTCAGAGTCCAGGGTCAGTCCATGTATAGTCTTTAGGTAGTGGCTTAGTCCCTGGAAGCTCTGGTTGCTTGGCATTGTTGTTCATAAGGGGTCTCAAGCTCCTTCAAGCTCTTCGAGTTCTTTCTCTGATTCCTTCAAAGGGGGTCCCATTCTCAGTTCAGTGTTTTGCTGCTGGCATTCGCCTCTGTATTTGCTGTATTCTGTCTGTGTCTCTCAGGAGCTAACTATTCTTAATTAAAGATTTATTTTTGATTGTGTGAGTGTGTCTGTATAAGGGCATGTGAATGTAAGCGTATTGCCCAGGGAGGCCAGAGGCATCTGTTCTGTCTGGACCTGAGATTATATATGCTTGAGAGATTGCCAGTATGGGTGCTGGAAATCCAAAAGAAGTCGTCTGAGAGAGCAGCATGTACCCTTACTTGCTGAGCCATTTCTCCAACCCCAATAATTGAAAAACCTACTTAAAAGTAGTGACTCTTTGATAAGTTAATTTTTCAAATGGACGCAAGCCTGGATGGACCTGTTTTTGACTAAAGTAACAGTCAGGGAACTTGCATTTCATATTTGAAAGAGAGAGTCATGCTAAACTACTGGCATTTCATTTATGCTGTCATGTTTTGCAAAATCCTACATCACTTGACTGTCAGGTATGCCGAATTCTTTTTCTGTTACAGAGTGATGCTTTGAAATTCCCTGTGACAGAAAGTAAAAGATGGAGAAATGGTCAATAAAAGGCCTTTACTTTCTCATTTGAACTGCTTGGGAGAGTTGCCGCATGCCTTGAGTGCTCCAGGCTGAACACTATCTGAAAGAAGCACTTGACATCAAACATTACCAGGTGAACAGAACAAACCAGGCATTTAATCTTTCCTGTTTGCACTAATTGAGAATGGCTAGGATGCTGTGCCTTGCTGTAATGCTTACACAGCATTAGCTTGTGCCAGGGAGAGTAAGTGGGATTCATGAAGCCATTATGCTTGTTAGGGAGGAAAACATGTACATAGTGTCATTTTCCTCTGTGATACTGTGTGTCATTAATGTTACTGTCTGTCCAAGTCCAGAAGCTTATTATCATTTCTTGGTAGAGACTTTCCAAAAGAAAGAAAAAAAGCATAAGTAGTTACACTACCAAATTGACAAAATCTATAGTCAGCCTTAGACCATTCATTGATGCATAGAGTAGTTGTTCGGTAAAATGGGACTCAATAAGAAGAAGTAACCATTTTACATTTTTTAAAGCTCATATGGGTATAAAATAGACTTTTGAAATATGACTAAATTGAACACAACCCATTTCCAAAAAAGGTTAAAGTTTAATTGCAAGTTTTCTTTACAAATTAAGGCAGAGGTATACAGACAATTACTGCCATAGGGATGCTATTTATCTTCCAAATTCTCCAGTACACTTTTCATTAGTTCACGTAATATAGACGAATATATATATATATATATTCATATATTACTAGTATTTTTGTATTTCTATCAATGTGTACATTAAATACTGAAATATTCATTCTCATTCAGTTCAGTTATTCTAATTCTTTCAGTTATTAAAATTTATAAATGCTTAAACCTAAACTCTTTTTCAGGGTACATGATTATATTAGGCACTCTGGATTCTTTGTGTACTATTTTAAGGGCCACTAATGTTATGTACAATTAGCATTCAATAGACGACTCTCCAGAGAAAGCTTTATGAAATAGTAGAACATGTGACACACACACACACACACACACACACACACACACACACACACACACGCACGCACGCACGCACACAGAAAGAATACTAAATGTTAGCAAGGTTGATTTGTCATTTTTCTTCTAGTTGTGTTAGAACATGTAAAGCATAAGATGCCATAAAGAAGGCCATCACTCTAATTTAAAAAAATCTCAAAAAAGAAATAGAAGAAAATATCATCTTAACTATGTATTAGATGTACAATTGAACATTATGTTTTACTGTTTCATAATGTAAAATTACCAGGTATCTTCAATTTCCAAAGATAGTATTTTGCCTACTTAACTATAGCTTTCCTTTCTTCCCCATTTCCTAAGTTTTTATCATCTTACTTTCGAGCCTTGTGAATTTGTGTGCTTTAGTTAGCACAGGTAAATGGAGCTGCAGAACACCAACATTTTATTGTTATTCCTGGCTCATGTCACTTAACATACTTCATACTTGATGAATCATATCTGTGAATTCTTTTTCTTATTCATTCATTATTATTACATTAAAATATTCCTTATATACTTATTAAGACATCCCTCAATATCTGCTAGGATTATGTTTATCTTACCCTGTTGTGAATAATAGTATATAAACATGAGCATATTCATATTTTGATAACAAATGTTGTGCTATATTAATGCTTGTGAAACCATGAAATCATAGAGAAATTTATGTTATCTTAAGAAGTGTCATATTCACTTACATCCTATCTAAATTTTGCAATAGTTTGCTTCATCATATTCTTTTCTATGCTGACATTAGTACCTCGATTTGAAAGAGATTACAAGTTTCAATACCAAAATTCATCTCAGGTCTATCACAATTATATCTTTGTCTTAAGACCAGTATATCTGCAAAGCTAACATATTAACATTTTAATTATCTTCTCAAAGTTTTGCAAAATTTTTCTAGGTAGTACAGTCTTTTATATTGAATTAAGCTATTTTTTCTTATATGCATTAGAAAACAACTTTCTCCAAAATTAAATCCTTCTTTCCGTATTTAATACACAGACAGACAGACAGACAGACAGATAATCAGGTAGACAGAAAGACACACATGGATGAAATATTTTGCTTTGCTCTTTTATTAACTCTACTATTTCCTATGGCCTATCGAAATTCTGAATCTACTGTGTGCTAGGAAAATCATTAGAATCAGTTGCAAAAGACTTGTGAAGTATATGTTACATGTTCTGATGCCTTAGCTTTGAGAAAATACCTGGAATTTCCAAATGCCTAACAGGTTTCCTATGTGGTGTTGGCCTCTTTACTTAGTGACCCAGCTTTCTAAACTGCAGGTTGTGAATCACATGGGAATTACATAACTGAATTTGGGGTATATTAAAATCTAAAAATATTAAAGGATTCTGAACATGTAGCAGCCAGAAATTAATTCAAATTAAGATATGTAGGAAAATTGAAGTGTTCCTGTTGTACTCCCCAATGCTGTATCCAATAATACTAGTGCAGTATCTGATCTGAGCACTCACTGTGTATACTCTCCATGTGCACACAGTTATACTATTCAAGCCTTCTTCATTGTGTATGTAGTCATACTGTGTAAGTACTCTGTGTTGTGCATGCAGTCATACTGTGTAAGTACTCTGCATTGTGCATGCGGTCATACTGTGTAGGTACTCTGTGTTGTGCATGCAGTCATACTATATAAGGCTAATGAACATTCTTCAAAACAACTTGACTCACTATTTCAAAAGCATTATAGGTTATGAATTGCAGTCTTTATAGTCTATCATACAAAATATTTCCATCTGTAGAAACATAAGGTTTTAATCCTAAAAGCAATGAATTATTTTACTTTAATAAATCCTTAACACGTAACTGTCAAAGTAGTATAGATTTTAATTTTATTTTGTTATATGTCATATAAAATTGTTGTTTGCTTATAGATTCTTGTTGATTTGAGTTGCAAGTTATGATAAAAAAGAATTTCTAATTTCTTCTTTCTTCCATTTTTCTTAAAGTACAACTATATCCTTTTCCATACCTATGTTTGTTCTATAGTTTTACCCTGCACCTACTGAAATTCACCGAGCCACTCGTTCTTTGATCATTGTTGTTATATATACATATAAGTAAGTAGATATATAAATACAACCTCTGTTAAGTGTGGTTTGCATGCTCATGTTCTAGAGCTGACTGCTATTAGACAATCAATCAAGGAACTCATCCCTAGGGAAGTTTAAGTTTCCACGTCTCAGCAATTTCTAATTGCTTGTAGGTCTTTGTCTAAAATGACCCTGGATATACTTCTCTAATTATGTTTTACATATTTTTGACGAAGTCTATATTCAGCATTGCTATTCAAACAGCTAAAATATTAATCAACTCTCAAAATCATTGAAAATACTCTACACCATACTGCACAAAATATTCAGCCAATGTTTAACTTTTTATATAAGAGTTAAAAAAGTTCATCTCATTAGAATGAAAAATTGCTTCTTTCTTGAGCAGATGGTAATATTATAGTTAACTCAAAGTTGTCCTAAAGTCATTTTATGACATAGCAAATCTTATTACTTTATTTGCATATATTTTATCTACTTATTTACCAGGGATTATAGTAGTCCCTTGGACCTTAGTATGTTTGGCATCATGACGGAAGTTCCACTCAGGCCCTTAGATTGGAGCACATAGTCAGCATCTCCTGCCAAATTAAGATTGAAGTCTATAGTTCTGGAACAGTCCTTAAATATCCTAACCTTGTCTTCCGGCTTCTGTATCTGACTAACTGGTCTTGCTAACTGAGATGTGTCAACTCAGGATGTGTTTGGGATCTTAAAACTGTGGCATGGTTCACTGGCTGTCCTCAGGGCTGTGACTCTACCAGTGTAAAGAATGGCTTCTTATTGGTACAGTACCATAACTGTCCAACTGATGGCCCTGTAAGCAGCCAGATGCCAGGTGAATACCACTGTGCTGTAGGGTTGTGAAACTGAGCCCTCCTGGGAACAGAAAGATCATTTTATATTCCTCAAAACGAAAAAAAAAAAAAAACCCAAAATCACCACCTAGCTATGGCCACAGTCAATGCCATCTAAAATGACAGGAAGCTGAAGATAATTATTGAAAAATGAATAGAAGGTAGGGAGTCAGATAATACCTAATTGGTCACTATCCAGTCTGCAACTTTACTATCCCAAAGAACCTCTGCCTTGAGTCATTGGGCCCATTTGTTCCAATCATTTTGATACCCCCCTGTCCCAAAGTATTAGTCTCCCAAACACTCAAATTCTAATTGTCCCAGGAACTCGTTTAATATCATCAAAGATTAAGGTCCAGAGGGTATAGAAGCTAATTCCTTGGGATTTGGTACTTTAGAAACAGTTCCTTAACCATTCTCAACCAGACATAGTTCAGGACTGTGGCCTATGCCTGGACAATAAGGCCTGTATTATGTTAGGGCTGGAGCTAATCAAACAATAAACTCTACTTTGAAACCTAACAGTTGTAAGTGGGAGCAACCTAAGCTTACCATATGAGACCTCTAATGGAAGGGTGCCTGGTTAATGTCACCAAGACATCTGCTATTGAAGGAACCTAGGGGTTTTCACCAGCCTTATACCCACACACCTTGGGTTGAGGCTAGGACAAGTTTTATTCTCCACCCACAGGAACATTCTTGAGTAGAAAGTTCTCAGAATGTACTGACTGATGCTTGCTAGCCAATAAATTTAAATGTCAATATGCTTAGCCAATAAAGTTGAACTATAACCTTGTTTAGATAACCTGTGTCTCTAAAGAATATAAAAATTTTGTGTAACAGCCATGGGGGGGAGTGGTCAACTTCTTGTCACTGGCCTTGAGGGAATGATTGAGGGTAGACCCCAATGTGCTGGAAAATAAACCTCTTACTTTTGCATCAAACTGTGTCTTGGTGTCTCACTTGGGGGTATCTCGACAAGTATCATTGACTGAGGGTAGGGGATCTTACACTATAGTGCTTCTTTACACAGATTCCTGTAACCATATACACAGCAGGTTAATTCTAGGAATGGCCGTTTAGTGTATTCCTAGATCCCAGAGATTGCCAAACTTGCTACCATTAAAGATGTAGCTAAGTATGAATTTTCTGAACTGTTTACATTGGAGAAGAACCTACTCCTTTGTATCTGTGTGCCTATCAAGGGTGTCCATCTATAATGGAGAAGAGGGCAAAGACTACCAGAGTCCTGCATGGCCGGTAAGGGAAGTTGTGACATGGTTTCCTATTCCTGAACAGGGCCAGCAGGCCTTGGGCCTCCGTGAAAGTGTAGACTGTTGCTAGATGTAACACTTGTTTATATATTTTACTTTGTGTTCCTCCTTTGGCAGGGAATATCCCTCTGCCAAGGTTAAAAACTCCATGATATTCAGAGACAGCATGAGCCTGGGAGGTGAGGGTGTGTCTATGTTCTTAGAAGAAATGGCAAATGTTGTGGTTTTTAGGACAGCCCTTGAGACTGTGGGAAAGAACTCTGAAAACATGAGTTCAAAAATATGTAATTTCTTAACTATGTAAAATTATAAGGATGCAACATAAATTATATGAGGGGCTTCACAGACCTAAAAGAGCAGAGGCAGGTGAACTATGAGCCAGCTTGTCAGAAAGGTACAAAGGCAAGCAGATTCCTGAATGGAAGGTCTTCATGGGATAGTTTGTTTTGACTTTAGGCAAGGTAGGAATGTTAATCTCGAAAAATGGCAGGCAGATCAGTGAACCCATTTGCAATGTTAAAAAAGCAACAACAACAACAACAACAAAAAGCTATGTTTCTGGTCACTTTCTAAGAATCAAATGACTCTGCTCCTGAAATGCTGATTGATGGGATAATCAAAAGGGAACCTGGAGTAAATGACTGAATTTATATGTAATTAAAGACTGGATTATGGACTGTGATTGCTGAGCTATCTGTATGAACTGTTAGGAGATCTCCAGAAAAACTGGAAAAAAGGTGAGGAGGAAGGTGACCCTATAGGAAGGCCAGCAACTAACCTAGACCCTCGGTATCTCTCAGACATTGAGCCACCAACCAGGAAGTATATACCAGCTTATATGAGGCCCTCAACACATATACAGCAGAGGACTGGACTCAATCAGAGAAGATGAACCTAACTCTTGAGAGACTTGGTGCCCCAGGGAGTGAGTAAGTCTGTGATGTTAGAGGTAGGTGGGCGCATCCTCTTGAGATGGGGAGGGGGGGGTAGGAGGTATGGAATGTGTAACTGTTAAAGGTTGGACTTGGAGGAGGATAAAGCCTTGACTGTAAAAAAAAGATTAAACAATAAATAAACAAAACAAAACAAAGACTTATAGTTAATAAAAAAGAAAACAAGACCAGCATGTAATTATAAAAATAAAATAATGAATCTAAATAAAACATAAAAGAACTTTATTCTCTTTATGCCCACTATGATTTCTTGACATTGTATTATATATATAAATATATCCACACAGTATGTATTTACATGTAAATGTGTGTGCCTGTATGTCTGTATGTTTGTGTTTATTTTCCAGGTCCACTCATTTGTTCGATATCAGGTCATTTATTCAGGAGATTAGTACACAAAAATACACACACACACACACACACACACACAAAGAGAGAGAGAGAGAGAGAGAGAGAGAGAGAGAGAGAGAGAGACAGAGACAGAGAAGAGACAGAGACAGAGAGACAGAGAGACAGAGAGAGACAGGGAGAGAAAGAAAGAGAGAAAAATCCCAGTTTTTGTGTAGATGAATGAAAAATATTAGAATTATTTCCAATGAAAATTTACATGGTTACTATATCTATTCTGTGGGAGCAATTATATGCCATGAAGACAAGATTAATCTATAGTCTCACTTTTTCATACTTAATTGCAAAGAAAAAAGCTAATACTTGATAGATGTAATCAATGATAGTGACTATTATTCATTTGTAACTTTAAATTCTTAATTATTTCTTTTATTGCTTTGAAGTTATAAATAATTATGTCATATTGCCCTTCCCTTTATAATTCCAAACTCTTTCTTATACTCCTCATGTCTCTATTTCCAAACATGGTCCTTTTCTTACTAATTGTTGCTTTATACATATTTCCTTTCTAGTAGTTAACTTAATGTTTGCAGTAGGTTATTGTGTTAGTTACTTGTTTTACTGCTGCAACAAAACACACAACAGCAATCTAAGGAGAGCAGGTTCCCAGTATTCCATGGTTTAAGGATAGAATCTGTTTCAAGGAACTAATGAAGACAGGATAGCTGGTCATGTCAGTCACCACTGGTCAGCTTGACACCAGAACACATTACTGTTAATCCACAACCTGTCAAACCCTTACCCCATAGGATAATGGCTAGTTCATAATGCAAGATACATTGAGTTAATTAAAAAAAACATAGTACTTAACAGTTTAATGCTGCAAATTTTACTCTCAATATTACATTCATATGCCAATAATATGAACTTTGGAAAATACAGACTCAGAATCATGTAAAATGTTAGAAATTGGAAGAATTTACCCATTATAAGATGGGAAACATTTGTCATAGAATTTTTCATGATAACATATTATGAATGAAAATTTTAATATAGTTAGTAACTATAGAGCTCCTTTAAGAATAAGGCAGTTTAATAAAACTCCAATTCCTCGCCATTGTAGCAATGAAGGAGTGGTAAATGTTTTTTCATAAATAACACCATGTTTGGATTACACTATGAGTCAATTAAGAAAAGCCCATTGACAGTTGGGAAATGATACTGTTACTGAGTCTTACTTTGCATGGATAGTGATATTTTATTTAAAATTATTTCTTTAATAAATTATCAAGACCCATCTTCCATGTGGTCTAAACCCTCAGGGACTAGCCAAACTGCCCTGAGCAGCCTGCCATCCTATGGGGACCTCCATTCTCCTACTGCATTTCCTCCATGAGATTCTTGAACCATACCAGGACACAAAAGTCCTGCACTAACCAGAGGCACACAGGGCTACCTGCCTCCAAGGAGGCCAGCTACAGTCTGAGATACCCAGGCCAGTTAACACTAGAAATAACCAGATGGCAAAAGGCAAGTACAAGAACATAAGCACCAGAAGCCAATGTAATTTGACACATCAGACCAGTTTTCCTTCTACAGCAAGCCTTGGCTATCCTAATACACCTGGAGAGCAAGATTCTGATCTAAATCCTATCTCATAAAGATGATAGAGTCCTTTAAGGAGGATATAAATAACTCCCTTAAAAAATAAAGGAAAACACACGCAAAATGTTGCCCCTCCCCAAATTGCAATATACTAATTAAACTTTCTCATATTGCAAATATATAAGAAACACAAAATATACATAAGGCTCAACAGCATCTATTGTTTAAGTGTTCAGGGGGAAGGAGCTAGAAATGAAGACATAGAAGTTTTATTGTTATGATCTAGGAAGAGAGAGGTAACTGCTGGCACATACCCCAATACCCCTCCTAACAAATGACTTTAAGAAGCATAGAAGAAAAGGCTGGGCATCTCCTGTTACCTTCCTCATACAGAATGTGGCAACGCACAGAGTCATATGCATTCAAACCTTCATCTATATAGCACAGTAGACAGAAATTAATGTTTATATAGATTCTCTTGTAAACATTTTTGCTATGTTTGTTGACTTCCATGTTATCATCTCTATAACAGTATATGTTCTAGATTCAAATGGCAACAATAGATCCAATTTTGCTGAGCAAATGCTTGGAAAACATCAATATTTCTTAACCTGAGAAGGAAAGTCAACTGAATTCATCCTAATTCATCGTTCATCAGGAACTACAAAAAAATAGGATCTTCCCATGTGAGGAATGTGATAAGCAAAGCCTTCAGTTGGAGTGAATCTGTTCCATATAGTTCAGTCATTGAAAGCTGAATGATAAGATTAAATGACTCCATAAGAAAGGGACATGAAGGTTCCTGTCACACCAGGAAGAAAGACATTTAATCAGGTGGCTTAAATGAAGGCAGCCAGGCAATCAGCCCATTTCTATTTTTTTTCTGAGAGTTCTCTACAGGAAATTCTAAGGCCATTTTCAGTGAGATAGACTTCATTTAAAGCAAATCCCATTTTTCTTTTTAAAATTCTAGCTCAGCATTTCTTCCATTGACAAAAGAATACATTTTAGTACATGTCTGTGCTGTATGTAAATATTGCCTTTCACATTAAATTTCTTTCTAAATTTAATATGGTTAAATACATTCCCTTGGTAGTATATATATATATATATATATATATATATATATATATATATATATATATGCGTGTGTGGTGGTGGAGGCGACTTTTTCCCTGGACTATAGTGTAGTCCTCACCAGCAAAATTGGTTCCTGAATTCTACGTCTTCACTGAATGTTTCTTTTTCTGATGGAACCTTTTTCTTTGCAATAGAAACCCTTACTGCAACTAAAATCTCCAGAGAGGCCCATGCAAGGGACACATTTGCCAGCTGCTGTAACGTGTCACAGAATGTGATAGCAATGGAATTCTCAAGTCACTCCTCCTTTCTTTTCCACACAATAATTGCTTGTTTCCATACCCGTGAGATTGCTGACTCAACTTCTATAATTCTCAAATAACGTTTTGTCTTATGTATTTCTAGAGATAGAGATATTGTGTTTCTTAGATTTCTTGAATGATGACTTTTCTTTCAATACGTATTTGGCTTAATCAGATTATGTTTATACCTTGGTTTTGCTCATCTGAAACAACTTCAACCCCCAAACTAGGTATATATTCAGGAGTTCATGTAGCAAGTAGGACAGAATTGGATAAGGTTGACACACAGAAAAGGAAGCCAAGAAATGAGCATCAAGATTAAATTTACAATGGGCTGAGGGAGATACTTTTTAACCCCAATGCATTTGATACAACTTAATGTCTTCAGATACTTGAGAATAACCAAATTAGAACTCTTATAAAAGGAGAAGATACAACTTTAGGAAATAAGATGTCAAAAATCCTATTAAATTTGAATATAGCAGAGTAAGTAGATTAAAAACAATAAAACATTAAAATTTCAAGTGAGGGTCTCATCGGAATAAGTGGTATAACATCAAAAGAAAAAATAAGTCTATTTATAAATTAGATGGGGGCATATATTTGATTTATCATTTTATATTACAAAAATTTCAAATTTTCACATGTGTAATTATTTGATATGGTTAAATCATACTAAAAACAAATACAAGTCAGTCTTTTAGCTTCTTGATCATTCATTTACTGAGTCTGTACAGTGCTGGTAAAATGGTAAAGTTACTGTTACCCAAATCATCTTGAAGATTTGATAATACTTTTTTTAAACCCTTTTCCAGCACATAAATCTGGTGAACTTATATAGTAAAATAGAATGCTTCTTTTTCAAAATATACTTCTATTTATTTACTGCTGTGTATGCATGTGTGTGTATGCATGTGTGCGTGTGTGGGATTTTGTGTGTCTGTATATGTGTGTAAGCACCACTTGTGAGTAGGTTGCTATGGAGTACTGAAAATCAGGGTATCAAATGCTCATGCTTGTGAGTCACATGTGCTTGTGAAACATCCAAGATGGTTACTGGGAGCCAGGTTAACCATCGAAGGAGTAGCTAATGTTATTAACATGTGAGCACTTTTCCAGCCCCTAGAATATTTCTTTTAAAAACTCTCTATCTTCATTTTGATCTTCAATTTGTTTACCCGAAAGCATCGCAAGTACCATTTACAACTATCCTCCTGAAATGTATAATTTTTACAATTAGAACTACTTTTTTGCTTATTTATATAGCTAGATGTTAGACACATAAACTTTATTTAATAGTAGTTAAGGAACATTACTAAATTTATAAGAAATGTTTAATCTTGTGCTTCTGATATACAAAGCTTTGATTTGAGATATTATTTTCAGATTATCCAATTAGATTTCTCAAGTACAAAGCTATACAATGTAGTAAAATTCTGCTTGTTATCATAGGTTCAGACACAACAGAGGCGAATGACCACCAACTGAAATTTCAGAAATTTTGGACCTTTCTACCTCTTAATTTACTTTTTCTGGCATTCTGTTCAAACGTAATGTACTTTAACCATTTCTAAGTTATTAGGTATTAATTATCCTCTATATTACTATACCATTGTATTTCCATTCCAAAACATGACTGTAAAATGGACATGGGCTTATTTTAATTATGACCATTCTAACTATATGTTCTTAAGTCATAATACTGGAACAAAGACTCTAAAGATTTTCCAGGATGTTGAGGCAAGTCAGTCTTACAACGTTTATTAATTAACACTGTACTGTGTACATTGTACTGTACTACATAACAAACGTAGATATTATTATCTCATTCCTTTTCTCATTTGAAGTCTCAATACTTAAAACTTAGTTCTCTATTAGAATATGTTCAGTAGACACAATCCTGAGCTTTACAAGGTATATAATAGTCAACATTGCAGTTCTCATTTGGACTTGTCTTATAGAGCTAATAAGATGAATTGGGGGTGTATTGAGAATTGTAGATTCCCGGTTATTTGGGCCTTTGACTTCAGAACCAGCAAAATTTCAAAGTGCCTCTTTAAAAAGAGGAAGTCGTTCTAAAATCTTAGCATGTGTGAGAAGTCCATTCTAATAATGTGGTCCAGGTCCTTGGTCCATAAAATAAAGTCTCCTAATGTGCAGGGATTTCAGGGATACAACTTTTTTCTTGGGTTATCACTTATGGTGAAATGGGCTAATGTAGTGGGTGGAGTCATCCATCCAAACACCTGTAAGGAATCTTAGTAAACTCATTGCTTCACCAAGATAGACTTGCATGACACAGTTTCCTTGCTGATGGTTGGTACATCACGTTTAGGTGAACAAACATTTTCCAGGGTCCCAAGAAAAGTCACACAATAAAGCAAAGTAAAGGAGATCCCTGGTGAAGGTAATAAAATTTGAATGAACTTCAAAGGAAATACGTTAGCAAATTAAACTTTTTTCTTGAAAACTGCATCACCTACATTCACTTCAAATTCTTTGTTCTCTGACATTCTTAATGAAGAACAATGTGGTAATCATGAAGTGATAATGATTATGCAGTAATGTTTCCTATATAGGGGTAAATCCACAATCCTCACTTCATAAGTCTCTGAGTTAGATAGTGAAATGTCAGAGAAGAGAGTTAAATGTTGGCAAAAAGGGAATTGGTTTTAAATCTATAAATGCTCTACTGAGCATTTTGACACACTACAGTACTCAGAGTACTGAGTGCTCTGCTTCATTATTCCTCCATCATTCCTTCATTATAACAGAAAAATTACACTTAATTATTTAAAAAAGGTATATTTTAACATCTTATAAGTATACTGTAAGAGAAATTCCATAATTATATGGAAGTTGTATGGCTAACAGATAAAGAAATTAATAATTAATGAGTGCACTAATGCTAAAATAATAACTGAAACTCAGAGTCTCACAGATAAAAAATGAATGCTATAGACATTATATTCACATATATAAAATTATTCTATATATCTATATAACTATATCGAATGTTATATGTAAATATAAACAAAAAGCAAAATGGTCATATATTAGGCATGGTATAAAATCGAATATTGGATGCATAAATTAAGTCATAAAAGTGGTATAATTTTAGTAGTGATGCCAACAACCTTAATTAGAAGACGAGTTGTTAAGTAAAAATATTTTTATTTCTTTCACTCTATACATATATATATTTAAATATAAATATACTATCCTTGTTTATGTGTGTGTGTGTGTGTGTGTGTGTGTGTGTGTGTGTGTGTGGGTGTGTATCAGAGAGAGAAAACAAATATATTTTTACTTATAAAGTTTCTCTCTCTTTAAATATATATATGTATCTATGTACATATATATATATATTATATGTGCTATATATGTCCTGTGTATATAATGTAATTATTTGTGGAATAAAGGAATAAATGACATTAAAACAGTTTCATGGTATTAAAATTACATTTTTACTTCAGTTGTATGTTTAAAGAATAGAAATGAGCTGACTTTATTATCATGCAATTGTGATATTTTGTGAATTTTCTACTATGCTTCTGTGGTGTTTTCACTGCTAAAACTACCCATTTTCGAAATAAAAATATATGAATTAAATATTATGTTGAATATCATCTGCAGTAACCTGGGGTAATAAGGTAACATTTCTTAAGGCTGATCTTCAGATATCCTCAGAGTAACATTCACAAAATTCAAGTATAGATCAGGAAATACATCTTAGAAAAGTCGGGTTCCTTTGGGAGACAGTAATCTACTTACAATGTTAGTCATCCTTTTTATCTACTCATAAGTCAGAAAAAAAGATAAAGTTGCTCAAACTGCCAAACCATACCATTACAGTTCCATTCCTTCAATAATAAAATACAAATATAAAATGATGGTCATATGTCATTAACTCCATTTAAATTCTGGAAAAGCACTTACCAAAATCAAATTAAATTGTCTCTGCACAACCTGTATAGGATAATCATTATCTCACTTCCTATTCTATGAGGCTCTGGCATGATTTCTAAGTTTATTCATGTGCACTTTTAATTAAATTTATCTTGTGAATAGTAGACACACATTCAGAGTATTTTGGAGCTCTATGTTGTATAAAAATTAACTAAAAGAACTATTTAGTAAAAGAAGAAATTGAGTCCATGTTTCATTAATCATTCAGAAAGTTAAGATTCTGCCACTCTGCTAGTGGACACTGCTCTGCTTGGTTCAACGAATGAATGCTTAGTTGGGATTTGGGGTGGGGGTGCTTGATCATGGAAAATCAACAGTAATCATGATGGGATGGGATTGTACATTTTTCAGCATGTATATTGCTGATATTTCACTATGGTAATTTAAAGCAATCAGTGTTAAACACATCAGAATTAGATCCTCTAGTCTGAACGTAGTAGCTCTGAGACCATTAGATTAAACCATAAAGTTAAAATCTAAAGGCCAATCAGTTTGTTTTTACTTCTAATCTCTTTTATAATACATGTGCTTATTTATATTTATACTATTTGTATTTATATGCGTGTGGTGACCACGTAAGTGTGTTTCACCTGTGTGTTATGTTCATGGGTAGAGCATATTTGTTCCCCTAAAGTTAGAGTTCCAGGCTGTTGTGAATTAAAGGACTTGAGTGCTAGGAACTGAAATCTGGTTCTCTGTAAGAGAAGCAAGCACTTTTAACTGTTGAGCCATCTTTCTCTCTCTCCATTCTTATTTCTTATATTGTATCTTTTTGTCAAAAGATCACTAAATATTACTATATTCTGGTACTATTGGGTAAAAATTAAAGTATGTGGATACTGCTGGGTAATCTATGTTGTAAGTATGTTTTCCACTACTTTAGGTTTCAATTACAAGGTGTAAAATACATTCTTCACGTGTGTTTGTATATGATAACTGGAAACTCACTACTAACACTTAGTCTTGGATGCTAACCAACTAATGAAGAAAGGAAGGCTGTGATTGACAGCAGATAGAGTGACAGAGAATAAGTAGAAAGAAAGAAGATAACAAAAAAGCAATACAAAAAGAGACCTTCCACACGTCTCTACAACTTCAGAAGAGATGGTATCCATATAAAAAGCCAGATCTCTACCACCAGGACAATTGATTGGCCAAGATGGCATGACAAAATAAGACACTGTTCCTTTCTCACTTGTTCCCTTGGCACCTGAATATGGTTGTTGCAGTGATGGAGGCCAACAGTAGCTGATACAGTACCAGACGCACACAGTCTGAGGCCATCATCCCAAGAGCAAAGGATGATGTAAGGACGCAAGAGGAAACAGAAGCTTCTGAAACCTATAAATACAGTAATCATGAGTCACAGTTAGAATGGAAAAGGTCAATGTCCCAAACCTAAAGAATCAAATGAATAACAAAACAGGGAACTTTTTATGGTGTATATGTACACACACACACACACACACACATTTATATATATGTATATATATGTATGTATGTATATATATATATATATATATATATATATATATATATATATATACTTCTCTGTTTAAGAACTACTGCAATTAAATAAATGTCTGAGGTAACATTATTTCTTATGTTCTTGGTCTTTGATTCTGCAAGTCTCTTACAAACATAAAATAGACAATTGCAATTTATATGTATGTGCAAAAGTTATGAAAAGTATATATTTAGGGTTTATGTTCACAGTAAATTTTATATTTTTTAGGTATAACATGTAATGGTCCTTTATAATCAGTTGAAATGGCATCATTCTTTTAATATAATTAGTCCCTCTTTCAAAAATTACATCTTATTACTGGACAGTATTAAATGATGCTGGGGATATTGTAAATGAAGGAAACCCTAAAAGAAGTATAAAATATATGATTTTTATATAGAGGCTATTCATTAAAGAATTTGTTTATATACTTAGTCTAGAATCAGAATCCAGGAAAAAAGTATATATCATCTGTAATTTTTTTATTTATGATGTTTAAATTTAAATGTTTGGAACAATGTATGTATCTCCTGCATGGACTACATCTGGAAAATAATGGTGAATTGCATTTCCTCAACTTTATAAAAAAACCCTATATTATTTATTTTGATATAGTTAAAAGAAATTTAAAAGGTTATTTCTGCAATTAATAAACTAAAAACTTAGTGTGATATCAATTTGACCTCAGAGAGGAGGATCAAAAGATTGAAGAACTATTTTATAGAATGTGGTTTCTTTCTCACTACTTCTATAACAGAGATGACATTAAAGAGAATTTCCTACACTGCACAGTAGCCCTAAGACATGCTTCTACTATAAATGACAGGCGGAAGATTGGAAATGATACTGAACTGAGTTTTACATTTCCCGTGTCTCCTGGCCTTTGGCACTGTGGAGAAATGACATTCAAAATTTTCTGTACTGCTTTTCCACAGTAGTTGGCAAAATCCTGTTTGTACTTTGCCCTGACAATCTGTCAGAGCAGAATTAGTTTAAAATCCTCTTACCTCTTTTTTGATGCACAATTGAACACAAATTATCTTCATCCCCTGATGCTGGGACTTTATGAAAAGTTATTTTCACATATTAATATAAATACTGTAATGATAATTTAAGTGACGCAAAACAGTTATTTTTTATTCATTGCGGTCTACTTTATAGATATGTTATTTTCCTAATTTAATACATATTGGTATTCTATCACCATTATGAGGTGATATGAAAAACCAATACCATGTGAAACATCTCCCCATTCAAAAGTAGTTCTGAAATTGGCAACTATTATTGAACAAAGATCTTGCTTAAGGGTTGTTGTAATTTAGGTAAAAACATTACAAGGGGGCATTTGAAAAGTTAATAATGGCCTATATGTAAATTTGAGACATGAATGTTGAATGTGGTTGGGTTTATGTCACACTTGAAGTGATTATCAGAGGCAAAAGTCTTTAATTCAATTGTGGAAATTCATTCACTTGGGAACAGAGTGAGGAAGGCACAGTTATCTATCAGAATCTCAGTTGAAAGAAAACTATAATTAGCTTTAGATGTCATAGAGATAATTGATACATTCAATGTGCCAAAAGTTATTTAGAGGGTGGTGAAGAAACTGAACCAGAAGATAGTGAAAATGGTATAGAAGTAACCAAGCATAAAAGCTACTCTGTTCTAGTGTGAGACAGAAAGAAAGCCATGCTTAGGCACAGGGCCACGACTGCAAGGCATCTCAGTCCATGGACAAGTCTATCACTGTGCATTATCCTCAACACTGGGTTTTCACTGGACACTTTAAAATAACCAGAGGTCAGTTTCATCACATGATTTTTATTTGAAATATTTATTGGAATTATGACTTCACTGACTGACATGTAAATAAGTGACATCACTGAGCTTTAGACAATAGGATAATATGTTCACCATGAGAGTAAAACATTGGTCAACAGCCATATTATGATATATATATATATGTATATATATATAATCATCTTAGATTTTGACTGTCCCTTACAGACTTGCTGCTTGAGTACTCAATCTTTCATGCATTACACTCCTAGGTCATTAAATCTTGAAATTAAAAACATGAAATCTAGTGAAGGAAATTAGGTCTTTGGAGATACATCCTTGAAAATGATTTAGGAATCTGTCTCCTTTTCCCTCTGTTTTCTGGCTACTCTAACGTGAACATTCTGCCAGCTTTCTCTACAGTAATATGAAATAAAAAAATTATGGACTAAATCAACTGAGCCATGACCTAAATTAACCTTTACTACTTATAAATAAATAATTTAGCCTTGTCATTTTTTAATCTAGAAATCTAGCACAGCATGTTCAAATTATTATATTTTTTATTAAGAAAAAGATAACTAAGGAACATATCTATGCCATAAAGTATTCATGATAAATATCAAATTATAAGAATTGAGTAGTTGGCTATTCTGTAGACCTTTTCTGAGTATAATGACAATTACACACACACACACACACACACACACACACACACACACACAAAGACTTGAAGATTTTTGTAAGTTATCTTTGAAATGACAAAGTACATATGGCACTAAATATCAAGTTACTGAAGTGGTCTATTTATAAAATTCACACACAACATACACTGCACATAGAGTAAGCATCTTACTTATAAAAAGAATATTCAAGCATTTTTATGTGTGGTCAAATATTTAATTAAGGACCAATCCCTAGATCTACAAAATATTAGACTAAATTACACATTTTATACCTAATCATTTTTAGAAAGAGGCACTTCAGAGACTTTATATTTGGTGAGCAAATAATAAGTAAACAGTTCAGTAAGTTTCACTTTATTTTAGTAGGCAACTAAGGCATGAAGATGGTTTCTCTATATAACTGAGGCCCAATAGAGAATAAGCTGACAGAGAGAATTCTTATAAGGTGCTCATAGTTATAAAAGCAAACTTATTTCAGGTCTCATTAATTACTATAGACAAGCTTCTTTCACTTACCTCTCTTTACATTTCTGCCTGTGCTCATGGACTTATCGGAGGGACACGGGCATCGCCCTTCACATTTGATAGAGATCTGTTTTCCTAAGACACATGCCTGATATTCTAGTTTGCACTGTGTAAATAAACAAGAAAGAAAGAAAATATTAACTCAAATACATGTAGACTTAATTATATTAAGAGGTCAAAAATGCATAGGCATATTATGTGTACATGTAATTTCCACATGATTTCATTTATATCTATATTGCTAGGAGAAATCCTACATGTTCTACACAGTTAATTGTTATATGGATAAAGCAGTACTGTAGCTACTCGGGGGGCCATTTTGCTGATCAGTGACAAAAGATTGCAATAGCCAAGGAATTGCCAAGGAAAAGAATGATTTCTTTCCTCTTCTCTGTTCTTTTTATCTCTTCTCTACTCATTTTTCTCTTTTCTTTTCTTTGTATCTTTTACTTCCTTTTTTTCTCTTCTTTTGTCTTTTCTAGACAGGCTTTCTCTGTGTAGTCCTGAGAATGTGTATCTCAGTTTGTAGACTAGGTGGTGACTGAACTCAGAGATGGGCCTATCTCTGGCTCCCTAGGTTGGGATTAAATATGTGAGTCACTACTGCTCGCCACACCATTTCTATAAATGGATTACAGGGGTTAAAGATATAAAAGTACAGGAGAATGATAAAGAAATCAACAGTCTATCACCTGAGCTTTCCTTTGCTTATATTCCTATTTTTAGTTATTTGACCATCTCTCCTTGACTCCATGACTTATCTCTCCTTTTTGACTCTGTTTAGGATACAGACTTGATGGTGTCTTTAGTCATTGACTCGTACACCCCTAAGAGGTATAATAAAATACATTTAAAAATCATTAAAATATTTACATGTATAAGTTGACAAACATAAAATTATTTTTTTTACCTTTGATTTTCCACAAAGATAACACTTCAAACATACACGGATGGAGATACCAAATATGCATATTTAGGTACAAAATTAATATCACCTATATCTTGAATACATATTTATAACATACAGTATACATGCTTGCATTTTATATAGGAACATATGTTGTGAATACATACATAAAGACACACACATATTGCATACAAAAATTTTAAGTGGTGTTTCTCTAAGTCTCAGGTGTGAACCAATTTGAGGTCCTTGTGAAACTTAGCTTTGTAATATAAAACTGTGATGTGGTAATTGTTAATCCTCTCTAAACTCTTCTGTGAGTGCACACGTGCTTCTTGCTATTGCCCAATGTTCTGGATTCAAGAATGAAAGGCACAAACATGCTGGGTTAATCTTAATATGGTTTAAGCAACTCAATGGTTGGTTACTTACAGACTTCCCTAGAAATAACATACTTTCTTCTCTAATATTCCTGAATTATTTCCTACTAAAATTTATATTTCATCTCAGCTACCCCAGATATAGTTGGGAGAGTGGCCCTGGAGCCCCTCTTCCCTGATTCTCACATGGTTGGTTCTCTCTCATCCTCAGCCTCATGCTTGCATTATATTCCTTTCCTGACATGGCGATTCAAAAACTTCTCCTCTCTCATCATCTTATGGGCAACACACACACAGAGACACAGACACAGACACAGACACAGACACAGACACAGACACAGACACAGACACAGACACAGACACAGACACAGACACAGACACAGACAGACACAGACACAGACACAGACACAGACATAGACACAGACAGAGATACAGACACAGAAACAGACACAGACACAGACAGAGATACAGACACAGACACAGACACATAGACACACAGACACACAGACACACACACACACACACACACAAACACACACACTAATCAGGCTTCTCTTCAGATTGTTTCATTATTACATATGACATAGGCTTAGAACTATTAGTAAAAGCAACAATACACTTGCTATTCTATCATCCAAGTTCCACAGCAGAGTCAATGTACAAAAAACATTGAGAATTTTGAGTACCAGTCTCTAAACATTGCAAGTAATACTATTTTTTTCAAATCTTCTCATGTAAACCCCCATGTAAAATAACCAGGATAACAACATTTGTCCCTAGATTTTCAAAATTTTTTCCTTTACCAAATCCATGAGTTATTATAAGCAAGAACATTTTTATAGTAGTTAACAAAACAACTGGAACTGAAAGAATACTATTAAAATACTACGACAAAACTGATTTTATACTTTAGTTTTGTTTTGGCTTCTCTTGATCTCTTCTAGAAAAAAAGAAAGACTATAAAATATTAAGCCTTAAAGTCCCTCTTAAGATAGTGTTTTATAGCTGCATTTTTGACACGATAAAAATTTCTAATCTAACTCCATCTTTTAAGAGGCTATGATTACCATCCTACACATAAGAAATGTATATGCTAATTCTGCTCTAACATGATTTCTTTAGAAGTTGCCCCTATAATTTACTCAGAGCAAATTATATTAAAATTAAATGGAGTAGACATTCTGGCTCCAATGTGAAATGCACCAGCAAATAATTTAATTCAGCTGACATCAGGAAGCAATAAAGTCATTCAGTGACTAAGAATATCACTCACATTGTTACAACACTTCATTTTTCTTTTTGAAAAACTCTTTAGTGAGCAAACAGAATCTTAGACCGTTTTTGCAACAAATGACTAAAAACTGGTCAATTTTGCAGAAGTTTGCAAGGGAGAAAAGGCTCCTTCATTGGAAGAGAACTTTCAAAATTATTTCAATGTTTTAATAGTTATAAAAAAGATTGTTTTTATAAAAATCATAGTAAATTCTAAATGCTATAGAATTTTGAACATCTAATCTACTATATAAATAGGAACTTAATTGCAAATGCTTTAGTGAGAAACAAATTAGTTAATTTAATATTTTTATTTTCACTTCTGTCAACTTATAAGTATGCCTTGCACTTTGTGATGTGAAACTTTTAATTCATTACACAATTTATAAAATTTGCAAGACTCAGGAGCCATGTAGGAAAGGCAAATACTAACAAGTAATATTCTGGAGATGACTCATTGTTTTGCATGGCTTTAATGGGTAAATATTCTGATTTTTAAGGTCTTCAGAGATTTCATCTCAGTATGGTTCTTGTTATTATGTCATTAAATACTTTAAAAATTAAATAATATTGTGATCCCTGGGCATCAGTCTGCTCTATTGGGCAGATTTTCTGCAGATCAATGATTCTAAGGATCTAAGGATTCTATAGAATTCTTAAATCTATACAGGTAATTTTGAGTCCTCTAAGAATATAGGCTGAGGGCTCTGTATTCCTTCATGTGTCGTGGGCTCATTGTACTAGGATAGAAAGCAGACTTAGAATAGATTTAAAATTAGGGGAAACATCCCTCTGGACTAGCTGTGGAACCATTATCTGATAACTGGGGTCTTAAACTGGGAATTGATAATTTATTGTAGATACAAGGACAGAAGATAAAATATTGACTAGATTTATCTATACAAAACTTCAATATGAATCAGAAATGAGGCAGATGATTTGCCTCTTGACAAAACCATGCTAACTTAGTGACTTTAAAATTATTGTTTTAAACTTTTAATGAACCTATGGTGCAAGTAACAGATAATGAATGCTTCATTAGATAATTGGTCTTAATGAAAACACATGTAAACCTTTCTGTTTTAACGTCTTATTTATATTATTATTTGAATGTGTGCTTTATCCTTGTCAACTTTAGAAAAAAATATGCTTAGACTACGATGTGACCATGTTCCTGGAAAAGGGATAAGGAGTAGGAATGATGAGAATGAGGGTAGAGAGAGTAGAGAGAGCAGAGAGAGCAGAGCAGAGGAGGCAAGTTATTTTTTTAACATAAGTTACTTTTTATGTAGGAGCTTTCTCTTTAGTTCGCTTTTTACTAACAGAAATAGAAACAGAAGTCTTTTCTTTCTCTGATAAATAAAGGTTGGAGCTTATTTTTCAGATAGAATGAGTGAGTACTTTTGACACTGCCACTGGCACTAACTCTATGGAGTTTGCTCATGGGGGCTTTTGCTATGTTGACTCTGTGTGTGTGTGT
Source organism: Rattus norvegicus (assembly GCF_021556685.1). Classification (NCBI taxonomy): domain Eukaryota; kingdom Metazoa; phylum Chordata; class Mammalia; order Rodentia; family Muridae; genus Rattus; species Rattus norvegicus. The sequence continues at coordinate 32,578,020 of NC_141549.1, forward strand.
GTGTGTGTGTGTGTGTGTGTGTGTGTGTACGCGCGCGCGCGCATATGTGCCTGAACGTTTATATGTATATGCATATTTACTTTTGTAAAAGGTTTTCTTTCTGTGAGCAAATGAGTTTCCTCTTCTGGCTCACGAAAAGTGAATTGCTCCAAGCCACCCTCTCAGATGGCCAGTGAGAAATCAAGCTTCCAGGAAAGAGAAAAAGTAACTCTAACAATAAATGCTTTCAATATGGCCCTGCTACTATACAGCAAGCTCTAATTACCAGAAACTAGTGGCATTTAAGCATTTGAATAACAAAGAGTTTAAGAAAGGTAAATACTACTGAAAGCGAGCTACTTTTGCCCCAGCTATCACAACTCCTGCCACCACTACTGCCAATGCCCCAATCTCTGCACTCCAAGCTTGAGATAGGCTGACTGTGCACAAAGTCATCAGAACTCACTTTTCTTTCCCTCCCAACTGCTGGAATAAGTTGCACTGCACTTGGCATGATGACTTTGCTTTTGGAGATCAGGCTCAGGCTCAGATCCTTCTTGCAAAGACAATCTCTGTACTGACTAAGACATTTCCCCAGACCAGCAGTACATTTTTGTTTCATTTTGAACATAAGGAACAAGTAATTGTGGTGAATAATGAATTATCATCACAATGCAAAGACTGTCTGTTTAATGACATTTATTCTACCACATCTAAGGATCAAGGAGTATTGTGGAAAGGGGGGGGGTGGACAGAATGTAAGAGCCATACAAATGAAGAAAAATGCAAAGTGCGTCATCTATGTGGTGTGGCACAGACCTTACATGTAGATGACTGTTCATGAACAGGAATATGTCTGCCAACAGCTGGGACAAGACAGTGGAGGGGCTCATTGAACTGTGTGCTTCCCTATTAACATATTTGCTACTGATAATTTTCTATGGTGGATTTAATTTCTTCAGTTAGGTACCCGTTGGAGAGCCAAGCAGACAGTAATGGATAGTTTCAATCAGATGATCACTAGAACACCTAGAGTCTAAGCTCAGTATGTCACAAAACAAAACACAAGATGACAATAATACTGCAAGATATAAAAGTATGTAGGGATGAAAATAATCAGAGTGCATGGTATATATGTATGAGGCTATTAAATTTAATTCATAAACAGGCTTATTGTAGATGAGAATTTTTATAGTTCCTGGAGAAAACTTACTCATTTTTATATAGATAGACAGTATAAAATAATTTCTAGGAAATTATTTATGAAATTTTACTTAAATATTAATGTGAACATCATCCATTAGCAAAATTTCTTAGGCATAATCATCATTAAACCAACACATATTCTCTTTAAATTTTATATAATTGGAATGAATTGTATCTTTACAGAATATTTTTCACAAATAAAAGAGTTTATTCTTATAATGATTCACCTGGATGACATTTCCTTAACAAATTTCTAGAAATACAGTTCAACTAGAGAATATTAGTATATTGAAACAAACCCTCTTTCAAGTGATTTCATCTTCGTCCACTACTTCATTTCTAATTTACTATGTCAACTTCCTTAGTTAGCAGAAAGTTGAAATATTTATCAAGGTATAACTGAAGCAAAATATCAAACAAAGGGCATGCTCATTAGTCAGTCAATAGTTATCATATTCAAATAATGTAGAGATTCATTTCTGATTACAAATCTGAGTCCTGGATGTTGAAACATAGTCCAAGAATTAATCTGCATGAGGAAATTTTTGAGCACTTAGGAAAAAAATTAAAAAAAAAAACCAAACAACCAAAAACCAACCAAACAAAACACAAGAAAAATACAGGATATAATCCTTATTATCTCTTTTCGTCAAAATATGGTCCCCCTAGGTGTAGTGTGGCTAGAAGTGAGTTTACTTCAGCTTCAAATAAAACTATAGTTATGGATATATTACTTTACCTACACATAGAAACCAGGGAATTCAAGTCAGTTGAAACAGCTTGTCTTATTCATAGAGCTGTATGGACAAACATGTCTTTGTTGGGTGTGCTAGTATTTTTGATTGAATACTTTAGTCCGGTGACTCTTCCTAACCCCAGAATTGTCTGATGCTTTGAAAAATGTTGGCCATTGCATAAGACTTTAGTCTACCTTATTTTTAGGGACTGTTTTCCCAGATTTGCTTCTGCTAGAGTGGAAACACTAGCAATTCTTAAGTTATAACAAATTGAGATAAAGAAATGGCAGGCAACTTTCTGATACTAATCCCACAATAGTTATCTTATAACCATTTAGTCATTTATTTAATAATGACCATATTTTCAATATAAACCGTATCCTTATATTCAGGGTACAGATACACCTGTTCAAGATGACATCAAAAGTAGTTGCACAACAGATGGCTTAGGGTAGTTGATCTCAGTGAGAATATTTCTCTTCTATTGCCTAGGAACAGATGGAGATATTATTGGCCAAGGGTTGGTGAACTGCTTTTGGCATTCACTAGGTAGTGCCATGAAAACATGCTAATCTTATCTAGGTTGAATAGCTGAACATCTGCCTCCTCCCACCCCAGAACAAAAACACCCATGTGATTCTACAGCTAATACTTTTGGGCTTTAAACATCAACATAGACAAGACTGCAAACACTTAGAGGGCATTGGTGTATCAAAAGATAATGAAAGGATAAATTAAACTCTCTAGATCCTATCCTTATTTCTCCTAGGAAACTGTTCTTGAGTGTTCACTAAAATGGCTTTCATGAAGTAAAAATATAGTTACAGACACATTACTTTACCTACTCATAGAAACCATGAAATTCAAGTCTGTTGAAACAGTAAAATCTATAATAAATTGTGGCCTTTTTTGACTGAGTCAATACTGTTCATCACACACTGTGTAAGGCAGTATCTGTAATATGCTGTGGTTATTGAAATGAGATTGGCATATTTTACAACCATTTGACATCATAGCTGAATGACTTATGTACCTGACCCAAAATGTTTTTTGTTTGTTTTTCTTTCTTCAACAGAGCAAAGACTAGGAATTAAAGAAGTTGCTAACCAACAGATGAACTGTTAAGGAAAATTTAGTGTGTGTGTAGGAATATTTTGAAAATCAATGTTAAAAATTTCAGGAAAACTAAAATGCATACTAAGTGAGTTTATACAATCACAGAAAGAAAAAATATTTTCTCTTTCATCAGTGGAATATAGCCAACACACAAATGTATGCAAACAAGTTTACATGTGAGGACATGATAACATGAAGGAAAGAGATCAAGAAAGGCTGAAGTTAAGGGCATGAGTGAAGACTAAGCAGAAATAATGAATGTGAATTGTGAATGGGATCTAAACCTATGCATTTTAATTCATGCAGGATTTTCTTTTTTTTTTTGATTTTTTTTTTTATTAACTTGAGTATTTCTCATATACATTTCGAGTGTTATTCCCTTTCCCGGTTTCCGGGCAAACATCTCCCTCCCCCCTCCCCTTCCTTATGGGTGTTCCCCTCCCAACCCTCCCCCCATTGCCGCCCTCCCCCCATAGACTAGTTCACTGGGGGTTCAGTCTTAGCAGGACCCAGGGCTTCCCCTTCCACTGGTGCTCTTACTAGGATATTCATTGCTACCTATGGGGTCAGAGTCCAGGGTCAGTCCATGTATAGTCTTTAGGTAGTGGCTTAGTCCCTGGAAGCTCTGGTTGCTTGGCATTGTTGTACTTTTGGGGTCTCGAGCCCCTTCAAGCTCTTCCAGTTCTTTCTCTGATTCCTTCAATAGGGGACCTATTCTCAGTTCAGTGGTTTGCTGCTGGCATTCGCCTCTATATTTGCTGTATTCTGGCTGTGTCTCTCAGGAGCGATCTACATCCGGCTCCTGTCGGTCTGCACTTCTTTGCTTCATCCATCTTGTCTAATTGGGTGGCTGTATATGTATGGGCCACATGTGGGGCAGGCTCTGAATGGGTGTTCCTTCAGTCTCTGTTTTAATCTTTGCCTCTCCCTTCCCTGCCAAGGGTATTCTTTTTCCTCATTTAAAGAAGGAGTGAAGCATTCACATTTTGATCATCCGTCTTGAGTTTCGTTTGTTCTAGGGATCTAGGGTAATTCAAGCATTTGGGCTAATAGCCACTTATCAATGAGTGCATACCATGTATGTCTTTCTGTGATTGGGTTAGCTCACTCAGGATGATATTTTCCAGTTCCAACCATTTGCCTACGAATTTCATAAACTCGTTGTTTTTGATAGCTGAGTAATATTCCATTGTGTAGATGTACCATATTTTCTGTATCCATTCCTCTGTTGAAGGGCATCTGGGTTCTTTCCAGCTTCTGGCTATTATAAATAAGGCTGCGATGAACATAGTGGAGCACGTGTCTCTTTTATATGTTGAGGCATCTTTTGGGTATATGCCCAAGAGAGGTATAGCTGGATCCTCAGGCAGTTCAATGTCCAATTTTCTGAGGAACCTCCAGACTGATTTCCAGAATGGTTGTACCAGTCTGCAATCCCACCAACAATGGAGGAGTGTTCCTCTTTCTCCACATCCTCGCCAGCATCTGCTGTCACCTGAGTTTTTGATCTTAGCCAATCGCACTGGTGTGAGTGAAATCTCAGGGTTGTTTTGATTTGCATTTCCCTTATGACTAAAGATGTTGAACATTTCTTTAGGTGTTTCTCCGCCATTCGGCATTCCTCAGCTGTGAATTCTTTGTTTAGCTCTGAACCCCATTTTTTAATAGGGTTATTTGTTTCCCTGCGGTCTAACTTCTTGAGTTCTTTGTATATTTTGGAAATAAGGCCTCTATCTGTTGTAGGATTGGTAAAGATCTTTTCCCAATCTGTTGGTTGCCGTTTTGTCCTAACCACAGTGTCCTTTGCCTTACAGAAGCTTTGCAGTTTTATGAGATCCCATTTGTCGATTCTTGATCTTAGAGCATAAGCCATTGGTGTTTTGTTCAGGAAATTTTTTCCAGTGCCCATGTGTTCCAGATGCTTCCCTAGTTTTTCTTCTATTAGTTTGAGTGTGTCTGGTTTGATGTGGAGGTCCTTGATCCACTTGGACTTAAGCTTTGTACAGGGTGATAAGGATGGATCGATCTGCATTCTTCTACATGTTGCCCTCCAGTTGAACCAGCACCATTTGCTGAAAATGCTATCTTTTTTCCATTGGATGGTTTTGGCTCCTTTGTCAAAAATCAAGTGACCATAGGTGTGTGGGTTCATTTCTGGGTCTTCAATTCTGTTCCATTGGTCTATCTGTCTGTCTCTGTACCAATACCATGCAGTTTTTATCACTATTGCTCTGTAATACTTCATGCAGGATTTTCATCATTCTGGTATATACTGGGTTTATCATTGATAAACTTATCAGTAAAAAGAACAGCTTCAATGATTGTTTTTCTTTATGAAACAGCAGCATTTTATTATACTCAAAGAACAAACTGGAAAATAAGAAAGAACAGGAACCACTTTTAGGTTTCAGTCTTCCTTGAACTAATTTATCTCCTTAGGAAACCCAGTCACGATATCAGGAACACAATAAAAGCACACATGAGCAGGGTTTCCTAGTTGGAGCTGGAAGTAAGTCTTCCATAGAAAAACACCTCCATTTGTTCCTCTAATCTGCACTTTCCATGGAAAGACAAAGGAAGAAGCATTAAATCCATTCATCCAATTGGGATATGTATTTAACACAGAAATACCACAGCTGTGATATCACAAGTCCGAAGTGAAATATAGAAACAAGCATATTACAACCATCTTTTTTATAGTGGGCACTGCATTATCATTTTCTATATGTGACACTCTGTTGAAAGAACACACGTTATTTTAGGAAACTTTTTCTGTTCTCACCAAAAGCTGTATTTAGGGGAACTTATTTTTACATTGCAAGAGTTTATTATGTGCCCTACTTAACAAAGCAGATGGCCCACACCAAAGTAAGTGTGTATGTCATCCAATCAAAGAAGGTATAACAGGTATAGGGAGTATATACTTGGTCCAAACTGGGATATCAATCTTTTGTTATCACTGAACAGCAGTGCCCTTACATCTTGGGTTTTAGACTCACGGAAGGTCAATTAACTAGCATAAACACAGTCTTAAAAAAATACCTTCCTAGAGTGAACTCGTCATTGACATTAGAAGAAAGCCCTTTGATGACATCACTTAAAACAGAACTCAGAACTTCTGTATGCTGGAGAGGGCATGATAATGAATTCTTGCTTAGACATTCTATTTAGTCCTTCATAGAAATTTGGCTTGGAAGATATCCAAGTAGCTTTTTGGTGGTTTCAATATTTGGGGCTCCAAGGGCAAAATAAACCTGTAGAATTTTTCAGATAATACTGCTACTCTATTTGGATGGATGACTTTGACTCCATTATTTTGTTATTTGATATTAATATATCATGCTTGGACTCTGTGGGGCTTTTGAGATTCAATAATATTATATATTTTATCAACATAATCAGAATGATCAAAAATGTACATTATGAGCCTTCTATATTATCTATAAAAATTTGATATAGTATACATTGGGATAAACTGTTAGAAAATGTACTCTAAAGTATTTATGAGGTTACCTCTCTTACCACATGGTTCATATAACTCAGTAAGAAAGTCTAGGCTTTGCAAACCTAACAAAATACATCAGGATCTATCTATCATCTAATCTATCTCATATATAGTATTTACGTGTGTGTGTGTGTGTGTGTGTGTGTGTGTGTGTGTGTGAGTGTGTGTCTGTGTGTGTGTGTGTGTTTGTGTGGTGTTGAATTCTTCTACTGTTTAGAAACAGTGATCCTCTAGCTACTCGTACAGGTAAGTGTGGGATGATGTCATCATGCAGGTGTGGACAGGTACAAGATAGAACGAGGCCTATCACTGGATGAGAAGGAAGGATGGGCAGGAGAAAAGTTTGAGGGAAGAGGAGGAGACTGGAACAGAAGGAGATAGGAGACTGGAGGATACTGCAGGAGAAGCTGCAGAGAGAACATGAAGGTTGATGTTAAGATTGCACTCATTGTATTTATAGGTTGTTATGAATATTCTCAAGGCATGGATGTGTATAGGGCTTTGTATGTTTAGGTGGGCAATCATGTCTTATCAATTGGATCAAAGGTTATTGGGTTGTGTGTTCTTTCCTGTGATGATTTAACTTTGGGAGGGTGTGTGGCAGCAGAGACACTGGGCCATCAAGGAATTGGGATGTGTGTTTCTAGCAAGATATCTACCAGATACCTTGGGGCACTGCTGTGTCAGATATAGCAGGCTAAGAGAAAGCCATTTTTTATATAATTTTACAACAACAGATAATGTATCAACTTGTGGGCGAGAATCCACTAGTAATCTTAAGATTTGAGAGAAAAATTTATTTTCTAAGTAAGAGGGGATCAGCACCATGATGGCCCAAGCACGGGAACCTTAAGCAAAGAAAAGGTTTAGTAGGTACACTGCTTTGTGATAAGTAATGGCAGCTCAGAGAGTTAGAGATTAAAAGCTGCTTTTTAAAGAAAGTTGTTTAGAAAGTCTTTCAGGATGCTCATATTTCTTCTAACGTGGGTTCCACGGGAATTGTGGGTTGAAATACTAGTTAGGCAAACTACTTCTTAATGACAAATATTATTAGAAGGTAATTAAGTTTGTTTTCAAAAAGAAGAGAGTACAGAGATTACCTGAATCACATGAGCATTTTGATCCCTGGTTTGCAACTTAGATAGGGAAAAATTAGTGACTCCAAGTAGAGTATTGTGATATTTACAAGTTATTATGGTTAAATAAAAATCTGTAGCTCTGGGTAGAGAGCCTAACAGATGAATATACTTTGGGCTAAAGTCCTGGTTTGATAAGTTGCTTATTGATATTAGAATTGATAGAAGGCGTTTAGCTTGTTTTATGAATTACCTTGCTAAAGGCCATATGACTCGTTGATGTTGACTAGTGAGGGCTTGTGGTTATATTTTATATTTACCACAAGAGGAAGCTCAGATTCTCTTAATGTGGGCAGGTAAGTGCTTGAATAACTTGACATACTATACAGTTAGGCATACATTCTGGGTCTTTTGTTACTTCCCATACAAAGTCAGGCTGGTGTTATTGTTGTAAACTGTTAGTAACCCTTACAGCCTTTGGAACTACAATATTATGAACTCAATTCTCCATCTCACCTACATGTACTCCCTAGAGTGTTGTCCATGTAGGCTTAAGATGGGAACCTGATTAGGCTGCCTTTCCCTTGAGGCACCTGTCTTTCCTAGATTGTAAAATGATCAACAGTCTTTTTGAATTTATTGTTAAGTAGTTGATGAGAATAAAGGAGGAATTTCAGTTACTCTTATTAAGGAGACCTAGTTATTTTGTGGTCATAGAAGGTGAATACCAAATGTTCCTTACGTCTGAAATAACTGAAGGAGGAAAGGATGTTGATGGGCTACTATCTTTCAAAGTTAATTCTACATTCCTCATTCCATTTAAAGAGCCCTATGAAAGGATTTCATGTCCTTTACATTTAACACGCACCTATCTCAATCATTCCCTGTCTCAATTTGCCTACCCTTCTGGAGAAGTCAAGATGGGGGAAGCCATGACCTCTCAATATTATGATGTGTTTCTCCTCTTTACTGTGAACCATTTGGTAGCTAGCTTAATTTTGCTCCACTTTTGCTTGAAAAAATTAAACCTTTCAGTTAATGATCCTCAAGCTTTCGCCCAAAATACAAGTAGGAGGGTCAAGTATTCTAAGAGAATCTACACAATCTACAATCTAACAACAGTATGGAAGGCCTAATGTACTTCTCTGTTACCCAGGCTTGTGGATCATTCAGGATGCTCCAACTGTAGCCTCCAACCAATTCTAACTATAGCTTCTGTTTGATGTTCCCCACATGCACTAATAACTCTGTCTTGAAAGTAAATATCTGTCCTTGATATCCTTTGCAACTGAACGCATGGAATCCTTACACCTCAGAGTGTAAGGATTTAAAATCCTTATTCTTTATGAGATGCTAAAAATAGATCAAGTAGGCCACATACTAGAGAGTGAACCTATGCAAAAAGATGTACTCTTGGCTTCTTTTTACCAGGTGAGAAACCTAAGAAACCACATGTGATCCTCTTGTAGATAGTTCTGCCTTTGATGGGGACAGTCATTTAGACAGGTTGATTCAAGGTTGTTGCTGACATTAAGTCAAATGATCAGTGATACCGCACTGCTTCTAGTAGGGCTATTTTAGATATGATAGAATAGTCAGATACTTTGTATGGCATAATTTTCCTGAATAATTCATTTTAGGTTATGTGGTTGGATTGATGTAATCTTTTTTACATGTTTACATGGGAGTAAAACTGTCATGCCATGGCATGTAGAAAAATCAAACGAACATTAGTAAAAAACCTACTCAGGCTTCTGAATTAAGTTTAGATGATTTACAGAATTTTTTTAGCTTGCTGAATTTGTGAATTTGGAGAAGTATAAAAAATGAATAATTTAGTCCTGTACTATAGGTCTGGGAAATCCTTTGGTAAGTTTTCTACTCTACAATTCGCATTTTTTATAAGTCTATAGAACTATTTTCTACTTATAACCATAATTTTCTTTATAAGAAAAATATTTTCTTATTAATTTTAATATTTACATTCTTACAGGAATCATATCTTCATTTATCAAGGATTGCATAAATGTATTACTTTTAATTATAATTGTGATATATTTGTTTTATATCACACTTTATTCATAGTGGTATTTAATATGACCAACTTGCCTCTATAGTTTGTGACCTTATTCTATAATATAATATCCTTGTGCTTGAGATTATTTTTGAATGATGATTATAATATTTATTACTTTGTTTTGAGACAGGGTTTCTCTGTGCAGGAAGCTCTGGCTAGCCTGGAACTCTCTTTGACAAGGCTGGTCTTGATCTCACACAGATCTGGCTGCCTCTGCCTTCTGAATAGTGGGATTAAAGGCATGTGCCACAACAATTGGCCATTGTAACATTCTTATAAGGTGTATATTGCTGCATATAAACTTTACAGATTAATTTTATACTCACATTTCAATTTAAAGCACTGATTAATATTAATTTGCCATTTCAATATCTTTTTGTTTACATACTTATGTTATGTCTTTGCAAGGAGAAATAAATTTTTCAAATTGACTTGTAAGTATAATGATATTGAACTTTCTAAAGATATCTCAAATGTTCAGCTGGAGAAATGTCTCCAACAAGTTACAATGCTGTGTGTTACACATGTCTTTTAACTTGGCTTAACCTAGAACATACATTTTTCATGAGCTGGGACATTGTTGGCTCTTCAAATCTTTCCTATTGTCTGCTATCTCTATAGAACTTTCATAGGCTAACTGATGAATAATTGATGTTTCAAAGAGAAGATTCATGCAGAATCCATATATAGCAAATACACTAATCAGTTTTGTTCTTAAGAAGAGCATGCAGGAGCTAAAACTATCCAATGGGGGGAAAACAGAATTTTCAACAAATGGTGCTGGTTCAACTGGAGGTAAGCAAGTAGAAGAATGAAAATTGACCCATTCTCTTATCTCCTTGTACAAAGCTCAAGTCCAAGTGGGTCAAGGACATCCACATAAAACCGCATACACTGAAACTAATAGAAGAGAAAGTGGGAAAGAGCCTCAAACTCATGGGCATAGGGGAAATTTTCCTGAACAGAACACCAATGGCATATGCTTTAAGATCAAGAATCGACAAATGGGGCCTCATAAACTTGCAAAGTTTCTACAAGGCAAAGGATACTGTCAATAGGACAAAACAGCATAAAACAGACTGGGAAAAGGTGTTTACCAATCCTATATTTGATAGAGGGCTAATATCTGATATATAAAAGAACTCAAAGTGTTAGGCTCCAGAGAATCAAATAATACTATTCAAAATGTGGTACAGAGCAAAACAAAGAATTCTCCAATGAGGAATACCCAATGGCTGAGAAGCACTTAAAGAAGCACTTAGTCATCAGGGAAATGCAAATCAAAAAAAAAAAAAAACCCAAAAACCAACCAAACAAAAAACCCTGAGATACTACCTCACACCAGTCAGAATGGCTAAGATGAAAACTCAGGTGACAGTAGATGTTGACAAGGATGTGGAGAAATCAGAACACTCCTCCATTGTTGGTGAGAATGCAAGCTGGTACACCCACTCTAGAAATCAGTCCAGTGGTTCCACAGAATACTGGACATAGTACTAACTGAGGACCCTTCTATACCACTCCTGGGATATACCCAAAATATGTTCCAACATAACAAAGACACATGGAGTAAATGGATGGAATGATAAAACATCCTGAATGAGGTAACCCAGTGACAAACTAACACACATGGTATGTACTCACTGATAAATGGATATTAGCTCAAAAGCTTGGAATACCTAAGTAAAAATTCACACATCATATGAAGTCCAAGAAGAAGGAAGATCAAAGTTTGAAAGTATCAGTCCTTCTTAGAAGAAAAAAGCAAAATTCTCATAGGAGGAAATATGGGCACAAATATTGGAGCAGAGACTAAAGAAAAGGTCATCCAGAGACTGCCCCACCTGGGAATCTATCCCATATGCAACCACCAAACCCAGTTGCTATTGCTGATGCCAAGATTTGCTTGTTGACAGGAGCCAGATACAGTGTCTCCTGAGAGGCTCTGCTAGAGCCCTACTGATACAGATGATGATGGTTGCAGCTAACCATTGGACTCAACAAGGGTAACCCAATGGAGTAGTTACAGTAAAGAGTGAAGGAGCTGAATGGGTTTGCAACCCCATAGGGAGAACAACAATCTCAACCAACCAGACTCCAACAGAGCTCCAACAAACCAATGAGTACACATAGAGGGACTCATGACTCCAGTCACATATGTAGTAGAGGATGGCCTTGTCCAGCATCAATAGGAGGAAAAGCCCGTGGTCTTGTGAAAGCTCATTTACCCAATGAAGGGGAATGCCAGGATGTTGAGTTTGGAGTGGGTGGGTGGGAATGAGAACATCCTCACAGAAGCAGGGGGAGTGGGAAGGGGACATGGGAGAGGAGGGGAAGGGGATAACATTTAAAATGTAAATACATTAAATATCCAAGAAAAAATTAATTAAAAAAATAAGAAGAAGAATAGCACCTAGCTTAACAGTGTGAACTTGCACTAGGTTCTAATTCCAGGACACCCAGTTTCTTTGTTCTAGTAAAATGGTTTAGTTAGCACCATTGAACAAAATGTTTATTTTTAAAAAATCTAAATTAAAAAAATTAGATTACTACATTATATTATTCCTCATTGAATTTTCAATTTGCTGTAAGACTATCAACTATAATTTATTTTTTTAAAATTACTTATTTTATTTACTGACATTATAAATATTATCCTCATTTCCAATTTTTCCTCCACAACCTCCCAAGCCACTCCCACTTACTTCCTGCCTCAATGAGGTTACTCACCCATGTGCCCACCCACTCCTGCATCACCACCATTGCATTCCTCTTCCCTGGGTCATCGAGCCTCTGCAGTATCAAGGGGCTCCAATCCTAGTGATGCCAGATAAGGCCATCCTCTGTGATATATGCAGCTGGAGCCATGGGTACCCTCTGTGTAATCTTTGGTTGGTGGTTTACTTCCTGGAAACTTTACGGGATCAGGTAATTTGGTATTGTTGATCTTCCTATGGGGTTGCAAACCTCTTCAACTCCTTCATTCCTTACCATAACTTCTCCATTCTTGTGCTCAGTTGAATGCTTGTCTGCCTGCCTATGCATTTGTATTGGTCAGTCTCTCTCAGAGCCTCTCAAGGGACAGGTATACCAGGCTCCTGTCAGCTAGTACTTCTTGGCATCAGCAATAGTGCATGAGTTTGGTGTCTGCAGATGGGATGTAACCCTAGGTGAGGCACTCTCTGGATGGACTTTCCTACAGTCTCTGCTCCACGATTTCTGCCTGCATTTCCTTTTGAAATTAATCCAGGGATTAATAATTTTGGGGTGGGTGGCTGGCCCCATCCCTCAAATGGGGGGCATGCTTATCTACTAGATATGGTGTTCATCTATCTACCCTTACCATTTGTTGGTATTTCAGCCAATGTCCTTCCTGTTGGGTCCTGGGACTTTTTGGGTCCCTGGAATCTGGCTGTCCCCTGTTCCCCCTTCCCTACTGCTACTCACCTCCTTTCAAAATCCAGATCCTTTATACTTCTCCCCATCTCCTCTTTTATCTGAAGCCTGCAACCCTTTTCCATCCCCCTCTCCCCCCAGATCTGTCTCTCTTTCTACTTCCCAAGATTATTTTCTTCCCCCTGCAGGAATGAAGCTTCCAAACTTTGGTATGGTCTTCTTCCTTCTTAAGTTTCATATGCTCTTTGACTTACATTTTGGGTATTCCAAACTTATTTTGGCTAATATTAACTTATCAGTGAGTTCATACCATGAACGTTTTTGTTTCTTTGTGATTGGGTTATCTCACTCAGGATGAAATTTTCAAGCTTCATCCATTTGCCTCTGAATTTCATGAAGTCACTGTTTTTAATGACTGAGTAGTACTCCATTGTGGATATACCACATTTTCTGTATTCATTCCTCTGTTGAAGGACATGTGAGTTCTTTCCAACTTCTGACTATTATAAATAAGACTGCTATGAACATAGAAGAGCATGTGTTCTTGTTATATGTTGGAGCATCTTTTGGGTGTATGTCATTTGCCTTATAGAAGCATGCAGTTTTATGAGTTTTTTTGTTGATAGTTGATCTTAGAGCATAAGCCATTGGTGTTTTGTTCAGGAAAATTTCCCCTATGCCCATGTGTTCCAGGCTCTTCCCCATTTTTTTTTGTTTGAGTGTATCTAATTTGATATGGATGTCTTTGATCCACTTGGATTTAAGCTTTGTACAGGGCAATAAGAATGGATTGATTTGCTTTCTTCTACATGCTGACCTCCAGCTGAACCAGCATCATTTGTTGAAAATTCTATCTTTTTTCAACTGGGTGGCTTTAGCTCCTTTGTCAAAGATCAAGTGATCTGTGCATCTAGGGTAATTTGAGCATTTGGGCTAATATCCACTTAACAATGAGTGCATACCATCTGTGTTTTTCTGTGATTGGGTTACCTCACTCAAGACTGAACCCCCAGTGAACGGGATTTTTTGGGGGGAGGATGGGTAGGGAACACCCATATAGAAGGGGAGGAGAAGGGGTTAGGGGGATGTTTGCCTGGAAACCTGGAAAGTTAATAACAATTGAAATGTAAATAAGAAATACCCAATTTAATAAAGGTAGAGAAAAAAAGAAAAAAAGAAAAAGAATACCAAGATAGGAGTGTGGGTTCACTTCTGGTTCTTCACTTCTATTCCACTGATCTATCTGCCTGTCCCTGTACCAATACCATCAGTTTTTATCACTATTGCTCTGTAATAATGTTTGAAGTCACAGATGGTGATTCCCCAAGAAATTCATTTATTGTTGAATATAGTTTTTGCTATCCTGGTTTTTTTCTCATTCCAAATGAATTTGCAAATTGCTCTTTCTATCTCTATGAAGAATTGAGTTGGAATTTTGATGGGGATTGCATTGAATCTGTAGATTGCTGTTGGCAAATGGCCATTTTTACTATATTAATCCTGCCAATCCATGAGCATGGGAGGTCTTTCCATCTTCTGAGATCTTCTTCAATTTCTTTCTTCAGAGACTTGAAATTCTTGTCATACAGATCTTTTACTTGCTTGGTTCGGGTCACACTGGGGTATTTTTTATTATTTGGGACTATTGTAAAGGGTGTCATTTCTCTAATTTCTTTCTCGACCTGTTTATCCTTTGAGTAGAGGAAGGCTATTGATTTGTTTCAGTTAATTCTATACAGACAATTTGCTGAAGTTTTTTTATCAGGTTTAGTAGTTCTCTGGTGGAATTTTTGGGGTCACTTACGTATACTACCATATCATTTGCAAATAGTGATGTCTTTACTTTTTCCTTTCCAATTTGTATCCCTTTGACCTCCTATCATTGTCTGATTGCTCTGGCTAGGATATCTAGTACTATATTGAATAAGTAGGGAGAGAGTGAACAGACTTGTCACTGATTTAAGTGGGATTGCTTCAAGTTTCTCTCCATTTCGCTTGATGTTATCTCCTGGTTTGCTGTATATTGCTTTTACTGTGTTTAGGTATGCACCTTGAATTCCTGTTCTTTCCAGGACTTTTATCATCAAGAGGTCTGGAATTTTGTCAAATGCTTTCTTAGCATGTAATGAAATGATCCTGTGGTTTTTAATCTTTGTTTATATAGTGGATTACATTGATGGATTTCTGAATATTGTACCATCCCTGAATCCCTGGGATGAAGCCTACATGATCATGATGGATGAACCAGTTTATGTGTTCTTGGATTCGATTTGCAAGAATTTTATTGAGCATTTTTGCATTGACATTAATAAGGGAAATTGGTCTGAATTTCTCTTTCTTTGTTGGTTCTTTGTGTGGTATAGGTATAAGACTAATTACGGCTTCATAGAAGGAATTTGGTAGTACTCCGTCTTTTTCTATTTTGTAGAATAGTTGGGTCAATATTGGTATGAGGTCTTCTATGAAGGTCTGATAGAATTCTGCACTAAACCCATCTGGACCTGGGCTCTTCTTGGTTGGGAGACTTTTAATGACTGATTCTAATTCTTAGGAGTTATGGGGTAGTTTAGGTGGTTTATCTGTTCCTGATTTAACTTTGGTACTTGGTATTTGTCTAGGAAATTGCCCATTTCTTCCAGATTTTCAAGATTTTGTTGAATGTAGGCTTTTGTACTAGGATCTGATGATATTTTTTTAATTTCCTCAGATTCTGTTGTTATGTCTCCCTTTTCATTTCTGATTTTATTAATTTGGAAACATTCTCTGTGCACTCTGGTTAGTCTGGCTACATTTATGTGTCTTGTTGATTTTCTCAGAGAACCAGCTCCAGGTATGGTTGATTCTTTATATAGTCCCTTTTTTTCTACTTGGTTGATTTCAGCCCTAAGTTTGATTATTTCCTGCATTTTACTCCTCTTGGGTGTGTTGTTTCTTTTTGTTCTAGAGCTGTTAGGTGTGCTGTCAAGCTGCTGGTGTATGTTCTCTTTTGTTTCTTTTTGCAGGCACTCAGAGCTATGAATTTTCCTCTTAGCCCATCTTTTATTGTGTCTCATAAATTTGGATATGTTGTATCTTCACTTTCATTAAATTCTAAGAGGTCTTTAATTTCTTTCTTTTTTTCTGCCTTGACAAATTTTCATTGAGTAGAGCATTGTTCAACTTTCATGTATATGTAGCCTTTCTGTCATTACTGAAGACCAGCCTTAATCCATGGTGATCTGATAGGATATAGGGGATTATTTCTATCTTCCTGTATCTGTTAAGGCCTCTTTTCTGACTGATTATATGGTCACTTTTGGAGAAGATACCATGAGGTGCTGAGAAGGAGGTATATCTTTTTGTTTTAGGGTGGAGTGCTCAATAAATATCTGTTAAATCCATTTGGTTCATAACTTCTCTTAGTTTCTCTCTGTCTCTGTTTAATTTCTGTTTCCATGATATGTCCTTTGACCAGAGTACAGTGTTGAAATCTCCTATTGTTTTTTTTTTTATATATTAACTTGAGTATTTCTTATTTACATTTCGAGTGTTATTCCCTTTCCCGGTTTCCGGGCAAACATCCTCCTCCCCCCTCCCCTTCTTAATGGGTGTTCCCCTCCCCACTCTCCCCCCATTGCCGCCCTCCCCCCAACAATCACGTTCACTGGGGGTTCAGTTTTAGCAGGACCCAGGGCTTCACCTTACACTGGTGCTCTTACTAGGATATTCAATGCTACCTACGAGGTCAGAGTCCAGGGTCAGTCCATGTATAGTCTTTAGGTAGTGGCTTAGTCCCTGAAAGCTCTGGTTGCTTGGCATTGTTGTTCATATGGGGTCTCGAGCCCCTTCAAGCTTTCCAGTTCTTTCTCTGATTCCTTCGACACGGGTCCTGTTCTCAGTTCAGTGGTTTGCTGCTGGCATTCGCCTCTGTATTTGCTGTATTCTGACTGTGTCTCTCAGGAGAGATCTACATCCGGCTCCTGTCTGCCTGCACTTCTTTGTTTCATCCATCTTGTCTAATAGGGTGGCTGTATATGTATGGGCCACATGTGGGGCAGGCTCTGAATGGGTGTTCCTTCTGTCTCTGTTTTGATCTTTGCCTCTCTATTCGTGCCAAGGGTATTCTTATTCCCCTTTTAGAGAAGGAGTGAAGCATTCGCATTTTGATCATCCGTCTTGAGTTTCATTTGTTCTAGGCATCTATGGTAATTCAAGCATTTGGACTAATAGCCACTTATCAATGAGTGCATACCATGTGTGTTTTTCTGTGATTGGGTTACCTCGCTCAGGATGATATTTGCTTACGAATTTCATAAAGTCATTGTTTTTGATAGGTGAGTAATATTCAATTGTGTGGATGTACCACATTTTCTGTATCCATTCTTCTGTTGAAGGGCATCTGGGTTCTTTCCAGCTTCTGGCTATTATAAATAAGGCTGCTATGAACATAGTGGATCATGTGTCTTTGTTATATGTTGGGGCATCTTTTGGGTATATGCCCAAGAGAGGTATAGCTGGATCCTCAGGCAGTTCAATGTCCAATTTTCTGAGGAACCTCCAGACTGATTTCCAGAATGGTTGTACCAGTCTGCAATCCCACCAACAATGGAGGAGTGTTCCTCTTTCTCCACATCCTCGCCAGCATCTGTTGTCACCTGAGTTTTTGATCTTAGCCATTCTCACTGGTGTGAGGTGAAATCTCAGGGTTGTTTTGATTTGCATTTCCCTTATGACTAAAGATGTTGAACATTTCTTTAGGTGTTTCTCAGCCATTCGGCATTCCTCAGCTGTGAATTCTTTTTTAGCTCTGAACCCCATTTTTCAATAGGGTTATTTGTCTCCCTGCGGTCTAACTTCTTGTGTTCTTTGTATATTTTGGATATAACCACTCTATCTGTTGTAGGATTGGTAAAGATCTTTTCCCAATCTGTTGGTTGCCGTTTTGTCCTAACCACAGCATCCTTTGCCTTACAGAAGCTTTGCAGTTTTATGAGATCCCATTTGTCGATTCTTGATCTTAGAGCATAAGCCATTGGTGTTTTGTTCAGGAAATTTTTTCCAGGGACCTTGTGTTCGAGATGCTGCCCTAGTTTTTCTTCTATTAGCTTGAGTGTATCTGGTTTGACGTGGAGGTCCTTGATCCACTTGGACTTAAGCTTTGTACAGGGTGATAAGCATGGATCAATCTGCATTCTTCTACATGTTGACCTCCAGTTGAACCAGCACCATTTCCTGAAAACAATATCTTTTTTCCATTTGATGGTTTGGCTACTTTGTCAAAAATCAAGTACCTGTAGGTGTCTGGGTTCATTTCTGGGTCTTCAATTCTGTTCCATTGGTCTATCTGTCTGTCTTGTACCAATACCATGCAGTTTTTATCACTATTGCTCTGTAATCCTGCTTGAGTTCAGGGATAGTGATTCCCCCTGAAGTCCTTTTATTGTGGAGGATAGTTTTAGCTATCCTTGGTTTTTTGTTATTCCAGATGAATTTGCAAATTGTTCTGTCTAACTCTTTGAAGAATTGAATTGGTATTTTGATGGGGATTGCATTGAATCTGTAGATCGCTTTTGGTAGAATGTCCATTTTTACTATATTAATCCTGCCAATCCATGAGCATGGTAGATCTTTCCATCTTCTGAGGTCTTCTTCAATTTCTTTCTTCAGAGTCTTGAAGTTCTTATCGTACAGATCTTTTACTTGCTTGGTTAAAGTCACACTGAGGTACTTTATATTATTTGGGTCTATTATGAAGGGTGTCGTTTCCCTAATTTCCTTCTCGGCTTGTTTCTCTTTTGTGTAGAGGAAGGCTACTGATTTATTTGAGTTAATTTTATACCCAGCCACTTTGCTGAAGTTGATTATCAGCTTTAGTAGTTCTTTGGTGGAACTTTTGGGATCACTTAAATATACTATCATATCATCTGCAAATAGTGATATTTTGACTTCTTCTTTTCTGATGTGTATCCCCTTGACCTCCTTTGTTGTCTGATTGCTCTGGCTAGAACTTCAAGAACTATAGTGAATAAGTAGGGAGAGAGTGGGCAGCCTAAAATCTAGTCCCTGAATTTAGTGGGATTGCTTCAAGTTTCTCTCCATTTAGTTTAATGTTAGCAACTAGTTTGCTGTATATGGCTTTTACTATGTTTAGGTATGGGCCTTGAATTCTTATTCTGTCCAGGACTTTTATCATGAAGGGGTGTTGAATTTTGTCAAATGCTTTCTCAGCATCTAATGAAATGATCATGTGGTTTTGTTCTTTCAGTTGTTTATATAATGGATCACGTTGATAGTTTTCCGTATATTAAACCATCCCTGCATGCCTGGGATGAAGCCTACTTGATCATGGTGGATGATTGTTTTGATGTGCTCTTGGATTCAGTTTGCCAGAATTTTATTGAGTATTTTTGCGTCGATATTCATAAGGGAAATTGGCCTGAAGTTCTCTTTCTTTGTTGGGTCTTTGTGTGGTTTAGGTATAAGAGTAATTGTGCCTTCATAGAAGGAATTCGGTAGTGCTTCATCTGTTTCAATTTTGTGGAATAGTTTGGATAATATTGGTATGAGGTCTTCTATGAAGGTCTGATAGAATTCTGCACTAAATCTGTCTGGACCTACGCTGTTTTTGGTTGGGAGATGTTTAATGACTGCTTCTATTTCCTTAGGAGTTATGGGGCTGTTTAGCTGGTTTATCTGTTCCTGATTTAACTTCGGTTCCTGGTATCTGTCTAGGAAATTGTCCATTACCTGCAGGAAATCTCCTACTGTTATTTTGTGAGGTACAATGTGTCTTTTGAGCTTTAGTAAGGTTTCTTTTATGAATGTAGTTGCACTTATATTTGTAACATAGATATTTAGAATTGAGATTTCATCTTGATCGATTTTTCCTTTGATGAATATGAAGTGTCCCTGTTTATCTTTTTTGATGACTTTTTATTGAAAGTCAATTTTATTCAATGTAGAATGACTACTCCAGCATGTTTCTTTGACCGTTTGCTTGGAAATTTGTTTTCCATCCTTTTACACTGAGGTCGTGTTTGTCTTTTTTTTTTTTTTTTTTTTTTTCATTTTTTTTTTTTATTAACTTGAGTATTTCTTATATACATTTCGAGTGTTATTCCCTTTCCCGGTTTCCGGGCAAACATCCCCCTCCCCCCTCCCCTTCCTTATGGGTGTTCCCCTCCCAACCCTCCCCCCATTGCCGCCCTCCCCCCATAGACTAGTTCACTGTGGGTTCAGTCTTAGCAGGACCCAGGGCTTCCCCTTCCACTGGTGCTCTTACTAGGATATTCATTGCTACCTATGGGGTCAGAGTCCAGGGTCAGTCCATGTATAGTCTTTAGGTAGTGGCTTAGTCCCTGGAAGCTCTGGTTGCTTGGCATTGTTGTACTTTTGGGGTCTCGAGCCCCTTCAAGCTCTTCCAGTTCTTTCTCTGATTCCTTCAATAGGGGACCTATTCTCAGTTCAGTGGTTTGCTGCTGGCGTGTTTGTCTTTATCTGTGAGGTGTGTTTCCTATATGCGGCAAAATGCTGGGTCTGTTTTATATATCCAGTCTGTTAGTCTATGTCTTTTTATTGAGCAATGCATCCATTTAGGTTGAGAGATATTAAGGAATAGTGATTGTTGCTTCCTGTTATTTTTGTACTTATAGGCAGAATTATATTTGTGTGTCTCTCTTCTTTTTGTTTAGTTGCAAGGAGATTATTTTCTTGCTTTTTCTATGGGGTAGTTTCCCTCCTGTGTTGGAGTGTTGGATTTGTATAAAGATATTGGGTCAATTTGGTTTTGTCATGGAATTTCTTGGTTTCTCCATCTATGTTAATTGAAATTTTGTTGGATATAGTAGCCTGGTAAAATATAACCCATTGATTATCTGTTCAGGAAATCTTCCTCTATGCCAATGTGTTCTAGGTTCTTTCTCACTTTCTCTTCTATTAGATTCTTAGTCCATTTAGACTTGAGTTTGTAGAAGGAGATAAGAATGGGTCAATTTGCATTATTCTATATGCTATCTGCCAGTTGAAGCAACATCACTTGTTGAAAATGCTGTCTTTTTTTCCACTGGATCCTTTTGGCTCCTCTGTCAAAGATCAAGGGACCAAAGCTGTATAGGTTCATTTCTGGATCTTCACTTCTTTTCCATTGTTCTACCAGCCTGACTCAGTACAAAAAGTATGCAGATTTATCACTATTGCTCTATTGTACAGCTTGAGGGCAGGGATAATTCTCCAAGATGTACCTTTATTTTTAAAAGTAAGTTTTTTCTTGGGTTTTTGTTATTCCAAAATTAATTTGAGGAATGTGCTTTCTACCTCTATAAAAAATGGAACTGAAATTTTGATGTGGATTGCATTGAATCTGTAGATTGCTTTCTGTAGGATGACCATTTTACCATAATCCTGTCAAGCCATGAGCATAGATCTTTCCATGTTCTGAGGCTTTCTTTGATTTCTTTCTTCAGACTCTTGAAATTCTTGTCATATGGATCTTTCACTTTCTTTGCTACAGTCACAACAAGATATTTTATATTATTTGTGACTATTGTGAAGGGTGTCACTTTTCTAATTTCTTTCTCAGTCTGATTATCCTTTGTGTAAAGAACAGCTACTGGTTTTTTAAAAGTTAATTTTACATCTACCCACTTTTCTAAAGATGTTTTTTTTCAGCTCTAGGTGTTATTGCATAGATTGTTTTGTGTCAAGTTTGTATAATATATATAATTTGCAAATGGTGATATCTAGGCTTCCACCTTTCCCATTTGTTTCCCTTTGACCTCCTTTTGCTGCCTAATTGCTATCTATGGGTAGAATTTTGGGTACTACATTGAATAAATAGGAGACCTGGCAGCCTTAACTTGTCCCTCATTTTAACGGAATTGCTTCAAATTTCTCTCCATTTAATTCGATGTTGGCTATTGGCTTGTTGTATATTTTAGCATATTTAGGTATGGAACTTGAATTCCTCATCTCTCCCACACTTTATCATGTAGGGATCGATTTCTATTTTGTCAAAGGCTTTTTCAGCATCTAATGAGATGATCCTATGGGATTTTTCTTTGAGTTTTTTATATAGCAGATTACATTAGTGGATTTAAATATATTGAACCATCCCTGCATCCCTGGGATCAAGCTTACTTGATCATGATGGATGATCGTTTTGATGTGTTCTTGGATTCATTTTGCCAGAACTTTATTGAGTATTTTTGCATTGATATTCATGAGGGAAATTGGTCTGAAGTTCTCTTTCTTCATTAGGTACTTTGTATGATTTAGGTATCATTGTAACTATGGCTTCATATTATGTATTAGGTAGTGTTTCTTTTGTTTCTATTTTATGAAATAGTTTCAGAAGTATTGGTGTTAGGTTTTCTTTGATGTTCTAATAGAATTCTGCCCCAAAACTATCTGGTCCTGGGCTTTTTTTGATTGGGAGACTTTTAAAATCTGTTTCTATTTCCTTAGGTCCAGACACTATCTATTCTTGATTTAACTTGGTACCTACTGTCTTCTAGAAAAGTCTCCATTTCACCTAGATTTTCCTGTTTTGTTTTGTATAGGCTTCTCTTGATTTTTGGAATTTCTCTGGCTTCTCTTATGTCCCATTTTCATTTCTGATTTTGTTAATTTGGATACTGTCTCGGTGCCCTTTGGTTTGTTTGGCTAAGGGTTTATATATCTTGTTGATATTCTCTGAGAACCAAGTCATGGTTTTGTTGACTCTTGGTTCTACTTGGTTGATTTCAGTCCTGAGTTGATTATTTCCTGCAGTTCTCTTGGGTGTATTTGCTTCCTTTTGATCAAGAGCTTCCAGATGTACTGTTAAGCTGCTAGTTTATGATCTCTCCTGTTTCTTTATGGAAGCCTCCAGCACTATGAGTTTTTCTCCAGCAATGCTTTCATTGCGTCTCAGAAATTTGGGAATTTTGTGTCTTCATTTTTGTTAAAATCTAAAAAGTCTTTCATTTCTTTCTTTAATGTTTCCTTGACCAAGTTATTGAGTAGATTTGGCTTTCTGTACCTGTGAGCTTTCTTTTGTTTTTCTTGTTGCTAAAGATCAGTCTTAGTCTGTGATGATGTGATAGGATGCATGAGATTATTTCAATCTTCTTGTATTGTCTGTGGCTTGTTTTGTGTCCAATAATATAGTCGATTTTGCAGAAGGTATTATGAGATGGTAAGAAGAAGGTATATTCTTTTGCTTCAGAGTGAAATGTTCTACGGATGTCTGTTAAGTACATTTGGTTCATAACTCCTGTTAGTTTCACAATGTTTCTGTTTAGGTTCTGTTTTCATGATCTGTCCATTGTTGAGAGTGGGGTATTAAAGTCTCCTACTATTGTGTGAAATTGCATGTGTGCTTTGAGCTTAGGTAATGTTCCTTTTACAAATGTGGGTTCCCTTGCATTTGGGGCATAGATGTTCAGAATTGAGAGCTCCTCTTTGTAGATTTTTCCTTTGATTAGTATGTAGTGTACTTTCCCATCTTTTTTGGTAACTTTTGGTTGAAATTCTATTTTATTGGATATTAGACTGTCTACTCTAGCTTGTTTCTTGGGGCCATTTAGCAACAAATTTGTTTCTTAGCCTTTTACTTTTGCTTTTTACTGTCTTTGTCACTGAGTTGTGTTTTCTGTAGGCAGCAACACACTGGGTCCTGCTTATGTTTCCAGCCTGTTAGTCTATCTTATTAGGGAATTGTGTCTATTGATGTTGAGAGATATTAAGGATCAATGATTGTCCTTAATGTCATCCATCCTTTTGTTGGCATTTCTGATCTATTATCCTCTGTAAGGCTGGACTTGTAGAAATGTATTGTTTAAATTTGGTTTTGTCATGGAATATCTTGGTTTCTCCCTCTATGGTATTTGAGACTTTTTCTGTCTATTGTATCCTGTGCTGGCATTTTTGTTCTCCTAGGATCTTTATGGCTTTTGCCCATGATCTTCAGGCTCTTCGAGTCTCTGTTGAGAAGTGTAGTGTAATTGTGATGGGTCTCCCTTTATATGGTATTTGATCTTTATGTTTTATTGCTTTCAATTTTTTTGTTCTGTGCATTTGGTGTTTTAATTAATATGTAACAAGAGACATTTCTGGTCCCATCTGTTTGGTGTTATCTAGGCTTTTTGTATGTTTATGACCATCTCTTTTTGAGCATTGGAAAGTTGTTTTCTATAATTTCCTTGAAGAATTTTACTGGCAATTTGAGTTGGGTACCTTCACTCTCATCTACTCTTAGATTTGGTCTTTTCATTGTGTTCTGGATTTCTTGAATATTTTGAGTTAGGAACTTTTTGCATTTTCTTTGACTGTTGTGCCAATATTTTCTATAGCTGAGATTTTCTCCTCTATCTTTTCTATTGTGTTGGTGATGCTTGCATCTAGGACTCCTGATCTTTTCCCTAGGTTTTCTATCTCCAATCTTGTCTCCTTTGTGATTTCTTTATTATTTCTACTTCCATTTTTAGATCATGGATAGTTTTGTTCAATTACTTCACCTGTATGGTTGTATTTTCCTGTATTTCTTTAAGGGATTTTTGTGTTTCTTCTTTAAGGGCTTCTACTTGTTTGCCTGTGTTATCCTGTATTTCTTTACGTGAGTTACTTATGTCCTTCTTAAAGACCTCTATCATCATCATGGGATGTGATTTTAAATCTGAATCTTGCTTTCTAGTTTGATTTTGTATCCAGGACTTGCTGTATTGGGAGAAGTGGGTTCTGATGTCAGATAATGTTTGTTTCTGTTACTTATGTTCCTGTGCTTGCCTCCTACTATTTGGTTATCTCTGATGTTAGCTGCTTTTGAAGTCTCTAACTGTAGCTTGTGACTCCTGAGAGCCTGTGAGCCTGTAATTTGAGGTGTGATAGTATTCCTGGGAGACCAGCTCTTTCTGGTCAGGATTTGGGTAAGTAGAGCTATGGCTCAGGGTCAATTCCAGGGTACAGATGGAAACTGGAATGATCCTGTCCCCTGCTGCTCTGAGGTTCCTGTGTTCTGTGGGCTCCAGGAGGGTACTACTTGGGCCAGGTATTAGATCAGTAGTTGTGATCACCTGTGATTTTAGGTGTGTCATCACTCATGGGACACCAGCTCTATCCAGGCAGGATTAGTATGTAGAGAGCTGAACCACAGGGTCAGCTTTGGGCACAAATAGAAAATGGAAAGTGTTGACGAGTCTTGATTGTCAACTTGATAGGATATAGAGTCTCCATGAACATGATCTTCTTGGCATATATTTTCAGAGGTTCAGTCTGTTATTATCATGGAAGGAAGCATGGCAGCATCCAGGCAGACATGGTGCTGGAGAAGTTCTACATGTGATCCAATAGCAACCAGAAGGAGACATTTCCACACTAGGTGGAACTTAACACTATCTCAAGTATAATTTCTATTCCTAACAACTCAAGTACTACTATTGTGACTATAATAATCTGAAGGATGTATAAGCTATACCAAGGTGCTAAAATTTTGTGAAAAAAGTTGGTGACTTATAAAATGTTATGAGATTTTGTTACGCAAACCTTTTATATTAGAAACAATGGTTTTATTATTCAAGAGACACTGTGGTTGCTATTATGGTCTTCAATACACTGAAAAACTTTTATATAAACTATATCATTACTCTATGATGGCTACTGAATACCAATTTAATATAATTCTACTCTATGAATTTTTTGAAATTTCCCCTTATTACATAAACTTGATATAACTAAAGATATAAAATGATAAAAATTACTCAACAGTTTTCTCCTAATTGTGATTTAAATATGAATGTGTAAGCAATACTGGACTGTAAGGCTTAGCCTGAGAGACAGGGCAACAATGACAACAAAAAAGACATGAATAAAAAAATATAAAAGCAGGTATTTAATCTATGCATATAAATAGAAGATAATTAGAGAGATATAAAACTGAGAGATCCATAAAACACTACTAGATGTAGTACCTGAAATTTACGTTAAATATTTTAACCTACTAGTGAAAATAGAAGGCTTTTATTAATCAATGGCAAAATGTCTTAAACTTATTCCATTATTATTCCAACCACCTACTATCTAAATACATAAATGTATATGAGATAATACTAACACAGTTTGGATGAACTCTATAAGGTATTTGGATCTCAGCCACATTCAATTTATTTTTTTATCTATCTATCATTTTATTTATTTATTTATTTATTTTGCTCCATTTCAATTGAAAAAATTTAAGTCCCTCACAGTGAAACATAGGGTGTGTTAGATACAAAAATCAATATAACTTGAAGAAAATATTTTTACAATTAGAATTTCTTGCAAATATAAGCAGTTATCTTACAAAACATGTTCTGATAAATCAGTGTCCTCTATGTTCTACTGAACTCCTTTTAAGACAATAGAATGATTTTATATGTTCACATGTCCTAGTTGCCCTGCCTTTTCTGCCTTTTCCTCCCACTCAAGTCTTATTTGTCTTACCTGTCCTTCTCCTACTTTTGTGCTTCTTCATTGATTTTCTTGTGTATTTTTTTGTTTGTTTGATTGTCTATGTAAATCTTAAGTCAGGCTGAGACTGAACAAAAACAGTTCAAAAAGAAATAGCACATATACCTTTCTGACATTTGTTCTCAACATAAAACAGTCTCAACTTAAACAAAATATACTCCGGGAAGAAGATAAAATTATGTACCAACACATTTGTTTATCACTTCTTATTGTTAGGTAGCACAAATTTTCTATGTTTCAGAGTCTGTGTCCACTAACTAGATTTACTAAGAATTAAAAGGTGCAGCATGTCTCATTGAAGCGAAGACAGAGCAAAGAAAGCATAAAATATACAATTTTAATATTGTTACTTCAGGAGAATATCATCACATGGCAACAAAGAGTAAAATGGATCTTTAATCTTAGTGCTTATATATACCTATACCTATACTACATACACATATAACATATGAATATACATATGTGTGCACACACTAATACACACACACACCTATATACGCATATGTATATACTTATAAACATAAACATCCAAAGGTAACAGTATGAATGTATTCCATTATGTTTCTCATTTATATCTATACCCAAAATGCACCTGGTTAGCCCATGTGCGTTCACTGTGCCTCATACTTGCCAATTTCTGCTGCATTTCTGTAGCAGAAGTTCAGTGTTGAAGGATGAAATAGATAAAGTTTCTAGTTTCTTTCTACAGGCACACACACACACACACACACACACACACACACTTTTAACTGCAATGTCTATTCTTAAGAAATTCACCCCTGTTTACTTCAACTTTCAAGTATGATAATTCTACATATAATAGAACAGAGCTTACAGACATCCAAGTTGCCCCCATAGGATTCGTTTTATTGATGTCCTGCTCAGTTCTAAATCATCAATATAGTTTATTGATCTATTCTCACAGCAAATGCAGAGCACTGTTTATATAAACTGATGGATTTAACATCCATGGCCTAACAAGGAAGTTGTATTGGAGAATAAGTCCTAGTTTACAAAGATAGAGAATAAAAAAAAATCACATTAGACTTTGCCTGGAGTAAAGAAGAAACCTTCATCTTTTCTGTCAATTTCAAAAAAGATTACCTCTCAGTCAAGTTTGGATGGAGTGATATTTTGATTTCTTCTGGCATTACTAAATTTTAATGAATTCAGAATGCATTAGCTTTATATTCAAAAAGAAAAGATTAAATACACTTCTGCAAAGGTCAATTACTTCTCTTGATAACAAAAAGGAGGAAACAGTCTGGTAATATGCTTTATGAAAATCACATATGCTCCAAATATTTTTCAAATAAATCTACATTTGAATTGCTCTTATCTGTCCCTTCAGGTTTTTATTTTATTTTATTTTATTTTGTGCAACTTTAAAACTTTTTGTGGAGGACGTTATTCAGTGTTTGAACTCCGGTCTTACAGTTAATATGATTAGATTGTAATTAATCAAAATGATCACTTTTATAATTTGTGCTTTATTTTGATGTCTATATGTGTTTAATCTGAGTGTATGTCTGTGCACCACTGGGACGATGGGGACTAGAAAAGGGTTCAGATACCCTGGAATTTGATTTAAGGGAGCTACATAAGTTTGTAACTCCCTATATGGATGGCAGAAATTAAACCCAGGTCCTCTAAACAAACAACCAGGGCACTTCACCTCTAAGAACTCTTTCTAGTTCAAACATGTCATACAGTCTTGAATCACGGCATGATTATATAATTTGCCTAAAATCTACAATCCGATTCCTTGTGAAACCTACTCTTCTATCCCATCCAGGCACCAGAACTTGGCCCCAGTGTAATGACATGCTACTCCCAAGAGTTTGTGATAGAAACATCATTGCAATCCCATTTCTATTTGCTAAAATGACCACAATAAACAACACAGGGAAACTATTTACATAATCTGCAAAGGAAACTTCGAAGTGACAGGACTAGGGTGTGCGCACATGAAAGTTCTTCAAGCTCTAACGCAGTAGTACTCACTCTCTGCTTATCATGTCTATGATTGGAGATGCTGGCCTAAGACCCAATATTCCTACCTTCACCCATTTTCATCCTTTACTTAGAAGATGTTAGAATATTAATTAACTGAACAAACACCATGCCATTCCCTCTGAATTATTTTATCTTCAGATAGTATGTAGATAGCCCAAGGTTTCATGTTTTTCTTCATAAAAGTAATTCTGCATTTCAATCACTCATTTGTTAGAGTGAGTCACTAGAACACTTTAGCATTAGTTCTTAAAGAATTTCAGTTCTTTAATGTTTTATGCAGCTCAGCCTCACTGTTCACAGTGCAAATACTCAACACTGGATGGTTCAGAGGTAGAATGCCACTCAATATATAATTATATCCCTTACAATTCACAGAAAGATAGTGGTTTAGGATAATTAAAGACCAAATTCATTTAAAATTCATTATTTTATATTTTCACATAAAATGCCAGTATCCTCTGAAATTGATATTCATGCAAATACAATTTTAAAATATCTATTAAAATGGGGAGGGAAAATGCAATCAGAATGTATTCCACGAGAACAACTATTTACAATAAAAGGAAAAAAGAAAAAAATGT
This sequence comes from Rattus norvegicus, assembly GCF_021556685.1. Classification (NCBI taxonomy): domain Eukaryota; kingdom Metazoa; phylum Chordata; class Mammalia; order Rodentia; family Muridae; genus Rattus; species Rattus norvegicus. The sequence continues at coordinate 32,607,170 of NC_141549.1, forward strand.
AAATTGTTTTTAGTTTTATTTTACTGACACTATAGTCTACCCAAACCACTGTATTAGCAAGCCAACATTTCATAGCAAGTTCTGGACTATAAAGAGAATAAGCAAAAACAACATTTAATGAATGGCTTTTAATTACTTTATAACTAAAATATTATCAAGTAAGGCTTCCAATATAACTTCAAATGTGTGGAAATAACTTGATGGTAACTTGTTTTCTTATGAAACCAACTTACTTAAAGGCAGATCATCTATAAGACCATTATAATTTAAATCTTTTGAATGAGGTAATGGCCTTCCTATAGCCCTTGTTATGGACAAAGATTCCCTGGATGCAAGCATACTCCTATCTACTATAATGTTGGATTTATGCTAGCCGGCTGAAATCCACTATTTTCTGCTGACTCAAATGACTCAACTATCAATATTATTAAACTTAGGATTCAAGTTTACTTCCCATGTGTCTTTATCAGCTTGGATGTTTACATGTGTACCATTCACTGTACCTCCATAAGTTATAATAGTGATTTACCTACTATTATCATGGAGTTTTTAATAAATCACTTAGGTTTTATCCATGACCTTCTACATAATATTGTCAAATACAGACTCTATATCATAATCAATTCACTGAAATCTAAATCATATTAAGAGGAACCCAGATACACTGAACCAATAATATCAATAAAGCCTACCTTTATCCCACCTTAAAACTTCAGCAGACAAACACATGGCAGTTTCTCCACGAGACTTCTTAGGACCCAATGACAGTTATATATGCACTACCTAACTTTATTGCCTAAATCAATTATGAGGTTATAAACCCTTTCCTCCATAATAGAAAAACACACCTCAACTTCCCATGTAAGCTAAGTTCTTTAACACTTTTGACTCTTTTAATGGTCTACCATAGTGACTAGGATGTAGGAATAATATAGAAGAAAACCAGGGACATTAATATAAATGCTACCAAATCTGGCCTTAATGATAATCAAAAGTGTAGAACCTTATCACTGTTACCTCCTGAACCTCAGTGCTTCCAAAGTGTTCTTGGAAACTTAAATAAGATGACAGAGGCGACACGGCACAAGATTATTTATAAGGCTAAGGCTTGTGACAAACTATAGTTGTTATTGCCGTTATGACAATAAGTACTACTTATGCTTTTTCTGAATTTAGCCACAGAAAAGAATGAAGGAAACATTGGCTTTTAGATATAAAGGCTTAGGCTAATAACCACACTAGTATTTCATGTTTCTATAATTTTCATGTAGGAGAAATAAATGTCATTCAAATTATATTCCTAACCAGTGAGATTATTAATGTTACTTGAAAGTAAATAAAGAAATTACAAAAGAACCATGTAGGGAGATGGCTGAATAAATTAATTTAATTACTGTATTAGTTACAGTAATTGTGTGGCTGTGTCCAAACATCTGATAAAACTTCAAGCTAGATTTGCTTTGGGAGGAATTCATGAAGAGAAGTAGGCCAGAAAATCATGGGGTGATTGATGTGGAGGGGAGGTGGAGGGACATGTCAACACATTGAGACAGCAGTTTACCTTAGGTATACCCTCAGGGAGGAAGGGTACATAAAATCTCTAATCACATTCCCAATTCCTTCGGGTGGCTCTATCTCCTAAGACTTGAGAACCTTCTAGAGCAGTAACAACAGATAAGGATCATGAGCCTCTGCAGACACTTCATATTCAAACCACAACATGGATCGACAGGCCTGATTTATTTCTTTATGTAAGTAGAGCTGTCCTCACCTGTGAAGAGTAAGAATGCCCATCGGAACCACAGACCGGGCTGGCATAGGCTATAGGGCACTGTTTACAGGTAGATGACGGGAGACCTCTCCATTGCTTATGGCTTCCTCCTACTTCTTTCATACTGTCAGCAAAAGAGAAAAAAGGAAAGAAAAAAAAAAGAAAGAAAGAAATCATATTTAGTGAATTTGATTTTTAAAATTGCATTTATAGAAAACCACCTTGTCAGGAGCAATAATCTCATCTAGAATGCACTAATGTATGCACATTGCTGGCTCTTCTTGATCTGTTTTTTTATTAGTTATTTTGTTTATTTACATTTCAAATGTTATCCTCCTTCCTGGTTTCCCCTCTGAAAACCCCCATTCCATCCCCTCCCCCTTGCCTCCACAAGGGTGCTCCCCTACCCACCCACCCACTCCTGCCTCACTGCCCTAGCATCCCCCTATGCTGAGGCATCAAGTCTTCACAGAACGAAGGACTTCTCCTCCCACTGATGACTGACAAGACCATCTAGAGCCTGGCCCACCTGGGGATTCATCTCATATGCAGCCTCCAAACTCAGACCCTTGCTGATGCCAAGCAATGCTTGCTAACAAGAGCATGATCTGGAGGTCTCCTGAGAGGCTCTGCCAGAGTCTGATAAATACAGATGCAGATGCTTGCAGCCAGCCATTGGACTGAGCATGGAGACCCCAAAGGAGGAGTTAGGGGAAGGACTGGAGGAGCTAAAGGGGCTTACAACCCCAGAGAAAGAACAAAAATATTAACCAACCAGACCCCCGCCACAGAGCTCACAGGACTATACCTGTTTTTCTCAGACCTCTGAAGTTCTTCAAAAAAAAAAGCAAGATTGTACTTCTTGGACGTTTTGAGTTAGTCATAGTCACAGAGAGTGTAGTTTATATTTTCTTATGGTTATTTATTAATTTATAAGCATGGGATAAGAGTTTTATGTCCTAGAAGCAACACTTGCTAGAAGTACAGCATTACAGTTTCTGGAACCTTCTTCAAGCTTGCTCTTGTATTTATTCCCTTAGGATTGGAGAAAGGGGGGAGGGACACCTGATTTAATGGTTATCAAAAAGGGTAGAGCTTACTTTTAAAAGAAACAGCTGTAAAGTCCCAGAAATTTATAGCATCTACCAGTGTTTAAAGAGCCAAATTAGTAGGTTTATTGACAACAACCCGATTTGATTGCTGGGAAGTGCCTTAAAGTGGGTTCATTAGTCTTTGATCTAAAGCAACTTGGGAAATCCATTCTCTTTTTAAAAATCATCACACTGATTCTTTCCTCTTGTTGGTTACACTGCTCAATTCCTCTCATTTACACAGAAACAGAGCAAGACTAAGAAATAAGAGAAAAGGTGATAGGGAATCTATACAAAGACACTTAGAATTCAGAGGAAGTCAATATTTGTTCATTGTGATTTTCTGCGCAGAGAATAATCCAATGTCTGCATGACAAACGCCAAAATGCTGGGAAGAATCATGAACTCTTTTTCATAATCTTATATATTTTAGTAAGTTTATTCTCTGAAAGTTTTATTCTGTAAAACTCACACTTGCAAAGTGTGGTACCAAGCTGAATAGTTCCATGAGAGGAGAAGAGATTAAGTTTTATATCTGAAACTTAAGCAGTAAAAGCTAACTATCATCCATCTATCATCTCTTATCTGTCTGTCTATCATCTCTCATCTGTATGTCTGTCTATCATCTATCTGTCTGTATGTCTATCTATCTATCATCTGTCTATCAATCATCTGTCTATCTGTCTATCTTCTACCTATATATCTGCCATGTCTACTCCCCTCCTCATCTCTCTCCCTTCTCCATTAATTTCCTTTCTTCTTCTACATCTTTACCCCTCCATTTCCTCCTTATTTCCCCTACTTGCCATAAATCTTTCTCATACAGATTGGCATATTCAACAATAAATTAATTTCTGATAAATAAATTATACTTAATGACAACATTATTACCTTATTTGCTGCAGAATTTACCAGAAACCACACTATTTCTGACAAAATAATGTAATAGAGCTCCTGACAGGAACTAAAATAATGTCTGGAAACCCTACCACACTGTTCTAATCCTTATCAATGACAAAAGTTGAGTAAGGCTTAAATATTATAGGCACCAAGTACAGTTTGCATGGTGACTAGATTGGAGACTCTGTACAGTACGTCTTTAGTGTTATGAAGTGCTTCACTTTTTCAAGTCTGTAGTAGAACTATACAACATGGAATATAATTTTGCCTTCTCTAAGTCTCTCTCTGAATCTCTCTCTCTCTCTCTCTCTCTCTCTCTCTCTCTCTCTCTTTCTCTCTCTCTGTGTGTGTATGTGTGTTTGTGTGTCTGTTTGTGTGTGTATGTGTGTTTGTGTGTGTGTGTGTGCATTTGTGTGTGTGTGTGTGTGTGTGCATGTGTGAAGGTGAATATGTGTGTATGTGTTTACCTGTGAAGGTGCTGATCTCTCCTTCTGTGAGTATGTTTGTGCACTTCTGAAGATACATGCTTCTCTGTGTGTATTGTGTGGGTATTTGATTGCTCACCTGTGAAGATACGTGTGTGTGTGTGTGTGTGTGTGTGTGTGTGTGTGTGTGTTTAACCATGAAGGTGCAAGTCTGTCTGTATGTATGTATTTATCTGTGAAGATGCATGCCTGTGTGTTTGTGAGCTTTATAGGTATATAAAGATGTATGCCTCTATGGGTGTATATGTCTATATGTCTGCTCAACTGTGAATATCTTTGTGTGTGTTCACCTGGAAGTTAGAAGTTGGCATTAAGGTAATGTTTCATCTTATAGTCTTTGAGACAGAATTTCTACCGGAACCTATATCCTAGCATTATGGTTATAGAGTACCTAGACACCAAACCACGGAGGCCCTCCTGTCTATAGCATTAAGTGATGGAAATACAGGTGCATGGAAACACATCTTGATATCATATGTGCTGGCAGCCAGAAAAAAAAAATAGGTACTTATATTTGTACAACAGGCACTAAGCTCAGTGCACCATTCACAATCCTCTCAGAATTCTTTCATATACTTCTAAAATTTTGTAATTCTGCATTGTTCAGCATCAGAAACAGTTATCACTATTAAGGCGATTTACAGTGTTTTCTACGGAGATAGGAAACTGAATTGAGATGATGCTGCAATAACTCAACGTTTCTAGGCCTTAACATCGGTATTTTAGGTAATATAAAAATATAAATGCAATTACATATGAGTGGAGTTTATCTTTTGTTGTTTAGTTTTAATTATACATGAAGGCCTTGTTTAAAAAGAACATTATATTTTTGAGAAAGAATTGAAGTCATGGGAGTCATTGGAAAGTCCAACAGGGAAAAGTTGACATGTTTGAGAATAGTAAGCTGACTCCTGCAATCAGGATGGTTTCCTGGCAACAATAGCTATAGCAACGACAAGTGAAGCATTCAATCTGGAGGAATCATTAGGAGACATGTTAGACTCAATACTCAAGCTACAGAAAAGACCTTTAATGTCAGAAGGTAAATATAAAGTTGATGTTATTTTTAAATAGTATCTGCTAATTTTGTGTGTGTGTGTGTGTGTGTGTGTGTGTGTGTGTGTGTGTGTGTGTGTGCATGCTTAAGTGTATGACCCACTGTCCCATTTCTACATATAGAGCTTAAGGGACAATTACTATATATCAGTTTTCTTTGTTACAATGTGGCTTCTGGATTCAAACTCTGGCCTTCAGACCTGTGGATAGCACAAGTCACAGAGCCACCTTACTAGTACTCAGCTTTTACAGTGTTCCTATCAGAAAGGGCTCTGTGAAATACCAAAGTCAGGATGGGTAAAACTCTGAAAAATGTAAAAGTATTTTCCCAACCCCAACTCTGAGATGTCTACAGCTAAAGGAAGCAATTTTCAACCAAGTGTTTGAAATTTGAGGTTAAAATTTGATTTGCTTTCTCATGGAAGTCTCTGCATAAGCACATCTCTTTCCCAGAGGAGCAGGGATGTGTTTATGCACCCAGGGAAATAAAGTGTTCAGTGTTAATATGTGATATCACAAGTCTTTTCCTCTAGCAATTTCTTTTCTAACTCTCACTACAGAAAACACTAAGTGGGTTCTTAAACAATGCCAGTGCCTATATGCTGCAAAATCAAAAATAGCATGGGGAGTTACAGTACAAGAAGTCCTGTCACATGCAGCTGGACACCCGGTGGAGAGAGAAACTTGTTAGGTGAAATAGCATCAATTCTCATGTTCACCTCAGTCTTCTCGGTTCTCCAATGCTTGGTTAGTATAAGTCACCAGGAAGATCCTCCTATGACAGCACAATGATCATCTTTTTTGTCTACTAACCGTGCTGGTTCTCATTGCTGCTTCTGTACACTCAATCGCAGTCTGCCTAGCTTTCTGTTTAGCTAAGAGTGATATGCATTTTACAATGTACTTTGAACCAACAAATTGGTATTTTAAGATTTACATAAATTTCAGAAAGAGGATGTTTTCAAGATGATTAACACTGAAAAAAATCTCATTTCAAATTGATTTGCTTCATATATGATTACATCCTTAGTCATTTGAGACCAGTTCCAGAAACTTTCGTGGGACTTAGCTTGTTCACTTATAAAATCCTGGGATTCATTAATTCTCATGGTTCTTTCCATCTTAAACAGTCCAAGAAGCTATAAGTTTTAATATGATTACTTACACAATACTACTCAAGAAACACAATAGTACATGCTTCCCATGCAGTGTCATTTTAGAATTTGACAGGGTTTCCAAGTAAAACAAATATAGCTTTAAGGGGTGAGGACAAAATTGAAAGGATCTAGAAATTGCTGGAAGTGTTTCAGTTAGAAACATAAGTCATCTGATGGTGGCTAGTGTTAGTCATGGAATGGTAGCTAGTAAACATGGGTAGATAAAATATGTTCACAATAAAAAGGAATGGTTTTGATAAGAGAAAGAAAGAGATCAAGGAAACACATAACAATTTGTAACAGTGTCAATGCAGTAAAATATTACAAGAGAATGTAATGCATGATAGAGCAAATGAAAAAAAATATTTTCTAAGACCTACTTTCTTGAGTCAGATTTCAGTACTTGGGAATTCTCAGTTCTGAAGACATACAAATACAAATGCTGGGTTTATATTAGATGCCAACATTAAAAGAAAAACATTTGTAATTAATTATTTCAAAGGTATATTTTCATATTTCTCAACGTAGCAACACTATATTACTCTTAGTCCACTGTAGAAGGGACAGTAACAATCTGGTAAGTCAATATTCATTTGAATATTTTCTTCTGTGAATTCTAAAGAAAGAGCAGCTTGACGTATTGCTTGCCCATTCAATACATAGATCTAACATTTTATTTTCATGATAATATGTATATTTATAATCTGCCAAAAGGAAGAGAAATTGTTTAAGTGAAAACACTTATCACAAAACATACTCCCTTTTGACTGCTATATGTCTTTCGAAAGCATGGCTCTCTTCATGACTTTATGTCAAAGGTCTAGTAAGGGGACAGATAGCATTATATGGTGCGATGTATTGTGAAACAGGGTATGACAAAATTATGTAAAAGTTGGATATACTTATATGAAACTTCATGCAACTATGGAAGCTACCATTTGCATGACCTCTGTATTTTGTGTCAGTAATTTGAACACTGGTATAAACAATAATTTTAGCAAAGTTACTTTTTGAAAAAAAATTAATAAAGTTGTTATAACACAGCAGATACATGATAAGTAAGTAAAATACGTGTGTGTGTGTGTGTGTGTGTGTGTGTGTGTGTGTGTTAGGATTTATTCTTCTAGAGAAATTAAAAATAACACTGTTCATTGTATTGCAACTCTGGCTTGTTTGGCTGGCTTATGTAGTCAATGCCTGTCTGTCCAGAGAAGGCACCACCCACAGGAGTGTTGTCCTGCCTATAACAAAATACTCAAAATGCCTGGGTTCACAGGCTAGTCTGAGGTTAGCATTCCCTTTACTGAGATTCTGTCTTCATACACATATGTACACTGTATCAAGTTGACAAAATTTATGAGAAACCATTATGGACTGCGGCAGGACACACATATATTTCCAGAAGATCATATGTGGAAATATTATGATTATATGTATGACAAACATTTAATTAATCACCATGCACAAAGTTCTAGTCTTTTAAGAAATTACTAAATGATTATTATTACAATGGAAATTATAATTATAATAATTACATCTTTAAAATTTAAAGGAAGTCTCTCTCTGTCTCTATGTTTCTGTATTATCTGTGTCTCTGTCTCACTATGTCTTTGTCTCCCTCTCATATATATATACATGTGTGTGTATGTGTGTTTGTGTGTGTGTATGTGTGTGTGTGTGTAATCTTGTATTATTTTGGTATGTACAAATAATAAGACTACAGAGAGAGAAATATTCAAGGTTAGGTATTTTAAAGGTTTTAATGTTCATGAATAAAAGTTTGAAATAAAATGTTTTGCTTTGTCATTTACTATTTATAATATTCCTATCATAGATATTAATATAAAATTTAAATGTCATGTAATTTACTCTCACGCTAAGATGTATTGATAAAAAATCAGTTTTACCTTAGGAAATGTGAAGATGAGCTTAAAATATATTCAAATTCTACTTTAAAACCATCCTCCATTGGCGTTGGTGAGATGCCTCTGTACTTGAGAACATATAGTGCTCTTACAGAGGATCAGAGTTTGGTTCCCACCATCCATACAACTGGCTTACAACTTTTTAACTCCTATTCTATTAGAATAGAATATCCACACACACAAACACACACTCACACACACACACACACACACACACACACACACACACAGAGAGAGAGAGAGAGAGAGAGAGAGAGAGAGAGAGAGAGAGAGAGAGAGGGGCATACATGTAAACCATTGCATAAAATGAAATTAATTATTTTTTTAAAATCTATTATCAGCATCTATTGTATAGAGAAAATGCCTTCCTAACTAAACTTAAAATTTAAGATAAATATTCTATTTGATTCATAGTAGGGCAAGCATGTTTAATAACTTAAGAAAATTATCTCATTTTCATTTTGATTGATGTTTATATGGGCATCAGATCTCAGTCTATGAGACTTTTCACTAAGTCTAAATTTTTGTATTAAAACACACATTATGAACGTCTCAGTTTTCTTGAAATAGTGAACGTTCCCTAGCAAAGTGATTTCTTCAAACACTAACTGCATTCACAGTTGATGTTGAAATAATCCTGCAGTGACAGTAGTGAGCAAGTTATCATCTCCTGACAACAACAAACCTGTGACTTTTAGCAACAAAGGAGATTCTACAAGTAGAAGAGGGTATCTGAAATTGAAACAGTGTTGACAGATATGCAATGTGATAATCAAAAATAAAAACAACACAACAAAAAGCTTTACCTCAAAGAAATTGATTAACAGTATTATATTTCCAAAAGACGTAAAAAAGGCATACCATTGGAACATTCAAAGCATATTTTACACTTCAAACTGTATCTTGATTGTAAAAAATCCTTTTGATTTTTTTCATATTTACACACAGAAGAACATATTTTAGCTGCTTTTCAAGAAACAGATCTGACAGCTTTAGCAGAAGCAGGCACTGGGTAATTGCTGCATTTTATTTAAGAAAACAGTCATTAAAGGCCAGACAAAGTTCAGAGCAGAAAAACATGGCTTTGCTTTCATGTAGTATCTTCACAGAAGTCATAATTATTTATTTCTCCTTTCTTGCTACTTCATTGAAAATGGAACCTTCAACAGATGCAAACTGGAGAAGCTACCACATTTTTATTTCTATTGATATATGCCGTGGTACAAAGGATAAAGAACATAAAACCTGCAGTATATCTCAAGCTTGAAAATAATTAATATGATTAAACAGAGTAGGACAATTTCCCCCATAATATTTTATCACCACTGGATGGTATTTATTATATGCCCTGAAGAAACAGTTAGATATTCTATGATGTGGCCTTGCTTCAGTGCAGGAAGTGCTAAGGCACATCTGCCTTAACGATATCCTACTCATTGGTACCACAGCTCAAATGTTATCAGAAAGCCTTTTAAATACTATTTAATCCATGTTTTATTACCAACTGTTCCAATAATTTCTTACCTACCAATGGGTATTAATTTCATCTAAACTACAAAGCAAATTTCATAGGAGTTTTTCACTCACCTATGAGTAAACACTTCATTTTTTAAATTAAATATAACAGAACAAGGACATCATTGAATTCATAGAGGTAAGACTTTGTATGTGGACAAATGTGTAGAGTGTAGTGCTTCTAGGCTCAGAAAAAAAAAGAAGAAAAAAAGGGATTCTACAAGAGACTTAGCTGAACAAACTAACTGTTCATCTCTGAGGTTCAAATGCTATTGCATTTTTTCTACATAGCATATTCTGACTCCTCAAGCAAACATCGCACAGTTATCCCTCATACAGGGGCATCTAATACAGGGGCATAGGTAGCCAGCTTGCAACTTATATTTGTGCATACCATTAGCTCGGTTATAAAATCTTTATTCATATGATTATCTTCCCATTTAACCAAAATTATATTCAGCTGAATTTCTTTGACTTCTATATACCCCTGAACCTCATATTTACTCCCTTCATGCTTTTGTCATGTATCCTAGTTCTGGATTTAGTGATAATGAAGCTGCTAGAAGAAGAGGTCACTTTCTTCTAGATTAAAAATGTGTGTAACCTCCTCAATGGAGCCTCTCCACACAAGCCAGGAGAAATCATCTGAGCAGTAAGGTGTCACTGCAATCTCAGCCTGGAATTGTACACAAATTGGCTGTAAGCATAGCACGCTCAGGAGTACCCATATCATTTTGACATCTGTGCAATTTGTCCAATCATATTCTTCACTTGCCTTAACTGAGATCACACTCCCAAAAGTAGGACTTAGAACTCTTGAGAATGCATTTTTGGTCTCTGGTGGTGGGAAAACTCACAAAATCATTTTATTTGCAGTAATGTAAGTTTGGCTCCACAGTTACAGGAGATAACATCTGAGAGTATTTCACAGCTGAAATCCAAGTGTGAGCAGAGTCATCATCTCAGGGTTCTCCGGTGACAATATGACAATTGCTTCCTCTAGCTCATGTAACTTTGTATAGTCCAATGTTTAGGACGAAATTTTTCTCTGTCTCATCTTAATGTAACTTTTTTCCTATTATGTCCGTGTCAAACTCCCTCTGAGTGCTTGATAAGAACTGATATGATAGCTTTTATCACTGACCCTGACAATCCAAGATATACTTGCCTCCCAAGACATTTCTTATTTTGTCACTTTATGTGATATTTTTTCTTACAGCATGTAAGATTATATTCACTGGACACAGAAGTTGAGCAGTGGAACAGTTGTGGGCCATTCTGAAATTGACCTTAAAGAGATTATTAAAGTGTGAAATCAATTGTCTCAGATCATAGCAATGCCAAGAAAAAAGCTTATGTTAGAAGACGCCTTAATTAAAACTTATTTCTTAATTTCACTCTTTTTTTTTAACTTTGGTGATTGTCTACTCCATTTGGTAACTCCTATACATCTAAAAGAAGGATGCATGATCTACTATGATACTGTGGGATACTGCTACAGTCCATCAGGAGCCACTGTTCTGCATAACAAGGGCACTGTGGCCATAAGTAACAGCTTCCTTTACCAGAACCGTTCCAGTCAGTGCTCTTCATGCTCAAGTCAACTGTCAGTAAATTTTAGCACTACTTTGATGTTTTTAATTTGAGCTATTATTTTACAGATATTTTAAGAAATTATTTGTGTTATCTCCGTAGTCCCCCCTTTAGAATTTTCTAGGATATGTATTTGTCATAAAATTGTGTCGAGTCTGAAACACCATCTTCATGGATAAATAATGACAGTACCACTAACAAGGACATTTCTCTTCCAACTCTGTTTTCTGTGGCTTAAAAGCAGAGGATGGAGGTTGCGAAGCTGATTTCATTTGTGTTTCTTTTATAGTTCCTCAGGTGGTGGTGACTGAGAGAAAACTGAATGACTGAGATAACTAGATGTTATTTTCTGTGGGTAATAGAAAATATGGATTCTGTGGCATCAAAGGTTACCATGAGAAAAATAATTATAAAGTGCCAAGGGTTTGTGGTCCATAAGCTTTAATCTCTGAACTATCCCTTGGATTGTTTCTGTGTTTTACCAAGGAAACTCTTATTTTATTTTTATTTTTTTAATTTTATTTTTCTTGGATGTTTTATGTATTTACACTTCATATGTTATCCCCTTCTTCCCACTCTCCCATTCCCCCACCCTCTACCCCTGCTTCTATGAGGATGTCCCCACTCCCACCCATCCACTCCCACCTCAACATCCTGGCATTCCCCTACATTGGGGATGACAGATCATCTGAAGCTCAAGAAGAAGGAAGACCAAAATGTGGATGCTTCGGTCCTTCTTAGAAGGGAGAACAAAATACTGATGGGAGGAAATACAGGGACAAATTGTAGAACAGAGACTGAAGGAAAAATCATCCAAGGAAACTATTTTCTCAAACCATTCTTTCCTCTATGCAATATCTTAACTAATTTTATGACAATCCAGAACTTTATCCCACTGTGTACAAAATTCTAATAAAAACAAAGTCATTGATTGAAAAAATAAGAGAATGGATGAAGGAAAATAAAGTAAAACAAGGCAGAAAAAAGGGAGGGTTAAGTAATTAAACACAGGATCCTTTGGCTAAAACATTAATGGTCATGTCCACTTTCCTAAGTATATACCCACCTAAGAAGGAAATGTTTCATACCTCATATTACCCTCCTCCAGGAAAATTTTAATAAATATTCCTTAATGAATGCCATTAGTTTTCAAATTAAAAGCTAGTTAATTAAAAGAGAATAAAAATAACATACTTGGCTCTGAATTCAAATTTGTTTTAGCTTGCCTAATAATTATTTAAACACAGCCTAAAGGATTACGACAAAGCATCTTACATAATTTCCTTCAGAAGCCTCAATTAATCAAGAGCTCCTTTCTGTCTTGAATCTCAGAATTTTTAAGATAACTTTCATTATTATCTTAGGAACCAAGTATTCAGAAAATTAAAATTTTGCTATTCAAACTATAAGAGAAAGAGTGATTTATTTTCAGTGATGCTTTAATTATTTTAAGAACGTTGCAGATATGTCACATTTTTTTTCTTTTCTTAGGTGACACTTTTGTGACAGTAAAACTCATATAATCTAACAGATCATATTACTTTTCTTTGCTAAAATACCACCGTCTTTCTGTGCCATTGTTTGTCTATATTCTTATCTCTCCATCTCTCTGTTTGTCTTTCTGTGTGTGTGACTCTCTCTCTATCTCTCTGTATCAACTCTGTCAATCTCTGTCTGTCTCTGTCTCTGCCTGTTTCTGTCTCTATATATTTCTCTCTCTCTCTTTCTCTCTCTCTCTCTTTCTCTCTCTCTCTCCCTCTCCCTCTATGTGTGTGTGTGTGTGTGTGTGTGTGTGTGTGTGTGTGTGTGTGTAAGAGGGTGGGGGAGAGAAAGACACAGAGACAGAGAGAGAGACAGAGAGAGACAGAGAGACAGAGAGAAAGAGAGACAAAGAGACAGGGACAGAGACAGAGAATGTGTGTGTTTGTGTGGTATAAATTCACCTGGAAGCCTTAAAAAGGTTACTCAAGAGTTTTCAGCTGCCTCACTAAGAATCCCACAAATGAGAAGGTTGGTGAGATGGTGTGGGCCTGTCATGCTTAGTGTCAGGTTGCAGGCAAACAAACAAATAAAAAACCTTATACAAGAGGAAATTAAAACAGGACATAAGTATTCCCCAGAGAATGAGACTCCCAAAGCTTAAACTAACCTGACATAGAAAACAGTCTATAAGGGGCTAAATGTTTTCCTACACTAAAGTCAAGATCAACTAAATATCTCAACCTAAATAACTTTGGAAGTCAAAGTGCTCTTGAGCCAGATTCTTACTCATTTGTACTTTGGTTTTGATAAAATTCAGTCTTAGGTTATCTAGTATTTGGAGTAGACCAGTTTAGAGAAGATCTCTGCCTTATCTTATCTTGATATTTTTATCTTACTGCTGTATTATCTAAGTGAGGTAGCTTGAATTTGTTAGAAACAGACAGGTTGTGTTATGTTGGAGTAATGAAGCGTTTTCCAATACATCTCTTGACAGATTGTCTTGACTGTTGATGCTAAGAAGATATTGGATCCTTAGGACACTATCTCATTGAATAGTTTAAACTATTGATGACTTAATAACTCCATATAATACTAGAAAGCAGGCAAGGTTAGAGGAAGAAGGTCACTCCTAGGGCATGACTTCAAAAGGCTGTCTTTGAAGTGCCTGATCTCTTCCCTGTGTCCCAGAGCTGCTATAAGCATCCCTCCTATTTTACACCTTCTCCATCCTGATAGTCTGCTTTTGGTCAAACCCTGAGGAATGAATCTAGGTAACCATGAATTGCGTTCTCTAAAAATACGAGCCAATAAGTAAATAAATAAATATTTCCCAAATAAATTGCTCAAATTCAAATATTTGTCACAACAATAACAACAGCAACAAAAAATCTATTAACAAGAGTTACTTGTCCATGTTCCAGGGTAGAATAATTATTCATGTCCATAGATTTATTTTTCTTTGTACTAACACAATCTAATTGTTCATTTATTTCTTGACTATAAATGAAGTAAGACTTCTTGCCATTGTTCATGTGCTAGAATGAACTGGGATAGAAGAGGAGGGTTAGGAATTGAGAAATGACACCAAGAGAAGGGAATAAGACAACAGGTGTAAGAGGATCAAGGACTTTTTTTCTTACTCATACTTGGCATAAATACTATCCTGTTTTTTAATGACCGTCTTTGATTTTATCATAGCATCTTGTCCTTTCCAGGTTACTTTTCCTTTTCAATCCAGAGTGTTCCTTTTTTTTTTTCTTTTCTTTTTTTCGGAGCTGGGGACCGAACCCAGGGCCTTGCGCTTGCTAGGCAAGCGCTCTACCACTGAGCTAAATCCCCAACCCCAGAGTGTTCCTTTTAATATGCTATATACAACTGGATTTTTGGTCAGTGATTTCTGAAGCCAATTTTAACTGAGGATATTTTTATTTTTCCTTCAGATCTTTTTCTGTAATAAAATAATATGGTTTGACCACACTGTTCCTTCAGAATTTAGCACACATTGCTCCAAACACTTTTGGATTTTCAGTTTTCATTGAAAGGTCATCTCCTGTTATGCAATGTCTTGAGTTTATCTGTGACTTAGTTTTTCTCTCACATAGCTTTTATTATACTTTGATTTGTATATTTAGTGTTTTACAAAATGGCATGACAAGTTTCTTTCCTCATCCTGTCTATTTGGTGTTCTGTACTCTTCTTGTTCTTGTATTATCATCATTTCCCTAGAGTTGTAAAATTTCCATTCATGATTATATATTATATATCTTCCATGCTTTTGATCTGGAATTGGTTTTTGTGACTGTAATTCTTATACTTGACTTTATGTGCTATCCTTTGAAACCAAATCTCTAAAGTTCAGAATCTAAAGTTCAATTTAGAGAACATGAACTCAATTCAACTAATAGGCTGGTACCTAACATTAGTTTCCAAGTTAGCCCCCAACAAAACCTGAACCTAGCTCCAATTTTAAGGCTAACCCCAACAAGATCTGCCTCCCAGGTTAATCCCCAACAATCCCATACCTGCCTAACACTCATCAGTGCAGAGGGAAACAGAAGTTAAGTTTATGGTTTGACTCCCAGCCTCAGACATTTATGCTAAAGGCCGTAGTAGCACTCCAATTAGATGCTTGTCAAGTTAGTAACTCTCACCACTGGCTTGCTGCTTTCTATAAAACCTTACCCTGATATATTTTCACGGTTCCTCTACATCAAAAATGTCCTGAATGTTGGCAGGGGGCTGAGGGGCCTGAGATATTTCAAATAGTGTTTCTGGTGTGATTGCATCGATCAGCTCCTGTCTTTTCTTTTGGGGTTCACTAACACTTCTCTGGCACTAGTCTCACACTGTCTGTATATTCTATTCAAGTTTAAAGAAACCATTTTTAATTGAATTACTGAATTCCTCTAGCTTGTCTTCAAGCCCTCTTCCATTGTCTTCCATGGGATCCATTCTGCTGGAAGACTTTCCATTGTATTTTTATTAGACAGCAATTTCTCACATTCATAGCTTCAGTTTAGTTTATGTTTCCTCAATACTTCTTCTTTTATTTAATACAATATT
This sequence comes from Rattus norvegicus, assembly GCF_021556685.1. Classification (NCBI taxonomy): domain Eukaryota; kingdom Metazoa; phylum Chordata; class Mammalia; order Rodentia; family Muridae; genus Rattus; species Rattus norvegicus. The sequence continues at coordinate 32,623,208 of NC_141549.1, forward strand.
TGTGTCTGGAATAGTTATCATTCCATCACATGTTGTGTTTTGTTTTCTTGAATGTCAATCAATAGTTTTCCATGTCTTCTATAAGGCTAATATCATTAAGGTCTTTTTTTGTTTTGTTTTGTTTTGAGTTTCTTACGGTCATTTTTTTGGACCCTGTTTCTTCAAATTCATCCAATTTCTACTCCTTGGAAACAAACATTATGGGGTTGCTGCTCTTTTGGGGAGTCTACTATTTTGTTTATTGTAGCTTATCATCTTGAAATTGGACCTAGACATCTGCAGATGGATAGTGTATTTGATATACATTTAATCCCAACTGATTCGAGACCTGAGGAAGGGTGGTAGGAAGTCCTAAAGGAAATGGCTGTGGGAAATAGATTCTTATCAGGCCACATAAGTAGCTGGAAGCCAGGGGGCAGGGGAGGTTGTCATTTACAGACATTGACTATATGGAATGGGTGCTATTAATACCGAAAGAGTGATTTGTTCATTTTCATGTCTTTAACTTCAAGCAATATTTTTATTAGTCACTAATTGTGCTGGTTACTTTTTTCTCTGATTTGATTCTGCTAAGGTATGTATGGATCATTTGTTTCTGCTAGCTTCTGCCACCCACTATGTTTGATTCCAAATTCTAGAGTTTGTTTATTTAGCTGCTTCTTTACTCCAACTGAGATGTTTCTCCACTGAGACTCTATACAGTTGTATGCCCTCCTGGCTGCCCATTTACATGGAAAGTCTCTCTCTGTCTCTCTGTCTCTGTCTCTGTCTCTCTCTCTCTCTCTCTCTTTCTCTCTCTCTCTCTCTCTCTCTCTCTCTCTCTCTCTCACACACACACACACACACACACACGCCTTTCCCCTCTTCTACTGGGAAAATGTTACCCTAGAGCTGCTTGCTTTGCCACATTTTACTGTAAAAGCCACACTGGTACGCCAGGAGTCTCCATTCATACCACGGCGCTTCCATTATGTGGAAAGAGATGCTTCTCCTCTCCTCTGTGATTTGGGACATTAGTATTTGACAAGTTTCTCAGTTCTCCCCAACAAACCCCCACACCCTTTCTTTTTTTTTTTTTTTTTGGTTCTTTTTTTCGGAGCTGGGGACCGAACCCAGGGCCTTGCGCTTCCTAAGCAATCGCTCTACCACTGAGCTAAATCCCCAGCCCCCCCACACCCTTTCTTTATCCCCATACATTCTCATTTCACTCCTGGAATTTCCTTATGTCCCAGTAGGAGTTGTCTGCTAAGCCTCTTGTCTTCCCTGTGTCCTTCTGAAACTATGATTTCCTCTGATAGAGTTCCTTCTTGTGATACTTGTCTGTCAGAGCAACCTGTCCTCTTTTGTGTCTCGATTCTCTCTTGCAGTTTATTGGAACATATGCTATGATGGTGTTCCTGTGTGTGTGTCCCTTTGTCTTTCCCTCCTTGGACTGAGAGATTTCATTAAAGCCTAGATATCTTTCAGCAAATGGCTTTTCCTCAGAATAGCTCAATATTCATAGATGGCATACTTGATTTCGACATTCTTAATTGCAACAATTTCTCCGACTTCACAAGCAAATGATCCCAATACTCTTTTATCTCTAAACTTTTCTACTATCTTCTTTTGAAAATCTATTATCTCTATAAGGTCTTCATTCTCTCTTTTTAAAAAAATATCTCTTATCTTAGGATTTATAAGTTCACTGAGCTTGGTTTCAAAATCTGTAAATTCTATAACAAAAAATTACGTTAAAACTTATTTTAAAAAGGTTCACACTTAAAAAACAATCTATATATAGTGTAGTTGTTTGTATATGCTTAGCCCAGGGAGTGGCTGTGTTGGAGTAGGTGTGTCACTGTGGATGTGGGCTTTAAGACCCTGATCCTAGCTACATGGGAGTCAGTCCTCCACTAGTAGCCTTCAGGTAAAGATGTAGAACTCTCAGCACCTCCTGTACCATGTCTACCTGGATGCTGCCATGCTCATGCCTTGATGATAATGGACTGAACTTCTGAACCAATGAACCAGCGCCAATTAAGTGTTGTCCTTATAATAGTTGCCTGGTCACAGTGTCTGTTCATAGCAGTAAAATCCTAACAATAACACATAGGTTATTTTAATTTGCTACAGCATACTAGATACATGATTCAACTCCTTTAGATAAGGAACAAGATATGTTTGATAGTGAATAAGGGACATTTATAAGGCATATTTCTAGTATATTATAAGGTACAAAATAAATTCCTAAGATTATAAAGTTCTACTCAGATTATCATAAGTAGGCTTAAAATTTACATCTAACTTATGTCTTTGCTAACTTATTTGAACACTAGTTTTTTAAAAAAATTAGATGGGAAAGAACATGTTTAATGAATTAGATTTATAAATTGCCAGGTCTACTCATTTTAATAGCAGCCGACATGAAGATATATGTCTAGCCTCTTTGGCTTTGCTGACTCCATTAAGCTTTAGGAATTTGGATAAGCAGTCATACAAGTAATTAAGGTATTTTGTAAAGATACACCAAGAAAGAAACTGAAAAGTAAAGTTTCTAGCCTCTCTGTGGACTGTGTTTATGGCTTTATTTATTATCTTGATGTTATAGTCCCTTCAATATACTCAATTCACATTTAAGACTAAATTTTAACAGGGATAAAACTGTAAAATCCTGATCATATAAAAGGCACTAACTTTTGAGCTGTTAAAGATAATTAAGACATGTAAGTTAATGGTCACCTTATAAATAATTAAATTCTTTAATATACCCAGACTTGTTTGTAGTCAAGCTACAAGTGTAGTTCATCCTAAAGGGACCAGCTTTAACCTTCTGGATGTTTTCAAGGTGAAGCCTAAAGCAAGTTACAGAAAAGAAGTAAAGTTGGTTTAAGATCACGTATACCTAACTGTCCATTGTTCCTGAAGATCCCAGAAATCTCCTGAACATAGATAGCATTTAAAGAGTTCTAACCAAAACCAGTTTTATGATATAAATGTCTGTTAGGTCTTCAGAGAAGATGGGACAAAGAGGACTCCACCTGGATTGTGTTACCACTAATCTCTGGACAAAGCACCGGCCCATGCCTTACCTTCCCCAAGAGCTCTTCCCAAACAGTAGACTCTGTTGAGTTGAATGCCCTACTGTGCCTGGCAAAGTAGGTCAGTTTTTCCAAGCTCCTCCAACAGAGGAAAATTTCTCAGACCTTCTAGGCCTGGTTACCAAAAGCTAATGCTGTTCTGTGTGACAGTTTTTGTTCTGAATGAAATCATCAAGATTACCATGAGGTAGCCTCGTGTAACCATGTAGCTAATAAGAAACTCTCTTTCATTTCAACTGATATAGAGACCATTTGGATTTTATTTCTTGCCCTAATGTAGCCTTCTCAGATCACTGATGATGGTGGTGATAGTGATGATGATGGTGATGGTGATGATGCTGCTGACAACAATGGGGGCAGACTTATAGCTTTATCATTTTAACAGTAGCAAGCACAGCAGTTCTTTCCCTTAAAGCTAAAGCTGCCTGGTCAGTTCATTCCTTATGTAAATATTAGTTTTTGCATTCTTCTAGAGGTGCTAGGTGTCCTGTTAGGGAAGGCAGACTTCACAGTCACTCAAAGAAATAAACTCACAAAACAGGTATTAAAACACTTTTTCCTTTTCCTTTATTAAGGGAACTTGCTTTGCTGTGACTGCTCTGAGTAACTTACCACTTGAATCTCCATAGTAAATGACTGAATGGAAAAAAAGAAAAGGTTTAAAAGTTAAGCAAATTGTGAGGACCTAAGAAATTAATTCATGTAAAGGTAGTTGGTAAATGCCTGAGGATATGAAAATGTAAGTTGTGAGGGTCTAAGAAAGTGATTTAAGGTATACAAATGAAAGACATTAAAGGTATAAGGAAGCAATTTAAGGCAAGTGGAAAATGAGAAATGTTTCAGATTTCTTTCCTTCCCAGTGTGCTATTGGTATATTAAGATGTGTTACATTTTGTTAAGACTTCAAAAGTTCCGAGTTTTAACATTAAGCAGTAGAGGTCTGATTAATTAATTAACTAATTAAGCTATTAGTTTAGCCCTGGTAAAGAAGTGACTACTATTATTGTTGTCAAAAGCCCCCAAATTTAACTTTCCTTTGGTTATCTTCTAACGGCAGATTTAATAGTGCTTCTCATAATGCTCTAGACAGAGGGATGGAGTGTTCATGCTTTTAACCAAGAAATAAGTGTTCGTTGTCTCTCTCTCTCTCTCTCTCTCTCTCTCTCTCTCTCTCTCTCTCTCTCTCTCTCTCTCTCTCTCTCTCTATGTTCCTAATCTTTGGACTATTTCCACACTCACATCTACCAGGACCACGGGCCTGGAAGTTTCTAGTTTATACCCAAGATAAAGATGCTTCCCTAAGCTTCCTCACTGTATCTCCCGTTCCGAGTCTATCTCTGTCCCAGCTGACTCCCAATCAACTGAAGACTGCAAGATGCTTCACACTGAAATGAGCTTGCCCTGGACTTGCAGAAAAACTGATGTAAGCTAGATGTGTCAGAAAGGGTTCTCAAGTAGCACATCTAGAAAGCTCCAAAGCTGCCTACATTTTTCCATAGCCACAGGTGGTTCCAGAGAATATGATCAGCTGGTCAGCTAGCAAAACGGAAGTCCCCTAGCCTGCACGCCTCTGTCACTTCTGAACTATTAATCAGCATTCCATCAGCCCTGCTCCTTGACAATGATACCCTAATTTCAGGATAGGATAGAAAACAGATAGTGCCTTAATTCATGATCAACAAAAAGCCTGGAATATCAACCTTAGTACAAATGCCTTACTCTGGTGCCTATTAGCATAGATACCTCTAAGTTTTTTCTTGTTATCCAAAACCATATATCTAATATATATCTTGATACTACAAGTTCAAAGCAAAATCTTACCAATTGTATTTCAGTGCCAAATGATCTATTTACTTAATATTAAAAGAAAATGTATTATTCTGAAAAAAAGTATATATGTGTGTGTGTATGTGTGTGTTTGTGTGTGTTATTTAAATATGCATTTCTATGATTGCTACTAAAATTAGATATCTTCCGTGAAATATTCTTGTATATTATTAAAATTCTCCTTAACTCTTTTGATATTTGTGTTGAGTACAACAATAAAAATTCCAAAACCAATATAAGTAAGGATAAGAAAGAACTCTAATAGAAGTGAATGACTGGTAAAGTGTAATAAAGTTACCATCTACCTAACGCTCAGAAGCTATATCATGCTGGTATTCACAAGCTGTCAAATCAAATATTCATATCTTTAGGAAGGTCAATATTATTTTATAATTCTGGAAAATATGTTATTAAAATTTAACATGTATATGTCCATAAGACTTGACCTTTTCTGCATCTTCCTTAAAGTCCTGGCTGATATAAAAGAATAATCAAATAAAATAAAAGTTTTGCATTTGAATAGAAGAAATGAAACTACTTGTTTCTTTGGATATAATTATCTACTAGAAATTCAAACAATCAACACCAACCGAAAATACCCCCTTGATTAGTGTCATGAGGATAAATCATTGCTCGGGAATTATTACTGATGAAGGCGTTGGATTTATCAACCTGAAATTCAGTGATTTTTTTTCTTTAGAATATTAATTGGCCTCAAACCCAAAGAGTTAGTGGAAATTTTTCTTGATAATCTACTGGTGCCATTTTTATGTGGCTGTTAGTTGCAGGTTGACATGATGAAATTAAAGGAATAAAATCTGATAAATGAAGTCAAAGAAAAAGTAAATGAGTGAGGACTTATCATCTAGCCAGCACAAAGCAACTAAATATTGTCAAGCTGCATTTCTATACAGATTGATCCATAGATTCCATTTTATCCCCGATAGAAATCCTTCCAAGCTATCCTGCTCACATTTAAAACTAATGTTAACATTGTGCAGAAAGAAAACAAAACACCTCGATATAGATAGCAAGAGTATAAAATGGGAAGAGAACACACTGGAGGGCTGGTACTAACTGATAGTGGGGCACATCCATGTGAAATACACAGACTAATTCACAAGTCTCACGCACACGCACAGGCACACGCACTCGCACATGCACACACACATGCACACACAAATACGGGGGTGAAGTGGGAAGAGCAACAATAAAAAATATTTTTTATAAAGTTTTACTTTTTACCAAGTTGTCTCAGCATGGAAGACAGAGGTGAAGAAATAAACACATCAACTTCGAGTTAAATGCATAAAGCATGTATCTCAATGATTGTGGGTTTGGTTCTGACTCTTTAGACACAGTAGAGGCATGATAATGTGGACGTCATTGAAGTTAAAACTTCAACTATCTAGACATAAAAGGATGATGATGAAAGTAGTCATAGAGAAGAAAGTGTTTACAAAAGATGTATCTGAAAAAGGTAGCTATCCAAAATATGAAAATATGATCCAATAATACCCAATTTAAAAAGAAAGAAACAGGCAACTCACAAGGAGATTAAAGAGAACAAACAAGTCTATAGAAAGAGACTCCACTTCATCTCTTATCAGAAAATTAAATCAGGGTTTCTTTTCTAGAGAATTTCAGTGATGTTACCCCCAGAAGCAAGTGCATTTCAATAGAGATCTTCACTGAAATGTGAACTTAAGGAATTTTCATGAGAATTTCTTCAGCTTTTGGGGTAATTTTGTAAAAGGAACTCTTTATATCAAATATATACACATAAATTTATATATAAATATACATATATATATATGTGGAGTATATGCTGCTTCATTTAAATGTAGTAGCAGGACTTATATGTGGTTTTCAATGTTAAAATAAAATATTCACTAGAAGTCATTTTATCTCTATTTTCTTTTCCTTCAAGCAGATGAAGTTATAAGTCTAAGCATCTGCAAAGATATAAATTTCAAAACAAATAAAAGTATATTTGAAAATTACTACTATATAAGTTGGTAATACTTATAATAACTACAATAAACTTCAAGTTTCTTACTCAGTTTGCAACCTGTTTTTATAATATATAAAATTGAAACACACAAAAGCTTACCAAAATATACTGACCTGGAGAAATTCTTAGTCAGCCATTTTTATTACTTTTGTTACAATTAACTGTAAATCTGTACTGTAGTTGCTATTTAATCCCCTTACTTTTAGGTTTATTTAGAGGTATAATTTTGAATAACATTTTGCTACATATACATTTGCTATTTTAAGAGCAACATAATTACAAAATTTGTGAATAAAATACACCGTGGCCTGTTGGCAAGGTTGCTTATGTAACAGGGGTGTTTGCTGCTCAAGTCTCTCATATACCATCCTTGCACTCACAGATGTGATACTGATTCTTCCTCCTGAGTCAATGTAGAATCTGCTAATAAACAACTGGAGACCTCTGATACTGGATCAGACGGTGGGATGAGGCACAGAGAAAAGAGTATTGTATTTGGCGAATTGAGAGCCAATGAGATACTGGGAAGGACGTACAAAGGTTTGTTCAGTTACTGTAATAAACGAGTTTCCTTTTGCCACTTGCCCAAGAACCAGAGACTCTGTCTTTGACTCTGTGCCTTCTTACCCCTGCCCACAAGGGTCTTGGACGGGGTTGCAAGCAACAGATACCACATGTTCAAACAATGGAATCTCTTCTCACTATGTCTTCCCTGTATTGATGGAATATACCGTTAAACTTTGAACAATAAATTAATTCTAATACTTTGTTACTGCTACTAGTACTAGTACTATTACTACTAGTAGTAATAGTAATAATAATCATCATCATGATCCTTTCCCTTGAGGTTGATCTTGTAGAGTATTTTATAACAACAGAAAAAATAATTAAAATATTCAGTTTAACATAAAGATGCTTATGAAAAATATTTATATTTCCTGTCATTTGATTAGAACATACCCTGATGAAACATATTTAATGAAGCTAAGCTCTTGGCTGAGAAATTGGTACCCAGGTAAAGTACTTGTCATGCAAACCTGATGATCTGACTTTGATTCCCAAATCTCACATGAGTATAGAAGAAGAGAACCAAATCCAAATGTTATTTTCTGATATGGATCTACATAGTAGAAAAATGTTGGGGATAATTAAGCACTATTTATATTATAAAGTATGATATATAAAGATGCAAAACCTGCCCCTAAGAAAATAAGTTTACATTTTTTAATGTGTTTAACATTTTCTTTTCATCACATATTTATTATTTAAAACTGGGGGAACATCCTTATGGAAGAAGGGGAGGGGGATAGGATAGGGGGCTTATGGACAGGAAACTAGAAAAGGGAATAACATTTGAAATGCAAATAAAAAATATCCAATAAAAAGCTATTTTAAATTTAAATATATTTTGATCATATTCTTTTTTCAACAACAAACATGATCATTTTATTTCTAAGAGGAGAATCCCTTCTCAGTTACTTTTGGCAAAAACTTCAATTTTACAAAGCCAAACTATTCAAGTTCTGAATCCATTCTTGATCACCATTCCAGGAGAGCAACAGAAGCTCCTGACCTGAAACTCCTATCTTCAGAACAAATTCACATGTTCCTCTATGTATACTTAGGCCACACTTTGAATACATATTCTAGCTTCTATCTAAGAACTATGCAAACCATGCAACAAATGCCTTCAATGGATCCTAGAAGCTGGATATGGTAGCACACACCTGTAATCTCAGCCTTTGGGGAGAGGTAGATGGTTTCTCTGAGTTTGAGGCCAGCTGGTCTATAATATACTGAGTTCCAGGAAAGCCAGAGTTATATAGTAAAACCTTGTGTCCCAAAATGAGTTAATTTAACAGCCTTAGATTCATCTTTTGACTTGATCTATAACTTGATCAATATTTCCTATGTTTAAAACAAAATAAGATATTTAAGCTCTTTCTTCATATTAAGCCAGTTTTGCCCACCACTTCACCTCATTTATAACCTTTACCAAATAAAGAGGTTGGGAAAACAGAAGTAAAATGGGGCTTAGTCCAGATTCATTGTTTTCTACTGAAATAAATTATTGAAATTTGTTATAACATATCATTTTAAGTATATAAGTGAGATGAGAAACTTTGCAAAAACACTGTGGGATTTTTTTTCTTTTTAAAAATTTTCATTAAACCATTTCTCCAGGTTCCAAGAGGAGTATTTTTTTTCCATGATGATATTTTTCATTCATTATATCTTAAATTCTTTTTGTGTGTTCTTCCCATACCATGTAATGAGACCCCTGTAATCCAAATAGGTACTGTAATTTGCAGGGTACACTGGTCCATCCACATTTCTAATCATTACTTCTTTGCAATCTTTTGGGAAGACTGCTTTTTCTACTCAGTCTGGAAGCATACTCTGTATGAGCCTATTCTTAGCTCCAAGGGTGGGCACCTAGGACCTGTTCACAAGCAACACAACACAGATTCTATGGTAGATATTCTTATAGATTCTCAACAGAACCAATTGGAAATAATCCTTGCAGTGGACTGGACGCACCTGAAAGAGAAAACTCTTTCTCTTTCTGTGGACTTAGACCTGAATAGATATAAGGTGAGACTACCTGCTATTATCTTACAACAGTAAGCAGGCCTTTCAAACAAGAGCAGGAAAAAGAGATGGATATAAAGAAGAGAAATGTCTGAGTTCATTAACTGAGCTCCTGGATACAACATACTGATTACCATACCCAGTAACCAACCTTGAACCTTATAGTTATAAATCATCTTACTGCAGTCAGATTGCAGTTTGGCGATTGCCATTTACAACAAAAGCAACAACAATTCGTATGTCATATTCTTGCCTTTCTCCAAGTTCCTCCAGAGCCTTGATCCCTCCCTACCCACCCAATTTGATGGTTTTTTTCTAAAACAAACAAACAAAAAAAGCTAGCACAACCTCAAATCCCTCCAAAACCTAAGAAAACAAATAAAAACTACCCAAAAATAAATATAAAACAAATCAAAGGAAGAAAACAAGAACAAAAAAATTTTACACAAAACTATAACCAAACCCTACAGCTGATAAACACCTTCAGCGAAGTGGCTGGATATAAAATTAAGTAACAAACATTAGTAGCCCTCTAATTTACTAATGACAAGCAGTCCAAGAAAGAAATCAAGAAAACAACAGCCTCCACATTAGCCACTAATAATATAAAGTATCTTGGAATAAGTCTAATTAAACAAATGAAGGACCAGCATGATAAAAAAAATTCAAGTCTTTGATGATATGGAACAAGGGGAACAGTCCTCCACTGCTAGTGGGAGTGCAAGCTTGTACAATTACTTGGGAAGTCAATATGGCAGATCTCAGAAAATTTGGAATTGATCTACCACAAGATCCAGGTATATCACTCCTGGACATATATCTAAAGGATATCCCATCGTATCGCAAAGACTCTTGCTCAACTATGTTCATAGCAGATATTTATAATAGTCAGAAACTAAAAACAGCCTAGATATCCCTAAACCAAAGGAAACATGGTATATTTACAATATGGAATATTGCTCAGCTGTTAAAAATAATGATGTCATGAAATTTGCAGGTAAATGGATATAACTAAAAAAACTCATCCTATGTGAGGCAATCCAAATCCATAAAGACAAACATAGTACATATTTATTTATAAGTGAATATTAGTTGTAAAGTAAAAGACAATCATGCTACAGTTGATAGATCCAGAGAGGGTAAGTAACAAGGAGAGTTTTAAGTGGGGAATGCATGAGTCTTCCTAGAAAGGGGAAATTCAATAGATTTCAAAATTGCACTGGGTATAAGTGGGGTCGTGAACAGGAGGGATAAGGGTGGAACAAATATTGTAAGACTCTATTGGAATTAAGAGGCATTTCATTTCTGGAATGATATGGAAACCTAGTGCAATGGACCCTCCATGTAGTCTATGATAGTGACTCTAGCAAAGACTGCTAGTAATGGGTATTACAGAGTCGGAGCTGGCCACTTTTTGTAATCAGTCAAGCTCTCTAGAGGGATTGGGACATCAACCAAGCAACAAATCTTCAACCTACAGTTTGTCCTGCCAGCAGAGTATTCTGGCATAGGAATCTAGCTGAATGGTCATCAAAGACACCCGAGAGACTTCAGTCAGCAATTTATCAAAGCAGATGAAGACTACCATAGTAAAATATTACGCTGAGCAAGGGTAGTCTTGTGGAAGAGAAGGAAGAGGATGAGAAAAAGGAAGGATTGAAGGAACCAGAAAAGTCAGGGACACCATGAGAACACAGCCTAGAAAATTAGCTGACTGTAATCATGGTGACTAGTAGAGATCAGGGAGCCTGCAGGTCTGATGTAGGTCCTCTACATATAGGTTATGCACGAGTAGCTTTGTAGTTTTGTGCAAATCCTGAAAGGGGGAGGCTGTCCTTGATTCTTTGGCTTACTTGTAGGAGCCATCTCCTTCTACTGGGTTGCCTCATACAACCTTGAAGTGATGGTATGTGCCATAACTTGTTATAGCTTGATATGCTGTAATGGATTTACAAGTTATAAAGCTTCCTCCAGTGGGCTTCAATCTTGTCAGTGTCTGTTTTTTCCATCCTTTATTCCCTTTGGAATGGGAATGTTTGCACTGTGCACATGTTGTAAGTATACACTTTTTTTAAAAATTTGATTTGAAGCAAAGCTCAAAAATTATCCTGAATCTAAGAAGTGGTCTTCAAACAATGCTAGAATATCTGTCTTGGAAGACTATTAAAATGCACAGAAGGCATTTGGCTTGATGAGATCATAACGAGTCTCTGATATCTGTGGTTGGAATGGAAGCTGTCCTCCCCATCTCTCCCGAGCTTATGTGCTAAACGGTTTGATCAAAAACTTATGGTGTTATTTTTAGAAGTGTTAAAATTTCAGGATGTTGCTTAGCTAGAGTAAGTCTAGGGCAATTCCGTTGATATTTGAAAGTGGTAACTGGTATCTTCCTCTATCCCTATTACAGATCAGATGTGGACTTTGACTTTCTCTACAGGATCTGTTATAATGCTGAGATTCCCTCTTAGTTCAAAAATAATGGAGTCAGTTTGCCTGAGATAGAAATTTTTTTAATCATTTGCCCAAAAACACCCGCCTTCCTATGATTTGTTTACGTTAGTTATTTTGATAAATAATAAAGAAATATAATACAAAAACTACTTCCTCAAAACCTCCCTTACAATACAATTCAATTTATTCAAAAATGAACACAGATTTAATGAGGCAAATACTTAAAGCATGTAAAGAAGCAGAAAAATAAAAATCTATAGGACATAAAAACATCAGAGTAAGAACCCACTATTGAATTTGGTCCAATGCTTAGAAAAATTCACAGGTGTTGATATTTGCATGATACATTCAAACAGAATTTATAGCAACTGAGCAGCTGTACGTAAATGGTGTCTTATAAAAAGTCTATTAAGCAATAATTGCTTTTCAATATTCATGTCTTAATAAACATGACTTCTTGCAATTTTAAGCCACTTTAGAGCTATCATTATGCAAAACTTTGACATGTGAGAGCTGTTTATGGCAATGGTAAGGGAGAAAAGATGCGCCCAAATCTCCCCCACCTCAATCTCCAGAAAAAGAAAATATTTAAGTCTATTTGGATTTGTGAATATGCCTGTGCATTCTTTTAGCAAACCTTTAAAAATAAAATCCCATTTTATCCTCTGGGCAGTTTGGATTTGAAGGGTATCTTATTAACACCTGCAAGAACAGATTTGGAAAACATTTTTTGATATTATAATTTCAGTGCTGTGACTGTATAAAGATGATACAATTATATTTGATTTTAGAAAAATTATAGGCAAATGCCAGTGTGTTCAGACCACAGACATCTGCCTAAAGACCATAGGTACACTGACCCACTTTAGCCAATCACATCTACCAGTCCAATTCACAATTCTGTAAGAATGTTCAATGGAATAATGAGTATACATTGAATCAGATACATCCTTCACAAGTACAGAACATTTTAAGTGGCTTTTAAGAAAAAAGGTCATATAATAATTTATTCTAATGTCAGTTTTAATTCATGAAATAGTGCATTAAAATTTGACAAGATGCACTGTGACATCAATGCAGACTAGACTAACTGTAACCTTAGCTAGTCCTTGGGTTTTTCAGTTCTGTGAACAAAACGGTATTTAATTTGATAAATTCATGAGAAGTTCCTTTTTTTCTCAAAGCAGCAATGGCTTTTAAATATTAATAAAATAGTGTATTTTTATTTTACAATTTATTTTGAAAATTATAAACATTAGTCAGTTTGCATACCAAATGAACTTGCTTAGTTTTATATTTTTGCTTCATATGAAGGTCAAGTGATTTGGAAATTATCAAGGGAATATGTCCTTAATATTCTTTGATATTATTGGCCTTTGCTACATGGGTCCCAAGAATAGGAAGTACTGGTTTTGCTCAGGGAAAAGTCATTTTAAAGAGAGTGTACAAAAATCTATGATCAGTGGCTCACAGGGGTGTCTCATCAGTTCCATGACTCTATTTTCTTTCAAAGACATAGGGCCTTAGTTTTCTATTGCTGTGGCAAAACACCATGATGAAGACAACTATCAAAGGAACCATTTATTTGGCCTTATGCTTTCACAATGTTGAAGTCCACCATAACAGAACAAAGGCATGGCATCAGGAATAGAGGAGAACTCACATCTTGATCTGAAAAGAGGAGGCAGAAGGATGCTGGGAATGAGAGTAGCCTTTGCAAGACCTCAAAGCCTACTCCCCCAGTGACATATCTCCTCTAACTTCATCCTTCCAAAAACAGTTCTACCAACTTGTGATCAAGCATTTAAACATATGTTCTAGTCTCAAATATAAACCCAATGTCAAGTATGGGTTTCCATTTTATAGCTAATTGGTTGGGGGACAGGGGTTCTCTTAGATGATCTCCAGACATTACATGCTATTGCCACTGTTCTTGATTACATTCCAGAACTTGATGGTAAGGCCTTCTTGCTAAAGTCACCATATATTTTCATCAAAAATATGAAGAAATTAACCTCATACCATCTTGCAAATCTCATCTCTAAAGATTAACTTTCATAGTGGTGCAAGGTTTTATTTACCCTAAGCACCTTTACCTAGCTCTGACCATTGTGTGCTACAATAATGTGTGACCTGGAATGCAGTTCCCACTGGTGTAGCACTATTGTCAATGCTATGAAAGTAACTAGTTCCAGGTTGGATTTAAATACTTATTTACAAGACAGAATCAAAGTTCCTGGTCCCAATCTCAAGGGTGACGAGGTCACAGACACTAGGGGAAATTAATAGTGATATACTGCTATATAGATATAATTATTAAACTTACTCCGTTATCTTTGTTAAAGAAGCTTCTTTGTAGAAGAATTTTAATCAAGTAAAATGGCTCTTCTGGCAACAGATCATAATATCCAAAGAGCTTTCCAGGGTGTGCCATATGGTTGGAATGATAACCTTTTAATTCCTTTGTTGGAATATAGACATACCCTTAGTGCACATGTTTAACAGCAATCAATGAAGGTAAAGTTAGGTTGAAGAAGGGAGTGCACATATTTGAAAGTGTTATTTAATTGAAGGGCAGACAATGTAACAAATTAGAGAAAGATTTGACCGAATTAGTCAAGGAGAGTATATGTCCAAATCTCATGAGATCAGAGAGAAAAAAGGTGACTTAAGCTGGAAAGAACCCAGATGTCCTTCAACAGACGAATGGATACAGAAAACATGGTACATTTACAAAATGGAGTACTACACAGCTATTCTAAACAATGGCTTCAGGAAATTCTTAGGCAAATGGATAGAACTAGAAAATATTATCCTGAGTGAGGTAACCCAATCACAAAAGAACATACATGATATGCTCTCACTGATATATGGATATTAGCCCTAAACCTTGGAATACCCAAGATACAATTCACAAATCGCATGAAGCTCAAGAAGAAAAAAGACCAAAGTATGGATGCTTCAGTCCTTCTTAGAAGGGGGAACAAAAATACTAACAGAAGACAAAGTGTGGAGCAGAGACTGAAGGAAAGGCCATCTAGAGACTGCTGCACATAGAGACCCATCCCATTTACAGCCACCAAACCCAGGCAATATTGTGGATGCCAAGAAGTGCATGCTGACAGGAGACTGATATAACTGTCTCCTGAGAGGCTCTGCCAGAGCCTAACAAACACAGAGGAGAAGGCTCACAGCCAATCATTGAACCAAGAATCGGGACCCCAATGGAGGAGTTAGAGAAAGGACTGAAAGAGCTGAAGGGGTTTCCAATCCCTTAAGAAGAACAGCAATATCAACCAGCCAGACCCGCCTCCCAGAGCTCCTAGGGACTAAACTACTATCCTAAGAGTACACAGGGATGGACTTATGTCTCCATCCATATATGTTGCAGGATTGCCTTGTTAGACATCAATGGGAGGAGAAGCCCTTGGT
This sequence comes from Rattus norvegicus, assembly GCF_021556685.1. Lineage (NCBI taxonomy): Eukaryota > Metazoa > Chordata > Mammalia > Rodentia > Muridae > Rattus > Rattus norvegicus. Next base: position 32,638,604 of record NC_141549.1, read on the forward strand.
CCTGTCAAGTCTTGATGCCTCAGTGTAGAGGAATGTCAGGGCGGGTAGGTGGGAGAGAATGGTGGGTGGGTGGGTGAGCATCTTCATACAAGCTGGGGGGATGGGAATAGAGGGTTTTTGGAGTAGAAACCGGGAAAGGGAATAGCATTTGAAATGTAAATAAAATCATTCAATTAAAGAAGAAAGAGAGAGAGAGAGAGAGAGAGAACATGAGAGAGAGAGAACATGAGTGAGAGCAGCCTTAGAGAGACAAAAAAGAGGCAGTATTACCAGGAAAGTTTTACAGAGACAGGTTGAAGAGAGAACAATCTAGACAGAATGAGCCAGAGAATGAGAAGGAGGCAGAAGAGTAGATCAAACTCCCAGTCTTAGTCTGAGGCCAAGCAGAGCAATTCAGTAAGAAACTGAGAGAAGCTAGTTTAAATCAGTCAGCTTGGAGAGGAGTTTGAGCCAGAACCTCTGAGTTGAACCAGCCAGCTGGAGTTCAGAAAGAACCAGAGAGGGTGAGCGTATTCAGCAAGAAGCAATCAAGACACTTTCTTCTGGTGAATAAAAGTTACTTTTACTGACTTTTGAAGTAGATGGTGATAAATACAGTAATGCACCACTTTCAAAATTAAAAAAAAGAATAACTGTGGAGTGCTCAATTATAACTAAGATCTATATCAAACCCCTCACTCAAATGCTCAAAAGCCATAATAGAAAAACTGTTAAAAGTTGGTTAGACTGTAAAAATTAGTAATGGACACCTTTGTGAAATTGTATTCATTGGACATAACAACATTGTTGCATACCTGAATTCCCAGTGTTGTTACAGTATCAGAAAGTTTTCTATAAGATCAAAACAGTCAAAATCCCAGCATGGGAAAGTTTAGGAATCTGGATGCTCCACCTTAGCAATACATTGTTGACAATTGATAGCTACTGAGGTAGGACATATGTTTATAGAGGTGGTTCCTCAGAGGCTGTCCATGAAACCAGGAGATGATCGCACATTCCTACATATAGGCAGGAATAGTGGATTCAGTCAGAAGAAATAGAAAGGGCTGGGGAAACATGAATTTGGTAAGAAAAATGGAAGGGAATGGCAGGAACTGGAGGAGACTAAATAAGAATAGGATTTAATCAAAACATGTTATACAGGTATAAAATTACAAATAAAATATACAAAATTATAATTAAGTCTTTTTCTCCCTTGGAGAACTTAAGTATGTAAAAGTCCAGAGAAATTAGGAACCTTATCTCTGTGTAAGTCTAAGTTTTCTTTCTCAGCATTCAAGTTGCCTGTAGTCCTTTGTCTATGGTTGGGCCCCATGGTATTTCTCCCTTCCATTTTACAAAGGCTGTTGCTTTTTTGTCATTCTGGTCTTATATGCACATGTATCCAAGCAACACTAATTGAACTCAGCATATCATCCTCATATATTTGAAGATATATATGTGTATACATGTATATAATTGTGTGTCAATAATAAACAATGAAATGAATTAAAGAAGCCATAACCTTGAAAGAAAGTAAATGGAGGCAAGGAAGAGATGGAAGGAAGGACTAAAGGAACAATTTGGGAAGTTATACACTTATATTCTAATTAAAATTAAGACTAGAAGATGTTTAAATTATTCAGGCTAAATTAATTGTAAGTAAAGTTATATTCTAATAGCTTAGAGTTCTTTATCTAGTTTTTGTCCCTCATGCATTTATAAGCCTAGGTGAACCCAATTTATGTTGTTTAAAATAAAACTATTTAATATCACCTTTTAGCACAATATATCCCATACTGCTTGTGGTTCTGAGTTTCACTTGAAATAGTATAAACATTTTAACAGGACTCCACCTCAATTTTTTATCTTTTTAGCCTCTTATCACAATAGCATCTCACCAATCAATACTTTATTGACATTATTACTAAAGCAATTTCAAAGGATAACTAACCCAACTCATACACTGATCTTTTCAGGACTATGCAATTGGTCCTCAATTTTTAGAGCAAAATCGATATCCAACAATTGGCCAGGTTGCAAAGTCTACTTCCTTGTAAGTTTGATCACTCTTTAAGGGTGCTGGGGTGCTCCAGCCTCTCCTCACTACCTCTGTATTATTGATGTAATTAAAATCATATTCTTTCTAGTATGCCATCTTTGTTGTAGTTTTCTCTTGCTTAAACAGTGCCCCAATGTAGGCAACAGGTAAGCATCTTCACAACTTTTAGTTACTTTAATCCTCACTCAAGGATCACCTTCACAATTAAGCTTACCTGGAAATCTTCAGCATTACAGTCTGGCAATTTTCCCTCTCCAACGTAGGCCAGATTCTTTTATAACACTTCTCTTTAAAATATAATGTAAATCAATCATGGATATACATATCAGGTGGTTACAAATGCCTTCCAAGAAATGGAAACACTATCTATGATACTTTAAAAAAAAAGCAGCTGGATAAATATTGGATGTATCATCTACCAAACCTTCAACAAAGTGTATGAAAAATGAGTCTATAAAAACAATTATTTTTAATTGAGATGATTATGGCAATAATCTTTAATTATAACAATGTTAATTATGGCACCATTAAAATAATATATGTCATAATTGATATGCTACCATAAGGATCATTTTTTAGACATCATTTGATATTATGTTAGGAAAACCCAATCTCTTACTCTCTAATATACTAACTTATTTATACTTTGCAAAGTAAAAGCTACCACTGTTTCTATAATGCATTTTTCATGCCCCATTATTCATACTAAATTGTTAGTAAATTTATATTATTTGTTTTATTAAAACAATAAGCCAACAATGACATAACTCTTTAGAATAATATTTTGACTCCATTTAAATAACTTCTTGTAACAACAAAACTACATTTGCTATTACAAGACACATTTTCTGCAGCTCAAGATGAGCTATTCCACAAAACATAGTTAAACTCTATCCATAGCAACACACCATCAGTTATGGAAAATGTGTTTTCTCCTCCCATTCTCAATGTTATGCTTATTGATTTTGCCCTTCTGAGTAGTTTTTCTTGGAAGACATTCTAAATAGATGGGCTGTTGGATCGAAAAGCATAACTTCTGATTATATCATGACTAGCACACTCTCTAACCCTAGCATTGCATAAATGCCTTTCCTTCCAAACTTCACCTTCATTAGTTCATTTTTACCCTTTACTATGACGAAGTTTTATTTTCCATGCAATCCCTCACTTATGATGTTAACATGTATTAATTTGTTAAATATCACAACATGGAACTCTACACATTTTATGTAATTGTGTAATTTTTTAGCATTTCTAGAATTTCAAGGAGTATTTCCAGTGACCTGGAAAAGTCACTTTGTCTCCTCTTGCTAGCTGTAGGCTCCCTGCACCTGTCTACTGTGTCTACAGACTTCTTATGGAAAAACATTCTATACATAAAGATTCATTCTTGTTCTTGTATCCACTAGTTTATGTTGACAGTCTTGAGAAAAGCTAGTGTTTTCTGGGGAGAGGAAAACAAACTTGAATATACCACCACCACTGTAGGCATGTCTATGGGATATTTTTTTTTTTTAAATTTCATTAATGACTGATGTGAGAAAGCCTAGCACACAGGGAGCTATGCTACCACTGGGAGGTTGGTCCCGAGTGGTATACAAAAACAGGATTAACAAGCCATAGCAAGCAAGCAGTATTGCTTCATGACACTTCAAGTTCATTTCCTGCTTCTAAGTTCCTATCTTGATTTCCTTTCCTGGCTTACTTCTAAATGAACTAGTAAACTCTAAGATGAAATATATGCCCTCTTCCCTAAAATGTTGCTGGTCATGATGCTTGTTACAAAGTTAAACTTGAGACAGTTGTTCGTTATATGTAATTTATTTCGTGGGGCATGATTTTGAAAAGTTTCTCTGTGTTTTACTACTTTGATGTAGTTAAATTGGATATGTACAAAGGTGTGTTTACAGATGCAATATCTGATGGAGCATTTTCCATGCAAAACTCTTAATTAAAATGACCAAATCAGATCATTTTTATGAAGTTTTGTTTGCTTTTTTTGCACTTTTTATTGGATTTTTAATTTACATTTCAAATGTTAACTGCTTTGCCCCACCCAGCCATCCCCCATTCCCACCTCTCCACCCTGACATTCTTCTATACTGGGGGTCCAGCTTTGGCAGGACCAAGGACTTCTTCTACCTCTAGTGCACAACAAGGGGCCATCCTCTGCTACATATGCAGCTGGAGCCACGGGTCTGCCTTGTGTATGTACATTTTGGATGGTGGTTTAGTCCCTGGTTGGTTGGTATTGTTGACAGACACACACATACACACTCAGTATTTTTCTTTCTCTACAGAGACTCACACATGTGTACACATGCATATGCATAGGTACATAAACAATTCACAAAGGAATGTGAATTAATACATGATGCCTGCCTTTTTAAAATCAAATACTGTCACTCACTCTCTTTTCCAACATAGCAGTTATTGGGTTTTTCTAAAGCCGTAAATGGGTCACCCTGAGACACCACTGTACATTTTTTCCACATTCCAAAACCCAATGATATTACATATGTACTTCTCAAACTATGTAAATAAAAATTGGTGACATTTTTACTCCACTGTTACTCCACTTCTAGGTGAGGCAACACCATTTTCTGTTATCCTTGAATATCAGGCACATGACAGGTGAACAGATATTCATGCAGATAAATTATTCATAAATAAAATAAAATAATGGCATTATTTTATATTCCTCTTCATTTGTCATTTTGAAGCAAAAATAAGAGTGGTTCTGTCTTTTTAGTATATTACTTATCAATCCCCTTTTAGCAGTTTGTCTGTCAGTCCTGGATGATATCACTACCCACTGTCTATGTTATTATTGCACCTGATTTCTAAACATTCTCCAAACTCAAATTTTTCTTATCATCCTAGGTCTTTCTCAGAAGCAGAGTAATCTTTGTCTCTCTTTCTTCTAATTGAAAAAGTGCATTATAGAAGGTCAGAACATGCTATGTAGAGTAATCAGCAAATAGCAAAGGCATAAAAGCAATTATTGAAAGTTCAAACTAAGGAAGAATGGAAATTCAAATTGAATAGGTGACATTCGCGTGATAGGGTATGTGTTTTCCTCATTTAATTCTTCTCTATTACAATGTAACTTACATGATTACAAGTTTTCCTTTCTTTAGTTTACTCTTCTTCCCTAGAAACAAGATGTCCACTTTTTTTATTCATTAGTTTGTCAAGACAGGGTTTGTCTTATGTATTTGTGCCTCTGTAGCTTTGACTATCCTGGAACTTGATGTGTAGACCAGGCTGGTCTCAAACTCCCACTCACAGAGATCTGCCTCATTCGGTCTCCTGATTGCTGGGATTAAAGACTTGAAATAAACACCCAGCAAATTATATTCTTTTAACAAATTCCACAAGAAGTAAATGCATATGCGTGGGATAAGGATGAAAGAAGCAAGGAAACAATCTTCCTGTGAAAATGAAATCGTGCCAGATATCGGGATAAGAGTAGATATCCTGTAAAGTGATCTTAAAGGTCACACAAATTTTATCATCTTTATATTGAATAGTAACTAGATTCAACCCAAACTCTTGTTTATAAAATGTGAAAAAGCATCTAATTGATTTTCCAGGAATAGCATTAAGAAGCTTGGAGTTTTAGAATTGTTTATTTCATAAGTGCATTGCTCTTTTAAAACTGTTTATCTGGTTCTTATTAATAAAGCACAAAACATAAAGAGATAATGAATGATTTACAATAGCAAAAAATAAATTAGAAAACAGGGACCATGACTTTTTCCAATTAATCAATACTTATGAGGGAAAAATGGAGAAAACAGATAACAATAGAAGCAAATTTTCAAAAACTGGGAATATTAAGGATGGAGAAAATATTAAAGGAATCATAATTAGAAAAATATGAAATAGGATGTTATCTTTAGAATGTAACTTTAATTTTCATATTCCATTGAGATATAATTATATTATTTGTTATCATTATTATTATTTTATGTATTTTATATGTTCATATTTTAGATATAAAATATATAGTAAGAATATAAAGGCAATGAGGAAGCAAACAGAATTTAATTAAAGAAATAGGCACAGAAACATTAAAAGTTTTTCATTTCCTTTTCATGGTTATTTTCAAACTGAAACACAATAAAAGGATATTATACTAATAATTGAAACATTTTAGTCCAATTATGTCTAATGGTTTTGGAACAATTTTATAATGCTGCCCCTAGAGTAAAAACCTAATAACATATAAAAATTTTTATTCTTCTAGTTATGAAAGTAGAATGTACTCATTATAAAAACATCAAACAATGCAGAAAGGCATGATTTGAAAAGCAACAACATCCCTTGATAACTCAAGGATTATTGCTTTAACAATTCTGTTTTTATTGGTTCGCTTTTATTAGGCTTTAACATCGTAGCAAGGCTTTGTGTGTGTTGACAGGAGGAATTCAAAGGTAAAAAAAGAGACAAAGAGATTAATAGACCGTAGCAGATGGTAGCAAGTCTTCATCTAATCACAAGACTACATGGAGGGTCATAACTTTCTGTGAGCCAGAGAAGAGGCAAAATTAACTTCAGGTAGGAAACATCATAAAAATCCGGGGGAATATAAAGCATTTGGAATTTACCCTAAGGGATAGATATATGTGTGTGTGATCTCAGAATATTCATTACCCTAGAAGAGAAAATGTTAGCTGTGTGACAGAATCTGATAGTGGAGTTAAAACTACTCAAAAAATGCCATAGAAATAAAAGAACATTGCAAGAAAGTCAGCCTCTTAGATGAGAATAAAAATTACACTGGGATGTTAAAAGCAACAGCCAAAACAAAACAAAACTAAACCCACCTGCTACTCAGTCTAGTCAGATCAGTTAAAATGAGGTCTGTCATTAAAATGACAAGAGGGTGGCATGTTGTGTTTGTATATGGGACAGGTCACTAGAGCATGGGAGTAGAGTATTCTTGCTCGAGAGAAATAGAAATGAATAAGTTAAGGGTTTTTTTTTTAATTTTTATTGGTTATTTTATTTATTTACATTTCAGAAGAGGATTTAAAAAGGCAAAGAATGGAATAGTTGGGATGAAGTTGATTATGGTATCCTAGACATAAAGACAGTAAGGTTATTAGATCCAACAAACATTGTAGCATTAGGAAAGAGCTATTATTTTTCCAAAAAAGGAGAAAATTTTCATAGATGTAGTGTTTGACATTTGGTAAAGGAATGAAAGTATCCATAAACATAAAGCAATGAAAGCATCCAGTGAATTTCTGACTTTTTAAAGTGGATAACTTAGGCCACTAGAGAGCAATTATGTTATAATAGTGATATTGGCCACAACGAAGTACTAAGTGTGATATTCATTTTCACCTGCTCAAATGCACTCAGAAACTCTGAGACTGTTTGCCCACTTAAACATATTTAGTTAATAATGCAATCATGAAATGTGCTGCCAAAACTTTCATATTCAACTTTAAATGTCTTAATGTCTGAGGTTTATCTAGATTTGCTGGTTGAAAATTATTTTAGACACGTGTTTTTAAAATGGAATATATGAGTTTTAAATTTTATTTGTACATTCCATTTATAGCTTTTCTCTTGTTTTATGATTTGAAACTCACATATCTATCTATATTTGCTAATTTATACTTATGGATATTTAAGGGCTGATATTTAAGCTCTCCCAACAGAGAATGGCTTACATTTATGAGTTAACAGGATTGCATGTTCTTGTGGATGAAGGACTTTTCCATTTTGAATTACTAGAGGCATATACATTCTTAAACAACTCAAGACAAATTTCAACAGTTTTATCTTATAATCTTATTAAATATAATCTGTGAAGTCATTATAAAACAGTAGTGAATATGCCGATACACTTTCAAAAATTAAATTAGGCCAGCAACTTGATCATGTCACTTGATAACATTAAATAACTTTGAAGTATTCTGTTCAAGAATATCATTCCTACCTTTTCCTTCCAAGGCTCAGAGAACACTGATAAAGAAAGGGAAATGATGTTAAGATCCAGAGGTCAAGGAGGACTTTGAGGCTTGACCACAAGACACCTGTGGTTGCCTTTATTAGACCCAAACAAGAACAGACCAATAAACATCTTAGCATAAGTGTGGAGGGACTTCCAAGGAATAAGTCCTGGTGGAGAAACTATTGGAAATTAATGAGTACAAAGGAAGGGAGAATGAGTTTTCTTCAAAACTTTGGCCCATAATGGACCCAAAATGCTAGCCCTGCACTTATGCACAGACAGTTACCACTAATTGTAATTAGTATATTATAAAAATAAAATGAAATATAAAGAATTTGTATGTGGCTTTTGATTTTTATGATCCTTACAGTTTATTCTCACATATTTCTTAAAATCTAACATTACAAAATAAGATATATCTACATTTTATGGATGTGTTTTCTGTTCCATTTTAGAAATATTTTCATCACATATTAAGTATATGCTCTCATTGTGTTGTGAATGCCTCAATACATTTTGCAAAATGGTCTCACTGTGTTGCAATACCCAAGGAAATTATCAAGTAATTTATTTCAGACAGAGCGATCAGAGAGACAGAGAGAAACAGAGAAAATTAAAGTACTCCTTAATTTCTTCTTTCACATTGGAAAATTATAAGAAAGACTTCAGAAAACAATCCACATTTAATTGATAAAAATGGAAAACATTATCCATAATCAAAATAAAAGAACAGATCTTAAAATCATAGCCCAGATCATATATCACTGCTTCTTAGTATGCTAAGATTCTGAAATATAACTACTAAAATGTGATAAAACTAGTACAAAGAAAGCAAATGTTACCAATAGAGCCTCTAGTTTCTGCAAAAACAAATATGACACTTTCAACAAAAGATCACAAATAACGTTTTTATATAAGATTAGGAGAAAGTGTTCAATCAAACTTCTGGCTTTTCAAATGAAGTATTTCAGGCCCTCAAAGATAAAATTTCCTCTCATTTTAAACATTTTTGAAAAGAATTTTCCCTATTGGGAAAAAATTCTTTCCAAAGGAATAAATAGTGTCTGATCCATGGAATATCTGCAAGGAGCTTATGCAGCAGTACTTGACACAGACATAGCGTGGTAGTTTTCTGAGTAAGAAGGAAAGTTCTATTTCTTGACTGGGGTGCAATCAAGCCAATGTTATTTAACATTCTTGTCTACAACTTCCATGTAAAAGTTCTGCTTATCAAACACAGAAAACCTGCTTAATACAATACAAATTTTCCAGATTACAATTTTGAGTCTGTGACAACCGCAGTGGTAGATATATCCCCATTACTAACATCTGAGTATCAGCATACTTCTTTTTGACTAACGTAGGAAAGGATTTTTGTTTAGGTATTTACTCTGGTTTCCTGAGTCTGTCTTCATTTTGGGCTTGTCTCTTTGTCAGACCTTTTTCTTCACCCAAAAACTAATACAGACATTTCCCCATTTTTCAATAGTGTAACTCTGCTTTCTCGGTCTACACATTCCAAGATGCAAGCCAAGAATGATAGTGCTCTCTTATAATACCAGCACATGGGAAACAATGGCAGGAGGGTAGGAAGGGTTGGGAGTTCAAAGATAATCTCATATCAGTTGTTTCAAAGTCAACCTGTTTCAACGTGCCCTACATTAAAAATAAATAAATAAATGAATGAATAAATAAGTAAAAATAAAAAAGAGTCCTCATGGTGACTCTAGGCTTCCCTCAATACTCTGAAATCCATTCCTATCACAAGGTCAACAAATTAGCAAGTTTTTAACAACTTTCATTTCATCTCCTATTTAATCCTTTGTCATGTAGGATATACGCAGATGAAGGCAGCAGTACTTTGTGAAGTTTTTCTCCATTGACCTTGCTCTTTATGTTAAATGAACATTTGTGAATATGTGAAGATAGCTTATGTCCCTCATGCCCAATGTGGAAAGGGAGGTTTAGGAAAATGTAAACAAATGATTCAATGAGTCTCTTTCCCTTAGCCACAAACTTTGTATCTTCTTCCAGACCCTTCATAATTTCAGTAAGATAAATTGGTAGGTTTTAGTTAACAAACTAATATGTCATCTTAGTTCCCATTGGTAGCTATTGTCTGTTTCTAATAACTTTCAAATGTTTAGGAATTATATTCTGATTCTTAGACATATGAGATAAATTCTTTCATCCATCAAAATTGCCACTTTGAAATAGGGCACGATATACAAGCACTCTGTCAACTGAATTATGTTCCCCAACACTAATTTTCATTTTAAAATAAAGTTACTTGCTCACTAAGTCATGAGATCCTAACATTCAAGGATACTAGCTGGGTTCACTTCAAAAATGTACCATCAGTTTGCCCATGGAAATATCTAACTTAATATGTGCCATACTTTAATGATTGATCTCCATTTCAGCCTACTAAATGGTAGGCACTTTGCTGTCTTTGGCATAGCTCTACATATCTGGCTATACTCTTTTCCTGCCGACTTATGCTGTCAAATTTTATTTCCTACACCGATTTCCTAAACTTTACACCCTCTGTGCAATTTCAAATCATGTTCAACTCCTCATTGTGATTTTCCCCCTGTGCCATTAGTAAAAATACTATCTACGACCTTCTTGTTTAGTGTTAAAAATTCACATTACTTTGAGAAACAAAACCATAATGAATGGGAATATTGATCTTATTTGTTATAATGTAGATATTCTTGAAATATAAACATCCATATCACCACATGGACCCTGATGGATTCTTCTTCATTCTGAGAAGGAAACATTGGTTTTTTTAATCAGTTCAAATTTTGTCCTTGAGTCATGAATGTTAGTAATCAAGCATATTAAATGAATTGTGTGTTAGCACTAAGACAGTAAGATGTTTTTAAGACCTTGAAGTAGCCAAGTAGCTCAGTATTAAAATCCAAGATGATTCCAAAGAGTTAAGATTCGTGTAAAACTGATGCCTTCATTCTTTTTATTTGTTAGAAAATGAATTAAAACAAATTAAAATGTGCTATTCAAAATTCCTTACACAAGGTTTTGATTTGTTTTTATATGAAGCCCTTGGCCCCCAGTCTTACTTTTCAATGGAAAGAGAGGGCTATGAATGTCCTGTGGCACAATATGCAGCTTGTTCTTGTATCGCAGAGCCATGTTTTATTGTGCCAGACTCTCAGAAACAAATGAGAAATAGATCCTTATTATAGTAAATGTCAAGAGTCATGGAGCAAAACACCTTTGTTAGTGAGAGTAATTAAAATATGAATCAATGAACAAGCCGTGAGTATCAAGACAGAGACAGTTTCTTTTAATCAGTATTTATTATTCTATTCTTTCTATAAAAAATAACTGAAAATTGTCAATAAACTATGGGTTGCTATGCAATTTAAAAGTACTTGGACAACAAGATTTGTAAACCCTTGAAAGTGTCAGCTCTGTAATTGTACTGTATATCAAAACCTGAATGCTTGGAACAATTACAATTTGAAGAGTGTAGCTAATCCCAATAGCCTAAAGCAACTGTGATACTTAGAATTCTATGTATATGCTCATCAAATACTTTATACTTTGCCACCAAACAATATACAAAAGGGAGGGTTCAAATAAGAAATATCGTATAAATTAATATAAATATAACTCCATATAGTTGATATTATATGATAAAATTTACCCAAGATGCTGGTGGAAAGCCTATAAAATAGTTTTCAATATATTCTAGTTGTAAAGGAAAATAGTAGAAGTTACAGGAACAAAAGAAGTAAATGGAACAAGAAAATTAAAAACTAAAATTAAACAATTACCCTATACGTAGAACTTTCTATTAGAGGGTTTTTTTCTTCAGGCTTTGACATATTTAATTATACATGGTGACTTCCAACAACTAATCCTCATGACTTGGCTGCTCAAGTACTGGGATTGAAGGCCTGTGTCATGATGTTTGACTGAATAATATTATCCTAGATATTTAAAAGGTGTCATTAGTAATCTACGTATTTTTAAAAGTAATTTTCATGCTGTATTTTGCAAATCATGCTCGGGATGAGCTCTCAAATATGAACGGCAATCTTTTTGGAACTTTCAGATTTTCCTAAATGAAGGAACATTAGAGATAAAGGTCATTTCAGCTCTAACTTTTTTATTATAGAACCAGTGTTGATTTTAAGTGTGCTAAGCATCCTTTGGTGCTGCTGTTGTTGTTTATAAGGGCTATTGTTACATATTATCTTCTGCACATGGCATGGGACAGTTTTGTGAAAGAGAATTGGCTCCATAAGCTCATATGGTTGTGTGGTTGTTCCCCAGTGAGTAGAAATGTTTGGGAAGAATTAGAAGTGTCATTGCTACAGAAGATGTGGTCATTTTGGAGGAGGTGAATTACTGGGGGTAGGCTTTCAGGTTTCAAAAATCACATGCAAGTCGAATCATCCACCCCCATCCCACCCCTTTGCCTACTCCATGTAGATCAGGAAATCAAGCAAGTCTATAAACAAGTCTTCAGCAAAAGGCTTTCTTTTATAAGAGGAGCCATCGCTACAATGTTTCTTCAAAGCAATAGAACAGTAAGACACATAGCCATCACAATTAAAAACTAATAGGATTTGTAGTTACTTGCAGGGTAACTACACAAGATCAAGGCCAAAATTGCCAATGAATTTATTATAGAATCTTCAGGCTTCTTTCCTCCTTAGTGAGCTATCCACAGTTAACTGTCGCTGGGGGAGAAAGAATCATTCTTTTTTCAGGATATAACCATGAGTAATTTTCTCTCTGATGTCCCATTGCATAGCCCCACACCAGTATACACTTAGGCAACAGTAATTAGAGTTAATGGTTAATTTCCTAAAAAATGTAGACATTAATTTAGAAAGGGAATATTGAGCTGATGTAGTAGGAGTTGAGAGGAGAAAAATGCAGTGGTATATGATCGTGTACCATTTTATACATGTATGAAATTTATGTAAAATATGAAAATAGGAGAAATGTAAAATTGGTTTACTTATTGGAGTAATATTATTTGTGTTATCAATAATCTGTAATGCCCTAAGTGCTACATAGACCACTTAGATTTACTGTTGTGCTGACATATGAGGAAAGTAAACTGCGAAACCGCAATCATGAATTGCCAGTTATCACCACACAGTCCTTTCTTATTGCTTTTGTGTCTGTCATCATCTCTTTTCATTTCAAGTGCAAATTCTTGATGGTAGGGACATTTCTGCTCTTGTTGATCTAAAACTGAGTCTGCTCTGCTTTCAATTCTGAAGATTCGTTTCCCTAGCGGTCTGGTCCAAGATGTTGGTTTTCCTTTGAGAATCCCTTGTATATCTTTCTGTTGTCATTACTTTTTTATGACAATTTAACCACTATATATTGTTGTTCTCATTTTTAGGGCATAGAGTATTTTTAGACATTAGTTGATTTGTTAGTTGTAATTCACCACATTTGTAAAATGGTTTTCCTGTATTAATTTTAAAGTCTTATTCTGACAGTCACTCTCTTTTCTAAAATAACCTTATTCGTCAAAGCTGTAATATAGCCTCAGTAATGCTGAATAAAAGATATAGAGCTCTTATATAAGTCTACATGTATATAGGCCCTCCTTAATCAACATTCCTACCAGGCTGGTGCATTTGTTTTCTCAGATAATCCTATTAAAACATGAAAATAATGTAAGGTCCATGAATTGTGCTAATGATCATTCACTGTCAATGCTCTATGTCCTGTAGAATTTATATGCATGCACATTAGCATGCCCCCTTTTGTATGCTATCAGGGTTTTACCTCTTTGACCATCCTCAGGTGCCCATGTGCTTATCTTTTCCTCCCTGTTTATATTGGCAACTGCCAATCTTACCATAAGTATACTTTTATATTTTCCAGTATGTCTGATAATAGGAATTGTATAGTTTTTGCTTCCACATTATAAATAACTTATAAATTAAAAGATAATCTGTGTCTATTCAGGTTACATAGCACATTCTCTCTTTACATCTCTGTGTTGCGGTGTCTTCTCTTTCTCTGTGTCTGTATCTGTCTCTCTCTCTCTCTCTCTCTCTCTCTCTCTCTCTCTCTCTGTGTGTGTGTGTCTGTGTGTGTGTGTGTGTTTGTCTCTCTCAATATATTCTGTAGAAAACACAGGTGATCTAAACGTCAGTTTTTAACGTCAGATTTTTTTGAAGTGACAGATCTGTGCCATTTATTACTGAGGATATGTTCTCCAAATGCCCAAGTAGTTTTCATTAGTCATCATTTCAAATAAGATTGTCATTTTGTGTAAAAGGTAGAAAGCCTATCTTATAAGACTAGTACACAGGCATTTCATCTTATGATAGTCATTTTATAATAGATATACAAAGAGATTTTATATAAATTTTTCTGATTTTATTGTGCAGATTAAGACAAACAAAATAAATTAATATATTCTCTTAATTTTGACACTTATTCAAATTAGAAATTAATTTTATAGTGAATAATAAAGTAGCCATGGTTTGTTTCCACTCAGGACTTGTGTTTAAGTTCTAGAAGCATAGCTCACTGCATTTTGCAACATCACCATAAATTATAAAACACTGAAAACGTGGCTATTCAATGTTTAATGCATACCTGTTTCCACTGAATCACTGTAACTTTTCCAGGATTCTTGAAAATTCTTTAAGACATCCAGAAAATCATAAATCATACTTTATGAATATTTTCAATATGCTAAATTTAGCTCATTTCCCACAGCTTGGCATATCCACAGTGCTTTTGACCACAAAGAAGTCTTATGACTTATTGAAAATCTTTTCATTTCAATAACTTGTAAACCCCAGAATCTCTACTCAACAGACCACTTCTTGAGTAAGGTACAGTTGGCCTTAACAGTATGTTACCTTACTCAGAGAGTGGTCTGCTGAGTAGAGTTTCTGGGGCTTACAAGATATTGAAACGAAAAGATTTTCAATAAATCATAAGACCTTATTTTCCTTGCCATGAAAGTAATAATCTAGAAAAATATTTCAAAAATTTGTACTCTGGGTCCTCAGGAAATATTATATTCAATTTTCTGAAGAATTGTCAGACTGATATCTACTTTGGTTGTATAAGCATGCAATCCCACCAACAATGGACGAGTGTTCCTCTTTCTCCACATCTTGGCCACTGTTTCCTGTCACCTGAGTTTTTGATCTTAGCCGTTAGGACTGGTATGAGGTACAATCTCAGGGTTGTTTTGATTTGCATTTCCTTGATGACTAAGGATGTTCAACATTTCTTTAGGCACTTCACAGCCATTCCATATTCCTCAGCTGAGAATTCTTTGTTTTGCTCTGTACCCCATTTTTAGGTTATTTGGTTATAGGGTTATTTGGTTCTCTGGAATCTAACTTCCTGAGTTCTTTGTATATTTTGGATATTAGCCCTCTATCAGATGTAGGATTGGTAAAGACCTTTTCCCAATCTGTTGGTTGCTGTTTTGTCCTATTGACATTTTCCTTTGCCTTACAGAAGCTTTCAATTTTATGAGGTTCCATTTGTCAATTGTTGATCTCAGAGCATAAACCATTAGATTCTTTTCGGGAAAATTTCCCCTGTGCTCATGTGCTCAAAGCTCTTCCCCACCTTCTCTTCTATTAGTTTCAGTGTATCTGTGTTTATAAGAAGGTCCTTAGTTATACTGCTCCAACATATAACAAGGACATATGCTCCACTAGATTAATAGCTGCTTTATTTAAAATTACCAGAAGCTAGAAAGAACCCAGATGTCATTCAACAGAGGAATGGATACCGAAAATATGATATATTTACACAATGGAGTACTACTCAGCTCTTAAAAACAATGACTTCGTGATATTTAAAGACAAATGAACGGAACTAGAAAATATCATTCTGAGTGAGGTAACCCAATCCCAAAAGAACGCACAGGGTATGCACTAATCGATAAGTGGATATTGTCCCAAAAAGCTTGGATTACCCATGATACAATCCACAGGCCACATAAAGCTCAAGAAGAAGGATGACTAAAGTATGGATTACTTTACTCCTTCTTAAAAGGGGGAAGAAAAATATTCATAATATTCATAGGAGGAGATATGGAGACAATATTTAGAGCAGAGACTGAAGGAAAGGCCATCCAGATTGTGCCCCACCTTGGGATCCATCCGGTACAGAGACTCCAAACCCAGACACTAAATTGTGGATCCCAAGAAGTACATGCAGGCACAAGCCTGATATAGCTGTCTCCTTAGTGGTTCTGCCAGAGCCTGACAAACACAGAGTTGGAGGCTTGCAGCCAACCATTGGAATGAACAGGAGTCTACAATGGAGGAGTCAGAGAAAGAACTGAGGGACATGAAAAGGTTTGCAACCCATAGTAAGAAAATAATATCAACCAACCCCATCCCCCAGTCTCCCAGGAACTAAACCACCAACCAAAGAGTACACATGGAGGGAACCCTGGTTTCAGCAGCTTATGTAGCAGAGGATGGCCCTGTAGGATTCAGTGGGAAGAAATGCTCTTGGTTCTGTGAAGGCTCAGTGCCCCAGTACAGTGGAATGCCAGGGTGGGGAGGCAGGAAAGGGTGGGTGAGCACCCTCATAGAAGCAGGGAAAAGGATGCCATGGGGGGGTTTCTGCAGGGGAAACCAGGAAAGGGGATAACATTTGAAATATAAATAAATAAAATATCCAAATAAAAATTGTGTACTCTAGTAGTTGAAAATTTATGAGGTATTACAAAATCATATAAGCTTAAAGAATTAGGAAACATATCAACAATATTGTTGCAGTCAAAATGCCAATTTTATAATTTAATAAATTACTGAGTATTTAGTGAAACCCTCCATCAAAGAAGCTTATATATTAGGCAAAAGGTGACTATTTCAAAAATTCAAGGTTGTTAAAAGTTCAGAGTCACGTGACTATGACAAGCCCAATGTTCACTGATATATCTCTATGCAGCTCTATACTGAAGGAGCTGAGAAAGTGTTGAAAGAAGAAACAGAAAGACTGTAAGAGCCAGAGGATGGCTCCCACATGATAGTGTGTTCTAGACAATGCAGGGAAGCGGCAACCGTGAAACAGCAACAGAGTATGTGTACAAATAAAACTGGTGCAATATGAATACCAATCAACATGTGAACATGAATGTGGGAAAACATACAAGCACTTAATGGCTGCTCAGAAAGGGAGAATCATTTCTTTCCAGGAACAAGAACACTGAGGATCACTCTCAATAATCAGTTTCAAACAGATGTACATATGAACAACACTAAATGTAGGCTAAATAATATATATGCATGCTATATGTAATATATAGTTTTACATTTTATATCAATAATAATTACATCAGATGTCATGAATCTGAGAAGGAATTGGGGACATAGGGAGGCTTGAGGGAAGAGAGGAATGGACATAGCTTATATCAATACAATATTAATAATTAAAACTTTTAAAGAGTAAAAATATAAATAAATAAAAAATAAAAAGTTAGAATCTGCCTTGCAGAGGTAAGTTTTGAGAAGTTCACTAAGCCCTGTTGTCTATGTTTGTCCAGGCTCCTCTCTCTTCAGCCCTAAGGAACCTTGTCTGCTTTCCAGAAGAACGTTTCTGGGGTCAGAAGACTAACAAGCTTAGAACCCTGCTCCACCAATTCCATCCCAATAATGTTTGCCCATCATTCCATTTAATTCTAACTGGGATACAGCCTGCAGAGGTCAACCGGGCATACTGAGACAGGCTAGGCTGATTTCATGAGAGGCTTCAAGTTGGCAGCTCAGAAGACTGAGTATAAATACCTGTTTCCAAGAACTGTGCAAGTATAGGCAAGTACAGACCACAGAAGCTTCCCGACACCTGACTTAGACAAGGACAATGGGTCAGCATCAGTTTCCAGCCTTCCTCAGCAACAGTTTCCAGCCACCTCCACTCCAATCCCCAGACCCTAGTAATGGTTGTGAAATGTCTCTAGATATAACGTCAAGATTAAGATAGAGGTCACCTACCTCTCTAAGAATTAGGAATTGGCCTTAAATGCTTTAAATCAGGCTTCTGAACCCACTTCGGGGTCTCTCCATCTTTGTAGATGGTAGAGGCTAGCATGCTGGACTTCCACAGAATAAAACACTCTGTGTTTACATACTATTTGAGTCCTGGGTCTCATTCTTTGGCGAATCATTTACTCTTACAATGCAACCTGCAGAGTGGAATCGATGAAGCACTGCCAACAAAGATGCATATCCTGACCTCCATTGTCTGGCCCAAGGCTCCCCCTCCCTTCCCCCAAATTCCTGCTGCCATCAGGATCATCCAGCCTTTACCAGGGGAAAACAGATGCCTAAAGGACAGCATAAGAACACAATCAACAATATCCAAATCAATATGACACGAACAGAGCCCTGCTACAACAAACCCTGGATATTCTAATGAACTGAAGCACAAAAAGATCCTAAATGTTATTATAAAGGTGATAGAAGCCTTTAAAGAGGACATGAATAAACCCCTAATGAATTACAGAAAAAAATACATTCAAACAGGTAGAGGCATTAAAAGAAGAAGCAAATAAATATAAAAAATGCAGGAAAATATGATCAAACATGTGAAGGATAGGAGAAAAACTGTCCAAGACCTGAAAAAGCAAATAGAAGCAATAAAGAGAATAAAGACTGAGTCAATCCTGGAGATGGAAAATCTAGGAAAGGAAATAGGAACTACAGACTTAAGCATTACAAAGAATACAGGAGAGGGAAGACTCTCGGGTACAGAAGATATGGTAGAAGAAATCAATATATCAGTCAAAGAAAATGCAAAATCTAAAAAGATCGTGACACAAAATATTTGGGAAATTTGGGATAGTATGCCAAGGCTAAACCTATGAATAATAAGAATAGAAGAAGAATATTCCCAACTCAAAGGCCAAGAAAATATACTCAACAAACACAATCTTAGAAGAAAATTACCCCAACCTAAAGAAAGTGATGGTTATCAAGGTACAAGAAGCTTACAGACCATCAAACAGATTAGATCATAAAAGAAAATCCCTCTGCCACATAATAGTCAAAACACTAAATACACAGAGGAAAGAAAGAATTTTAAAATCAGCGAGGGAAAATGGCCAAGTAACATATAAAGGCAAACCTACTAGAATTACACCTGATCTCTCAACAGAGACTCTGAAAGGTAGAAGAGCCTTGGCAGAGGTGTTATAAAACATAAGGGATTACAGATGCCATCCCAGACTACTATATCCAGAGAAACTTTCAATCAATCACCATACTTGGAGAAACCAAGATATTCCATGACAAATCCAAATCTAAACAATATTTTCCCACTAACACAGCCCTACATGGGTTACTAGGGAAAAAATCAAACAAAATAAAACTCTAACACAATGAGAACAAAGGAAATAATACACTCAAGAAAACATAAGAAATAATTATACACCATTAAAACCAATAGAAGGGAAATGTACATACAAATATACACTCAATATCAACATCAAAATAAAGGAACTATCAATCATTGGTCATTAATATCTTTCAATATCAATGGACTCAATTGCCCTGTAAAAAGATACAGGCTAACAGAATGTATGTGCAAACAGAATCCATCGTTCTGCTACATATAAGAAATAAATCTCAGCAGGTATAGGCTGACTATGCTATACAACAGACCCAAAGCAACCAAATAACAAGAAAGGCCTAAGGGAGGATGGCCGAATCTTTCTCAGAAGGGCAGACATAATAAATCAATGGAAGGAAGGAACTGGGTGGATGAGGGATGGGGAGGAGAGATCAGGGATAATCATATGTACAGAGAGCAAGAGAGATAGAAGGGAGAACAGTGGTGGGTAGTCAATCTCTAGGACATGCCAGAGACCTAGGATGGGGAGAGGCACTAGAGGGTCTATGGGAGTGAATCTAGCTGACTCTTAGCAGTGGGAGATTTGGATCCTGAAGTGGTCACTTCCTGTACACAAGCAGAAGTCCAAATGGAGGGATAAGGACAGCAACCCCACCACAAAACCTTCAACCCCAAATTTTTCCTGCCTATAAGATGTACAGGGAAAAAAAATAGAAAAGCCACTAAGATCATGGCCAACTAATGACTACCACAAGTTGAGACCTACCCTCCAGGCATAAACTCATTCCTGACACTATTAATGATACTATGTTATGTTTGCAGAGAGGATCCAAACATAACTATCTTCTGAGACAGTTAATGGAAAGAGATGCAGAGACTCAAACACACTCACTAGATGGAGCTAGTGAGTGCGAAGGAAGAGATAAGAAATGAAATGAGGGATCAGAAGACAGAGGGACTCCACAGGAAGGCCAAGAGAATCAATTAACCTTAACCTTGGGTGGTGGTGGTGGTCCCAGAGATGGAATGACCAACCAAAGACAGCAAGGCTGGACCAAGGCCCCTGTACCTATGTAGCAGAGGACCTGCTTGGTCTTCATGTGTGTTCCCCAACAACTAGAGCATGGGCTGTCCATGAGTCTGTTGCCTGCCTGCCTGCCTGCCTGCCTGTGGAACCTGCTCTCCTAAATGAACCACCTCCTCTAGCCTCAGTATGAGAGGCTGTGCCTACTCCTGCTGTTACTTGATGTGTGTATGGGTCAGGGGAAGAATCAGTGGAGTGTTCACACCCAGATGGGATTTCCTTTTCTTAAAAGAGAAGGGAAAGGTGGAATGGGGTGTGAAGAGATACTGGGAAGAAAGGACTGATATTGAGATGTACAGTAAATAAATAAAAAATTAATTAAAAGAATAATAGTTAAGAAGACATGTTTGGATATATTGTGGGCAATTCAGTCACAGTCACAGACATCAAGTGTCCTTGTCTTATTTACATAACTTAAAATACAAAGAAATTTTTGATAAGTTTATAGAACATGACAGGAAAAGAATCAACAATATTTCTTCTAATACATTTTTTTGGATAGCTTCTCATGGGGCTTGTATGTGTCTATGTTTCAGTTGTATTTGGAAGTGCTTCGCTTCTAAGTCACACTTTTTTATCATAGCAAAGAGAGATTTTGCTTTAAAAGTTTTTGACTAGTTCAGAAGGCAGCCATAAAGAAAACAAATATTTTCAATAACTATTTGGGGAATTATTTGACAGTTTTTACTTAAATTCAGTTTTGTATTTATAGTGCCTCTTTTTTTCTTATGTTCTAATTGTATAATTGCTACAAAGTATGGACTTTCCTTCTCTTTTTACTCACCAATCTATTTACATAGATCTTTTAAAGTATCTATTGAAAATATCTGCACATGACATGAAATGTGCATATGACATATGTATAAGTATGTGTGTGTATGAGTTCATTTGTAAGAGCATAATCATATATGTATCAAGGTAAACATGCCATATTTCCTTTTGAGGCAGGAATATTCTTCTTGAAAGCCCAACAGGTCCTTACACAAAGTTATGAAAGTGAACCCTACATTGTGTTGAAGGATTCAATATATTGAATATGCCAGAGCAAGGAATCCCTTCCAAAGAGAGCTGCAGAAAGGGAATGGAACCAATCCAAAAGAGAGAAGTATATTTTGGCCAAAAAAAAAAAAAAAAAGCTGGAAAGGTAGACATTTGAATTTGATTGGGAGTTAGGGGATTCAGAGTTTGAACTGCTGGTTTTAATATGGCTTTGGCCCAATATTTCTTCACTATTCTTCCATTATTCCCTTTCTGGAATGATAATATACATTCTGTGCCAATGTTAGAAATGAGTAATTTGGTTTTTGAGTTTACAAAGGGTTACAAGTAAGCTACTTCCTTGTGTCTCAAATGAAACTAGGCTTTTAAACTGTCTTGAGACTGTGGAAGCCTTGGGGACAATTGGAGTTGGATTAAGTGCATTTCGAATTATGGTAAGTTTACAAAATTATAGAGACGATAGACTGGAATGTGGTAGTCTGAATGAGAATGTCCACCCCACCCCCATTTGCTTGTGTATTTGAATGTTTAGTCCTGAGTCAATGGAATTGTTTGGGAGGGTTTAAGTGATAATGGCCTTGTTGGAAAATGTATGCTACTGAAAATAGGCTTTGAGTTTTAAGGCCCCATGTCATTCCCAATTATCTTTCTCTATCTTGTGCTTGCAGCTAAGCATGCAGGTTCTCAGGGTTCAGCTCTACTGTTCCAATGCCGTGCCATGCCTTTCTATTGCCATGTTCTGGGTCATAATGGTCAAGGAGTCTAACTCATAGAAATGTCAGGCCCTCTAAACAATTTCTTTAGTAAATTGCTTTGGTATTTGCATCATCAAGCAATAGAAATGGGTCACTCTAGTAAGAATGCACTGAAACACAAGGTATAACATGGTTCAAATTAAGAACATATGAGTATATACATATACTTGAGATCATATAATTATGCCTGAGTGGGTATATATTGTGCAACTAACCTCATAGAGAAAGACATGATGCTTATCCCATTTCAAAATGTTGTTATAAATTCAGTATCTTTGATACCACTTCCTGTTGAAAGAAACATTGGTAATACAAGCTGCAAATTCTGCCGCATTAGCAGATTGGTGACACAAATTACTCATCAAAAGAGGAAGCCTCTAGTAGCTTCTGAAGCCCTTGCTGTATAAGGAAGATTAAGTGTTCTGTATAAGGCCACAAATCACAATAATGAATCTGATGAAAATGTCCAATAAGATACTTAAATGCTCCATCTGTTCTTCAACACAATGGTGTTACAGTGTTGAATAATGGCATTCTAAATAGCATATGATGGCAGATTCAATAAACTGGGTCTCAAGTCAGCTCCATGTAGACAAGTGCACCAGAAAAAGAAATGAGCAAATAAAAGGACCAATCAGCCACTGCTTAAACACTCTGAGGGGAAAACAAACGGAAGCTGATGATTTGACTCTGAAAGACTTAGGTTAAGCAGATGGATTACAGTAACAGCTTTTAACCTATGTAGGACACTTTTTCTCAAGTATTTTTGTAATATATGTAATTCATGCGAAATTTTTCTGGTTAACTTTCAACACTGTCTTGAAAGTATTTATTTTGAAGGCACCACTTATGAGTACCTTCAACAAAGAGTTAGTATATCTTATTACTTTAAAGGTTATATGATACATTAAATTCATGACTTGTACCTATAACTATTCAAGTAACAAATGAGTGGCATATTAGCAATAAAATCAAATATACTTTATTCAAATCACAAAATAAATAATAAATTAAAAGTTTATTAATTATGGAGACAACCAATATTAAATAGAAGATAATGATCTGTTTCATTATGCATTGTTTCCACTATAAAATGTATGGCTTTCTCATAGACAGTGTTCACTAACTTGATAAAAGAAAATATTTTTGTCATGAAATAGGCTGGAAATTGCCTTTCTTTTTTTCCTAGATCGGGTATCATATAAATAGATTTTTTTCCTAAGTAAAGTACTAGAGATGAGTGACTATCATTTAATAATTTAATTATAACCCAAAATTTGATATAAGAGCAAAAATGATATACAATAAGATTATAAGATATTTTAAGTGGTTATGGTAAACATCTTTAGAAGATATATTTTTCTTACTTTTTAATTTAATTTGTTTCATGGTATGTGGTTGTGTGAGTGAATGTGTATGTGTGTGTATGTTTGTGTGTGTGTGTGTGTGTGTGTGTGTGTGTGTGTGTGTGTGTGTCCATGAACCATGATATATTTGTAAGGTCAAAGGACAATTTTCTGGAGTTGATTTTCTCTTTCTACCGTACATATAGGCTCTTAGAATTAAACCCAGATCATCTTGTTTTATAGCAAGCATAATTACGTGCTCTGAAAATTATCAACCTCAAGGAAATTTTTGATGTAAACTTTCAGATTACTTAAAATGTACATTTTTATATTAGTCCTTAAATTTGGCACATGCATTATTGATATATGCCCTTTTTAATGCTTCTTATGTCTCCCATAGTCCTCCTCAATTCATGAACTCTTTCCCTTTAATAAATATCATTATGAGATAGTGTTCTAATTATATAACTATATGTGTACATGCATATTTAGGGATGTAATTCCTGAAATAGAATAGTCCTTGAAGCTGAAAAACAGAATTATGTCCTTGTATAAGGACACCTCAGTCTTAGTATCTCTCCATATGGACTTGTATTTAGCCTCCCATAAAATACATAGATTTTCTAGGAAGAAACATTCCAACTAACAAAAAATGAAAAATAATGAAATATAATTTTTCTCTATGTATTATCCTTAGCTTTCTGAATGGTAATTTTGACTACCTAAGTGTAAATGTACCTTTTTGCATCTGAAATTGTCTTCTCAGAAGTTTCCTGCTGCACACCAGCTTTTTCTGAACTCAAGCTGTGTGGTTCAACTGAGCTGTTCTAGCTCAAACTCCTCTCCAAGCTGAGTGATTCAATGTGTTTTCTCTTGACTACTTGATTAACTTCTCTACTTGGAAAGACTTCCTCTGAACTCCAGGAACTGAACTGCTTTGCACTGAACTGAACAGAACTTTACACAATTGAATTGCACTAAACTGAATTGCTCCAGACTGAATGTCTCCAATCAGAACTGAACTCCCGTGTACTGATTCTCAACTAACTGGTTCTCTCCATATACTGCTCTTAAAAAGCTTCTTGTCCCCATGCTATTCTCCTAAGAGTTGGGCATATCTTATCTCTGACTCATTCTGTCAAAGTGTCGTTTCGTTTATCCCTCAGTTAGAAGTCACTTTCAATAAGGGTTGCTTCCTTCTATTATTTTTACCTTAAAGGTATATACTAAGGGTGTGTCTGTATGCCACCCAAGAAAATTAAAGCTGTGTGGTATATCTGGAGGTTCCTTAGAAAATTAGACATAGTACTACCTGAGGACCCAGCTATACCACTCCTGGACATATACCCAAAAGATGCGCCAACATATAACAAGGACACATGAGCCACCAGGTTCATAGCAGCCTTATTTATAATAAGCTGGAAAGAACCCAGATGTCTTTAAACAGAGGAATAGATACAGAAAAATTGGTACATTTACATAAAGGAGTACTTCTCAGCTATTAAAAACAATGACTTTGGGGCTGGGGATTTAGCTCAGTGGTAGAGCGCTTGCCTAGGAAGCGCAAGGCCCTGGGTTCGGTCCCCAGCTCCGGAAAAAAAAAGAACCAAAAAAAAAAAAAAAACAATGACTTTATGAAATTCATAGGCAAATGGATGGAAATTCATAGGTAAATGAAGTGGGAAAACCCAATCACAAACAAACAAACAAACAACAACAACAACAACAACAACAACATGGTATTCACTCACTGATAAGTGGATATTAACCCCAAAGCTCAGAATACCCATTATACAATCCACAGACCACATGAAGCTCAAGAAAAAGGATGATGCAGATGCATCAAGAGGGAACAAAAATATTCATAGGATGAGATACAGAGAAAAAGTTTGGAGCAGAAACTGAAGGAATGGCCATTCAGGGACTGCTCCACCTGGGGATCCAGCCCATATACATACAGTTACCAAACCCAGATACTATTGCTAATGCCAAGAAGTGCATGCTGACAAGAGCCTGATTTAGCTGTCTCCTGAGAGGCTGTGCCAAAGCATGACAAATACAGAGGCAAATAAATGCTCACAGTCAACCATTGTACTGAGAACAGTGTCCTTATTCGAGGAAGTAGAGAAAGGATTGAAGGAGCTGAAGGGGTTTGCAACCCCATAAGAACAACAATACCAACCAACAAGAGCTCCCAGGGATGAAGCCACCATCCAAAGGGTACAAATGATCAGACCCATGACTCCAGCTGCATATGTAGCAAAGGATGGCATTCTTGGGCACCAATGTGAGGAGAAGCCCTTGGTCCTGCCAAGGCTGGACCCTCCCAGTGTAGAGGAATGTCAGGGCAGTAGGATGGGTGGGGGAACACCCTCATAAAGCAAGGGGGAGGAGGTGGCATAGGGATTTATGGTCTGGAAACTGGAAAAAGGGGATAACATTAGAAATCTAAATAAAAAATATATCCGATTTCAAAAAAGAAAAAGATGTGTGGTATGTCTGCATTCTAGTGAATCACACAGACCGAGGTCTTTGGATCTTTTGCAGAGCAACTACGTTTCTGGATTAAAATTTCTCTACATCTCAGCCCAATATTTGGGATCCCAGATGATTTCTTGTCAGCCTTTCAACAAATTCTTGGAACTTTAGAAAAAAAAATGTATGCCCAGAGTACAGCGTCATTTCCGCTGCCTTTGCTGTTATCATTACCATCTTCTTCCCAGATCATTGTGATCAGTCTCTGTCTTCCCATATTTGCTTATCCTAGGCAATCTTATCAGATCTTTGTTTGAGGTGCTTAAACCTAGTGAGTGTGGCTATAGTTGGAGCACAAAACTCTGCCGTGGGCCTTAGCACTTACCATTTAGCTTCCTATTGCTGCTGGGTCTTAAAAGAGTGGAGAATGATATAATTACATTATAGTCTCAAAAATACAAGAGGTAGTAAAAGTATTTATGAAAAATTCTTACTGATACGTTAAATCTCAGGATGGTTATTGGTTAGAGGAGAGATGGAACTTATAATAAAATCCACATTTGGAGAATCTCTCAGGTCATAGTACTTTCTGTGCGAATCTTTAAAATTACAACCACCTTAAGACATGCTGGAAATAGTTTGTCTCTTGCTGCCATAATTACATGTGACATTATTTAATAATGAATACTCATGTTTGCAAGTTGAAAAAATATATCCAAGGTCATTTGGAAGGATTTGGAATGAGATCTGTCTGAATGAATACTGTACAGTAAGACATTTAAATTCCGTGCTTCTAAAGTGATTGTCCCATTGATAAGAACGATAGTCATTGCCTTTTTTGTGGAAAGATTCCATTAGCTGGGAAGGCTGCCAACACTTTCCTCTTATGGAGGATATTAAAGAGACTTGAATTTGAATAGCATTACATCAATTTTATCTTTCCTGGCAAAACTGCAAATGCATTTACACAAAGATTTTGGATTTCTATCAGTAACATAGTCTTTTATGTATAGTCCACATGTAATTCAAAGGACTTAGAAGTCTCCATTGACTCTTCTGAAACAAAGAATACATCTCTTATAACATAGGAAGTAAATATTGATTAAAGATTTCAACTTTAGTCTACCATCAAGAATATCTAAAGAAGGTTCTTTCTAATGTGGAGCCAAGAAAGATTTTTGGAGTATCAACTATGGTTTTAGATCATAAAGATAGCTGAGATCTTACATTCTGAAGATGTTTTATATACACCCAATTATTTATTATTTTGTTTCTATGTTTTGGGGGAATTCTAGAGATTTATCACAGCCCAGTATTCTGGGAAATTTGAAGCAGAAGTTGATTACAGATGATGAAAAGTCTAAAAAGTAGCAACAAATGTAGCAATTTATTGGGAAAATAAGAGAGAGACTATAGAAATTGGACAGTGTGCTGTTGGAAACAACATATGACCTCAGTTGTTAGGGTACTGTTTTGGTCATTCTGGATATATAGCTCAGATAAATGTACTCACTATCACTTGTTGTGAGCTAAAATTTCTTCATATCTCAAAAAACAATAAAGAAACAAGAAGACAATTATCAATGCACAGATCTTGTGATGCTTAGAGTGATGCTTAGTCTAGATTCTACTAGATCCATGTAGTAGAATTTCTAATGACTTATTTTTATTCCCATACATTAGTGCATCTTCCAAATCTCATCAGAAGTTTCTATTTGCAAGAGATAGCAATACAGAAACCAAGAAATAACCAAAGAGTTGAGATTGAATAATGCTTAGCCCTAAACAGCATATCTGTAAAGCACACTTGAGTTCAATGAGCAGTGTATTATCGCAAGAATTATTTGGGGTAAAATTTTCTACTGTTTTATTCTTCTTTCCCTTTTTCAAAATACATTCAATAAGAAAATAATAACTATAGTAGTTCATAAGCTCCGTACTTGAATCCTAAAATGGGTTTTATCTCCTGGAATGAAACATGCAGTCAATTTCTGATTTTGTCAAATGGTACTATTAAATCAATAAATGTAAAACATATTATATTAAGTATTATATATTTGTTTTTTAAATACTCTATATTTAAAATTCATAGCATGAAATTAAAGATACCCCTCAATTAAAAAGTGACAGATTCCTAATATGCCACTAGAAGACACTGAAGTAAATGGAACAATAAAAAAAGGACCCTTTTACCTGGATAGAGAGGCTATGTTGTTTGGTGTACATAATCCCCTTTTCCTTTAAAATACTTTACAGTTCTCTGCTTTGTTCCCCAGATCACCAGCAAGGCTTTCTTTTCTCCATAATTAACAACTAATTATTAAATAAATGTAATATTCTAATTAAAGTTGCATTAAATGTAACCACTGTACCAATATTTATATTCTAGAAGAGAATTATTTATCTTTATAATCAATGATACACTTTAATCTATGATATAGCCTTTATAACTGAAGTGAATTTCATTTAGGAGAAAAAGCAGGTAATTTATATGGAGGAGATATTTGGAATATTGCTTGAAGTTTGTTAAAATAATCAAAAAGGTATTTTTAGCTACTGAAGTAGTTTTGAGGATATTTATTGAGATTGACAATTGCATTTTATTTCCATTTATTACAATTTATTTAATTCAAGAAAAGGTGCCTTGTACCTCAACCCCCTCCTAACAAATTCTGATGAATTTTTGAAATAAAGGTTATAGGAAGCCCTCACAAGAAGAAATGAACTTAGAAACAAACAGTAAAATAAAAGATCCTTTCAAAATGTTGCAAACTGAATTTGGCCAGACAAAGAGAAAGTACATTAAATCTCCCAACCAACTATATTGAAACAACAACATGTATGAACATCAACCCTTATATTTAATGTAGTGACATGTTTTGTATGTATCTGCCTGTCTCTCTGTCTATCATCTATCATCTCTTCTTCTTCCTCGTCATCTTATCCTTCTTCTTTCTCTCTCCCTATTTCCACTCCCTTAAATTCTCAAAATTTATACATCTGACTTATCTAGTAAACAGTGTGCTATACTTTCTAGATACATTCTATGTTGTGCTGAAACTTAGCAAATCCTGAATCAGTCCTTCGCATGTACCCCAAGACTTCTTGCACAGACTTCTTTGTTGACTGTCTTAGGGTTTTACTGTTGTGAACAGACACCATGATAAAGGAACCTCTTATAAGGACAATATTGAAATGGGGAATGCTTAAAGATTCGAGGTTTTATATATTATCACTAAGGCAGGAGCATAGCAGTATCCAGGACAGCATGGTACAGGAATGGTTGAGAGTTCTACATCTTCATCTAAAGGCTGCTGGTGGAAGTAGTTGAAGACTGATTCCAGGCAGCTAAGGTGAGGGCCTTAATTAAACTCAGACCCACAGTGACACACCTACTCCAACAGGGCCACAAATTCTAACAGTGCCACTCCCTGCACCAAGCATATACAAGCCACCCCACTCTACTCCCTGGCACCCACTGTCTTGTTCAAACATATGAGTCTATGGGAGCCATACCTAAATATAACCTAAGGCAAAATTTA
Organism: Rattus norvegicus; assembly: GCF_021556685.1. NCBI lineage: Eukaryota > Metazoa > Chordata > Mammalia > Rodentia > Muridae > Rattus > Rattus norvegicus. Next base: position 32,668,160 of record NC_141549.1, read on the forward strand.
TTTAGTCCAACTTCCAGAGTACCATAGTCTATGGCAGTCTCAACACTATTAAAAGTCCAAAGCTCAAAGTCTCCTCTGAGATTCATCCAATCACTTAATTGTAATCTCCAAAGGAAGACAAGAGACTAGCTGGGCAAACTCCAAACTCTTCATCTCTATGTCTGATGTCAAAGCAGACTTCAGATCTCCAACTCCCTTTTCATCTTTGTTGACTAAAACAAACTTCTTCTTCTTCTTCTTCTGGGCTGGTTCCACTCCCTGTTAACAGCTTTCCTCAGCAGATAGTCCATGGTTCTCTCATTTCAAATATCTTGGGGTCTCCAAGACAACTTCAATCTCATAACTTCTTTTGTCAGTGGGTTGGATCCACTCATGACCTTCTGGGCTCCTCCAAAGGGCTGACATTACTTCTCCAGCTCTGCCCCGTGTAGCCTCTAAGCTTAGGTTGGTCCAATGTACTGTCACTGAAGTTCTTGGTGGTTGTCCCATGATACTGGCATCTTCTACTGTGGTCTAGTGCTGCAACTAAGCTTCACCAATAGCCTCTCAAAGGTTCTCTTCATGGTGCCAAGCCTCAACTCCTTTCCATGACCCTTTCATGCCTTGAAAACAAGTATTACCTTGGTGACACGCATTAACAAGTACAGCTGCTCCAGGAGGGACAACCTTAGCTATCTCTGGAACACAGCTTCTTTGTATTCTCAGAAAACACTTCCCAGAAGATTTCACCTCAGTAATGCTATTGCCTTCTTAATCACCATTAATTTCTTGGCTTCAGCTAACTGGCATCAATTATCCCAGTAGCCCTTTGTATTTTTCACTCTAAAGCCAGAACCACATGGCCAAATCTGCCAAATTCTGATGCATCCTGGGGCTGAAACATGGCCCACATTATTCTATTACCAGCTTTCATTTTTTAAATCGGATATTTTCTTATTTACATTTCAAATGATATCTCCTTTCCTAGTTTTCCCTCTGGAAACCCTCTACCCCATCCCTGCACCCCTACCTCTATGAGGTTGTTCTCCCACCTACCCATCTTCTCCTGCCTCCCTGGCCTGGTCTTTCCATACAATGAAGCATTGAGCCTTCCCAGGATCAAGGACCTCTCCTCCAATTGATATTCAACAAGGCCATTCTCTTCAAGATATGCAGCTGGAGTTATGGTCCCCTCCATGTGTACTCTTTGGTTGGTGGTTTAGTCCCTGGGAGCTCTGGGGGGGTCTGGATGGTTGATATCATTGTTCTTTCTATGTATTGCAAACCCCTTCAACTCCTTCAGTTCATTCTCTGACTCTTCCATTGGATATCCTGTGCTCAGTCCAATGTTTGATTGAAATCATCCATCTCTTTATTTGTCAGACTTTGGAAGAGCCTCTCAGGAGACTCCTGTCAACATGTACTTCTTGGCATTCCCAATAGTGTCAGGGTTTGGTGTCTATGTATGGAATGGACCTCCAAGGGCAGGGGGCTGTCTCTGGATGGAATATCCTTCTGTCTGCTCCACACATTGCATTTCCTCCCTTGAGTGATTTGTTACCCCTTCTAAGGCGGACTGAAGCATCACACTTTGGTATGCCTTCTTCTTGAGTTTTGTGTGGTCTGTAAATTGTATCTTGGGTATTCCAAACTTTTGGTCTAATATCTACTTATCAATGAGTGCATACCATGTGTGTTCTTTTATGTCTGGTTTATCTCACTCAGGATGATATTTTCTAGTTCCATTCACATGCCTACAAGTTACGCGAAGAAATTATTTTTAATTGCTGTGTAATATTCCATTGTGTATAATGTACATTTTCTGTATCCTTTCTTCTACTGTGGATGATCAGCTATTCTCAGTTGTTTCCAGCTTCTGGCTAATATAAATAAGGCTGCTGTGAACATGGTGGAGCATGTGTCCTTGTATTAGGTTGGAACATCTTTGGGTATATGCCTAGGAGTGGCATAGCTGGTCCACAGGTAGTACTATGCCCAATTTTCTGAGGAAACTCTGGACTGATTTCCACAGTGCTTGTACCAGCTTGCAATCCCATCAACAATGAATGAGTATTCCTCTTTCTTCCCATCCTTGCTAGCATCTATGTTTTTGATCTTAGCCATTCTGACTGATGTGAGGTGGACTCTCAGGATTGTTTTCATTTGTATTTTCCCAATGAAATCACCATGCCTGACCTTAAGCTGTGTTACAGAGCAATAGTAATAAAAAACTGTATGGTATTGGTACAGAGACAGGCAGGTAGGTCAGTGGAATAGGATTGAAAACCCAGAAATAAACCCACACACCTATTGTCACTTGATCTTTGACAACGGAGCTAAAATCATCGGGTTTAAAAAAAGCCAGAATTTTCAACAGTTAGTGGTGGTTCAACTGGAATTCAGCATGTAGAAGAATGCAAATTGATTCATTCTTATATCCTTGTACAAAGACCAAGTGGATCAAGGACCTCCACATAAAACCAGATACACTGAAACTAACAGAATAGGTTTCTACTTTCTAATTCTTTCACTACCTAAGCTTAGATGTAGTGGATCTTGCATGGTAGAATGACCTTGAACTCATGCCTGTCTCCCAGAATGAAAGGTTTATACTACCATACCTTGATTGAAATTTAACTAAGTAGGATCTTACCCCAAAATCCTACTCCCTTAATCTGCTGTTTCCTAGAACACAGGATTCTACTCCATTTCACTTCCTGCTGCCCCTTTAATACTCCAATTATATAGTATACATTTTTCCTTTCTAAGCTAGCCAAGCTAGTTCAAAATGAAATTCATGAGACTTAACCAGAGAACAAAGTCTCTCTTGAGATTTTCTGAGACTTCCTTTGTCAATGCAATTAGCATAAATCTCTTTACCTTAGCCCCAGGTAGACTCTTCAGATAAGCCACATTTTTTCACCAAAATAACATGGAAACAGTCTCTAAATCACATATTGAAATTGTCCACTGAAACCTCTTTGGCACAATTCAAATCCCTCTAAGTAAGAATGTTTTCCATATTCCCACTAGGATAACCTATTAAGCCCCATTTAATCATCCCATTGCATTCCAAACCCAAAGTCCCCAAATCCACATTTTTCCAAACAAAAGCATGGCCAGGCTAATCACAGCAATACCCCAGTCCCTGGTACCAATTTCTGTCTAAGTAAGGGTTATATTGCTATGAACACATACCATGACCAAGGCAACCCTTATAAGGACAACATTTATTGACGTTGGCTTACAGGTTCAGGGATTCAGTCCATTATCATCCAGTCAAGAGTATGGTAGCATCCAAGCATGCATGGTAAAAGAGGAGCTGAGAGTTCTAAGTATTCATTTGAAGGCTGCTAGTGATAGACTGACTTCTATGAGGCTAAAGTGAGGGTCTTCAGCCTACATCCACAGTGACGTACCTACTCCAACATGGCCATACCTCCTAATATAAAATCCGTCAAATGAAGACCCAGGAAGCAATGCAAGGAAATAGAAAGATCCTACAAGTCTCTAAGTAAATGATCTGTGATAAAGTAATTAAATATTGATAATCTTGACTTTCACTCTTATCATCCTGGTTATTGAAAAATTATAGTTCATTGTTTTATTTTGTAATATATAGTTAAATAAAGTTGACTCTGCAGAATACAGCCTGTTCATGTACATGAACATCCTAGATCTAAATCAATTTATTTACTGTAAGGCAGGAGATATTCTTTTGAAAACTATATAAATGATATCTATTTTATCAATAATATGTGATCAGTTTTTGAAGTAATACTGTGTTCGATCTTCACAATGATTGATTATTGTATTATTAAAATAATACAACATTCATCCAGGATTTAGTAATGTCTCCACAACAGATAACATTGCACTAAGTTTAGACAAAAAAACATCTATTATCTGGATTCACTTTCTATAAATATCTAGAAACTTGTATCAATTGTTCTTGCATTTGGTGAACTATAATTTTATAACAGAGAAAAGCTGAAGGCAGTTTAAAGTGGCTGTGTGGGTTTTAGACCCTACCATGTTTTTAAATGCCATTCACAGAAAAATTATTTCATACTCCTATCAGACCCCAAATTCTTTCTGTCACCTATCATTGTCCTCTACTTTTTACAGAATATAGTTTTATAAAGAAATTATTAAAATTCCATCACATTTCTTTATCACTTTTCTTTTCTTTTCTTTTTTTTTTTTTTTTTTTGGAGCTGGGGACCGAACCCAGGGTCTTGCGCTTGCTAGGCAAGCGCTCTACCACTGAGCTAAATCCCCAACCCCTCCTTTATCACTTTTATATTATTAATGCAGCTCTCAAAATAATTGATAGCTTCAATGCTATTTTATTAAGACAGAAAATGCATGCTACTATCTAATGTTCAAAATATAGAAGTCTTACTGAAACAGATGCAGAGATCCACAGGCAAACATTAGATGGAAGCTTGGGGACCCTTCTGAAGTGTTTGGAGAACAATTGAGGGCACCAAAAGAGATGGGAACTCCATAAGGAGACCTACACAGCTAACTATCTTTGGGGTCCCTCAGAAGCTGAGCCACCAACCAAAGAGCATATGCTCCTCTGCTGTATATGTAGAGCTCCATCTTCTTGTGGATCCCTACAACTGGACTGGAAGCTGTCCCTAAAACTGTTCCATGTCTATGTGGAATCTGTTCCCCTGGCTGGGGTACCTTGTCTATCCTCAGTGAGAGCCGATGCAGCCAGTGCTGCAGAGACATGATGTGCCAGGTTGAAGGGACACCCAAGGGGAACTTCCACCCTCTCAGAGAAGGAGGAGGGGAATGGAGGGAGAGGCTTGTGATGGGAGGACTGGGAAGAAAGCAGCAACCAGGATTTAAAGTGAATAAATAAATTAGGTAATTAATGAGAAAAATCAAAAATGGAGTTATCATCACAGAAGTATTTTTCTTTCATAAAATGAATTGTTGCTGTTTATTGGATGATATTTTATACGTTAATTCTAGTAATGAATTTACTTTTTGATTTTGACTGCTGTTCACTGTAAAAGGAAGCTTCTTTGAGTTTCAGAATGGCTCTAGCCTTTGGATAGAAACAAAATTGCATAGAAGAAAGGTTAACTACATGATCATTTAGCAAAAATTTCCAATTAGGATCTATAACTTCTCCAGAGACTGGATTTGATTGAGTTTATATAACCAGGGCTATATGCCCTCTCAAAGAGCAGGCTTCAAATGCCGTTTTGTTGTTACTGTTTTTTTTTTTTCTGATGTGTTAGTTTTGCTTGATTTTGTTTTGTATTTAAGGAGTTGGTTACCTCACAAAGCATTTGTATGCAAGGTCCATGGCAGTGCATAGATATTCTGCACTGGCTACTTGCATTAGATTTTCTAGTACTGTTATGTTCTTCAGTAGGTACTCAACTTCAATTCCATTTTCATTACCCCATGCCTAGTATCTTAAATCACATTCAAATATTCTCTGTATGGACTCCTTAGTGAGAAAAGTCCTATTATAATTTATTGTTTAAAAAGTTATCATAAGACCTCAACAATATACCAGAGTTATTATTTTTCAGGCTTGTGGCTAAAATAATGATGTAAAAATTAGCAAGTGAGGTGGCTAATATGGAGAACATGACTAACAGAATGTTCCAGAAGGAAGCCTTTCCTACTGAATGAAACTGAGATCATTCGTATCATCCACAAAGAATGATATTGTGACTTTCTCTTTTCCAAATTCTATCCTGTGATCTCATTTTGTTGCCTAATTCCTCTGGCTAGAACTTCAAGTACTATTGTGAATAGATAGGGGGAGAGTGGGCAGCCTTGTCTTGTCCCTGATTTTAGTGGGATTGCTTCAAGTTTCTCTCCATTTAGTTTACTTTTGGCTATTGGCTTGCTTTATATTGCTTGTATTATATTTAGGTATAGACCTTGAATTCCTATTTTCTCCAATACTTTTACAATGAAGGGGTGTTGTTTTTTGTCAAAGGGTTTTTCAGCATCTAATGAAAAGTTCATGTGTTTTTTTTCTTTGAGTTTATTTCTATAGAGGATTATGTTGATGGATTTCCGTATATTGAACAATCCCTGCAACCCTGGAATGAAGCCTACTTTATCATGGTAGGGGATCATTTTGAGGTGTACTTGGATTCAGTTTGCAAGAAGTTTATTGAAAATTTTTGCATCAATGTTCATAATGGAGTTTAGTCTGAAGTTCTCTTTCTTTGTTGGGTCTTTGTGTGGTTTAGGGTTAAGGATAATTGTGGCTTCAAGCAATGTACTGGGAAATGTTTCTCCTGTTTCTATATTATGAAATAGTTTGGGAAGTATTGGTAGTAAGTCTTCTTTTAAGGTCTGATAGAATTCGGCACTAAAACCATCTGGTCCATGGGATCTTTTGGTTGGGAGACATTTAACGACTGGTTCTATTTGCTTAGGTGTTATGGAACTGTTTAGATGGTTTATCTGATCTTGATTTAACTTTGGTACTTGGCATCTGTCTAGAAAATTATCAATTTCATCTAGATTTTTCAGTTTTGTAGAATATAGACTTTTGCTGTAGGATCATTTTTTAAATTTCTTCCATTTCCGTTGTTATATCTCCCTTTTCATTTCAGATTTTGGTAATTTGGATATTGTCTCTGTGCCCTCTGGTTAGTCTGGATAAGGGTTTATCTATCCTTTTGATTTTCTCAAAGAATTAGCTCCTGGTTTATGATAATATATACAAATGACCCCCAAAAATTCCACGAGAGAACTCATATACCAGATAAACAACTTCAGAAAAATGGCAGGATACAAAACTAACTCAAGCATATCTGTAGCTTTCATCTACTCAAAGGATAAATGGGCTGAGAGAGAAATTAGGGAAACAACACTCTACATTGGTCACAAATAATATGAAATACCTTGGTGTGCTGCTAACCAAGGATGTGAAAGATCTGTATGAAAAGAACATCAAATCTCTGAAGAAAGGAATTGAAGAAAACCACAGAAGACAGAAAGATCTCGCATCCTCTTGGATAGGCATGGTTAACATAGAAAAAATGGTTATCTTATGGAAAGCAAACTACAGATTGAATGCAATCCCCATCAAATGTCAAACTCAATTCTTCACAGAGCTGGAAAGAGCAATTCTCAATATCTGAAGAAAAAAAAAAAAACAAACCAGGATATCAAGAAGCATTTTGAACAATAAAAGTACTTCTGGGGAAATCAATATCCCTGACCTCAAGCTATACTACAAAGCAATAGTTTTAAAAAATCATATGGTATTTTTACATAGACAGACAGGTAGATCATTGGAATACAATTGAGGGCCTAGACATGAACCCACACACGTCAGCCCCCTTGGTCTTTGACCAAGGAGTTAAAATCATTCAGTGGAAAATGATAGCATATTCAACAAATGGTGCTTGCTTAAGTGGCAGTCACCATGTAGAAGAATGCAAATTGACCCATTCTTATCTCCTTGTACAAAGCTCAAACCCAAGTGAATCAAGGACCTCCATATAAAACCAGATACGATGAATCTAGTAGAAGAGAAGGTGTGAGAAAACCTCAAATACATTGGTACAGGGGAAAATTTCCTGAACCAATGGCTTATGCTCTAGATCAATAATCAAAATTGGAACCACATTAAATTGTAAAGATCTGTAAAGCAAAAGACACTGTCAATTGGCCAAAACAGCAAACAACAGATCTTTACCAATCCTACATTCTATAAAAGGTTAATATATGCAATATATACAAAAAATGCAAGAAGTTAGACTGCAGAGAACCAAATAATCCTATCAAAATGGGGTACAGAGCTAAACAAAAAATCAACTGAGGAATCTCGAATGGCTGAGAAGCACCTAAAGAAATGTTGAACATCCTCAGTCATCAGGGAAATGCAGATGAAATAACCCTGAGATTCTACACTACCTGGTGTAGTCAGAATGTCTAAGATCAAAAACCCAGGTGACAGCAGATGCTAGTGAGGAAAGAAGAACACTCCTCTGTTGGTGAAATTGCACTCTGGAAATCATTCTGAAAACTCGACATAGTACTTCCAGAGGACCCAACTATACCACTCCTGGGCATATACCAAAAAGATGCTGCAACTTATAACAAGGACACATGCTCAACTATGTTCATAGAAGCCTTATTTATAATAGCCAGAAGCTGGAAACAACTTGGATGCATACAACAGAAAAGTGGATACAGAAAAAGTGGTACAATTACACAATGCAGTTCTCAGCTATTATAAATAAAGACTTCATGAAATTTCGCAGGAAAATAGATGGAACTAGAAAATATCCTGAGTTTAGAAACAAAAGAAGACATATGGTATACACTCACCGATTATTGGATATTAGTCAAAAAAGAAGCTTGGAATATACATGATACAGCTCACAGACCACAAGAAACCAAGAAGAAAGATCACACTGAAGTGTGGAATTCTATAGTCCTACTCAGAAGGGGAATTACAATAATCTCTGGGACATAGAGGGAAAGAGGGATCTGGCAGGGAAAGAGGAGGCCAGGAAGTGGGGGGGGGCAGTTCAGATATGGGAAAAAGATGGGAGGAAAGTAAAGAGGGTCAGGAATTTGAAAGTAGGTATGTAGCAGTGGATGAGGGGGAACTGGGGATAGGTACTAGAAAGTCCCAGATGCAACGGACCCAAGAAGTTCCCAGGAAACAACGGGGAGGATACTACCTGAAATACCCAACAAACGGGAGTGAGAACTTGTAGAGATCATATCAGGTGGATAGGAATAGCCCCTGTTTTAAGGATGGGGCCACCCACCCACCTCAAAATTATTAATCCAGAATTCCTCCTGTCAAAAGGAAATGCAGGGACAAAGAGTGGAGCAGTAACTGAAGGAAATGCCATCTAGAGACTGCCCCACCTAAAGATCCATTCCATATGCAGATACTATTGCTGATGCCAAGAACTGATAGGATCCTTCAGTTCTTGGGTTCAGGGGACTATAGCTGTCCCCTGAAAGGGTCTGCCAGTGCCTGACCAAAACACGTGTGGATACACATAGCTAAACATCATACTGAGTGCCTGGATCCCAATGGACAAGGTAGGGCAAGGACTGTAGGAGCTGAAGAGGTTTGCAACCCAGTAGGAAGAACAACAATATCAACCAACCAGACCCCCAAAGCTCTCAGGGACTAAATCACCAACCAAAGTGTACACGCGGGAATGAGGGGCATGGCTTTATCTGGATATATAGTAGATGGTTGCCTTATTTGGCATCTATGCGAAGGGTGCCCCTTAGTCCTGTGGAGGCTCAATGACCCAAGGTAGAAAAATGCTAGAGCACTGAGGCAGGAATGGGTAGGTGGGTGGGGTCACACCCACATAGAGGCAGGGGCTGGGGGAGGAGATGGGGTTTGTGGAAAAGAAAATGGGGAGGATAACCCTTGAAATGTAAATGAATAAAATAACTAATAAAAATATTGACAAAGGAATTGTGATCTTTCGTGCCAGAGATAACTGTATTTGTCTATAAATAAATGTTGGTACATATGAAATGTGTGTGTGTGTGTGTGTGTGTGTGTTTGTGTGTGTGTGTGTGTGTCTGACATTCATATTTTGAAAGAAATCTAGCCCCATAGAAAATATGCTTTTATAGGTATTTAAAATATTTTAAAGAAAATAAGGAAGCCAAAATAGGAAACTGGGGAAAGAAGGATTATTCCAATTGAGCTATAACACTACAGAACACTGTGTTTCCTAATTATTTATCTGTATCAGTCATATGTAAGAAGAGAGGTTTCTTGCAATTTAAAAAATTAATAACTCTAACCCTTAATGTCTGTTACCCAGAAACATTACTGTATATTGGACAATACATAACTAGCAGATAGTTTAACTTTAATTGTGCCAAAGTATTTTATACTTTAAAAAGATGCTTTTTAAGCAGGAATGTTGATTTTATATTTTTAAAGCCATGATTAAAGTAAGATGAATTCATTAACTGAATTATAATAATGATCACTGCAATTGCTTGTAGAAAATCAGAGTATTAAAGTGATAATATTAAATTCTCTGGCATGCTTAGAAATATAATTGATTACCTAGAGAGAAAAGATTAAGAAATAGTCATTGGATGAAGAGATTAACCTAAGCCAGAAAAATGTAAAACACTAATTAGGTTCCTTACTGTCCATCAAATACCAACTGCTTTACAAATAATGCATTAAAAGAAATATGAGTGAGCAAATTATACATATTTTGTTATAGGTTGAAGATCCAAAACTCTTTTTTCCACAGTCAAGGCCTCTTATTAAATCTTCTTATCTTGTACTAATAATCCTCTCTTTTGAAATAAATGAGGCAGCTTCAGAAATTTTACTAATATAACTGTCTTTTTATTATCTTCATTTTAAAAAGCTTTATGATTATTATGCATATTGAGATTGCAGCTGATGTCTAACCAGTACTATGGCTCTGCCTCTCCACAATGGAAGACATGTATACAGAAACATTTCACAAAGTAGATAGGAAATGACTCTATCTAGAACCATAAAAATCAAAGAACAATATTACAAGAAGCCATGGAGATGCTAAACTGAAAGTAATAAAATCTCAGGCCGCTTACAGTAGAGAAATTGGTCCAGTCTCCTTGGAAGATCTTTGGCATTATCACCAAAATACATTTATTTACCTTTTGATTTATTAATCTCTCCTCTAGTGATTTATAGAAAAATAAACAATTATGCAAATAAACACATGGAAGATTTTGGATATAGTTGTATAGGAAGAAAAAGCTTAAGAAGTAATATCCACCAAGAAGATATTTCTTAACTGAAGCATTAATTAAAATATGTAATTAATTTCTTATGGATCTGATGAATTGTAAATGTTCAAAGAGTATTAGGTTAGTATAGTAAAATACACCAAAATACAACTAGGGAGAGAGAAATATTATACATTGTTCCTAATACATAATGTAGTATTGTGACCTTATAACATATTTTAAACATAATAATAAAAGCAAGCTAACTGTGTAGTTCATATTTAGGGATATGTCTGAAGATATACATGTGTATAATAACAATAAATGAAAAAAAGAAGCCATGAATTAAAAACAGAAAAAGAAAATGGGATGTTTGCAAAAGAGGAAAAGAAAGGGAAAATGCATCTGTATTATAATCTTAAATTTAAAAGTAATCAAAAGTCAACTGTACTCATATAAATTTTATTCACTATTTTCATCCATGATCCTATTTTGATAATAAGCAAACTCATTTTTCTAACTTTTTTCAAAAAAATAACTTAGGGTATTATGTTGGTTAGTTATTTTCAATTTAATACAAATTATGATCAAATGGGAAAAGGGAATTCGGTTAAGAAAATGTCTCTATTAGATTGGCCTGTAGGAGCTCCTTTGGAGAATTTTCTCAAATAATAATAATTATAATTGATGTGGAAGGGCCCATTCTACTATAGGCAATATGATCTTTGGGCATATGGTCCTGAAAATTTGGGGCAATTTACTTTGAAATCTTCCTGTTCTTTTGCTCATGACTTAGTGTTTCCATTGCTGTAAAGAGGCACCATGACTATGGCAACTTGTATAAAAATTAATATTTAATTGGGGCTGGCTTACAGGTTCAGAGTCTCAGTCTATTATCATCAAAGGTGGGAAGCATAGTCACAAGCATGGTGCTGGACAACTAGCTGAGAATTCAGCCAAAGACAGGCAGGAGAAGACTGTCTTTCAGGCAGCAAGAAGGAAGCTCTAAAAGTCCAACCCCACAGTGACACTCATCGTCCAAAAGGGCCACACCTACTCTAACAAAGTTATTCCTCTTAATATGCTATTTTATGTGCCAAGTGTATTCAAACCAAAATAGTGTGTAATGGTTTCTGGTTTTATGTTTTTATGTATTTTGTATATATGACTTGTATATATGTGACTCCTGTTGTGGTTTGCCCTGGAGTTATCTGTATTTTGACGCGAATTCCACTGCCCCAAAGATGGCTGCCTAGTCATGTACTCAGGACTCAGGTGACTTCACCAGAACCTTCTCCCAATTTAATTTATAAAATACAGGAAGGCAGGTACAGGATAGAAGGAGGCCTGTCATTGGATGAGAAGGAAGGATGGGTGGGAGAAAAGTTTGAAGAAAAAGGAGGAGACTGGAATGGAGACAGAGAGAGAGAGAGAGAGAGAGAGAGAGAGAGAGAGAGAGAGAGAGTAGCCACGGAGGAGAGAAAATGGAAGCTGACATTAAGATCTCACTCTGTGTATTTACAGGTTGTTATTAATGTTCTTAAGGGATGTATGTGTACTGGACTTTGTATGTTTAGGTGGGCAATTGTATCTTATCAATTGAGTCAAAGGTTATTGTGTTGTGTGTTTTTTCATGTCAAGAATTGAGTTTGAGTTTGAGAGAGTGTGTGGCAGCAGAGGGGCCACCATGGAATTGGGATGTGTGTTTCTGGCATGGAAACCTACTTTAGGAACTAGATAGATAGAACAATTGCTGCCAGGCACAGAGAGAGGCCTTTGGCAGGGTGATATGGGATGGAGTAAAGTGGGTGAGAGGGTTTGCTGATTGAGAATTAAGATATCCAGCAGATATCTTGGGGCATTGCGGTGTCAGACCTCGTGGGGATAAAAGACAGAATTTTTATTTACTATATTTTTACAACAACAGACTCCTGTGGTTTTCCTTATTTTTATTGGCATGTTTGTTCTCAAAAAAGGAGAGAGAAATAAGGCATGAATGTGGATATGTGGATAGGATCTGTGAAAACAGAGGTAAGTCCAACCATGATTAGAACACGTTTTGTCCAAACATATTTTCATTGTTTTTAAAAAAGAAAACATAGAAGAGAGGATAAACATATTAACTTGACTTTTTAATGTATAACAATAAAGCAAATTATAAGGTCATATATACCTATTTGACAGATTGGAAGATTTAGAAGTCTCTCATGTCTGTAGGTGAAGGCTACTCTACAATAGTCAATTTTGATCAACTACCATTGGAAATGTTTAGATTGATAAGAACAAAACACGTTTGTGGGTGTTTTTAGTGACACCCACACTCTCACTTGGGATTCATAATAAGACAGCAGTATTAAAAAGGATTGAGGAGGAAGACAATAATGAGGAGGAATAAGGATGAGAAGCAAAAGGGTGAGAGGAATGGGAGGAGGAGGGGGAGAAGGAGGAGGAGAAAGAGAAGAAAAAGGAGGAGGAAGAGGAGGAGAAGGAGAAGAAGAAGAAGAAGAAGAAGAAGAAGAAGAAGAAGAAGAAGAAGAAAAGAAGAAGAAGAAGAAGAAGAAGAAGAAGAAGAAGAAGAAGAAGAAGAAGAAGAAGAAGAAGAAGAAGAAGAAGAAGAAGAAGAAGAAAAAGAAGAAGAAGAAGAAGAAGGAGGAGGAGGAGGAGGAGGAGGGGGAGAAGAAGAAGAAGAAGAAGAAGAAGAAGAAGAAGAAGAAGAAGAAGAAGAAGAAGAAGAAGAAGAAGAAGAAGAAGAAGAAGAAGAAGAAGAAGAAGAAGAAGAAGAAGAAGAAGAAGAAGAAGAAGAAAAGGCATCTACAGGGGTATGCACAAAGGGGATATAAAGGGGCTATAACAAGCTCTGGACTCTTTTCTCATTCCCCTTACTTCTGATTTCCATTTACCCCAAAATAAAAATTTATTTTTCTCCTACATTCCCAGAATGATGTCATGTCAGTTGTATGGAACCAAACAACCTTGACTAAGATCTCTGAAACTATGAGAAAAAATATATCTTGTTCTTGATATTTTTCTGTCAGACACCCTGTAACAGCAATGATAAAACAGATAAAATAAAAATCAAGGCATAAAGAATAAAATTAAAAATGATTCCAAAATATATCCAATACCCAAAAATCAGTACTGTAAAAATAGATCATCCATAGGAAAGTTAAAACGGTCTGGGCATTATACATTTTAATGTTATTTCATTATAAAGTATGTAACAAACACTTCTCATGTTACAAAGAATTTTCATTATGCTTTTCTGATTAAACATTTTTATTGAATATTTTTTACCTACATTTCAAATGCTATCCCCTTTTCCGGTTTCCTGCCCATTAAATCCCCTATCCCATGTCCCTCCCCCTTCTTCTATGAGGGTGTTCCCCACCCAACCACCAATTGTTTCCTGCCTCCCTGCCCTGACATTCCCCTACATTGGGCTGTCCAGCGTTGGCAGGACCAAGGGCTTCTCCTTCCATTGGTGCCCAACAAGGCCATCCTCTGCTACACATGCAGCTGGAGTCATAGATCTGTCCATATGTACTCTTTGGATGGTGGTTTAGTCCCTCGGAGCTCTGGTTGGTTGATATTATTCTTATGGAGTTGTAAACCCCTTCAGCTCCTTCAATCCTTTCTCTAACTCCTCCAATGGGGGCCCTGTTCTCAGTTGAATGGTTGGAAACAAGCATTCGTATCTGTATTTGTCAGGCTCTGGCAGAGCCTCTCAGGAGACAGCTATATAGGCACCTGTCAGCATGTGCATCTTGCTGATGCCAAGAAGTGCGTGCTGGTTAAACATTTTTATATAGTTACTGGTAATCAATATATTTCTGTGTAAGAGTGGCAATATAAAAAATACAAACTTTTCTCTCTTAAGGATAATGAATTTCTCTAGAAATGTAAAACTGGGAGCTGGAGAAATGAGTTAAGAGCACTGGCTATTCTTGTAGAAGACTAGGGTTCGATTTCCATCACTCATACACAGTCTCACAGCTACTGGTAATTTCTCTTCTCTTCTAGGATATTAGATGCCCTCTTCTGATCACCATTGAGGAGAAACACATGTATCAAAGAGACATGCAAGCAGGCAAATTATGTATAATAATTTAAAATTCAATAAGTGAAGACTTTCAAAATGAAATGTAAGAAATAAAGAATACTGCTGAATGAAAACACATCATTTAAACCAGGATATCAGCCATGAGTGTTGAGTTTCTGTTTACTTTATATCATGGCTCAGACTGGCTTGAGTGTTCTCTTTCTCATCATAATTACCCAAGCATAATCTCTCTCCTAATATGTTTTCATGGCTACACCTTGTCTGTTTAATTTTGTTAGCTGTATACACATATCATAATTAAAAATTGCCACCAAGCATCTGAACACATTGTTTTTTTTCAGAACCCTTAAAACTAGAGAAATTAGAAACATATTTCAATTTATTTTACTGACAATGGCAGTGTTACATAAAGTAGAGCTAGTAAACAAATTGAGAAGCTGTGGAGAAAGAGGAATCCTTAACGTTTATCTACAGGAGAGTAACTGGTATAGCCGCTGTGAATTTGAGCATGACCTTTCCACAATAACTTCAGAGCAGACCTGCCATATCACTCAGCTAAAGCATTTCTAACAAAGACACTCACATATCCATGTTTATTGCTGTGCCATTCACAACAGTAGGGAAATGGATCCAGCCATGTCATCCATCAACAGGAAAGAAAGAATATTGAAAATGTAAGAATATTATTTTATTTGGAAGTTTTAACTCCACTGTCAAGTAATAGAAAATTGGGAGACAGAGTGATTCTGGAAGTTATTTTATTAAGTGAAATGACTCAATCAAAGAAGGAAAACCAGCTATTCTCTCTCATAAGCTGAGGCAAGTATTTAATGCTTGTATGAAAACAAATGGGGGGGGGGTTCAAGAGTAAAGGTGTTGACATAGAAATCAGGTTGGAAAACACTGGAAAAAATGAAAGTTAGGAAGGAAGGGGGCAAATACAAGATAATCACATGTAACAGGAGAATGAAAGGAGGCTCTAGGAGTGATCAGACCTGAGAGGGTCAAGAGGAACTAAGGAAGAAAGAAAAGAGAGAAAAAATATAAATGAATTTTTTTTGGGAAAAAATCCATTATTATTTTTATTTATATTTTAAATGTTATCACCCTGTCCAGTTCCCCCCACCAATCCCCCTATGCCCTCCCCCGTTCCCAGTATCTATGTGGGTGCTTCCCCACCTACCCACCCACTCCTGCCTCAGCAGCCTAGCATCTCCCTATCCTGGGTCATCAAACCTCCATAGGACTTTCAATTCTTAAAAGGTATTGAAAATAGAACAGGAACAATGAGAGGAAATAAAAATAGACATATGTTGTACTTGGGAGAATTAGAATATGTCTTAGTGAGGAAAACAGAACTTTTTAAAAATGGATTAAAAACTTCTTTAAATGTAAGACTGTTTACATAATTCTGCATTACTTTTTCTTCTTATACTTCACAAATCTAGGCAACCATAAATGGACCTTGACCTGGTGTTTTTCTCTTCATATCTGAAGGACACTAGCTTAAGATGTCTTCAAAGTCAACTGAAATGCTTTTGCAAAGGTAGCCATCTTCATCCATGTTCTCTTTATCTTTCTTCACAAGTTTTTTCTAGAATAGCAGGACATAATTTTAACGTGTATTTTTTCCTAATTTGTTTTGCCACATAAAACAGTGGACTTTATGGTCTTTGAATTGTGTCTTATATCAATATGGTGCCCATCAGAAGGCATCATTTTTCTGTTACTCACATTTATGGAGGAATATAATGAAAGAAAGAGGTTAAAATTGTTCAGCTAAAATCAACTGGGGTAGAGTGGGTAAAGATTTTCGTCCTGGTCTCCTGTTCTGAAATATTTCTCAAGAGACAAGTATGTTGCTGTGATGAGATAATGGGAAGGAAGGTATAGAGCAAACTAATGTGTGGCCATGGCACAGAGAAGGGCCATGTGGAAGACCAGCACCTTCAATAAGTGGTTGCCAAGTATCAGTCAATGAGAAAATATTCCACAATGATGCTAAGTGCTGCATACTCATAATACTGCCAATATGGTAACTGTTCAAATTACATGGCATAATCAATTCAATTTTCTCTTTATGTGGATTCTCAATTAAGTAGAGATTATACACCTTTAAGGGTGATGTCATGAAATAGAAAACAATGCTTAGAATTGTTTGTTCAACTAAAATTGAAAAGAGGTTCAAATGTGTTGAAGTACTTATATAGTAAAGAATCTCAATCCAGAGATTAATATTTAAAAGAAATAGATGACTGATTATAAAATTATCTGCATAAGTGATAAAAATGTTGCACATGACAATGTATCATAGTGAATAAATATTGCTAAAAATGGGATCAAAAAAGTTCCACCAGAGAACTACTAAACCTGATAAACAATTTCAGCAAAGTGGCTGGGTATAAAACTAACTTTGTGTAGCCTTCCTCTACACAGAAGAAAAACAAGCCAAAAAAGAAATTAGGGAAACGACACCCTTCATAATAGTCCCAAATAATATAAAATACCTCAGTGTGACATTAACCAACCTAGTGAAAGATCTCTATGATAAGAATTTCAAGTCTCTGAAGAAGAAATTGAAGATCTCAGAAGATGGAAAGATCTCCCATGCTCATGGATTGGCAGGATTAATATAGTAAAAATGATCATTTTACCAAAAGCGATGTAAAGATTCAATAAAATCCCCATCAAAATGCCAATCCAATTCTTCAAAGTGTTAGGCAGAAAAATTTGCAAATTCATCTGGAATAACAAAAAACCCAGGAGAGCTAAAACTATCCTCAACAATAAAAGGACTTCAGGGGGAATCATTATCCCTGAACTCAAGCAGTAGTACAGAGAAATAGTGATAAAAACTACATGTTATTGGTACAGAGACAGGCAGAGAGACTAGTGAAATAGAATTGAAGACCCAGAAATGAACCCACACACCTATGCTCACTTGATTTTTGACAAAGGAGTCAAAACCTTCCAATGGAGAAAAGATAGCATTTTTAGCAAATGGTTCTAGTTCAACTGGAGGGCAACATGTAGAAGAATGCAGATCGATCCATGCTTATCACCCTGTACAAAGCTTAAGTCCAAGTGGATCAAGGACCTCCACATCAAACCAGACACTCTAACTAATAGAAGAAAAAGTGGGGAAGAGTTTTGAATATATAGGCACTAGAGAAAATTTCCTGAACAAAACACCAATGGCTTATGCTCTAAGATCAAGAATCGACAAATGGGATCTCATAAAACTACAAAGCTTCTGTAAGGCAAAAGACACTGTGGTTAGGACAAAACAGCAACCAACAGATTGGGAAAAGATCTTCACCAATCCTACAACTGATAGATGGCTTATATCCAAAAATACACAAATTACTGAAGAAGTTAGACTGCAGGTAGACAAATAACCCTATTATAAAAGGGGTTCAGAGCTAAACAAAGAATTCACAGCTGAGGAATGCCGAATGGCTGAGAAACACCTAAAGAAATGTTCAACATTTTTAGTCATAAGGGAAATGCAAATCAAAACAACCCTAATATTCCACCTCACACCAGTCAGAAGGGCTAAGATCAAAAACTACGGCGATAGCAGATACTGGCGAGGATTTGGAGAAAGAGGAACACTCCTCCGTTGTTGATGGGACTGCAGATTGATACAACCATTCTGGAAATCTGTCTGTAAGTTCCTCAGAAAATTGTACATTGCACTATCTGAGGACCCAGCTATACCACTCTTTGGCATATACCCAAAAGATGCTCCCCCAAATAACAAAGACACATGCTCCACTATGTTCATAGCAGCCTTATTTGTAATAGCCAGAAGCTGGAAAGCACCCAGATGCCTTTCAACAGAGGAATGGATACAGAAAATGTGGTACATCTACACAATGGAATGCTACTCAGCTTTCAAAAACAATGACTTTATGAAATTAATAGGCAAATGGATGGAACTGGAAAGTATCATCCTGAGTGAAGTCACCCCATCACAGAAAAACATACCTGGTATGCACTCACTGATAAGTGGACATTAGCCCAAATCCTCGAATTACCCTAGATGCACAGAACATGTGAAACTCAAGAAGGATGACCAAAATGTGAATGCTTCATTCCTTCTTTAAAAGGGGAACAAGGATACCCTAGGGAGGGAATAGGGAGGCAAAGTTTAGAACTGAGACTGAAGGAACGCCCATTCAGAGCCTGCCCCACATGTGGCCCATAAATATACAGTCACCAAACTAGATAAGATGGATGAAGCAAAGTAGTGTTGGCTGACAGGAACTGGATGTAGATCTCTCCTGAGAGACACAGCCAGAATATGACAAATACATAGGCAAATGCCAGCAGCAAGCCTCTGGACTGAGAATGGGACCACCGTTGAAGGAATCAGAGAAAGGACTGAAAGAGCTTGAAGGGGCTCGAGACCCAATATGAACAACAACGCCAACCAACCAGAGCTTCCAGGGACTAAGCCACTACCCAAAGACTATACATGGACGGACCCGGGGCTTCAAGTGCATGTATAGCAATGAAAAGCCTAGTAAGGGCACCAGTGGAAGGAAAGCCCTTGGCCCTGCCAAGACTGAACCCCCAGTGAACGGGATTGTTGTGGGGAGGGTTGTAATGGGTGGAGGTTGGGGAGGTGAACAGCCAAATAGAAGGGGAAGGGGAAGGGTTAGGGAGATGTTTGCCTGGAAACTGGGAAAGGGAATAACAATTGAAATGTAAATAAGAAATATGCAATGTAATAAAGATGGGGAAAAAAGTAATGTATTTTTAAAGTATAGCAGAGAAATTAAATGTGTTCTGTTGAGGTTAACTTTTTCATGGTATAAGCTTCTTATCCTGGCAAAAAATGGGTCATAGCAATAAAAGTATGCTGTAAATTCAACATGAAAAAAAAAAAGAAAGTCATAGTTGAGCACTTAAAAACATAAATATTTAACCATGCACACAATCAAAGTTAATATGTAACTGTTAAAATTTTCTTCATATAAATTAATCATTTATCTACCTATCATCTGTTATTTCTTTAAACAATTTTGGCCAAAACATTTTTATATACTGTATTTTTACATAGTAGATACAATGTAAAACATATTTTTTCAATAAATTAAATAAATTTAAGGAGCTTGTTTTTTTGCTTGCTTGCTTTGTTTTGTTTATGAGTACACTGCAGCTGTCTCCAGACACCACAGAAGAAGCATTGGACCCCATTACAGATGGTTGTGAGCCACCAGGTGGATGCTGGGAATTGAACTCAGGACCTCTGAAAGAGCAGTTGGTGATAATGTAAGGAGTTTTAAAGAGAGCTTTTTCACATATTCAATATGAAATAAATATTGGAAGTCAATCGTTTAAGTATTGGGGGATACTTTCAATGTATTTATGTATCAGAAAAGCTATCTTTTATTTAAGTACCAAGTGAAGTATTTTGAAATAGTTATGATTATTTTCAGTTCAAATTAATGAATATGTCATAACTCTACTATGCCTAGACAATTTGAGTGATACTTCCTATAAAAATATGACCAGAGTTTAACAATTGGAATAAAAGGCCATTTGTCTTCCTGTACCCTACCTCAATAAAGTATCTCTCTATTCAGAGTGGTTTAATTCAGAGGTTTTACTGCACCTCGCTTATAGAGGTATGCAGATTGCAACAATTGTTGAAACTTTATAAAGCATAATTATTCAGATAAAGTACTGGAACATTATCTGTTCAAAGGCAGCTTTGTATAATACAATTAAAACAATATAATCTCTAGTAATTCCAATTGACAACAATGCTTAACCCACTTCTATAACTACACACCCAAGCTTTTGGAGATATTTAAACAAATACCTCTATCAAGCATTAACAGAAATTGGTAATCATTTATAACAGGTCAAATAAAACTGTTCTTTAGTAAGATTTAGTTTCCAAGTGTTTACCTGTGTGTGAGCCTCCGGTGACTGATGCACAGTGCAGTCTGAGCATCTTGAGTAATGCAGACTTTGTGGCGGCTGCATTTCGTCTTTAAGCATGGGTCCTTAGCAGGATCTAAAGCTACAGAGAAGAATGGAAAAATGAAGAGAGATAATTTTTATGATTCTGATAAGGGAGATACTAAATCTCTTCAAACATAATTAGACTAAAAAATTTGCTCCATTTTGTGGTATTTTTTTAACTTGGACAATTTTATGCATGTAAATAATATATTTTGATCATATCCATGCACACCACCTCTGTTTGTCTTATTCCTGATAAGCATGATCATTGAATTTTAGTGTATTTGTCTACGAGCCTTGCTGATATTTTTATTCTACCTACAGTTGTGTCTATTTTTAACCATGCAACTCAGACAGGATCACAGCTTAGTTCTTTCTCACATATTCTACTCAGGAGTTAAAATTCATAAGGTGCTATGTTTGGAAAGTATATCAGAAGGTTAGTCCCAAACCACTACTCTAACATGAAAGGAAATAAAAAGTAGTTAATTCTGGAGTCATTTTGAGTGACCATAGCCTAAGAACATAGAAAGTGTTATCTCAATACCAAGTTTTAACGTGAAAGTGGCTTCATAAAGTTTTATAGTTTCATGCAACAAGTAAAATCAGAAAAAAAAGCCAAGTTTAAGAAATTGTTTACATCTGAGAGGTGGTGAAATCAGGAAGCAGGTAGTTTTTTCCACAGGTTTAAAATGTTATCGCATTACTTTCCTAGCTTTTGAATTGGTGAAAGCTAGTGGATGGCAAGACTTAATAGATTCAAAAGCTTTTAAAAAAATCTATTCACCAAAGGATGCTATTTCTGACACAGAGGTGGTCATGGAATGGGTATTCAGCAGACTGACAAGCCATTAGGCTTTGGTCTGAAACCTTTCAACCTTGCCTAATTGGTATAGATTTAAATCTTTGCAGACACAGATCCTTTCCAGGAATTCCTGTTGACAAGTAAAGCACAAATGGAAAGATTAAAACTGGTCTTCAGTTTAGTAAAGACAGAAATAAGACATGTTGCCATACTACCATAAATATTATATGGACAGCGACTTTGTTTACATTACATAGATGCTGACTGCTATAGTGAAAGCATATAGATCTGTATAGGTAAAGATGTCAGCAGCACTGGTAATTCATTGGATATTAAATAAAGTCTTCACTATGGGCTTTAACATGATCTGTACAAAGTCAGCTTTGTATAATACATAATGTATTATACAGCTGTATATAAGCCCTAGGAATTCCAATGGACAATGCTTAACCCATTTCCATCATGACTATACTACCCAAGGTTCTGGAGCCATTTAACAAATACCTTTATCAAGTATCAAGAGATAAAGTAATTGTTATATCATGTCGAATAAAGCTCGTCTATTAATGGGTATGGTCCGAGGGCATCATAGAAATACTTATATGCTCCATTTTCCCCTACACCTTCCTTCTGTACACCATTGCACGTAATGACTTAAGGTTGTTAATAAGTGATTTCCAACACGAATATATGATGTACTGATTTTTCAGACAAAAATTTTATTAAAACATGTATACATAAATATATGTACACTTCTTCATACTTAAAGTTTATAATCAATATTGTGCAGTGTTTTTTTACAAAGGGTTAATGTATCAACAATTTAAGCTACTAAATATCTATTTATTGCCTTCTAATTAGAATAATATTAGTCATTTGTCTTAGCATTTCATATTCAATGAACAAACATGGGTGTGATAGTTTGGGACTGAATTAGTTCATGTTGTATAATGTTTTAGATGTTTAAAATTATAAGCACAAATTACTACTTTATGCTTTTCTATCACTAAATAGTATTTTAGCTCAGGGATATGCCACAATTTATCTGTATACTCACTAATAGATAATCATATTAATAGACTTCAACTTTGCCTTTTGTTTATACTCTGTTTGTTACCTCCCAGCTTCATGGAATTATTGATGGCTATGATTCGTAATATTGTTTTTGGATGTGTTGTTAGGAGAGGACAGAGTATGAGTTTTTATAAATAATGTGTGACATCAATTATATAATTTGATTGGAAGTCAAAATTAAGAGAAGTAAATTATTAAAGGTTGTAAACTATAAATTTTATCCCATGAAAACACATAGAGCCCAAGTAATTAATGAATATTTAGAATACACAAAATTGTTTGTATTGCCCCAAGACTACCCACTTAATATAATATATGCATTGGTATTAAACTTTTTCATTTTAATATGAGGATAAACTCAAATTGACATATAGTGCCCAACTGAAATTTGACTTCATGAAGTCATTAAATATTAAATATATTTAGATAATCACATCAAGCAAACAATGTTTTAATAATCAATAGATTCACAGATATATGCTTATAACTTATATTTACAAAAATATGAGCATAACAAAATTTTTTTGCAAATTTTAATTTAAGATTAAAATAAAAAGTTTTCTAATGTAATATTATACTGTTCTGGCAATGAATTATTAAGTCATAGATGGATTATGTTTTAATTAAATGGTCAATAGTTAAAATATGCAATATTTATTTGCTCAGAATTAGAAAACAGACTATATAATAAGTCAACTCTTTAGATTTTTTTTCATTTTTCTCCTTGATTCTATAAGATTTCAATCAATTTATATTAAACAAAAATATGTAAATATAATTTTTTCTGCAATACTTTTTCCGTGTTTAAGTGTTTGTATTGTTTCATTTTTGTTTGTTTGTTTTCTTTGTTTGATTTCTAAAGAGAGTGCAGGGACAAAGACTGAAGGAAGAGTCTGCCCCACCTAGTGATACATCCTAGCTGCAGTCACCAAACCCAGACCCTATAGGACTAGACCACCACATAAAGAGTATACATAGGGTTGGGGTTTTACCTCAGTGGTAGAGCACTTGCCTAGCAAGCACAAGGCCCTGGGTTCGGTTCCCAGCTCAAAAAAAAAAATAGAAAAAAAAAATCTACACTATAATATTTGGGGTTGGGGATTTAGCTCAGTGGTAGAGCCCTTGCCTAGGAAGCGCAAGGCCCTGGGTTCGGTCCCCAGCTCCGGGGGGAAAAAAAAGAATATACATAGAGGGACCCATGGCTCCAGCTGCTTATGTAGCACAGGATGGCTTTTCCTGACATCTATGGGAGGCGAGGCCCTAGGTCCTGTGAAGACTCAATGCAGCAGCTTAGGGGAATGCTGGAGTGGTAGTTGCAGAATTGGGTGCGTGGGTAGGTGGGTAGGGTAGCTCCCTCATAGAAGGAGGGAGGAGGGGATAGATGGAGGGGGAAAGTGGAAAGGGGATAACATTTGAAATGTTAAAAAAAAAGGATAAAAGAGAGAGTGAGGCATGAAGTTCGATCAGCTGGAAGGATCCGGGAGGAGATTAGGAAGGGGAAACCATGATGAAAATATACTGTATGAAGCTCTTCTCAATAACAAACCCACAATAGCTCACACCTCAGTTGTAATTCCTTACTATTGAGAACTCAGTAAATTAAAGTTGGCTGCAGTTCTTGCATGGTAAAGAATAATTTATGCCTGCTTTTCATTATTTGTCTATAGGAAATTAGGATTTAGTTGATCTTTAAAACTAGAACAAGTATCCTCTGAATCTCCTAGTAGAATCTGATATTTGATGTATCCCACTAAAGCAAAAAAAGCTTGAAGACATCTTTATTTTACTGTACTCCAATTGCTCCATGGTGAATTTTCTTCTTCAGGGGCATTTTTCTGGAACAGACCGTTTATGTAAATACTTGTCATGGTAGCAGAACTGTAATCCTCATACATTCTTGGTTCTTGATAAGTCAACACTTCATTTTTTATTATATTTTACCACAGCATGTTTATGCCCCAGGAGTGCATGGTTATTTGTTTACTGTTGCATTCCACACAGATTCCTTCCCATGCAGATGCAGTTAATGGCTAGTTCTATGCTAGTCACTTGAATTTCAAGTACATTCTGCAGGGACAGATCATTCTTCTAGGAGCAGTCAATGTCTGGCCTGCCTTTGCAATGTAGCGTATATGATTTTACTTCTCAGAGAATAAAGATTCAATAAGGATCAAGGAAATTTTAACACCATAACTTCTGCTCCCATTCATGTATGACTTACAGAGAACACTCAATATTATTTAAACAATTGGTAAGCTTTTAATGTAATCCATATAAAAAACTATAAACAGCAGCCTGCCTCAGGGGTTAGTTATAACAAAGAGACATGTGCCAGGAAAATCTATACTACCCATCACTCGCATTTTGAAGATTCCCTTTTAAATAGTGTAACATGATTAGATTTGTATAATTAGACTATAGGGCTAAAATTAAAAGGCTAACTTTATTCTACTCATATATTACATCTTGACCACAATTTCCCCTCCTTTCCTCTTCTTAGATTGTCTCTTCCACTTAACTTCTCCCTCAAATACCTACCCACTTTCTGCCCCCATCAGAAAAGAACATGTCTCACAGGGACATTAACTAAACACAGCATATCTGGCTACAATAAGATCAGACATACAATATCAGGCTGGACAAGCCAACCCTTTAGAAGGAAAAGGGTTCCCAAAGTAGGCAAAAGAGTCAGAAACAGCCTCCATTCCCACTGTTAGGAGTCCCACAAAACTCAGTCATAGCATATGTGTAGAGGACCTAGGTCAGACTCCTACAGAAAGCTAACATTAAAAAATATGTTTACATAAAACATATCTAGCTCATAAATGTTTTTTTATTCTCTATGGCTCTCTTCTTCATTAATATGCTAATGGTAATGCTTATTGGCATTAGAAAATATCTAATGGCTATAGTACAAGCCAGCATAGAAATAGAAAATTAATAACTGCTTTATGATTTCTGAAGGTCTCTTGAGGGACTGGGGCAATGGATCAGAGGAGTGGATCAAATTGTTTATACAAATGAAGA
This sequence comes from Rattus norvegicus, assembly GCF_021556685.1. Lineage (NCBI taxonomy): Eukaryota > Metazoa > Chordata > Mammalia > Rodentia > Muridae > Rattus > Rattus norvegicus. The sequence goes on from NC_141549.1 coordinate 32,693,809, forward strand.
CTTGGGTTTGGTTCGACAACTACATAAAAAAAAGGGGGGGGCATGGTTGTGCTTGCTATTAACAGCATTGCCAGAGACATTCAGACCTGACAGACTCAATCTCACTGGTTCTCAGTCCATCCAAAATAAACAAAAACTTCAAGTTCAGTGAGAGACTAAATATAAAAGGAATAAGGAAGAGAAAATATAAGAAGATACACAATAAACTCCGCTGGATTCTGCAAGCTTGTAAACAGGAGCATACATGTTTATACTTAAGTGCGTGAGCTGTACACACACACACACACACACACACACACATACACACATGGGGGGAGGGGAGGGAGAAGAGAGAGAGCATATCTACATATAAGTACTTTTAAAAAAGTGGAATCAGAGAAAGAACTGGGAGAGCTTGAAGGGGCTCGAGACCCCATATGAACAACAATGCCAAGCAACCAGAGCTTCCAGGGACTAAGCCACTAACTAAAGACTATACATGGAATGACCCTGGACTCTGACCCCATAGGTAGCAATGAATATCCTAGTAAGAGCACCAGTGGAAGGGGAAGCCCTGGGTCCTGCTAAGACTGAACCCCCAGTGAACTAGACTGGTGGGGGGAGGGCGGCAGTGGGGGGAGGGTTGGGAGGGGAACACCCATAAGGAAGGGGAGGGGGGAGGGGGATGTTTGCCCGGATACCGGGAAAGGGAATAACACTCGAAATGTATATAAGAAATACTCAAGTTAATAAAAAAAAAAGTTTCCTACAAAAAAAAATAAAGTTTTGGTAAACATATGTTAAAAGGGAAAAAGAAAAGGGAGAAGCCTGTTGTTATTCTATTTGGGTTAATGAATATTCCTTAGTTTGTAGAGTTGAGACACATTCAGTAAGGAGAAATTTTAACAACTGAGCTATATTTCCTTTGGAAACTTAACAATCACAATAGAAATTGCAAATTCAATACCATGGCAATTTCTTTACCTTAAAAAAGTGTTAAAATAACCCAATTTAAAGGTTTAAAAATGAACATTTTTAAATGTCTGAGTTTTTTAAGTATAATAGATCATAAACACCTTCATGAAGACTATCATCTCAAAATAGTTTTTTATCTGTAATTTCTGGGATATGTATATATACATACAATGATCTTTAATGATTTTTTAAGCACTGGAAAATTAAGTAGATTAAGGACATTAAGTAATAATAGAATTTCTTTTTAGCATCAAATTATGTTAATAAATTCAAAATTTGTAGAAATCACTAAAAATGTAAGATGTTTACACAAAGCATATCTAGCCTATTGATTTTTTTCTCTTTAGTTTTCTCCCCCTGTAAGTGACTTTAGACAGGATAAAATAGCATACATTATGCAAGTATTAAATAATATAAAAGTGTAAACTATCATAAAAGTATATAGTATAGACTTTGAGTACTTTATTCTTTGTTTTGAGAATATGTAATATAATTATATAACTTTATGATTTTTTTTTTTATTAACTTGAGTATTTCTTATATACATTTCGAGTGTTATTCCCTTTCCCGGTTTCCGGGCAAACATCCCCCTCCCCCCTCCCCTTCCTTATGGGTGTTCCCCTCCCAACCCTCCCCTCATTGCCGCCCTCCCCCCATAGACTAGTTCACTGTGGGTTCAGTCTTAGCAGGACCCAGGGCTTCCCCTTCCACTGGTGCTCTTACTAGGATATTCATTGCTACCTATGGGGTCAGAGTCCAGGGTCAGTCCATGTATAGTCTTTAGGTAGTGGCTTAGTCCCTGGAAGCTCTGGTTGCTTGGCATTGTTGTACTTTTGGGGTCTCGAGCCCCTTCAAGCTCTTCCAGTTCTTTCTCTGATTCCTTCAATAGGGGACCTATTCTCAGTTCAGTGGTTTGCTGCTGGCATTCGCCTCTATATTTGCTGTATTCTGGCTGTGTCTCTCAGGAGCGATCTACATCCGGCTCCTGTCGGTCTGCACTTCTTTGCTTCATCCATCTTGTCTAATTGGGTGGCTGTATATGTATGGGCCACATGTGGGGCAGGCTCTGAATGGGTGTTCCTTCAGTCTCTGTTTTAATCTTTGCCTCTCCCTTCCCTGCCAAGGGTATTCTTTTTCCTCGTTTAAAGAAGGAGTGAAGCATTCACATTTTGATCATCCGTCTTGAGTTTCGTTTGTTCTAGGGATCTAGGGTAATTCAAGCATTTGGGCTAATAGCCACTTATCAATGAGTGCATACCATGTATGTCTTTCTGTGCTTGGGTTAGCTCACTCAGGATGATATTTTCCAGTTCCAACCATTTGCCTACGAATTTCATAAACTCGTTGTTTTTGATAGCTGAGTAATATTCCATTGTGTAGATGTACCACATTTTCTGTATCCATTCCTCTGTTGAAGGGCATCTGGGTTCTTTCCAGCTTCTGGCTATTATAAATAAGGCTGCGATGAACATAGTGGAGCACGTGTCTCTTTTATATGTTGAGGCATCTTTTGGGTATATGCCCAAGAGAGGTATAGCTGGATCATCAGGCAGTTCAATGTCCAATTTTCTGAGGAACCTCCAGACTGATTTCCAGAATGGTTTTACCAGTCTGCAATCCCACCAACAATGGAGGAGTGTTCCTCTTTCTCCACATCCTCGCCAGCATCTGCTGTCACCTGAGTTTTTGATCTTAGCCAATCGCACTGGTGTGAGGTGAAATCTCAGGGTTGTTTTGATTTGCATTTCCCTTATGACTAAAGATGTTGAACATTTCTTTAGGTGTTTCTCAGCCATTCGGCATTCCTCAGCTGTGAATTCTTTGTTTAGCTCTGAACCCCATTTTTTAATAGGGTTATTTGTCTCCCTGCGGTCTAACTTCTTGAGTTCTTTGTATATTTTGGAAATAAGGCCTCTATCTGTTGTAGGATTGGTAAAGATCTTTTCCCAATCTGTTGGTTGCCGTTTTGTCCTAACCACAGTGTCCTTTGCCTTACAGAAGCTTTGCAGTTTTATGAGATCCCATTTGTCGATTCTTGATCTTAGAGCATAAGCCATTGGTGTTTTGTTCAGGAAATTTTTTCCAGTGCCCATGTGTTCCAGATGCTTCCCTAGTTTTTCTTCTATTAGTTTGAGTGTGTCTGGTTTGATGTGGAGGTCCTTGATCCACTTGGACTTATGATATTTTATTTGTTTGTTTTATACTTACTCATTTTGCATAACTTCTAAAAATTTATTTTGGGCATATTCACTAAACTTTTCCCAAAATTCCACAGACCCACCAACTAATACAAAATTATGGTATCGATAAATTGAAATTATCATAAATGAATAATAATAATAAAACAAAAACAAATTTATGTTTTACACAATTTTTTACCTAAAGATATAAAATGCATCAGTATCAAAATAAGATACACATAAAATATTAAGATAGAAATTTCACTATTCTAAGAAAATTTAAGATTCAGTTAGCATATTAATAAATAACAGTGGTCTTCATAATGCAGCATTGACTTGGAAAAAATATTAAAAATAAACTCAGTTTCAACACATGTGAAAATGAAACCAATATAGTTAAAAGAATTCCATTGAGAGCAACCAAATACTGTGGGCAAACCTGGCAGTTGGTAGCAATTGATGGCTATAAACACTATAATTCTATCATTATTATAGAAATGAAAAAAAAACAATAACTCAAAAGGAAATGCAGATGTAGGGAAATTGCCATTTTTAGAATAGTGAGGAAATTTGTAACAGAAAATATATCGCCAAGGAATTTTTTTCCTATGTTCATGTGTGGAATAAATTTCAAACATTTCAATTGATAATAAGCAGTGCAAGTGAACACAGGAAAGAGTGAGAAGCAAGGAGGAATGGTAGATGAACACACTTGATACCATTTTACTAGCTATGTGTGTAAACAGAAAAATAGAAATGATTACCTGTTAGTTATTGATTAATCTGTAATACATGAAAATTAAGTATAACACAAGTAAAACAGTGAAGAACAGGGTATATAATGTCCTACTCCAGATGAGCTCAAAGAGGTACTCACTGTGGCTACTGTAGTCTATAAAATTAATCACTGAAAGAAGAGGAATCTTAACCTTTAACCTCTTTAAAATTGCTAAACAAAATATAATTCATCAGTAGAACTGAAGAGACATTCAGGTCAAGAGAGAAACAGTGAAACATGGAAATCACATATGCAAACTTATAAGCTCATTTTGATAATATTCTATTGTATAAGGAAGTTCCTAGGAAACTTAAAAACTTACCAGATGCTTGAATAGCAGATGTACAAGTGAGGAGCGTAAAATAAAGAGCCTCTGCTTGATACTCAATTCAAATTTTGACAACCAACTTTGAGGTATTACATGTTGGAATATAGTCACAAGTCTTTGGAGTGACTTTCTTAGTTTCAAAACCTAATACATCTTCAGTCATATAAACCTCATCTTCACTCATTTTGACTTAAAACCGAACATAGAAGTCTGCTGTGGCGATCAGATGAAAGCCTGAGTAGATATGAGTTGCTGACATGAACGCAGACATCTCTAGGATCTCATTGGCTCATATCCACAGGAATGGTGAGCCTTCCCCAGGTCAGGCCCAGGGAATAGGAAGACTTTCTCCTGACTTTAGCACGGATATTCACACTGTGTGCAAAAAGGATCACACACACCTTCCTTCAATTGCATTGTATGAATACAACCTGAGGCTGCTTCTTGAAGAGATGTGCTACTGTAATTTAGTTCTTCCTTAAGCTGTATGAAATAAATACGCAATGCTCCTGGGCTACTAGTCAATACAGAAATGAGGTCCAACCAAGTCCAGCTTTTTTCTATGAGTGTCTGTCATTTTTTTAATCCCTGTGGCCCCTGTCACATTAATTCCAAAGTCATGTAGGTCAGGTCAATGAATACTATTAACCAGTTCTGCATCACTTGAAGAGAAATATCAATAAAAAATAAAAACATTATCATTTAAATAATGTTTTATCTGATAAAATTGAAGATTTATAATTGACTATTGCATTGGTAAAGAAAACTCCATACACTATTATAACCAGAAATTAATTTTGTTATTCTATTTGAATTGAGGATTGATGGAGATGTTAATGTAGGATTGTATTTAATTATCCATTCTTCTTTATTTATATATCACATAATTTTCCAAAAATGCAATATGACAAATACTAATAGAATTGCTTTTATAAAATAGATTCCTACCAGAAAAACTCATTATGAGTGGAAATCTATTTTCATTGGTCTACATACTACTCTATTATTCAATATAGCAAATAATAATGTATTTTTATTATAAGCCTTTAGATGTATTTGCATAGTTGGAATTGAATATGTCAGTTGTGTGTGATTACTAAAATACTGCTTCTAAGAGAAGCATCATGAAAAATTCGACCTAATACAACAATTCTAGAGGTGGCTGAGTAGAATTAAGTTTACTTCTCATTTCAGAGCTTAGTATTTCTACCCATACATCAAGATATTTAGCTGTCTACTCTACAGTATAAAATGACAGATTATAACCTCTTTGCAGTTTAATTAACGTTAGAGGCAGTACCTTGAAACATAACAATTTATTTCATTAAGAAAATATGTTTATTTCACAATTCATGAATGTGTGATAAGTGCCTAGGCTATTCGCAGACATGTAGAAAGTACTATATTTAGCTACCAAGATTTATGACATCATTGGTAGCTGTTAAGTTCCTACTCCATCTATTAAATTAGGCCATGCAACGGTTCCAGCTACCTACGATAGGACCTCTAGTCAAGTTTGATTAATATTCTGCCTTCCTCAGACTTCACTTCCATGAAAGAAAATCCTTTGGCTCTGAACTTACCACTTTCTTAAATAAAACTGCTTATTGAAGATGTGGATTTGGTTCATGATTTTTTTGCTTCCTTACAATGAAAAACCAATAAATTTCATAGGAAGAAAATTAGTTGTGTAATCAGAGTTCATCAAATACTGCTAATATTAGATAGTATACACACACACACACACACACACACACACACACACACACACACACCCCTCATGAATAAAAACATGACTATGGTATATGATAGCAGTAGACCAAAGTGTTTTTATCTGGATGCAAGCATTCTTATTAAATCTTCGTATAATAAAATTTATAGTTATATAGTCAAAAATAATTGCATCATCATTTTATAAAAGTGGTATCTCAGTTAGAAGGCACACTCCTTTGTTTCAAGGAATAGTTTTAGAATCTTTTATAACATATGAATATTAATAACTTTCTTTCATCCACTCTTCAGTGAAGCAGAATACTCAGCCAAACATATGACTATTGCCCCATGAAGTTTCTTGAGTACAGGCTGGTAGGTAATCCTGCCCATGTGGTCCCTAACCTACTTTTTTCTAATTCCACATATGTCAGCCGTAAATTACTTCCCACCCACAATTCTTTTAGGTAACTACTATAACCATTATGCCTCAAGTCTTTGCCTGCCATGGCTTTCCTCATGTGATACAACAGCCCTGATCTGTGTAAGTGACTTAGCCTCTACCCTGCCTCCTTGTCTATTCCTCCTCAAGTCATACCCTATAAAACCTAATTACTTCATGACCCTGAATTCCTTATGCGACCTCTCCTGCTCATACACCTTGGTTCAGCAGAATTGGTTCATCTCTTTTCTCCTCTAAGCCAATGATTCTGCACTCCTATGTTAGGATCGCACACTGGTAATGTAGCAAGACATTTCAAGAGATTAAACCGGTTAAATCCGCACGCCCACCTTCAGTCATAGAAACACAAACAGTAAGATAATCCAAGCAACACTCCCTAAAGAATTCCAGTTTTATAGTTATATTATCTAAAAAAAAATGAAATTCAAGACATACAACTCAAGACAACAATTCTCAAACTACTTAAATTCAGAACATTAGAATAGGATACAAGTAAACACATAAAAAAATAGAGAGAATAGCAATAAATTATTGAAGTACAAGAAAACACAAAATATGAATAAAAGGATTAGTACAACTCAGGGTAGCATAATAGATTTCAATGAAGAAAAAGTCATACCAAAGAAAACCCAAAAACTGTATTGAACTGTCAGTGAGGGTCAGTGAGGCTAAAAAAATGGCAATAAAAAAACCTCATAAGCAGAATGGGTCTCCTAGGAGACATACTGTTAGGGGTGGAAGAAAACATAGAGGACCTAGATTAATCAATCACAGAAATAGTATTATGTAAAAAATTAAAAAATAATTCAAAAATTAAAGACAAATAGAAGTTAAGTTATGCTCTAGGATGTGGTGGTCCACTGCCTTAATCCCAACAACTGGTAGGCAGATCCAGGTAAACAGTGACTTTAAGCCCAGCCTGTTCTACAAAGCAAGTTCCAGGAGAGCCAGGGTTGTTACATAGAGAAACAAGTCGCTCACAAAATCAAACCAAACAAACAGCAAAACAAAGAATTAATTATAAAACCTGCATAATGATAACAGCAATCAACTTGGCCATGTAGATGGGAGGAATTTCACAAAGCACCACCCTATAAGTAGCCAGAGGAAATCAATGTCTGTTAAAAGAGGGAAAAATCTTTTCCCTTTTAAGAAGGAGTGGGAGAATCAGCATTTTTGTCATCCTTCTTCTTGAGCTTCCTGTGGTCTGTGGATTGCATCCTCTAATTCCCCCCAAGGGGGTCCTGTTCTCAGTTCAGTGATTTGCTGCTAGCATTGACCTCTGTATTGCACATGCTCTGGATGTGTCTCTCAGGAAAGATCTATATCCGATCCCTTTCAGCATTCACTTTTTAGCTTCATCAATCTTACCTAGTTTTGGTGACTCTATATACATATGGGCCACATGGGCCACATGTGGGGCAGGCTCTGAATGGCCTTTCCTTCAGTCGCTTCTCTAAACTTTGCTTCTATATCCCCTTCTATAGATATTTTCCCCCATTTAAGAAGGATTGAAAGAGCTGAAGGAGCTTGCAACCTCCATAAGAACAACAATGGCACCAAACCAGAGCTTCCAGGGACTAAACCACTACCAAAAACATATACATGGACTGACCCAGGACTCCAACTGCATATGTAGCAGAGAATAGACTTGTTGGAGACCAGTGGAAGGGGAGGCCCTTGGTCCTGCCAAGGTTGGGCCCCCAGTGCAGGGCAATGTCTGGGGGGCGGTAAGGGGAATGGACAGAGGAGTGGGGTATGTGTATATGTGTATGCATATTTAAAATCACAATTATAGAAGTCATGGATCTAAGTGGGAAGGAGGAAGGGATGAAAATGTGTGACCCTATTATTTATTTTTGAAATTCTCAAAAAATATAATTAAAAATAAATGTATTGATATTTTTGCAAGTTTTGTAACTGAAACAAGGAAAAACTTTGTGCCCAGCAATAATCTCTTCAAAGCTTCCATATTTTATAGTCGATAAAAAATAGTCTAGTGAAATACACAGGAATTTTGTGAAAGTATGCAATGTATGTATCCTATGGGTTTGGGTAAAACACCCTTACTTATCAAAGTAAAAATAAATGAATATTTTAAGTGCCCTGTACTCATTAAGATTATTCTGGAGCCTTTGCAGTTAGTGTTCAAAACTTGCGTATGCGCTCTGATAATAGTTGCATCTATAGAAACCCCAATAAAAATATTTGTCTTGTCTAAATGGATTTGTATTCTGTCATGTTGTCTAAAAGGCTGTCTCTGATAACATTCCTCTTGATGATGCCCCCCCTCAAGAGTTAAAGTCATAGCATGAAGCTCAATAAAGCACCATTCTTTAGAAGAAACATTTGGCCTCCAGGAGCCCAAAGTGAATCTTCTCCAGTTAACCGGAATGAGCTTTGGAAAATCCTTATCCCTGACCAGGATAACTATGCCTGGAGAAAAGGAGACCCTCTTGGATGCTTTCTAGTACTCTAATATTTAATAGAACAGGTCATTTGTTTATCACAACCACAATGCTTAAATCTGCAATTTAAGATAGGAGTCAGTAATTTGGATTTTTAAAAAGCAAAATAAAATGGAACTTTCTGAATGTTTCTGGCAAAGATGAATGGAGGGAGGTAAAAGTGAACACTGCAAAGAAGGAGCAGATGACTCAGCCTTTGTGAAACAAGTGAAGGCTTTAGCATCTTTACTTCTCTACAGACTAAGTCCCCTTCTCTCTCCTGCTGCCTTCAACAGGAATGCATAAGTTGTAAGCCATTCCTCCATTTTCGAGTCTGTAAAGACTATGGAAAATTCAGTATTCCTTCATAGTAAAAGAACAAAGAGACTAGTATTTCACATATTTTATAATTTGGGAATAACAGGAAAGTAACAGAGTATATGTTGAGGGAGAAAGTAGTACATTGGCCTATACAGTCTCTGTCAGCAAACCTAGCTCATCTTTTATGGGCTACATCTGCTTTATGGTATATGACTGGTGTATTTAATATCTATCATCTTAGAACTCTCACACTCTAAAGAGGCTATTAACAATAGCTACAGTTAAAATATGCAGGTGTTTTAGATTTTTTTGTTTTTTGTTTTGTTTTTTGTTTTGTTTGTTTTGTTTTGTTTAATTTTTTTGTGTTGCTGCCTCCGACTATTCTTTGTCGGTATGATTCTGTGCATTGCTATGAGAAAGTATCTCTCCGATGGTTTCAGTTTTTGCTAGATTCATTACCTGTTAAATCTAAAGAGTTAAAATGTTTCTCTATCAAAGTCCTTGGGTATTTTATCATTCAATTTTTGATTCTATAACTTTGTCAAAATCCTTTCTACAATCACTATTAAATTATCTCTTTCCTGAGAGTGATAACAGAAAACGCAAGAATTCGAGAGTGGGTTTGTACCTGTATGATCCTAGTCCAAGCATGCAAGATACTAAAGAAAGAGGAGGATCACTAAACACCTATCTGTCTGTTTGTTTGACTCTCTAACTATATAGACACATCCATATACATGTGTGTATGTCAGTGTATGTGTGTGATGTGACAGAGTTCATAAATATCATATTAGTACTGTTTCTAATGGTCAATGTAATTTCCAGGTTCATTTTATTTTCTTCCAGGTAACAAGAGTATAAAACATACAGAAGGGTCAGAATTAAATAATGTATGAAGTTCACATAAATTGAATAAATTTTGAATTTCTTCCAATAAGTTATATTAAATTATTCATGAAAGGCCTTGGGAGTACTTTGAAATGCAACAATTACCCTTTTGATTACAAATCTTGAAATATTTGGAATGTGAATATAAATAAAAAATATAAGCAAAAATGTTCCTTGAGAATTTGAAAGGCTCAATAGTCTCTTTCTCAAGTTTCTACTCTAAGGAATAATCCAGAGAATTTTAACCTAATCCTGAATTTGCTGGGGCCCCCTTTTATTCCTCTGCTTCTTACAGATAGAACTGTGTTTATCAGTCAACAGGAGAATATTAATCCATTCATTTCCAAGACTAAGGCCATGTGCCATAACAATATTCTACAGCTGAAGGAGTGGAAAACTGAAAGCTGAGAATGGATGACAATGATTAGTTAAAAAATGGCAGGAAGTCATAAATGGGAGGAAAAAGAGAAGACAATACATGGAAAGAGGGGAGGAGGAGGAATAAATATCACAAAGAACGTTTGGAAAGGCCATAGGAAATTATATTGCTTAATGTTTACTCAAAACTACATATTCGTGTATATATAGGGAACCTGAATGAGAATCCAGCCATTTTCAACTATATTCTAAATACTCTTCTTTACGTTCCCAAATAAATATATAAGTAAAGACTGCACCCTTCCCAAGAAGCTTCCTTTTGCAGTAGACAGAGATCATAACAGAAAGCAACATAGTTCAAAATATGGAATTCCACCTAATAACGGGTGTTCATTTTCAATTAAAATATATAGAAAACCCCTATGCCTAAAGCTCAGGAAACATTGCAGAAGATGGGATAAGGAAATTGTAAGAACCAGAAGACCTGGAATTCTTCTGTCTGATGTTTACTTAAAAATAAACAAATAAATGAGGTAAAATAGGGGTTGGGGATTTAGCTCAGTGGTAGAGCGCTTGCCTAGGAAGCGCAAGGCCCTGGGTTCGGTCGCCAGCTCTGAAGGAAAAAAAAAAGAACCGAAATGAGGTAAAATAATAATAAATTAATGAATGAAGTTTTGAGGTAGGGAGGAGAGTTTAGATCTGGAATAAATTCGGGGTGATTGCAATCAAAATATATTGCATTTAATTCTCAAAAAAATTGCTTTCTGCTGGGACAGACTGCTATCTAGACGGCTTCCTGGAAGAGGCTATATCCTGAGGCATACCAGAGGATCAGCTGCACTCAGAGAAATTAAGAACTCATCTGAAGTCACACAGCTGCTATTGAAAACCCAGTTGTTTTGGGAACCCACCATTCCCCCAAACACCTGCCCTCCAAATACCACTCCACTTCTACCTAGTCCTTTCTGCTGGGACAGACTGATAGACTGTCTGCTGTCCAGAATGCTATACCTGAGGCATAACACATGCACTCAGAACATTTGATACCACATCCTTAGGCATCCCAGAAGATCTGCTGTCCCCAGGGAATCTGACACCACTGGTGGAGACATCCAGGGAGATTCACTGAACCAAGGACATCAGAGCTTTAAGGCATCCCAGGGATACCACAGTCTGAAGACTTCCAGGGCGGGGGGGGGGTTCTGTGGCATGCAGGCAACTTCCCCAAAAGTCTGAGAGTGTCCCTGGAATTTGACTGCACAAAAGAAAGCAGAGACCACACTCTATAGCAACACCCAAGGCCCCTCATGGAGAACAGCTTCACATGGGACAACAGTGTCACTGCTCCTCTGAAGACCCAAGAGTCTGAAGGCCTCCCAGGAGATCTACTGCAGCCAGAGCAACAAATCATCAGTTTCTCTGACCCTCTGAAGACCCTCCACTTGGAAGGGCCTTAAAGAGCACTGCTGCAGCCAGAACCACAGGCCTACCAGGAGACCTAGAAATAGGGGAAAAAGAGGCAGACTCCAGACCAAGTCACATTGACCAGCAAACACAAGGGATAATCACATGGCAAAAGGCAAGCACAACACCAAAGCAACAGATGCCAATATACATGGGAATCATCAGAACCCAGTTCTCCCACCACAGAGAACCCTGAATACACCAATGCACCTGAAAATCAGGAAGCTGACCTAAAAATCCTATCTCATGAAGATAATAGAGTCCTTTAAGGAGGGTATAAATAACTCACTGAAGAAATATAGGAAAACACGGATAAACAGGTAGAAGGCCTCAAAGAGGAAACAAATCTATCCCTTAAAAAAATACAGGAAAACACAATCAAACAGGTAAAGGAATTGCATTAAGTGGTCCAAGATCTAAAAGTGGAAGTAAAAACAATAAATAAAACACAAATTGAGGCAAATCTGGAAATGAAAAACCTATGAAATTACAGGAATTACAGATGTCAGTATCACCAATAAAGTACAAGAATTAGAGAAAGAACCTTAGGAGTAGAAGATACTGTAGAAGAGATTGACACAACCATCAAAGAAAATTCAAAACATAAGAGTCTCCTAACCCAAAACATCCCAAATCTAAGAACAATTGGAGTAGAGGAGCATGGAGATTCTCAGCTCAAAGGACTTGAAAATGTCTTCAACAAAATCATAGAAGAAAACTTCCTCAAAGTAGAGAGATGGCCATAAAAGTACAAGTCGCCTATAGAACACCAAACCAATGGGACCAGAAAAGAAAATCCTATTTTGACATAATATTCAAAACACTAAATGCACGGAAGAAAGTATATTAAAAGCTGCAAGGGAAAAGGGCGAAGTATCATAAAAAGGCAGAACCATTAGAATTACATCAGACTTCTCAAGAAAATCTATGAAATCTAGAAGAGCCTGGTCAGAGGTCATGGACATACTAAGAGAACAGAAATGTCAGCCCAGGCTACTATAACCAGAAAAACTCTCAATCAACATAAATAGAGAAACTCAACTCAACTATAAAACGACATAAGCTAATAGAATGGATATGCAAACAAGATACAGCATTTTGCTGCATACACAAAACACACCTCAATAACAAAGACATGCACTATCTCTGAGTAAAAGGATGGAAAAAGGTCTTCTCAGAAAATGGTCCCAAGAAATAAGCCAGAGTTGCCATTCTAATATTGAATAAAATAGATAATTCAACCAAAAGTTATCAAGTGTGATAAGGAAGGACACTTCATATTCATCAAAGGGAAAATCTACCAAGAGAAATCCTCAATTCTGAAGATCTATGCCCCAAATTCAAGGGCACTCAGATGCATAAAAGAAACTTTACTAAAGCTCAAAACACACCTTGAACCTGACACAATAATATGGGGAGACATCAACACCCCACTCTTGTCAAAGCACAGGTCATTGAAACAGAAACTAAGCAGGGACACAGTGAAACTAATAGAGGTTATGAGCCAAACAGACTTAACAGGTATCTATAGAATATTTCAACCTAAAACAAAGAATATCTCTTCTTTTCAGCACCTCATGGTCCCTTTCTCCAAAATAGACCATATAATTAGTCACATAACAACACTCAAGAAAATAGAAATAACCCTATGCACCCTATCAGACTACCCATGGCCTAAAGCTGGTTCTCAATAACAGCAAAACAGAAAAACCCACATACATGTGGAAACTGAAGAATGCTTTACTCAATGATAATTGGTCAGAGATGAAATAAAGAAAGAAATTAAAAAATTCCTAGAAAAGCAATCCAACCCAGGAGGAGTAGAAGGAAGGAAATAATCACACTCAATATCCACCAAATAGAAACTAAGAGAACAATACAAAGAATCAGCAAAACAAAAGCTGGTTCTTTGAGAGAATTAACAAGATAGATAAACCCCTAGCAAATCTATCTAAAAGGTCCAGAGGAAATTACCCAAATTCAGAAAATCAGATATGAAAAGGTAGACGTAGCAACTGATATAGAGGAAGTTCAAAAAATCATCAGATCCTACTACAAAAGCTTATACTGAACAAAACTGGAAAATCTAGACGAAATGGATTGCTTTCTAGACTGATAACACATACCAAAGTAAAATCAAGTGCATGTAAGTGAATCTCTAAACAGAACCTTATTCTGTAAGAAAATAGAAATCGTTTTCCCAACCAAAAAATTGTCCAGGCTGAGATTTAGATCAGAATTCTACCAGACCTTCAAGAATAAAATACTTGAAAAACAAATCCAAGAATACATCAAAGCAATCATTTACTATGATCAAGTAGGCTTCATTCCAGGGATGGAAGGTTGGTTCAATATATGAAATCCATTAACATAATCTACTATATAAACAAAATTAAAGAAAAAAGATCACATGATCATCTAAGATGCAGAAAAAGCATTTGACAAAAATATAACACCTCTTCATGGTAAAAGTATTGGAGAGATCAAGAATTCAAGACCCATACCTAAACATAATAAAGGCAGTCTACTGCAAACCAAAAGCCAATATCAAATTAAATGGAGAGATACTTGAAGAAATCCCATTAAAATCAGGAACAAGAGAAGTATGTCAACTCTCCATATATCTATTCAATATAGTACTCGAAGACTTAGGTCGAACAATAAGACGCCAAAAAGAGATCAAGGGGATACAAATTGGCAAAGAAGAAATAAAGCTATTCCTCTTTGCAGATGATATGATAAACGACCCCAAAAATTCTACCAGAGAACTTCTCCAGCTGATAATCAACTTCGGCCTAGTGGATGGATATAAAATTAACTCAAATGAATCAGTAGCCTTCCTTTATACAAATGATAAAAGGCTAAGAAAGAATTTAGGGAAACATCTCCCACCACAATAGCCACAAATAACATACAATATCTTTGGGTAATGCTAACAAAACAAGTGAAAGATCTATATGAAAATAACTTCAAGTCTCTCAAGAAAAAAACCAAGAAAAATCTCAGAAAATAGAGAGATCTCGCCTGCTCATGGATTGGCAGAATTAACAGAAAAAAATGGCCATCCTACCAAAGGCAATCTACAGATTCAATACAATCCCCACCAAAATGCCAACACAATTCTTCAAAACATGGAAAAAAACAATTCTCGAATTCATCTAGAAAGGCAAAACAACCCAGAATAGTGAAAACAATAAAAGAAAGGCTTGAGGAATCACCATCATTGATCCCAAGCTCTACTACAGGGCAATAGTGATTAAAAACTGCATGGTACTGATACAGAGTCAGAGAGGTTGATCAACGGAATAAAATTGAAGACCCAGAAATAAAACCACACAGTTATGGACACTTTATATAGGAATAAAATCTGGGGTGTAAAAATGAATGAACAAATAAATAAATAAGAGAAATTCTCAAAGAAACAAAGATAGAAAATATAAGTTATTGTTTGATTTCAATACACATGGAGGCTCTGGTCAAGAGTTCAGTACAGCTACTATACCAGACGAAGGAAGAACTATGGATTATTTGATCCACTAGAATTGATGGAATTAAAAGATTTTTGTCTCACAAGAATACACACAAATAAAAGGTTTGGATATAGTTACTGATACCAAATACAATATATTAAATATTTTTTATGTTTTGGGGTTTTTTGAGACAGTGTCTCATATAGTGCAGGCTAATACTGAATCTAGCATGTGTAAAAAGGTGGACAATAGACTTTCCAATTAGATTTTACAAATGTTTTGAGTAGAATTCTTTTGTGTACCAAATTTTAATTACTTTTTGTATGTGAGCATTTGTAACTTCTAGGAAAAAGTACTTCTTTTTTGCTTTTGAGGTTTACTTTGCAGTTTTCTTACTTCTACATATGAGCTGAAAACACATTTGCACAATGTGATATTTATTGATGAGCTGAAAATGATTAGAGTAGACAGGTAGGGTTCATGCAGCATCTTCCACCCATGCATCACATGAGTTTCTCCTGAAATCTCAAGTCAAATTGTAGAGTTGCTAAACCTTTTCTTTAATGTTCATATAATAATTTCTTAGTTATTCTTGACATATTTTTTGAGACATCGTTCTTGAAGCAAGTGTTCACCTACACCCTCAGACAGAATAGATGAAGTTTCCTAATTACATAAGCCCATCACTCTCAATGTCTTCCCACCACTCTCCAAAAGTTGGATCTTTTTTTTCTTACATAATACTTGCAAGAGAAATTATGTTAAATTTTGTTCCATGCTTTGAGCCTTCTTTTCTCCAGTTTCTGGTTAATTTTTCAATGTTCTTATGTTTACCTAAACTCTATTGATGGTTTCATGTGTTTACTTCCTAGAAGATCATCACTCAGGTTTTGTGGAGGTAAGTACCTTCTTTAATTAATAATAAAAGTCTTATCTAGCTGTTTACGAATTTCCTTTGTAGGTATTCACTGCTCTACTGTAAAACTGCTATCTTGCAGTCATTATATGCTTTCAAAAGATATGGTTAAAGCAATAGTTAAATTTCAGTTACTATTTTATTCAGTGACAGGCAGTGTACATAAATTTATATGTGATTTGTTAAATTATGATTTGCCCTTCTTTACATATCAGTCTGGTCATCTGTTTTACTTGATGTCTGCTTTTAATCTCATTCCCTCTCTCATGTTTATGTAAATCATATGCATCACATGAAAAACTGAGGCACTGGCTCACAATTAGGGTAAAGTACTTTTTGATATGAACACTATGGAGCAAGAACAGTATTCGAGTACTACTCACAGCAACAGAATCTTCTGGTAGAAATTATCACTGTGAAGAATCTCCTAATTCCTGTTTTTCATTTTCATACTATGTTTCTTAGTTATGGTTTCTATTGCTGCAACAAAATTCTTCAAACAAGGCAAACGGAGGGGCAAATGGTTTGCTTAGCTTCCACTTCCAGAGCACTGCTCACCATTAAAAGAAGTCAATTCAAGAACTAAGATAGGGAAAGAACATAGAGGCAGGAGCTCACGGAGGGCTCACAAAGGGGTCCTGCTTACTGTCTTGATCAGCCTGATTTTAAATAGAAATATTACATTAAATTCTTCACTCATACATTTTATCCCAAGAGTAGTTTGCCCTACTTCCACTTCTTCAAGTAGTCCTCTGTCCTCCACTGATTTTGTATTTCCCTTCAGAAAAAAATCAAGTCTCCCAGGGATAGACCCCAGGAATGTATAACAATTTGCAATAAGACTCAGCACAAACCCTCATATCAAAGCAACACGGTAAAATGAAGAGTTCCAAGAGGCAGCAAAAGAAGTCAGAGACAGCCCCTCCCACTATTAGGAGTCTCACAAGCACACCAAGCTACACAACCATAACTTATGTAGAGGACCTAGCTCAGATGTATACAGGCTCAGTGATTACTTGCTCCTACAATCCTTCCTCTCCCTCTTCTGTAGGGTTCTGTGAGCTCTGGTTAATAATTTGTTTGGGTCTTTGAAACTGTTGATATCAGTTGTTGAATGAAGCCTCCGTGATGGTGAGTGACTAGGCATTGATGTATGAGTATAGCAGAATAGTTTGATCTTACGAAGGCATTCTCATTTCTCAGTTGAAATTCTGTCCTTTCAGATAACTCTAGCTTGTGTCAAGTTAGCATGAAACATCCAAATTGTCATCATTAAGTGACAAAAAATTCAAATAAGCAATTTTTCAAATGAGTTGTTTGTAACTAGTTTATGTATTGTGGAATGCAGTACTCAAACATTATGTGCAACAACACCCATTTACTATAATAAAACTGTAGGAAAAGCTGGAGGAAGGTAAGGAGGAGGGCAACCCTGTAAGAGGACCAGCAGTCTCAGTTAACCTGAACCCCTGAGATCTCTTAGACACTGGATCACCAACAAGGTGACATATACCAGCTGAGATGAAACCTCCAACACACACACAGCAGAGGACTCACTTCCTCCAGTACCCCCTTTCACTTTTCTCCCCCAGATCCACTAATTCTGTATTTCCCTTCAGAAAAAAATTTTTTTTCTTCAGTTCCTGCTTATGAGGGTTGTTGGTAAGACTTCAAGTTGGTCGCTTCTGACATTCCTTAGACACAACCTAATCATCTGACTCCTGCAATCTTTCAAATGTTTCCTGAGCCTTAACTTTAAAAATAATTTAACAATATATATTGTAAAAGTCACAGTAGGCATGTTGGCAGTACATGAAGAATATAGTAAATTTTTAATTTTAAAATTTATAGATGATTTCTTTATTAGAGAAACTATATAATATAAAATGAAAGTATCATAAAATATCAAGATTTATTTTATTCATGCAAAAATTGTTTAGTCTGAAGATGTGTGCCCAACAAGAGTGGATCACAGAGTTGAGCTCAACCAAATAACAAAACAATCATCCATCATCACCAACCATAATAATCAATGAAAAGGCAGAGAGACACAAAAAAAAAAAAGAAGTAATTGAAAGAATTAGGCCTGATGCACTTTTTATGAAAAGGTGGAGAATGAAGACCATGTACAGATGTGGAGCTTATTCATCTGGAAACTTCTTTTCTTTCTTTTCTCAGAGTCTTCATTTTCCTTTGGGGATCTGCTTCTTCTCTTATCATTGCATTTCTATTTGTCTATGCCTTGGGTAGGAAATGAACTGTCCTCTATGAAGAAACATATGCTGATCATGAGGATCATGTACTTTCCCAACTAGTCCTTATGTTGAAAGGTCACCAGACTTTGCAGGTATATTTTTCTCATTTTGGGGGTGACCTTCCCTTATATCGTTTGAAATACATCCCTGCATTTTCAATTGTTAATTCTGTACCAGCATAGACCTAAGTGCTGGCAGGAGTTTGGTACTGTCATTCCTATGGCCCATCCCCACTTTTCTATATGTAAATTCTTTTCCTTCCTCACAGAACATTAGATAAAGGTCAAGTCGCTCTCATGGCTTAAAAGCAATTCTAAGAGATGGATGGGGCATTGTCTTGCTGTTGATTGGGTCATACTAAACTATGACTTTTGTATAATAAAGAGTTGACAGTGGACCTAGGGCATGGTGTACTATGGCAGGACTTCCAGGCAAAGAGTAAAGATGTGGTAGACTGATCCATCTATGGAATGGTTGAAAATCCGGGGTATGTTTATAAGAGCTAGCTGAGAGATTGCCCCAGCAGAAGACTAAAGGCTTCAAACTTTATAGAGGGTTCCATGTCTTAGGCAAATTACAATAACTCACAAAAGTCCTGCAGTTCTTCATCATGAATCAACCAATTGATAATGTTTTTTTTTTTTTTTTTGGTTCTTTTTTTCGGAGCTGGGGACTGAACCCAGGGCCTTGTGCTTCCTAGGCAAGCGCTCTACCACTGAGCTAAATCCCCAATGTTATAACTGAAGAGAACATTTGTATATAGGAAGTGAGCTTTGATTGAAGAAAGTACAGCATAGGGATGTTCTTTGATGGGAATATCCTCTCCATGGAACATCACCCTGCCCACACATGCATACACATACCAGGAGATAAGCAAATTTTCTTTCCTTAAAATGCACATCCTCTATGATGTACCAGTTCATGCACTGAAAGTGAGGTCACAATTAACCTTTCATTATTAAGCTTTTATGCTCTTCAGATATTTTGTCATAATAAGAAAAGAACTGAATAACATAGATTCCAATAATTTGAATTAAGGTGCTTAATTATAAAACTATATTTTTGAAATATTTGAACTTCAAAAGAAAATTTTAAGTGTTTAAAAAGACTGAACTTTTAAATTGGTTAAATTTGAAAGACTATGAAATTTTTAGATTTGGGAATATTTAGTATTAGGATATTAATATTAGTAAAAGATCTTGTGATGAATAAGAAAAGAAGGTTTATGGTTTCATGGCATTATTCATTTTTGTCAAGATGACAGTTCAGTTTTCCTTGCTAGTGTTACGTCAGTTTCACCCAATTTAGAATCATTTTGGAAGAGAACCCTCACTTGAAAAATGATACCATCAGATTGGCTCGTGGGCCAGCCTTCAGTGCATTTTCTTGATTGGTGACCAATGTGGGATGGCCAGGCCCTATGTGGGCAGTATCACCCCTTGGCTGATGAACCTGGTCACTATCAGAAAGAAAGCTGAGTAAGCTCAAAAGAACAAGCCAGTAAGAAGCATGTTACTATGGCCTTGGCATCAATTCTTCATTCCAGACTTCTATTCTGAGTTCTTGCCCTGACTTTCTACAATGATGGAGATTATAAACTAAAAGATGAATAAATTGTTTATCCTCTCCATGCAAAATAAAGTCAATATTTGACTTGAATTTAGCCAGATACTTGCTGCTAATATTTTTGAAACTATAAGAGGTAGAAGGTCAGATAGCCTTGTGAACATCTGATATATCTAGAATTCTTCTAATTAGCCCCAAATCTGTAGTGTTTATGCTGTGTTATACTTAGTTTTCTTTTGTGATATAATACTCACATTTGTTTAAATTTAAATTTTGAAAAAAAAAAACAACTACTGAGTGGTTTCAATGAATTAGCAGAGAACCTGAACAAACAGGAGGAATGAGCTGAAAAGCTGTCCAAAGTTAAAACCAGAGACAACCAAACTGAACATTATTAAATAACAGAAAGGTTTTCAGGCCATTTACATTTTGGGGCACAAGGGTAATTATGTAAAACAAAGATAAGAGTCCCATTTTCACACATGCTTTAACTCATTAATGCAAAATTTATCATTTAATTGGATTAATGTAATTAATATGAAGATGTTATAATTTAGATCTCAAGGCACAGTGTGAGGGCTGTAATATTGTTGGGCACAGCATGTGGGATATTAGCATCCATTGGTCAGAAAGGGAATAGAGAAAATGATTGAGTTTGGAGGTTGCCCTGTCAAAAAGGATGCGGCTCGAAGTTAATTGGCCTCACACACTACACTATTAGTATTAGTGTTCTTTTCTGTGACTTGCTTAATAGGCTTGTACAAATATTAAAATCATGCAAGATGCCTTTATAGGCCCTGAACAGAGACTATGGGCTCAGAGCTGAGCCTTTGTAAGCATACCAGCCTGCTTAAGATAAAAGACAAAAGCCCAGGAAGGACATACTGAACCCTGTTACAATTGATGCATCTAGGCTGCATCCACTTCTTTATCACAGAAAACCAAAAAGACAAAATACCGAAGCTCACCTTAAATGAAAATTGTATGATAACTTGTTTCTGTGTGCCAGTTTAGAAATTCTAATCTATATTTTAATGAGCTCCTGGAAAATGCAGACAAGGGCCCTATTTTCATTATTATTTCTGAAGATTCTAAGGGGCTAGTTATATTATATTTTGAGTTGATTTAGATTTATTCCCCTTAGTTTTCATTGAGAACTACATGCAAACATATGAATTCTTCAATTACAAATAATGGCTTTATTTTGTTATTGTTCATGCTTAGCTGACACGCTCAGCAGGGCTGCCCATTATTTCCTACTGTGATTTAATTTAGTTGCAGCTGCTGCCAGGATATGTATGTCATAATGGTGTGCTCTTATGACATCACCATCATCCTGAACATTATACTAGTGCATACTAGGATGTCAACAGTGCCAGCATTTTAAATAGGGCTTTAAAAAACCCTGAAGCAATTTACCACTGAGCATCTCCTTCTGTCTCTCTGTCTCTCTTTCTCTCTCTGTCTCTCTCTGTCTCTCCATGTCTCTCTGTCTCTCTCTTTGTCTGTGTGTCTGTGTGTCACTGTGTGTATGCATCCTAGGGCATGCATGCGAACAAGGCATCAGGTAAAATTAAAAAGTCAGTTTTGCATGAGCTTGTTCTTGTAAAGAGAATCTCTTGTGGGCTGAGTAGAAGAATCACCTGTCAATAAAAATCTGGTGTCCAATGATCTGCGGCAGGATTATAAAGTGAGACATCTGGCAGAGAGGGTGAGGAACTCTGGAAGATAGTCAGATATAGGAATGGATTTGGGATGTTAATTCTGAGGAGGTGAGCTGTATGAAACTAAGAAGTCAGCCATATAGCTGAACTCAGATTAGAAAAATGGGATAATAAGTTGAGTAGTAGAGGAACCAACCTAGCTTATGACCTACGCATTTATTAATAAATAAAAAGGCCTGGTAGTTGAGTTCCCTTATCTGGGAAATGGGGTGGAGTTGAAAAAGGCAGCAGCTGCAGGTTCTCTTTCCACTTTCATTCTGAGGCAAGTTGCTGTAGTAATTTCTTTTGTTTTGTTTTGTTTTTTGTTTTTCGGAGTTGAGGACTGAACCCAGGGCCTTGTGCTTGCTAGGCAAGTGCTCTACCACTGAGCTAAATCCCCAACCAATGTAGTAATTTCTATTGTTTCCCATCAACGTTAACTTTTGGCTATGCCTCCCAACTCTGGCTACTTTCTTAAGGTAGGGATGCTGGACTCGGCAGATAGTGAAAGTCACATCATTCAGCTTTCTCCCTTGGGTTCTACATTTGAGCAAAGATTTGTATAGCAAGCGCCTTTACCTATGAGCCATCTTGCTAGCCCCACTCCAGTTTTTAAACATCCCAAAAACACATGTGTCCCTAGAGGCAGAGTTAGAATTGTGATTTTAAGACTTGTCAATGGAAAACATACAGGACTATTCTAGAGGAAGATTCCATGTCACTAAAACATTCATTTTGTCATACACTCTTTATTTCCAAGTCCAGATAGTTTACCCTAACACACAAAATGCTACATACTTAAAGATAGAATTATAACAATGTTTCCAAACTTGGTATACATGCTGACATTTTCTACAGTAGAGCTACTCTAAATATGTTCATGTGTGTACATGATGTTCAAATTTTTATCTACTATCACTAAACATAGTTCACATCCTTTTTGTGTAAATGTATGTATGATTTATGCATGTCTGTATATTCTTCTGTGTCTACAGTGTACCTGTGAGTGCGTGCGTGTGTGTGTGTGTGTGTGTGTGTGTGTGTGTGTGTGTGTGTGTGTGTAGGTGTACAGACACATGGGAAAGCTCAAAGTTGGAGTCAAGTATATTATTCTATTGCTTCCTACTTTACAACTGTGTACAAAGTTTACTGGTTAAAAAGGTTAGCCAATGGTACCTCCTAATTCTGCCTCCAGACTGTATGGAAACATACAATATACAAGAGAAATGCACCTAAAATATTTAGAAACCAGATCAATATAGTTTCAAAACGAGTGCATTGATTTTCATATACATATATGGCATAGAATCATTTCTTTGTCTACTGAAGTTTCTAATAAAGTATAGCTTTATAGCCACAGTGAGAAATTCCCATGCTTGAATAACAACATTTTTAATAAGACATCTTCTTCTAAAATGACCACATACACTCAGTGCAAGTTTGACCAACCCCATGCTCCATAAATTTGATTCAAACTCTGCTAATTCATAAATTTCTGGGAAAGAAGTAGACAGAATTTCGCTTCTTACACACCTGTGCAGGACAGGGCCCTATAAAGCAAATGAAGTATGATTAATTTCAATTTAAATTTATGACCTAAAACCAGATGTGTTTTATAAATTTGTGACATTTTGGAGATCATCCACAATTACATATAGGTTAAAACTATAAAAAAAGTAGAATAAGACAATTTTTAGATTTGATGCAAAACAAAAGAAACAGAACCAAATAAAGAAACAAAATTATCATTTCAATTAGAAGCCATCTCTCAATTTTCTAAATATGACACAGAATAAATTAGCATAAAATACCGGTACCTCAGCTGAATATAATTTCTGAATAGTTTACCTTAGGAGTTTGAAAGGCTTCTATGAAACAAGGTTGTTGACATTGGTAAAAGAAGAAATTAACAAAGGATATGAATTGCTATAGTTGTTAGCATCTAAAAATGATTTTGTTCAAAATGACTAAAAAATCTTAAATCAACCACGTGAAATGAACAGATAATTATTCACATCACACAGTGGCTCAGATTCATGCTTTAAATAATAGAAAACAATTTATAAAAGAATGCAGTCAACTTTGTATGTTTCACTCAATGAATTTTAACAGACCACTGGTTTTTCTGTTAAAACAGAACCAAAAGACTCCAAGCTTTTACACAAAGTCCTATTGTGGCACACCATGCCTCTATTGTGAAAAACTGATCAGATAAACCATTGTTCCAGAATGTTAATAGGAAATGCCCAAATTGAGAATAGGAAACAAATAACCCTCATGTAAATAAATTACATTCAAAGTATTTGAATATACCCAGTCCAGTCCACAGAATGTATGCTTCACACACATCACTGTATTTAAAGAGAAAACAAACCTTGGAGTCTACTTGCTCCAAAAACTAACTTCTTTGATTTAAGAAACTTATAGACAGATGAATAGTTATGTTTATTGATGAGAACACTGCTCCAGATGGACATTCCCCCATCATGTGCTTCACAACCAGATATTGATAATTAGGGAGCAAATCAATGTGTGATGGATGAACCTTGGAAGATGCGGTGCAAGAAAATGAAACTACTGAGAATCAGGAAATCCTGAGAAGAGAGAAGGCAAAGAGAGATGACAGGTAAGCACACAGCTAAGTGTGTGAATGTTTTTTGAAATGGAGGATGCACTATTGTCTTCTGTCCTCCTTATAATACTAGAACATGTCCCATCCAGTGCCATAGGTAACCATCCCTCAACTGTCTTCAGTGGTTCTCAGCATCTTAAGTTTAGAAATAGCCTCTTCAATATGTTGTCTTTATAATCCAATAAGTCAAATACAGTTTAATGATGCAATAGGTCTTTTACCTCCACACAGAAGATTCGGTATTTCCTCCATATTGGAGGGCATTGCAACTACGAATTGTTACAAAAACAGAACTTTTATGATATCTACCGCTATATGTCTTGTCCCAAATTGTCCCCCTATATACACGAAAAATGGGGAAACATAGCTAACATATGAAAATGACAGTTCAAAAAAATTCACATGTTTATATCTAGATTCTAGTTATCAATTAGTTAAAAACAATCCTCTCCCAACTTCAAAGGGAAGGAAACCCAAGCTGCTGTGGTATGATGACTAATAGTTATCAATGTAACAGAATCTAGACAGACTTAGAAGACAAACCTTTGGATCAAACAATACTAATTTTTAAATTGGAATAATTAAGGTGAAAGGACCCATTCTGAATTTGGTAGTCAGTAATTCATGGGTTTGAAACCATGAAAAAACAAAACAGAATTAGAACTGAGCCTCAGCACTCAGAGCTGTCTTTCTCCTAGGCGTACATATTGCCATGCTGTCCCTGCAAAGATGGACTACACTCTCAAACGGTAACTCAAAATAAATCCTGCATTTTTTAAGGAGATTCCTAAGGTATTTTATAATAGCCAATAGAAAAGTAACTAATACATATAATAGAAAAACTAGGGCAATACTAGGAGCATACTTCCTTTCTATATCTTTCATTACACTCCTCTCTCTCTCTCTCTCTCTCTCTCTCTCTCTCTCTCCCTCTCTCTGTCTCCCTGTGTCTCTCTTTGTCTCTGTCTCTGTCTCTCTGTGTCTCTGTCTCTGTCTCTGTCTCTGTCTCTCTCTCTCTCTCTCTCTCTCTCTCTCTCTCTCTCTCTCTCTCTGTGTGCGTGTGTGTGTGACATGCTTTTAAGTAAAGATAATGTATCTAGATATAGTCCTTTAGATAAAACAGATTGTCTGCACACCCTCAGGAAATATTGTTGAAAATTCCAGTGACTTCACAGATAAGGCAGGTTACGAGGAAGACATGCAGGTCGTCATTAAATCCTGCTGTGAATATATTCAAAGCATCAATAAACTATTTTAAGCCCGGATTCTGCCACCATTCTATGTTAACTTGTGAATTCTCCTTAATTTTTCACAATAAATAAAGTAGAAAATGTCTATGCCTTATTCCAGAAGATGCATGTCCTCATTAAAACTATTTTTCAGTTGATTTCAGTTGTGTCAGCTCATGATTAACCACTCTAACGAACGGAAGTGATAGCACAGAGGACTCACCATGCAGAAGTGCAAAGCAATTTATTTTTGGCGTTTGTGTACTTTACTTCATTTTGTAGCAGAGTTACAAACATCAAATTAGTTTTACCTAAAAACACAAAACTATTATAATTTTCAAACACTCTATTCATTTTAGTAGATAACAGAAAACCAGAGATGACATGATGAATAAAAAGAATCTTAAATGAGTGTTTTAAAATTTTTACAGTGAAAACAGTAAAACATGAGATAGGTACAAACAAAAAACTAGTTACCAGGAACACATATTTTTGCATATATGTAAACATTATATACAAATAAAAATATGTTTTATATATCAACAAAACTAGTTTTTCATATATTTTATTCATGCACACAGAAAAATTTTGGAAATACTATAGGAAAATGAAAGTAATATCAAATACTAAAAGTATTTCACCAGAAAGGCGTAAATGGCAGCCAATAAAAATGTAATAACACAACGTGTTCTTCATTCTTTCAACAAAACATATAACGCATATTTAAAACATAAGAGAAATCTACTCATTTTATAGCTATCCATAAATATACTAAAGATAAGCATCCATAAGACATGTTCAACTTTATCTGGTGTTCAATGGAGCAATTAGCTTTTAAAAATGGGTCCCCATTGAAGAAAATGTTAACTGAGGAATAAGAAATGCATTAGAAATGATACATCTTAATTCTGTCTTATTTATTTCTCATGGATTATTAAAAATTTATTTTTGCCCAGGGTGTTTCACAAATGGGCCATATATACATTTCAGTATAATATGATTCTGAACTAGATATAACATTTATATGTTTTTAAATGTTAATAATGTAGGCTCTGTCAAACAACATTTTTGAGCTGATAGTATAGAAAATACTGCAGGCCTTGGGTATAGAAAGTAGTAACATTTTTTATATTTAATTCAAAAATAACACTTTGTAGGAAAAGAGAAGATTGCTCAGTGTATGCTACATGCATGCACACATAGAAACAAACATTACACTGAATACCCCTGAAGTCTGTCATCAGAACTATATGTTCTAATGAAATTTTATCAACACCAATCTGGTGATTACATTTTATTTTTAATCTATAATTTTCAATAGCACACAGAAGTTAGGGCAGTGGTATCGGCAGTGAGAATTCTCAAACTTAAATCCTTATTCTTCCTTTCTGAAGGATCATCACATGGGTAAGAAATTGACTACCTCGATTCTTCAATATCCTTCTCAAACTCTGAAGAGTTATTGTAATGCTTGAATAAACTAATACATCTTTATTTATAAATAATAATTACATTAGAAACATTTCATAAAGTTTATCATTATGCCATAAAATCATTAATAAGTATAACATCTATGATTTATATTTAAGAGGGTATTAGTATAATACTGTCATTGAAAACTAAATCATTCTTGTACTATATTTGCTTGTAGTAACCTCAGTTTTATACAAGTAAAAAATAGTCATAATTCAACACACTCCCCACACCCCACATAGGAGCCCTAAAAGATCGTTATTATAACAGCACTTACCAAGAATGCCAAGTTTAAGTGTTTACAAATAATTTCCAGTTGTCAAGGTTTATAATTCCATCATAAAAATTTATTTTCCAAGAAAAAATATAAATGCATTTCATTCTGCTTGACATGTTTTCATAGCATTTTTTATTAGCAGATTGGCATGTTTTATTGATAAATCAAGAGGAAAATAAATTATTTAAGTTCTAATATGAAGACTCAATAAATAACATCAGGGGTATTATGGTAATACAATGTGAGGGAGATAATGAAGTCCTAATTTCAAGTATTACTGGGTGCAAATGCCCTCTTCTCATGTCAAATTCACATTGCCGTGGAGATGGTTCACATTCAGGTCTACAGATTTTTTAAACTAACATACTTATTTATAGATATAAGTTCATAGTTTAGATACTAAATATCCCCCTAAAGATCTTAGCATTAAAGGATTATCTTCCAATCAAGGAAAACTGAAGCAATAGACCCTTAACATGTGGAGACTTGCAGTTCCTTGATGGGTACTCATTGAGAGAAGGCCTGGGAACACTGAACCCTCCATCTTCTTCTCTCAATGTCCTTCCTTGTGATATAAATACTTTGTTCCCTAATGTTATCTCTTCCCAGGTACACCCCCCAAGGGGCAACTCTCACTTTGACTTGAACCTCCAGGAACCTCCCCATAACCAACTTTTATTTTCTCCATAGTTGAGTATTTCATTATCCCGCTAGGAAAATGACAGATCCCGAAGCAATACTCTTTCAACAGATGGTAACTATGCAGAGAAGAGTATTCTCTCAAGCATAGAATTCTTGCTTGAAAAATTTAAAATCGCATTCTGGATCTAATACCACAGGATCTAGTGAGTAAAGCTCTTACGTTGTGATGAGATGGAAAATGTCAACTGTTTGCTGGTCGGTACAGTGTTCCTGCTTCAGGTGAGCTAATAAGAAGCAAGCTCTGAGTTGTGAGGTAGAGAATAGTACTTAGCACCTAGCATTTTCTTTAAGGTCTGTCTAAGGCCTTAGTTGAACGTAAGCACCAAGTGTGTTCATGGAAGCACCAAGAGTGTTTCATTTTAAATGAAATGTTTTAATCAAAGAGCAGCACAAAGAAAAAGAAAAAGTCCCTAAAGGAGCAGGAGGAGGATTAGAATGAACCTGTTGGTTGGGCAGGGCATACTTTATGCTGGCAGCTCTTGCCCATGATAAACCCCAATAAAAACACAAAACCAGAAGAAAAAAGAAATATTTTAATCAGTCAAAGTGAAGAGAGCAAAGATATGTCTTTGGAAAATTTGCAGAAAGAAATCTACTACCACATTGGTAACACTGAAAAATAGATGAAGTACCTTGTCACCATTAATAAAAATAAAATAAAGTTTGAAATCTCAAAAAAGTAATCTAAACCATGTTTCAAAAATAAACACCATTCTGACATAATTGTACACATAATTAGCTTCACTCTAACTTTATCGTTTTAAAATAACATAGTTACTGGGTATACATTTATGTGTTTAGCATTTTAACTTAAACTAGGCAATAAATAGCATTTATAAAGTGTAGCAATTATGAATATTTAAATATGTTTATATTACAACAATTAGATTTTTACCTTGATCAAATGGTTTTCCTGGATTCCAAGTGCGGAAATAATCATCCTAAGGGAGAAAAATGACATGATTTAGGTATATGTGATCAATTACACACATGGATTCACATTATATAAAATAATATGTGAAACATAGAAATAGTATACGAACCTCTACTTCCTGTAATGGCAAGCAGCAAATTTTAAAAAGTAAAAATAAAAAGAACAAGAGAAAAAGAATAGTTATCAAAAAGGAACACATTGTTTATAAGTTAAAGTGTTTCAATGCATGTATTCATTTTCATTGGAAGTCAGGGGTAACTGTAACAATTTAATTATCTTTGTTGCTACTTCTCTTAAATATTATAATGAGCTACTTTCAATTGCAATTCAATGTGCAATATAACATGCAGATAATTACCCCTAAGCTAATAAGCTGTAAAGTATCTTACTAGATTCCAATTATAGGACTTCATTTCCCACTAGTACAATAGTAAATGGATCCATTAATATAACAGGGAAAATATCAAGTGATTGTGCAATAGCCCATAGAGTATAAATAGACTTTATGCAAATCATTCACACGTTAATTGAATAACCAAGGAGTTCATCAAAATGCAATTGGGAGATTGAGAAAATGCACACCTAATTAAATCCTGGTTAATGTTTAAATATTTAATATGGGGAAACATATAATATATTTATTATGTATTTAGTAAATGTAACTGAACAACATAAAATTGGACCAATGCAAACTAACAAAATTTTAAAAGGCAAATCCAAATGAACCTCATATAAGTTTGATTTTAAAGCCTTGGAGATAATTTCATCTATAGTGTCATCAATCATGAATAAAAATAATTCTGCAGCTGCAATTAATAGACTTATTTTAGAAAGATAACATGGTATAAGAAACAAAACCTATCATTGTAGTTGCAGTCTTTCCTGGGCATACAACCTGATTCAGTCACTTAAATAAAAAGCTTAAAAACTCATAGATTACTTAAAGAACAAACAAGAAATATTTTTTCTTTTATTACTTTATTACACACACACACACACACACACACACACACACACACACACACACACACTGCATCCTGATTGCTTCTCACACTCACGGAGTCTTATTTTCTTTCCCTCCCAATTCTTTCACCTCCCTTCCCAGGCCCTCCTTCCACATCCATATCTTTTTCTATTTTTGTAACCAAAGTTTTAACCAGGAGCCTATGTGTGACGATGGGTTAGGTACTACTGATTTTCGTTGTTGTTTGGTGGTGGTGTTTTTATTTATTTTATTGTTTTGGTTTGGTTTTGGGGTGTTTTTTGAATATAGGGATTTCAGTTGTGTTTCCAGTTCATACTGGAAAATACTATCACTCCCTCACATAGAAACTATAATTAGCTCATATTTCCACATGGAAAGGTAAATTCTTGCCGACTGACAATATGACTGTTGACAGTACCCATGTGCAGACCTACTGTATGTCTCCATCATGAGATCGTGATTGCGTCATGGCAACACGATAGCACTTCACAGACCTCCCCGTCTTCTACGCCTTCCGTCCTACCTTCCTATTCTGTTGCTGCCCTCCTTCGAGTCTAAGCCCTGGCAATATGAATATCCTGCTGAGAGATGAACACAATTCCATTGCTACTTATTCTGAGTACTATGCAGTCTCATGCCTCTGAATTTCCTTCATGGTAAAGAGAAATTCTCTAAGACTGAGACGATCATTTGTTTATTGTTATACAAAATGTCAAAATTTTAATTTTAATTATGGTAATAATCACAATTATATATTATTAGAATAGCATCTCATTTCCAAGTTAAATTTCATTTTAAAGTTGTTTTCTTATGATAACTTCTGGCCACCATCTTTTGTGCTACTGACACAATTCAAATGAAAGACAAGAACAATCCTTGGAAGCCATATTTGTCACTCTTGATTTGTGCCTAAATAAGGTTATATTAAGAGGGACAAATAATGGCAGTTTGTACTAATAGGTTCTGTTCTAAATTATATAACATTAGATTAAGGGAGAATAGTGCCCTAGGATAATTAAATAAACATTGATGTTTTAAAATTCTTTGAAAAATATCTCTCCTTAAAAACAATTACTGCATGATAGAATTCTTGGAAAACTTAGAAATAAAATTAAATTACTTCAAAGATAATCTAAAATATCAGGGCCACAAAGATGCCTCAGTGGTTAAGAGTATGTACCGACCCTAAAATGGAAAAAAAGCTATGGTTCCAACATCCATGTTGGTACCTTTCAACCCACCTCAACTCAAGTTTCAGAGTATTTGACATCCTCATCTCAATTCCTATGGAAATGATCTCGTGTGTTCACAAGCCTATATAGATATATGTACACATTCATACATACATGCATACACACACAATTAAGAATAAAATAAAATATATTTAAATATTCAAATTCAATGTGCAGAGTGTAGCACACTTATTACATGTTCCTGCTTCAAAATACTGAATAACTTTCATTTAAAGCATGAAGAGGATAGGGCAGTTGTGTGTTCAAGTCTCCCATAAACCCTGACAGATACTAAACCCAAGCAAACTTATAATAGACAGAGCAAAGGTAGACTTATCCAATGGTTCTGGCTTTACCACTTTGGCTTTAACATCGGTTTTTAGAAAACTGATGATCTAGAATTCAGGGTAACAAAATTGAAAAAAATAATACACAGCATTTGAGAGGGATGTTTTATGTGTGTACTGTTTATATGTGTATGCATATGTATATACACACACATATATATATATACATTATGTGTGTATGTGTGTACATGTACATGTATACTTATACCTATATATGTATACATACAAAAAGAACATAAAGAATATGAGTGGCTGAACACAGATGCTCTTGGCAAAGGCTGTCTCATCTTGGTTAATTCCCTTGGGTATCTTATGACACCTAACAAAACCTTTCAGTGTTTTTTTTTTTTTATTCTCCAAAACAAAGTCTGTTTTAAAGGAGAATATATTGGTAAGATTTATCCTCAGTCTAATATATAATCATTTATAGAGTATCATGACACAATGTGATCACATTGAACTGATAGCTATAGAAATTTGTCATTAGACCTCTGTGGAAGATGTGACGTGTGATATTCAAATATGTCATCTGGGTGTGACAGCTAAGTAGTTCCCTTCATGGACTACTTTTCTACTCTGTGTGTGTGTGTGTGTGTGTGTGTGTGTGTGTGTGTGTGTGTGTTGGTATCTGTGTGTCTGTGTCTGTGTGTCTGTGTCTATGTTCTCTTATTAACAGACTTGTTTGCTTATTCATTAGTTTTTGAGAATGTTTTGGTTTTGTTAAACCTTGGGAGTTTTTCAAGATGAAAAGCACAAGTATTTTTTTTTTCACCGAAGTGTTCACTCAACCACAATTTCTTTTGCTTCAAAGGGCCTTGTGTTAATATAAGTTGTTTTATAAGTTGTTTCTTGTCTTCAATTTTGATGCAAAACAAGCTACTCAGGGATTTAGTAAAGACCTAGAAAAATTGCTCCCAATTGAATAAACTTTGTTCTAGAAAAATGAAGCCAAACATGAGTTATTGAAAAACAAACTGATTGCCACTCATGTGCAAATCTCACACAAGAAATTATACACACCACAAGCATTTACTCTAGCTAATGTTTGGCCTCTGTCACTTTCTTCTGCTAAAAGAAATAATTGCTAGTTTTGCATGAAACCATAAACACAAGGAAATATGCTGCGTATGTTTTTACTTAAAATGTTCTTTTCCTTGTCCTGCAATGACTGAATGCCTTTTTATTTTAAGGTGTGTGTGTGTGTGTGTGTGTGTGTGTGTGTGTGTGTGTGTGTGTGCGTGCGTGTGCGTGTGTGTATGTGTGTGTCTGGTGTGGTGTGTTTTCAACAAAAAACATTGGCATTCATAGCATGTCAATCCACATAATTCTTCATTGTGTTGAGAATAATGGACAGTTTTGTGCTTTGTAAGTTATTTGCAACACCCTGGGCCCCAGTAAGAAAAATCAGAAGGCATTGTCCCTCAAGATTTGACAAACATGAAAACCACCAGATATTGACAAATGTCTTCTGGGAGAAATAACATCCATTTCCAAAACACTGATGTAGAATTACTGGGATACATTGGAAGGATATTGAAGCAAAATAGGATATATCAGAAATATGCTATCAGTAACAGATTTTTTGAATAAACATTTTATAATATTGACAGATTTTTACAAAGTTATGTTTCTGAAAGTCTATTGAGCTAGATATAAAATTTTGTATAGATTTCTCATGATATAGCTTTGCCTCCAACAATCTGTGCTTTCAAATTGCTTATAAAATTTTTATAAAATAATTGTAATTAATGTCTGAATACTTTTTTCTTATGAACAGAGTGCAATTTTGGAAGTTTGAAATAAACACCACTCATAAAAATCAAGACATTTTGCATTCATAACCATTATAGCATGGTGTTATGCAGGCAATATGGGTTATATGTAGAAGTTTGTATCTGAACATTAGCTGCTATATTCATTTGTGACCTTAATGTTACATTTATATTGAAATGAAACTTCAATCAAAATCCAAATGATATTTTTCACAGACACAGAAAAAAAAAACTCACATGGAATAAAATACTTGGAATAGCCAAAGGAAGCCCCAGAGAAATGCATGATACTTGACCATAGGACTATTAAAATAGAAATAGAATTTTACTATGGTAAAAACTGACCCATAGACCGATGAAATAAATTGGAAGACAGAGATACAGGCCCTTGTAACTTCATTCATCTGACTTTTGACAACCAGGAGAAAAATAAATGTTAGACAAAAGGTAAGATCATCAACAAATTGTAAAAAGAAGTCTGTATATCTACATTTAGACAAATGAAACTAGAGCCCTGTCTGTATTCCTATGCAAAAATTTACTTCAAATGCATCAAAGACTGAAATAAAACTAATTAAAATAACTAAATTTCTTCCCAATAAGGACCTGGTGTGCAGTGGTGGCAAACAGCAGTCTCCTGGGTAGGGTATGAAGCCTGTTGCCTATACGAGTTGCCCTATGGTATCTTGGAGAGAATTTTATGGCTGTTAATCCAGTCTCTGATTCAATACTTTCCCCAATGTAGGCTCCAGCCAGGAATATGTGCTGCCTTTGAGAGGCCTCAAGGCACAGAGGCCAGAGTTTACATTGGCTTGGTCATTATGTTCATCCACAAGAAGCTGCAGAATGAGGAACATGTGATCAAGGCACTGGGTAAAATAAAATTCAAGTTCCTTGAATGCTGGAGATTCCACATCTCAAACAAGTGGGGCTTTAGCAAGTTCAGCAGAGATGAATTCGAGAACATGTTCCTGAGTAACAGCTCATTCTTGACGTCTTGAGTGTCAAATACATTCCCACTCATGTTTCTCCAGACAAGTGGCAAGCCCTACATTCCTGAGGGATTTGAGAGTGCACTGCTGTACCTTTCCAAATTATGTTCAGTAATAAATCGTCCATCCAGTCTGACAGTAGATTGATATCTAATATGCAAAGAATTTAAAAAAGTATCAAAAAATAAGAAACAATAAAAAATTAGCCAAATTATACCATCTCCAGGCTTTTTTATAATTTGTGAATTTGATGCTCCTAGGCTATAAGAGTCGATGAAATTCAAAGATGACTCTACTAACTACATTCTAAATTTGCTACTCATCTTGTAATTCATAAGAAAAAAAAGAGTTTCAACCTCTTATTCTTAACAGACAATTGGGTTTCCTGAATTGCTTTACCAATAACATATGGAAAGACATATTCAGGAATTCTAAATCTTGATGATGAAAAATGTTCCACCTTTCCACCAAGATGTCTACACACCTAGATATGCTTTTAGTTTATACCCTTCCTCCACTCTTTTCAAATGAAACCTTGATCAGTTCTTAGTCACATGATAGAGCCATGGTAAACAGCAAATGATCCAAGCTTAGTACTCACTTCCCTGTTGTAGGATAGAAATTCAATGTGAGGAAGAGTAAACTGTTTGTAGACAGTACATAGAACCATGGGAGATAATATATAAAACTGGGTTATTAATACACAGTATTGGGGGTAATTTATGATTTAACAAATGACTAGAAGTCTTCACACCATGCCATTAGACATAAAGAAAAATGTAGAATCTTCATGATTCCCCTTGGGAGGTGGAGAGCATGTTTTCACACACATTAACCCACAACCTCCAAAGTGTGTTTGTTCAGCTAATATAAGTGTGAGGCACCAAGTAATACATCAGTCTCTGGATAAGAATTTGATGCAGAATAATGACAGGAGCCTTAGATTATCAATATTTGATCCTGTAACAGAACTTTGGGGCACATACTGAGGAATTACCTGATCACCTGACCCGTACAGATGTCAGTTCTATTTTATTCAGAATGTTATTGAACTTTCTGATTTATTTACTAACTTACATTCTCTCTTCCTAGGATATTTATCATCCCTCCACTTCAAACAGTTTTCTGATCTAATTTCCTAACCATAAATGAATGATTTCTGCTTGGTTAAGACATAACATGATCACTGCAGCCCAATTACTACGATTCACAAAGAACGAAAATAAGTCGTCATCTCAAATTTCACCCAAGTAGGGAATAATCATAAAAACAATGGGGCAGGGAGAATGCTTCTGATTTCCTCTTCAGGGAAAGAGACAGAACTGAAGATCCCACACTAAAATCTCCTATTTATTCCTAAGGAGTCATTTCAATCAGCAAAATGGTTATATTTGGAATAAATATAACAAATCAGGTAACAGTCGTCTTTAAATTTTTTACAACCATTATACATTCTGTTCAAATATTTGTAAGCAAAGCAAAATAAAATAACCTATTATGAATATGGCCACATTGCAAATTCTTCAAGATGAATGAAAATTTCTTTAAATATTTTGATTGGGTGACATCTTCAGATAAAATGAGATTCATATTTCATAAGCATATTTTTATGATTTGTGATTAAAACCTCTCATACACAACTTTAGAGTTTCCAATTAGGTTGAGCACATCATTTGATTTAGTTTCTCTGCCTTAAGTAAATTATGGCACATTCACCTCTTATGATAGCCAAGAACATAAAAGTGGAAATGTGCTGTTTTTAAATGCCTTCTATGTTACCACATTACCATCCTTACCTCTAGTCCTATTATGAGAAGAATGGCTATCTTAATACCTCAGTACATAAATTTTACAAAGCAGGAGTGGTCCCTCTGTAGAAATCCTTAAACTAATTTGGTCACAGGAATGTTGTAAGTATAAAAAATGGTTTGTCTGAGGGGGAAAGAATTCTTCCTGCGAAGCAAATTATCTGTTTCAGGCCCAGGTGTCACATTTATTATCTAAGTAGCAAACAGTTTTCCAGGGGGAGTCCTAAAATCCTGAAAGAATTCATTTATAACTCTTTGGTGAGCATTTTATTTTTTAAGAGTATTTTATGGTCCCTGACTCACCACAGATTAAATACATAAATAAAATAAATAGTAAGAAAAAGGCTGTGCTGGTGGGATGACTCGTCAACTGTTTCTGGAATTTCTTGTCAATTAAGGTAAGAATTGCTCTGACCTTATAGGGAATATGTCCAGGTTTATCATACAGTAACATATGGAACTCATGACATATATATATATATATATATATATATATATATATATATATATATATATATTATATCCAAAGAATAGGGAGCATCTATTCTTGTTTTATCTATATTTTATAACCTTTCATCCCATAATTTCCCCTTGGCCAGATTTTAGTTTCTGTTTTTCTTCATAGAATTAGGTTAGCGGTAAATCTATAGTCAGATATGCAGTCCTATACCTCAGAAATTGAGAACCTCTAGAAGGGACAGAGGTGTCCGGGATAAGCTCCAAGTGTGGAGACTTGCAGCAGGTAGGTATGCAGGAGGGACAGGAAAAGATGTACACTAAAGATGGTTGTGAACTCTCAGAGAAAAACTAGGGATAGAACTTGCAGTAAGTAATACCAGTCCCACGGCAGAGATGGGTAGTTTGGGGGTGTGGGGATTTGGGGATCTGGGGTTAGGGGTTGGGAGGATTGGGGGAGATGTTAGGACTGGCAAGCAATCCTTCCTACAACTGACTCCTTTCATGAATCTTGGACACACCTCTTCTGAAAGAAGTAGTTACTTGAAGAATGACCTAACAATATACCATTAAACTTTTTAGGGAGAGGAGGAAGAGGAAGAGGAAGAGGAAGGAGAAGGAGAAGGAGAAGGAGAAGGAGAAGAAGAAGAAGAAGAAGAAGAAGAAGAAGAAGAAGAAGAAGAAGAAGAAGAAGAAGAAGAAGAAGAAGAAGAAGAAGAAGAAGAAGAAGAAGAAACAACAATGCCCCCAAGCAACATTGGGGAGAAATTATTAAGATTGGATCAGGAATGAATGGAATAGGCACAACAAACAAACAAACAAACAAAAATCAAAAACAAAAACAAAACAAACAACAGCAACAACAACAAAACCAATTGAAATAACCAGTGAAACAAAAGTTACCTCTTCCAATCCCTAATACTGTTAATGATACTCAGTCATAATTGCAGACAGGATCCTAGTATAACTGCCCCCTGAGAGGTTCCATTCAGTAGCTGACAGAAACTGATGCAGAGACCTACAGCCAAACAATAGAACTTGGGGAGTCTTGGGAAAAGGTTGGGGTAAGGATTGAGGAACCTGGAGGGGATAGAGACTTCACTGGAAGATCAACAGAGCCAACTAACCTTGACCCTTAGAGGCTCCCAAAGAATGAATTGCCAATCAAAGAGCAAGCATGGGCTGGATCGAGTCATACCACTACCCACTACGTCACACATATGCAGTAGATATGCAGCTTGTTCTTAATGCCAGTCCTCCAACAACTGCTAGGAGGGAAGGTGCTCTTTGACACTGTCCCCTGTCTGTAGATACCACCTCCTAACTCGGCTGCCTTGTCTGACTTCAGCTGGGGAAGATGCACCTAGTCCTGCAGTGGCTTGATGTGCCAAGGTGGTCTGATACTCGTGGGGACCTCCTCCTCAGAGAAGAACAGGAGAGGAAGGGAGAGGCTGCATGAGGTGGGAGGACTGGGAGAGTGGCTGTAATCAGGATGTAAAGTTAATTAATTAATTAATTAATAACAAATTATAAATAAGAAATAAACATAAAATTCATGTCTGAAATAATAAAATTGATAAGCCATTAGTCAAATTTACCAAAGCTAAAGAATTCTCAAATAAATAACCTTAGAGATAAAAAAGGCAACACTATAACAATCGACAAAATTCAGATTATCATATGGATATAGTTCTAAAAATTATACTAAATTAAATTTTAAAAATCTAGATAAATTGGTGGATTTTTAGTTTCAATAAATTAAACAAAGATAAAACAAACCTTTTCAAATATCTATAATACTAGCAATATAGAAACAGCAATAAAAAGTCTCTCAATTAAAATGAGACCAAGGACCAAAGTGATTGTTTCTTATATCTGAATAATACTTCACTGAAAATAGATGCCACAATTGACTTACACATTAATCTGTTGATATGGGTCTAAGCTTCTTCTAGAATGCAATTGTGTTAAAGAGTGCTAGAGAACAAATACAATGTACTTGCCCTGTTGTCTTGGAGACTTACAGAAATGCCTCCACGTGGCACAGTTGGCTGTCAAGGCAGGGTGGTATTTACATAGTTAATGAAATAATTTGCATTCCTTCCAGCAGTGTATAAGAGTTCCCTTCTCTCTATATCATTATCAGCAATGTTGTTTGGTTTCTAAGCTTATATTAAAGTAAAAATTACAATAAAAAGGAAAGGAGCTAATAAGTCAATTAAAACCACAAAAAATATTATCGATTAGAGAAGTCACCTAAGAAGCAATGCAAGTATATGGTATCTGGGAAAAGTAGTAGAACTATTAGGAAAATAAAATAATAGTAATTACCAGAAGCTTAGAAGAGAGAAAAGAATAAACAATAAGCAAGAACCAGAAGATGTTTAGGGCTAGGAAGCCATTGTGAGTCACAATGTAATAATAGATCCAAGTCATTTATATCTTTGTAAGCCCATAATGTAAATTATATATAAAGTGATCTTCACAAAAATTAGGAATCTTAAACTGTAAAGCTGTGGCTTCATTCAGTACAACAAACAAACGCGCTGATGATTGGTACAGGCTGAGCACAGGAGTTCAGGGAATGTACAGAAAATCTGGACCTTCTGACATTCTGGCCAAAATTGCTATGGATAGTAAATTGCTCTAAAAATAAAATAAGCCATTGTAAAATTTTATAACATAGGTAGTTCATCTTTATGGCTCTAATTATAATAAACTACACACAACAGAGAACTTTAAATGTTCCTTAAATTACACACAACATTAATGAAAATAAAATGGTACCCTGTGTGCCTATAAATAGCTCCTATCAGCATGAGAAATCTATAGAATAAATAAAGCTTTAAAATGGTAAAAGACATTTATTAAAGGGGGTCACTAATTAACAATGCTTATACTTGTGTATGAGACTACTGAAATAGTCAATATAATTAAGATACAAAATAGAGAATGAGGACATCTAATCACACTGTAGATACCAGCAACTTCAAATTCAAAACTGAATTTTAATATTTTATTTTAATAGTTTGATCATGTTTCTGACAGTATTTTACAAATAAACCAATGAGGTTAAATATATAATATTCATATTTAGTCTAAGTATAAATTAGGAAACAGAAATCTTAACAGCAAATATTTTGATGTAAAATTCTGTGTGGATATTTGAACTAACATGCATGAATCATGATAAATAGTAAGAAAAAATTATATGGATGAAAGTCCCCAGGTTTCATTGTATTTTATATTTTGACACAAATCATATTACCCATTTAACATTTAATTTACTTTATTACTTAAAAGAATATTCTTAATGTAACTCAAAATTTCAATATTGAAAATGTAAATACTTTTTGGCAAATAAAATATCTTAGGGACTCCATTGCTGTGAAGAGACCCATGATAAATGCAACTCTTATTTGGGACATTATTTAGTTGGGGATATTTTAGAGTCCATTATCATCATGACACAAAGCATGGCAGCATCCAGGAAGACAAGGTGCTGGAGAAGAAGCAAAGAGGACTACATTTTGACCTGAAGGAAGCCAGGAGAAGAATGTCTTCCAGATAGCTAGGAGGAGGGTCTCCATGTCCGTCCTCCACAAAGACAGACTTTGTCCAACAAGGCCACACCCACTAATAGTTTCACTCCATGGGTCAAACATATTCATACCACCACATTATGTTTCACCAGTTGGAAATAATTTTATAATGCTACTTTGCTCTGTCAGAGGAATAATATACATAAACACACACACACACACACACACACACACACAACATTCTAAAGAAAGTAAAAGTGAACCTCATAAATATATCCAAACAAAATTCTTAACTAATTATATTTTGCAGATCAAATTAACACAACTTTTAAATATTATTTTCTTTACTTTTTGAAGTTAATATAATTGCATAATTTCTCCTTTTATACTCCTTATTCTAAACCTCCATATACCAATCTTTGCTCCCTTTCAAATTTATAACATTTTATTAAATATTATAACATTTATTTATATATGTATGTGAATATAAATACATTTGTACATGGCTATGACTATACATATTCCTAAAAACATGAGTATAACATTCAAAGTCTGTATATTGTTACTTTTATGTATGCTTTCAGGGCTGCCCATTTGGAATAGAATAATCAAGCCTCCTGAACTTTCTCCCAACCCCACTGCCAGGTCTACTGTTGTGGTCCTTATTGAAGTAATATTTAGAGACAATATTTTTAAATAGATTCAGTTTCCTTTGACTCATCTTGAGTAGAGAGGACAATATTTATATCAACTGTGCTATAATTTCAAATAGAGTCATACATCTTACTGACAGAATTTACTATTCTGTTTCCTTTTTATATCTCTTGAAAAAAATTAAAATTTTATTGTACTTCACTACTAATATTTAGTGTATTATTCTTATTACATTGAATGGTGATCCTCATTTGCACCTGAATAGTGCCTAAAGTTGAAAAGTTTTTTACTTATGGAAGTTTTAGATTAATTTGATGATCACTATAATATAGTTTAGGGCCTTTCATTATTTATTGACCTTAATAATGGTGGGACTATATGGAGCCAAAAATAGATAAAATGGAAGGAAGGAAGGAAGGAAGGAAGGAAGGAAGGAAGGAAGGAAGAAAGAAAGAAAGAAAGAAAGAAAGAAAGGAAGGAAGGAAGGAAGGAAGGAAGGAAGAAGCAAAGTTGAGAACAAATAAGAAAGAGGAAGTAGCAGGCAGTTGAGAGAAGAAGAAACAGAGTCTATACTAAAAATCTTTCAATGCATTTGTGGTTCTTGGACTGAGTTAACTTCTGGCCACTAGATTTATTCTCTGTTCTCATACAAGACTTACTGAGGTGATATTATTTCACATTCAGTGTTAGACCTTCTTCAACCCAATATAATGAAGGTCACTTTACCTCATAAGACAATCATGAATTGAAAAAATGATAAGTTTTCATACACTACGTATAAACACTTGAGTAAAGATGAATTAATGACAACAAAATGAGGCTCAGAACTGCAAGCACTCTGGAGTCTTCATGCTGTTTACCATGTTACTGTGTATCATCATGCTGTTTACCATGTTACTGTGTATCGTCATGCTGTTTACCACGTTACTGTGTATCGTCATGCTGTTTACCACGTTACTGTGTATCGTCATGCTGTTTACCATGTTACTGTGTATCATCATGTTGTTTACCACGTTACTGTGTACCGTCATGCTGTTTACCACGTTACTGTGTATCGTCATGCTGTTTACCCGTTACTGTGTATCGTCATGCTGTTTACCATGTTACTGTGTATCGTCATACTGTTTACCATGTTACTGTGTATCATCGTGTTGTTTTCCATGTTACTGTCCATCATCATGCTGTTTACCATGATACTGTGTATCGTCATGCTGTTTACCGTGTTACTGTGTATCATCATGCTGTTTACCATGTTACTGTGTATCATCATGCTGTTTACCATGTTACTGTATATCTTAGGATCCCAACTCCAGTAGGAGAGATGGAATCACCATGAAGAGTTGACCATGGCAAGGATGGATAGTTGTTAAAAGGGCAGGCAGCTAGGCACAGATTCATAACCAAACATTATAATCAAGTTTCTCTCTAGTAGATGTGTTTTACTTACATCCAAAATAAAAGTAAGTGCATGTTTTATGATATCTAAAAAGATAATATATCAATGGGTTGATATAACCCCAGAGTGTAGGTATTACAATAGCACAGTATAATATTGATAATGACAATTTCTCATACTCTTTCTGTATTTCAAGTGCTATGAATATTGCATTTACCTTGTAATACATGTGTCTTCCTTTACTTCAGATTATAGATAACTAGAGACAATTTCATTTTATATCCATAACTATCAGAATCTAGACCCAAATTACCTGCTTCTGATATCCATACTAGCATCATTCTAATATGTTCTAATTTTCAGTTTTAATTTTGTTACCTGATTACCAATTATGGGCAGAATATTGCTATGCAAACCAATTAGAATGTTCTACCTAAATTACTATTATTCATTCTCTTAATTAACAAGTACTGATTATCAAAAATGTACCAAATCTGAGAAAAATGTAAAATAATCAAGTGAAATGAAAAACATCCATACGTTTCTAGAGTGTAGAATCTCTGTGCTGCTATAGGAAATGTGTAGTTCTAGGTAATTGCTGTGTATAATGGGGAGTTTCTACAATTTTTCAGATCACTTTTTCTTATACTTTATTCTATTTTGATATTTACATTTTATTTTTGTTTCATGAAATAGTATTTATGTGAACACAATATTTTTTAAAAAAAATAAATATCCTTCCTCAACAATACATAAAAGGATCTACACAGAAAACATTCATGCAGGCTTAAAAGTACCTTCAACATAAAAATGAAATAACTGCATATCTGTGACTATCTGAAATACACTTTTAAAAATGTAAAATTAGAACCTACTACTACCCTTTTGAAAATTGACTAGTTTTCAGAACTTTCGAACCTATTAATGACTTTTCAATGCTCAACACAAAATTCTATTGTCAGTATCCACTCATGAGGAACGGCCTATATACCGACCTATATCCCTTGACAGAATCTAATTTATGTTCCTCTCTA
The DNA here is from genome assembly GCF_021556685.1 of Rattus norvegicus. Classification (NCBI taxonomy): domain Eukaryota; kingdom Metazoa; phylum Chordata; class Mammalia; order Rodentia; family Muridae; genus Rattus; species Rattus norvegicus. The sequence goes on from NC_141549.1 coordinate 32,737,095, forward strand.
TGTTTTCCTTGAACATCCCTGGATTTAATTATCTGGAAAAAAACTATTCCTTTTGACAAGAAATATTGCTTCTTGCTATTTTTTTCCATATCTGTGGACATTTAGAGGCAATGTCCAATGAAACTAGGAAAAGAAATCTTTAAAGATTAAATATACAAAGAAAATAAATGGCCATGGAGCATGTTTAAAAGGGCCATTTTCTTAGTTTTAATCAGTGATTAGATGCTGAGGACACATAAGAAAAAATTCCAATGTAATGGCCAATTTCTTTCTGAATGTGTGATTAATATTGTCAGTCAATTGAATCTTGTAAGCAGTTCAAAATGTTGTTAATTACAGTCCAGGGGAAGGCAAATTCAATACCCAGCACTTTAGGCAAAAGTAAATGGAATGTTACGGTGCTGGCAACTGCATTCAGAGCATTGCCAACCTGCTACACACATTATCCTAGTTGTTTATAGACCTCCTGATATGATATTTAAAATGTAAGTGTAATGTGAGTATTAAATTAGATCAGAACTGTGTTTACTAGCTTCAAGTCGTGAAGCCATATGTGCTATAAAGATAAAAGGATTTAGAGAGTTGACAAGGCAGAAAGCTGAGTCAAAAACTCCTTATGATGATGAATGTAATATCGTCTTCTATCTGGGCCAAGCAGCCAATCTATCAAGCAGAGGTTTTGCAAAATGCATGCATGACAATAAGTATTTTGCAGATGTAGTTCTAAAATTTTACCAACTTTGACTATTTCTGCCCTTATTCCATAATATACCCTGAAGCTTGTATGTGGGAGTTGTTTGAAGATGTATGCTTTGTTTTTGGACTCCATAAATCTGTATTTTTAACAGTTCTATTTTTCTGTAATGGTCTCTGTCCACACCCTATGCACAGCAGTTCTCTACTTCTTGATTCTATCTAAAGTTTCCCAGTCAAACTCTGAATATTAAGTTGGGTCTTTTGGTACACCCTATCCTTGCATGCTTCTTAATGCTTTTGTGGTCTCACTTGCTAAAATAGGGAAGGAAGCCAAGTTGTTTGATAACATGCAGTCTATTGATTGTTGGACAAGGCTCCATAGTATATCATTTCCCAATGCCTTCATATACAAAATGGTAAGTGTGTATAATTGGCCTATATGTATCAATATCAGGTCTATGCTGTGCCTTTACCTTTAGACAGCAAAGCATAGCCCTTCATTTGAGCTTCAATTCACACTTGTGTTTAGAGCAGGATTAGGTTTGGAATTTGGTTTAAAAAATTTGCTGCTTGAAATGTTTTCTGTAAGCTGGCTTTATACTACAGGAAAGTATTGATGTAGTATGAATTATAAAAAAGCGATTAATAACATGTATAAATATTTTCACGCAGATGCCAACAACAAAGAGTATTATAGACATTTACACAAGTTCTTACTTTTCATTGCTCACGTTTCTTGAATAGAAATTATAGCTCCAAGATCTTATAACTGACTTTCTCTAGCCAAAGGGTAATTTAAATCTAAATTTACCAAATTTAAATCTAAAGGTACCAGTGGGTTACCACTTAGTAGACAGTGTGGGTGTTAATCAAGGTCACTTAAAGTAAGGAAAAGAAAGCTTTAGTTTCTATATTTTGAACCCTGTGAAGATTTTCAAGTTTCTGAACGTAATAAACTTAATGTTGCTAATACACTTAGATATTTTTGTTAATGTTAACAGTTATGAACAAAAACAACTTAAAATTATCTAAACATGCCAGGTACCACACTGTTTTGGTATTTCTTGGATTGGACAACTGTAATGAAGTTTACCTTATTTGTTTTTTAATTAGCATTGCTTCTTAATAGTCAGTTGGAATGACAATAGTATTTTTCCTATTTTTTATAAAATAAATAATCTTCTAAGCACCAGGGAAACATTCCTAATTTGACTTTCTTTAGTTTCTATAATAGTCAAAACACGAAATGCACAAAACAAAGAAAAATATTAAAAGAAGTAAGGGAAAATGGTCAAGTAACATAAGAAGGCAGACCTATCAGAATTATACCAGACTTCTCACCAGAGACTATGAAAAGGAGAAGATCCTGCACAGATGTCACACAGACCCTAAGAGAACAAAAATGCCAGCCCAGGTTACTGTATCCAGCAAAACTCTCAATTAACATAGATGGAAAACCAAGATATTCATGACAAAAACAAATTTACACAATATCTTTCTACAAATACAGCTCTAAAAGTATAATAAATGGTAAAATCCAACACAAGGAGGCAAGCTACACCCTAGAAAAAGCAAGAAAGTAATCAATTTGCAACAAAAAAAGAGAAGAGAAGCACACAAACATAATCTAACCTCCAAATACGAAGATAACAGGAAGCAACAATCACCATTCCTTAATATCTCTCAACATCCATGGACTCAACTCCCCAATAAAAAGACACAGATTAACAAACTGGATACATAATGAAGACCCAGCATTTTGTTGCCTACAGGAAACACACCTCAGAGACAAAGACAGACACTACCTCAGACTGAAAGGCTGGAAAACAACTTTCCAAGCAAATGGTTTGAAGAACCAGGCTGAAGTTCCCATTCTAATATTGATTAAAATCTATTTTCAAGCAGAAGTCATCAAAAAAGATAAGGAAGGACACTTCATATTCATCAAAGGAAAAATCCACCAAGATGAACTCTCAATCCTAAATATCTATGCTCCAAATACAAGGACATCTACATACATAAAAGAAACCTTACTAAAGCCAAAAGCACACATTGCATCTCACACAATAATAGTAGGAGATTTCAACACCTCATTCTCATCAATGGACAGATCATGGAAACAGAAATTAAACAAAGACATAGACAGACTAAGAGAGGTCATGAACCAAATGGACTTAACAGATATTTATAGAAGATTCTATCCTAAAACAACAGGATATACCTTCTTCTCAGCACCTCATGGTACTTTCTCCAAAATTGACCATATAATTGGTCATCAAACAGGCCTCAACAGATACAGAAAGATAGAAATAATACCTTGCTTCCTATTAGACCACCACAGGCTAAAGCTGGTCTACAACAACAATAAGGGAAGAATGCCCACATGTACATGGAATTTGGACAGTGCTCTACTCAATGATAACCTGGCCAAGGAAGAAATAAAGAAAGAAATTAAAGACTTAGAATTAATGGAAATGAAGGTACAGCATACCCAAACTTATGGGACACATGAAAGCTGTGCTAAGAGAAAAACTCATAGCTCTGAGTGCCAGCAAAAAGAAACAGGAGAGAACATATGTCAGCAACTTGACAGCACACCTAAAAGTTCTAGAACAAAAAGAAGCAAATACACCCAGGAGGAGTAGAAGGCAGGAAATAATCAAACTCAGAGCTGAAATCAACCAAGTAGAAATAAAAAGGACTATACAAAGAATCAACAGAACCAAAAGTTGGTTCTTTGAGAAACTAACAAGAGAACACTGAGAGTGTATCCAAATAAACATAATCAGAAATGAAAAAGGAGACATAACTACAGAATCAGAGGAAATTCAAAAAATCATCACACCCTACTATAAAGCCTATATTCAACAAAACTTGAAAATCTGCAGGAAATGGACAATTTCCTAGACAGATACCAGGTACCTAAGTTAAATCAGGAACAGATAAACCATTTAAACAACCCCATAACTCCTAAAGAAACAGAAGCAGTCATTAAAAGTCTCCCAATCAAAAAGAGCCCAGGTCCAGATGGGTTCAGTGCAGAATTCTATCAGACTTTCATAGAAGACCTCATACCAATACTGTCCAAACTGTTACACAAAAAAGAAACAGATGGAGTGCTACAGAATTCCTTCTATGAAGTCACATATACTCTTATATATAAACTACACAAAGACCCAACAAATAAAGAGAACTTCACACCAATTTTCCTTATGAATATTGATGCAAAAATAGTCAATAAAATTCTTGCAAACTGAATCCAAGAACACATCAAAACAATCATTTATTATGATGAAGTAGGCTTCATCCCAGGTATGCAGGGATGGTTTAAAGTACAGAAAACCACTAACATAATCCACTGTATAAAAAAACTGAAAGACAAAAAGCACATGATCATTTCGTTAGATGCTGAGAAAGCATTTGACAAAATTCAACACCCCTTTATGATAAAAGTCCTCGAAAGAACAGTAATTCAAGGCCAATACCTAAACATAGTAAAAGCCATATACCACAAACCAGTAGTTAACAGTAAACAGGTTGGAGAGGAATTTGAAGCAATCCCACTAAAATCAGGGACTAGACAAGACTGCCCACTCTCTCCCTACTTACTCAATATAGTTCTTGAAGTCCTGGCCAGAGCAATCAGATAACAAAAGGAGATCAAATGGATACAGATTGGAAAGGAAGAAATCAAAATATCACAATTTGCAGATGATATGATAGTATATTTAAATGATCCCAAAAGTTTCACCAGAGAACTACTAAACCTGATAAACACCTTCAGCAAAGTGGCTGGGTATAAAATTAACTCAAATAAATCAGTAGCCTCCCTCTACAAAAAAGAGAAACAAGCTGAGAAAGAAATTAGGGAAACGACACCCTTCATAATAGTCCCAAATATAAATAGTCCCATATAAATAGTCCCAAATAAAATAATAGTCCCGAATAAAATACCTCCATGTGACTTTAACCAAGCAAGTGAAAGATATGTATGATAAGATCCTCAAGCCTCTGAAGAAATTGAAGACCTCAGAAGATGGAAAGATCTCCCATGCTCATGGATTGGCAGGATTAATATAGTAAAAATGGCCATTTTACCAAAAGCGATCTAAAGATTCAATGCACTCCCCATGAAAATTACAACAAAATTCTCCATATAGTTAGACAGAACAATTTGCAAATTCATCTGGAATAACAAAAAACCCAGGATAGCTAAAACTATCCTCAACAATAAAAGGACTTCAGGGGGAATCACTATGCCTGAACCCAAGCAGTATTACAGAACAATAGTGATAAAAACTGTATGTTATTGGTACAGAGATAGACAGAGAGACCAGTGGAATAGAATTGAAGACCCAGAAATGAACCCACACACCTATGGTCACTTGATTTTTGACAAAGGAGCCAAGATCATCCAATGGAAAAAAGATACCATTTCTCATCAAATGGTGCTGGTTCAACTGGAGGTCAACATGTAGAAGAATGCAGATCGATCCATGCTTATTACCCTGTACAAAGCTTAAGTCCAAGTGGATCAAGGACCTCCACATCAAACCACATACACTCAAACTAATAGAAGAAAAAGTGGGGAAGAATCTTGAATACATGGGTACTGGAGAAAATGTCTGGAACAAAACACCAATGGCTTATCCTCTAAGACCAAGAATCGACAAATGGGAGCTCATAAAACTACAAAGCTTCTCTAAGCCAAAGGACACTGTTGTTAGGACAAAAGGGCAACCAACAGATTGGGAAAAGATCTTTATCAATCCTACAAATGATAGAGGTCTAATATTGAAAATACAGAGAAATCATGAAGTTACACTGCAGGGAGACAAATAACACTATTAAAAAATGGGGTTCAGAGCTAAACAATGAATTCACAACTGAGGAATGTCGATTGGATGAAAAGCATCTAAACAAATGTTCAACATCTTTAGTCATAAGAGAAATGCAAATCAAAAAAACCCTTGAGATTCTACCTCACACCAGTCAGAATGGCTAAGATCAAAAAGTCTGGCGACAGCAGATGCTGACCAGAATGTGGAGAAAGAGGAACACTCCCCCATTGTTGGTGGGATTGCAGACTGGTACAACCATTCTGGAAATCAGTCTGGAGATTCCTCAGAAAATTGGACATTGTACTAACTGTTGAACCAGCTATACCTCTCTTGGGCATAGACCCAAAAGATGCTCCAACATATAACAAGGACACATGCTCCAGTATGTTCATAGCAGCCTTATTTATAATAGCCAGAAGCTGGAAAGAACCCAGATGCCTTTCAACCGAGGAATGGATACAGAAAATGTGGTATATCTACACAATGTAATACTATTCCGCTATCAAAAACAATGGCTTTATGAAATTCATAGGCAAATGGATGGAACTGGAAAATATCATCCTGAGTGAGGTAACCCAATCACAGAAACACACACATGGTATGCACTGATTGACAAGTGGCTATTAGCCCAAATGCTCGAATTACCCTAGATACACAGAACACACGAAACTCAAGAACGATGACCAATATGTGGCTGCTTCACTCCTTCTTTAAAAGGGGAATCAGAATACCCTCAGGACAGAATAGGGAGGGAATGTTTAAAACAGAAGCTGAAGGAACGCCCATTCTGAACCTGCCCCACATGTGGCCCATACGTATATAGCCACCAAACTAGATAAGATGGATGAAGCAAAGAAATGCAGGCTGACAGGAACCAGATGTAGATCTCTCCTGAGAGACACGGCCAGAATATGGCAAATACATAGGCGAATGCCAGCGGCAAATCACTGAACTGAGAACGAAGGAATCAGAGAAAGAACTGAAATAGTTGAAGGGACTTGAGACATCATATGAACAACAATGCCAAACAACCAGAGCTTCCAGGGACTAAGCCACTACCCAAAGATTATACATGGACTGACCCTGGGTTCAAACTGCATAGGTAGCAATGAATAGCCTAGTAAGAGCACCAGTCTAAAGGTAAGCCCTTGGTCTTGCCAAGGCTGGGCCCCCAGTGAACGGGATTGGTAAGGGGGGGAGGGTGGTAAGGTGGGGAGGATAGGGAGGGGAACACCCATATAGAAGGGGAGGGGGACAATTTAGGGGGATGTTGGCCTGGAATCCTGGAAAGGGAATAACATTTGAAATGTAAATAAGAAATACACAATCTAATAAAGATGGAAAAAATTCAAAAAAATCCAGCACATTATATAAATATCAAATTTACAGTGTTTATGTTAAGCTTCTTGAGACCTGTAAAATCTAGAACAGAATGAAGTAAACCTTCTCAAGAGGAGTAGAAGGCAGGAAAGAGTAAAACTCAGGAATGAAATGGACCAGTTAGAAACAAAGACAAAGATAAAACAAACAAACAAACAAACAAACAAACAAGAGCTGTTCTGTTTTGGACTTACCCTGGGTTCCAACCTCATAGGTAGCAATGAATAGCCTAGTAAGAGCACCAGTGGAAGGGAAGCCCTTCGTCCTGCCAAGACTGAAACCCCAGTGAATGTGATTGTTGGGGGGAGGCGGGGATTTGGGGGTTCTTGTTTTTATTTATTTTTAATAAAATCAACAAGATAGAAAAACCCTTAGCCAAACTAACTATGGATACAGAGACAGTTTCCAAATTAACAAAATCAGAAATGAAAAGGGATCATCTCATTAGATGCTGAAAAAGCCTTCAGCAAAATACAACACAGTTTACGGTTAAAAGTCTTGGAGATGTCAGGAAGTCATGACACATACCTAAATATAATATAATAAAATCAATATATAGCAAACCAGCAGCCAATATCAAATTAAATGGACTAAAAGCTAAAACCATTAAAATCCAGAATAAAACAAGGTTGCCCACTCTCTCCCTATCTATTAAATATAGTACTTGAAGTTCTAGATAAAGCACTTAGACAACAAAAAGATAACAGGGTGATATAAATTGGAAATGAAGATGGTGTAGAGTCACTATGTGCAGATAATATGATAGTATAAATGAGCTACTGACAAAATTCAAGCACAGAACGAGTACAGCTGATAAACAACTTCAGCAAACTGGCAGGATATATAATTTAAACAAATCAGTACCCTTCTGGCATATAAATGATAAACAGGTTGAGAAAAAAATTAAGGAAACAACACCCTTTACAATACCCATCAATAGTATAAAATATCTTTAGTTAACTAAGAAGAAATTGAAGAAAACCTCTGAAGATAAAAATTCTTTCATGCTCATGGATTGGGAGTATTAACATAGTGAAATGGTCATCTAACCAAAGGCAATCTACAGATTCAATGCACTCCCCATCATGATGTCAGCAAATTTCTTCACAGAGAGAAGCAACTCTCAACTTCATACAGAAAAACAAATAACCCAGGATACACATAACAATTCTCAACAATAACAGAACATCTATGAGAATCACCATACCTAACCTCAAGCTGTACTACAAGGCAATAGTGATTAAAGCAAACAAACACACACACACACACACACACACACACACACACACACACACACACCAAATGCATTGTATTGTTACAGAGACAGACACATAAAACAATAGAATAGAATTGAAGACACAGAAGTGTCCATACACCTGTGGACACTTGATTTTTTTTACAAAGAAGCCAAAAACATTAGCAGAAAAAGAAAACATCTCAAAATAAATGGTGTGGTCTAACTGTCTGGAGGTAGGAGAATGAAGATAAATCCACATTTATCACCTTGCACAAAGCTCAAGTCCAAGGACCTCAACATAAAATAAGATACACTGAATCTAATAGAAGTGAAAGTGTAAAAGAGGCTCTTATTCATTGGCCTGGGGAAATTTTTCCTGAGCAGAACATGAATGGTTCAGGCTCTACGATCAACAACTGATAAATGGGACCTTATGAAACTAAAAATTTCTACATAGCAAAAGATATGGTCAGTAGGACAAATTGGCAAACTGGCTTGGAAAGAACTTCACTGACCCTACAACCAATAGGGGACTAATATCCAAAACACATGCTCCACTATGTTCATGGCAGCCTTGTTTATAATAGCCAGAAGCTAGAAAGAATCCAGATGCCTTTGGACAGAAGAATGGATACAGAAAGAGTGGTACATTTACAAAATGAAGCATTACTCAACTATTAAAAACAATGACTTCATGAAATTCTTAGGCAAACGGGTGGAACTAGAAAATATCATCCTGAGTGAGGTAACCCAGACACAAAAGAACACACATGAAATGTACTCACTGATAAGTGAATATTAGCCCAAAAGCTCAGAATACCCAAGATACAATTCAAAGACCATATGAAGCTCAAGAAAAAGGAAAACCAAAATGTGGATACTTCAGTCTTTCTTAGAAGGGGAAACAAAATACTCATGGGAGGAGACAAACAGTGGAGCAGAGACTAAAGGAAAGGCCATCCAGAGACTGCCATACCTAGGAATCCATTCCATACCAGCCACCAAACCCAGTCACTATTGCTGATGCCATAAAGTGCTTGCTGACAAGAACCTGATATGGATGTGTCCTGAGAGGTTCTGCCAGAGCCTTACTGATACAGATTAAGATGCTTGCAATTAACCATCAGTCTGAGCACAGTGACCCCTGTGGAGGAGTTAGAGAAAGGACTAAAGTAACTGAAGGGGTTTGCAACCCCATAGGAAGAACAACAATATCAACCAACCAGACCCCCAAGGGGTCTAATAAATAAATTAGACCCCAGAGACTAAACCACCAACCAGAGTACACATGGGGAGATCCATGGCTCCATTTGCATATGTAGCAGAGGACACCATTGTCTGGCATCAATAGGAGGAGAAGCCCTTGGCCATGTGAAAACTTGTTTCCCCAGTTTAGGGGAATGTCAGGACTTTGAGGTAGAAGTGGGTGAGACCACTTTCATAGAAGCAGCAGGAGGGGAAACATTTTAAATGTAAATACATAAAATACCCAATAAAATTCAAAAAGGAAAAAATTTAGTGCACGATGGTCACAAACCATCTGAAACAGTATAAGAAATAAATAAATAAATTAGTGATACTGAATAGAAACTTGCTTTAGAAGATTACTGAATGTTAATTAAGTATTAGAAACTTAGATAACATAAGTTAACATAAGACAGAACATTTCCATAATGGCACTGCCAGTATTTGCTTCCATAAAATATACTTCCGTTAAAATAATCTATAAGAATTTAGGCTTACCTGAAGACAGGACAAGTATTATAAAACTAGTATATCAAAGATGTTGTTCCTTAAAAGGAGCCTCTCTTGTGACTCAATTGCATTCATTCAAACCTACTACACACTTTCAGTGAAAGGCAAACAAGGAAAATTTATTAAAGAAATCTGAGTTCCATGGTAAATGTGGAATACTATCTGACATATTTTAAGTTACGAGAATCCCTAACCCAATGTCCTGAGTGTTCCCAAAGTTTTCATTACAGAAGATCATTTTAGGATGACTACACTCATGAAGGTGCAAGTCAATATCAACAAGGATTTACACCAAAGGGAGTCATTACAAATGACAGAGGATAGTATACAGATAATTGTATCTATAGAAGGGATCTTGATGTCATCAGATTACAAGAGCCTAAAATTCTCCATTAGCTTTCTCTAGCTCCTCCCAACTATGATTCCTTGAACCCCTCCCATAAATTCCCACTATTAAGTTTAGAGCTTCTTTTTTATTATGTGTGTATGTGCACAATAATCAGTCAGACTCTTCTTATTCTAGAAAACTGCATTGCTATAAGAAATGATAAGAAATGTCCTATGAGTTCTAAGTTATGAAATGTGTAATTGTATTTCTAACAAGAAGTTCCGATATGAATCCAAAATTCAAGCTTCATTCTATTCCAACCACTCAAACCCCCGCAAAATATGTTTAAAGGGAGTAATTAAAATTCACTGCCTCAGATTCATGGATAGCAGAAGAGTATACAAATATGTGAGCATAATGCATCAGAAAGCAGAACAGATAATTTAAGAAACACTTCTTAGAAGACATGCTGAGCTACTACTGTGGGGTGATTTTAGGAGTCTATGTACATCTATGATCACATTTTCAAATGTAAGTTTCTATTTGAGTTTGTAGTGCTGGTGAATTGGGAAGTGCATTGAATGGAGAATTGCATGACGTAATAGCATCTTCAAGAGCTTTAGTCACCTCCATTGCTGACAAAAGCAAAGAACAATTTGAGAATGCGATGAAAAGAACTTCAAATTATCAGGATTATCCACAATTATTTGTTTTTTAACATTTATTACGTACTAATCATATAAAGTGTGTAGAGGGCCGCTGCCACCACAAGATGGCGCTGGCTTCCACTGCGCCTCACGTGGAAGGCCAGGATAGCTCCTGCCATTACAAGATGGCGCTGGCCTCTGCCGCGCCAGTCGACTTCCTTTCAGGAAGTTAACTGTGTGCGCATGTGCAAGAGTGCCTTCGTGCCACGTCTTTGCCCACTCCGGGACATGCCTAATGAGATCATGGGTAAGCGACCAATCAGGTGTGGACATGCCGCGCTAGGGTGTATATAAGCAGTGCCATTCTGGGGCTCGGGTCTCTCCTCTTCAAGATGCAATAAACGCTTTGCTGCAGAAGGATACTGGTGTCCGCGCATAGTTCTTGCTGGCGAGATGATACCGCATGACAAAAGTGTATTTCCTAAATATCAGTTATTAGCCTTGGCACAGAATATGAACATTGGAAGATGCTCTCAAGAGTGTCTTCTATTTCATAGTCTGGGTAGGAATCCATGATATTAAATATCCTGAACTACCTTTCTTTGCAAACAGTACCTTCACTTGGTTATTTTTTAAAAATTCATTCTACTAACACATCACTTCCTACTATCTAGATGAAAATGGTTTTCTTGATTTTGAAACCTATGCCCTTTTATTACATTTTATTTTAAAAGGTATCTCCTTGGGTATTAATTTCCTCAAAACATTACTAAAAGTATTCAAATTTTTCACATATTATTGTGAATTACTTTTCTCAGGAACATTTACCACACATGAAGTATCACTACATATAAGTTTGGATAGATTTTTGTTTTGTATAGAGATTATTTTATGTAGGTTTTGAGCAAATTTTCCCAGAACATGCAAACAAAATCTATTTTACATACCTATAACAAATTATGCCAATGAACTGAGTTAGACTTAAAACAATATGAGTCTACTATAATAGTTTCTATAATTCCAGCTTATATATGATAATTATGTTAACATAGATGATCCTAAATTAAATACAACTTTCTAAGAAGCAATGGACATAAAATATACCATATGATTTATATGGCTTTAAAATTATTATCATTTTTATTTTGCACTATTTAAAAACTTACAAGCTAACTGGCAAGAAAAATAGGAATAACTATAAAAATACACTGGTAATTGTTTTCACTGCATTTCATGAGATTTTTAAAATGGAAAGAGGGACCCCATCCAGCCAGAGACACATGATATGTCTAGTGTGTACCTATGCAGGGAGCAGAGCCTCTGCTCTGGATGCCCATCAAATCAGTCCACACCCCAGTTACAGCTCAATCTCCCAGGTGTTCTGACACATCTAGGATTACAAAGTCACAGGATCACAGGATCACAGGATCACAGGAGGTATAGGCTCCAATCAGATACAGCTTGGCCAGTTAACACCAAAAGTAGCCATATGGGGAGCCAAGCATATGACCATAAGCACTAGAATCCAATACTACTTATCAATATCAGAACCCAGTTCTCCCACCACAGCAAGCCCTGGATGTACCAGAACACATGTAAAGTATGATTCAGATCTAAATTCTTAACTCATGCAGATTATAGGGGAATTTAAGACACAAATATTTCTCTTAAAGAAATAAAGGCAAACACATATTAAAAAAGTAGAAACCCTTAAAGAGGAAACACATAAATCCCTTAAAGAAATGTAGAAAAATATAATCAAATAGATGAAGGACCTGAAAAAAATCCATCCAGGATCTAAAACTGTAAATAGAAACATTAAAGAAAACACAAAAGGAGACAACCCTGGGGAAGAAAGACCAAGGAAACAGAGCAGGAGTCATATATGCAAGTATCACCAACAAAATGTAAGACATAGAAGAAAGACTCTCAAGTGTAGAAGATACCCTAGAACACATCAATACAATAGTCAAGGGAAATTTTAAAAATTTTAAAAAAAAACCCAAAAAACTCCTAACTCAAAATATTCAAGAAATCCAGAACACAATGAAAGGACCGAACATAAGAATAATAGGTATAGAAGAGAATAAACGCTCCCAAGCAGAAGAGCCAGCAAGCATCTTCAACAAAATTATAGAAAAAAACAAAAAACAAAAAGCAAAACTTTCCTAAGCTAAAGAAAGAGATGCCCATAAACATACAAGAAACTTAGAGAACATCAAACAGATTGGACCAGAAAAGAAATTCCTCCCAAAAAAGAAATTCTTCCCATCATATAATATTTAAAACACTAAATGCACAGAACAAAGAGAGGATATTGAAAGTGTAAAGGGAAAGAGGTCAAGTAACATATACAGGCAGACCTATCAGAATTAGACCAAACTTCTAAAAGCCAGAAGACCTTGGACAGATATCATACAAACCCTAAGAGACAAAAATGCCAGCCCAGGCTACTATATCCAGGAAAACTGTCAACTACAATAGATGGAGAAACCCAGGTATTCCAAGACAAAACCAAATATAAACAATATCTTTCCACTTATCCAGCCCTATAAAGGATAATAGAAGGGAAAGTCCAACACAAGAAGGAAACTACACTCAAGAATAAGAAAGACATTAGTCTTTTCACAGCAAACAAACAAAAGAAGAGAAATAGACAAACATAAGTCCACCTCTAACATCAAAAATATCACGAAGCAACAAACATTGGTCCTTAATATCTCTCAATATCAATGGACTCAGTTCCACAATAAAAAGACAAAGGCTAACAAATGGGATACATAAATATGACCCAGCATTTTGAAACATATAGGAAAAACACCTCAGTGACAAAGACAGATACTACCTCAAACTGAAAGGCTGGAAAAAAAATTTCCAACCAAATAGTCCCAAAAAATAAGCTGAAGTAGCCATTCTAATATCCAATAAAATAGACTTTCAACCAAACATTATCAAAAAAGATCGGGAAGTACACTACATACTCATCAAAGGAAAAACCCACCAGATGAACTTTTAATTCTGAACATCTATGTGCCAAAAGGAAGGGTACCAGCATTAATAAAAGAAACTTTACTGAACCTCAAAGCACACATTGAACCACACACAAAAATAGCAGGAGATTTTAACACCCCACTTTCACCAATGGACAGAGGATGGAAACAGAAACTAAACAAAGAAATAGTGAACCTAAAAGAAGTTATGAACCAAATGCATTTAAATGATATCTACAGAACAGTTCACACTAAAACAAAAAGAATATAACTTCTTCTCAGCACCTCATGGTGCTCAAAAATTAAACATATAGTTTGACACAGAACAAAGTTCAACAGATAAAAGAACATTGAATTAATCCATGTATTCTATCAGATGAGCATGGATTAAGGCTAGTCTTTACTAACAACATATACAGCAGAAAACCCACATGAACATGGAAGCTGAATAACTATCTACTAAATGATAACTTGGTCAAGGAAGAAATAAAGAAATTAAACACGTTTTAGAATTTAATGAAAATGAAGTCAAAATCTATGGAAACTTGTGGGACACAATGAAAGCAGTGCAGGAAAACTCATAGCCCTCAGTGCCTCCATAAAGAAATTACAGATAGCATACATTAGCCCTTAACAACACATCTGAAAATAGAATAAAAAGAAGCGAATAAACCTAAGAGGAGTAGTCGACAGGAAATAATCAAACTCAGGGCTGAAATCAACCAAGTATATACAAAAAGAACTATACAAAGAATCAACAAAACCAGGAGCTGGTTCTTTGAGAAAACCACCAAGACAGATAAACCCTTAGCCAAATTAACTAGCAGGCACAAAGTCACTATCCAAATTAACAAAATCAGGAGTGAAAAAGGAGACATAACAGCAGAAACTGAGGAAATTCAAAAAATAATCATATCCTACTGCAAAGGTCAGTATTCAAAAAAGCCTAGAAAAGCTAGCTGAAATGGATTTTCATTTACAAAGTACCAGAAATAAATCAGGATCAGACCAAACATGTATACAGTTCTATAACTCCTAAGGAACCGAAAGCAGTCATTAGAAGTCTTACAACCAAAAAAAAAAAAAAAAAAAAAGGAGTCCAGGGACCAACGGTTTAATTCAGAATTCTATCAGACCTTCAAAGAAGACCTAACACTAATACTTCTCAAACAGTTCCACAAAACAAAAGAAAGAATGCTACCCAATTATTTCTATGAATCCACAATTACACTAATAACTACAGCACAAAAAGAACCAACAAAGACAACTTCTGACCAATTTCTCTTATGAATATGGATGCAAAAATACTCAATAAAAATCTCACAAACTTAATCCAAGAACACATCAAAATGATCGATTCAACATGATCAAGTAGGCTTCTTCCCAAGAATGTAGGGATGGTTCAGTATGTGGAAATCCATCAATGTAATCTACTATATAAACAAACTCAAAGAATAAAACCTCAATAGATGCTGAAAATACATTTGACAAATAACAATACCACTTCATGTTAAACATATTGGAGAGATCTGGTATCCAAGGTTCATGATTATTATAATAAAAGCAATATATAATAGCAAATCAGTACCCAACATTAAACTAAATTGAGAGAATCTCAAGGCAATACCATTAAAATCAGTGACAAGTCAAGGCTAAAGACACTCTCCCTACCTATTCAATTTAGTACTTAAAATTCTAGCCAGTGCAACTAGACAAAAAAAAGAGATCAAAGGGCTACAATCTGGGAAGGAGGAAGTCAAAATATCACTATTTGTGTATGATATGACAGTACACATAAGCTACTCCAAAACCTATACCAGAGAGTTCCTACAGCTGATAAACAACTTCACCCAAGTGGCTGAATATACAATTAACTCTAAGAAATTGAGAGGCTCATAGTGTGACAAATATAGAGGCAAATACTAGCAGTAAACCATTGAACTGAGAACGGGGACCTCGTTAGAAGAGTTAGGGAAAGGAAGGAGTTGAAGGAGCTTGCAACCCCATAAGAAAAACAATACCAATCAACCAGAGATCCCAGGGACTATATCACTGCCCAAAGGGTACACATGGACAAACCCATGGCTCCAACTGCCTATGTAGCAGACGATGGTCTTGTTGGGCACCAATGGGAGGAGAAGACCTTGGTCCTCCAAGGCTGGACCCCACAATGTAGAGGAATACTAGGGTGGGAAGGCAGGAGGATGGGTCGCTGGGAAGGGGAAAATAGCCTTATAGAAGAAGGGGGATGAAGATGGGATAGGGGCTAATGCACAGGAAACCAGGAAATGGAATAATATTGAAATGTAAATTAAAATGTCCAATAAAAAATTAAAAAAGAAGAAATCAGAGGCCTTCTTCTATTCAAAATATAAATGGGATAAAATGGAACAACACCATTTGCAATTGTCACAAATAATATACAATATCTTGAGGTAATGCTAGCCAAGCAAGTGAAAGTTCTATATGACAGGAACTTCAAGTTCCTGAAGAAAGAAATCCAAGATCTCAGAAAATGGAGAGATCTCCCATGCTCATGGATTGGCAGGATAAAAAGTAAAAATGGCCATTTGCTGAAAGCATTCTACAGATTCTATACAATCCCCCCAAAATTACAACTCAATTCTTCATAGAGATAAAAAGAACATTTCTCAAATTCATTTGTAATCACAAAAAAAAATCAAAATATACAGGAAAGTGAAAACTATTCTTAACAATAAAAGAAATTGTGGGAGAATGACTATCCCTGACCTCAAGCTGTACTACAGAGCAACAGTGATAAAAACTGCTTGGTATTGGTACAGAGGCAAGCAGGTAGACCAACAGAATAGAATTGAAGACACAGAAATGACTTAAACACCTTGATCACTTGATATTTGATAAAAAACCAAAATGACCCAATGGAAAAAGAATTTTCAACATAAGGAGGTTACCATGTGGAAGAATGCAAATTGATCCTTTTTTTTAAAAAAAATGGACTTTTTTATTTACATTTCAAATGTTATCCCCTTTACCAGTTTCTCCTCCAGAAATTCCCTATCCCATCTCCCCACTCCCCTGCTTCTATTACGGTGTTCCTCCACCTACCCACCCCTTCATGCTTCCCCTCTCCTTGTACAAAGTCCACGTCCAAGTGAATCAAGGACCTCCATACAAAACCAGATATGTTGAATCTAATAGAAGAGAAAGTGGAAAAGAGCTTCGAACACTTGGGCACAGAGAAAATTTTTTAAACAGAACATCAATGGCTTATGCTCTATAATCAACAATAGACAAATGGGACCTTATAAAATTGCAAAACTTCTGTAAGGCAAAGGATACTGTCAATAGGACAAAATGGAAACTCACAGGTTGGAAAAGTTCTTTACCAACCCTACATCTGATAGAGGACTAATATACAAATTATACAAAAAACTTAAGAAGCTAGACTTCAGAGAACTAAATAACCCTAATAAAAATGGGATACATAGCTAAATGGGATTCTCAACTGAGGAATTTCAAATTTCTGAGAAGCACCTAAAGAAATGCTCAACATCCTTAGTCATCAGGGAAATGCAAATCAAAATGACCCTGGGATTCTACCTCACACCAGTAAGAATGGCCAAGATAAAAAAATTCAGGCAACAGCAGATGTTGGTGAGGATGTGAAGAAAAGAAATACTCCTCCACTCTTGCTGGGATCACAAGCTGGTGAAATCATGTTGGAAATCAATCTAGAGGATCCTGAGAAAATTGGAAATAGTTGTACCTAAAGACCAAGGTATACCACATATACCCAAAAGATGTTCCAACATATATCAAGGAAACATGTTCCACTATGTTTATATCAGCCTTATTCATAATAGCCAGAAGCTGGAAACTACCCAAATGTCCCTCAACAGTGGAATGGATACATTTACACAATGGAGTACTACTTAGCTTTTAAAAACAACAACTTCACAAAATTCTTAGACACATGGATGGAACCAGAAAATATCATCCTGATTGAGGTAACCCAGACACAATATACACACATGGTATGCACTCATTGTTAAGTCTATAATAACCCAAAAGCTTACTGTTACCATGCTATATCCCACAGACCATAAGGAGCTTAGAGGGAAAGAAGACCAGGGTGTAGATGCTTCAGTCCTGCATTTAGGGAAAGTCAGGCTGATGTTGGGAGTAAGAGGAAGGGGGAAACTGGGAGGGAAAGAGAAGTGTGAGGAAATAAGGAGGCAGTATCAGGTACTGGAGGGGATGAGAGAGAGGTGCAGAGGTCAGGTAATTGAATAAAAATATGTAGCAGTGTGGGACAAGGAACTGGGGATATCTACTGGAGGGTCCCAGAACCCAGGAAAATGAGAGGCTCTCAGCACTCAATAGGGATGACTTTAGTCATAATGTACAGTAAAGGGGAGATAGAACCTGTAGAGACCATCTCCAGTAGATAGGAATGGCCCACTGGTCTAGGTATGGGGCTACCCACCCATCTCAATGTTTTTAACCCAGAAATGTTCCTGTCCAAAGGAAGAACAGGGACAAAAAAATGGAGCAGAGACTGAAGTAAGGGCCATCCATACTTGGAGATCCATCCTGTCTACAGACACCAAACTGTGACACTGTTGCCCTTGCCAAGAGGTGCTTGCTGACAGTAAACTCCTATGGCTGTCCAATGGGAGGTTCGCCCAGCAACTGACCAATGCATATGTGGATGCTTGGACCAACCATCAAACTGTGCTCAGGGACATGGTGGCAGATCTGGAGGAAGGACTGGAGGATCAAAGGGATTGCAACCTCACAGGAAGAACAATAGCAGCTGGCCAGAATACCCAGTGCTCCCAGGGAATAGACCATCAGCCATGGCGTGTACAGGGAGGGATCTGTGACTCCAGTTACATATGTAGCAAGGGATGGCCTTGTTTGACATCAATGGGAGGGGAGGTGGTAGTCCTGTGGATCTTTGATGCCTGCGTGTAGGGAAATGTAGGGGGATGCTTGGAGCAATGGATTGGGTAGTGAGCACTCTCGTAGAGGCAAAGGGGAGGGACAAGAGGGATGGGGGAACTGTGGAGTGGTAACCTGGAAGGTGAATATCATTTGATATGTAACTGAATGGAATGATTAATTTAAAAATGGAAAGTGACACATTGTGTATCAATAATATTTGGTAAAATTAACAAATTTAGGAATGGTTTGTTAAGTTTGGAGATTATTAAAGTCTTTAAAAGAACAATATTATATAATATTCTTCAATACTAAAAATTTAGATATCTCTAGCATCTGTAGCAATGAAATAAAAAGGCAGGGAAACATGATTCCTAAACAGAGTAACTACAATATTAAAATGTTTGGTTCAAGTTCATCTTAAGGATTCTCCAATAGCTTAGGTTCTTATTTTCTCTCTTTCCAATTTACTTGTAAAATCCGGAAACCAAAATTGAAAGGTAAGTCTGTAGCTGCTTGTATTCTAATGCTAATTGGTCTCCCAAATTAGTTTACTTGAGAGGGTCTGCAGATAGCTTCTGGCAAATTGGCCTCAGTTAGTTCTGATTGGAAAAGAAAGATGCCAGCAGCTAATAACTGGGGAGAAGAGAGCGAGGTATGAGTTAGGGGTCAGAGGCTTGAGACTGTGAGGAAGCAGGAAGAAGAGATCTATTTTGCCTTAAGAGAATGTAAAGGAGAGAAGCCTTGCAGGGGAAGAATACAGAGCAGAGGGGTAGGGCCACCATGTAAAGGGGCCATGAGAGCAAAGCCAAGAACCCTGCTCAACAGAACATAAACCAGCCAAGACAGAACATAGAAATTAGTAAGTAGTAATTTGGGATTATCTGTAGGAGGTAGAGTCTAACAGCATGGAAGCTAGGTAGTCTCCCACCTATTGTGCTGCCTAAAGCAGATTAAAATATACAGACTGTGTGTGTCTTTCACTTGTGAACATAAACCATTGAGGCAGGAAGCAACCCAATGCCTAGACATATTAATATATTAATGCTATAATGATAAAACGAAATCAGCGCAAATTCCACATCCACGCTTTCAAATCAGATCAATGTGGTGATTCAGAAGAGAGTTAAGAAAACCAGCAAGTATATTTAAGTGATCCCAAAAGTTCCACCAGAGAACTACTAAAGCTGATAAACAACTTCAGCAAAGTGGCTGGGTATAAAATTAACTCAAATAAATCAGTAGCCTTCCTCTACACAAAAGAGAAACAAGCCGAGAAAGAAATTAGGGAAACGACACCCTTCATAATAGACCCAAATAATATAAAGTACCTCGGTGTGACTTTAACCAAGCAAGTAAAAGATTTGTACAATAAGAACTTCAAGACACTGAAGAAAGAAATTGAAGAAGACCTCAGAAGATGGAAAGATCTCCCATGCTCATGGATTGGCAGGATTAATATAGTAAAAATGGCCATTTTACCAAAAGCGATCTACAGATTCAATGCAATTCCCATCAAAATACCAATCCAATTCTTCAAAGAGTTAGACAGAACAATTTGCAAATTCAGCTGGAATAACAAAAAGCCCAGGATAGCTAAAACTATCCTCAACAATAAAAGAACTTCAGGGGGAATAACTATCCCTGAACTCAAGCAGTATTACAGAGCAATAGTGATAAAAACTGCATGGTATTGGTACAGAGACAGACAGATAGACCAATGGAATAGAATTGAAGACCCAGAAATGAACCCACACACCTATGGTCACTTGATTTTTGACAAAGGAGCCAAAACCATCCAATGGAAAAAAGATAGCATTTTCAGCAAATGGTGCTGGTTCAACTGGAGGTCAACATGTAGAAGAATGCAGATCGATCCATGCTTATAACCCTGTATAAAGCTTAAATCCAAGTGGATCAAGGACCTCCACATCAAACCAGACACACTCAAACTAATAGAAGAAAAACTAGGGAAGCATCTGGAACACATGGGCACTGGAAAAAAATTCCTGAACAAAACACCAATGGCTTATGCTCTAAGATCAAGAATCGACAAATGGGATCTCATAAAACTGCAAAGCTTCTGTAAGGCAAAGGACACTGTGGTTAGGACAAAACGGCAACCAACAGATTGGGAAAAGATCTTTACCAATCCTACAACAGATAGAGGCCTTATATCCAAAATATACAATGAACTCAAGAAGTTAGACCGCAGGGAGACAAATAACCCTATGAAAAAGTGGGGTTCAGAGCTAAACAAAGAATTCACAGCTGAGGAATGTGAAATGGCTGAGAAACACCTAAAGAAATGTTCAACATCTTTAGTCATAAGGGAAATGCAAATCAAAACAACCCTGAGATTTCACTTCACGCCACTGAGAATGGCTAAGATCAAAAACTCAGGTGACAGCAAATGCTGGCGAGGATGTGGAGAAAGAGGAACACTCCTCCATTGTTGGTGGGGTTGCAGACTGGTACAACCATTCTGGAAATCAGTCTGGAGGTTCCTCAGAAAATTGGACATTGAACTGCCTGAGGATCCAGCTATACCTCTCTTGGGCATATACCCAAAAGATGCCCCAACAAAGAAAAAAGACACGTGCTCCACTATGTTCATAGCAGCCTTATTTATAATAGCCAGAAGCTGGAAAGAACCCAGATGCCCTTCAACAGAGGAATGGATACAGAAATGTGGTACATCTACACAATGGAATATTACTCAGCTATCAAAAACAATGACTTTATGAAATTCGTAGGCAAATGGTTGGAACTGGAAAATATCATCCTGAGTGAGCTAACCCAATCACAGAAAGACATACATGGTATGCACTTATTGATAAGTGGCTATTAGCCCAAATGCTTGAATTACCCTAGATGCCTAGAACAAATGAAACTCAAGACGGATGATCAAAATGTGAATGCTTCACTCCTTCTTTAAAAGGGGAACAAGAATACCCTTGGCAGAGAAGAGAGAGGCAAAGATTAAAACAGAGACTGAAGGAACACCCATTCAGAGCCTGCCCCACATGTGGCCCATACATATACAGCCACCCAATTAGACAAGATGGATGAAGCAAAGAAGTGCAGACCGACAGGAGCCGGATGTATATCGCTCCTGAGAGACACAGCCAGAATACAGCAGATACAGAGGCGAATGCCAGCAGCAAACCACTGAACTGAGAATAGGTCCCCCGTTGAAGGAATCAGAGAAAGAACTGGAAGAGCTTGAAGGGGCTCGAGACCCCATATGTACAACAATGCCAAGCAACCAGAGCTTCCAGGGACTAAGTCACTACCTAAAGACTATACATGGACTGACCCTGGACTCTGACCTCATAGGTAGCAATGAATATCCTAGTAAGAGCACCAGTGGAAGGGGAAGCCCTGGGTCCTGCTAAGACTGAACCCCCAGTGAACTAGACTGTTGGGGGGAGGGCGGCAATGGGGGGAGGGTGGGGAGGGGAACGGTGGCAATGGGGGGAGGGTGGGGAGGGGAACACCCATAAGGAAGGGGAGGGGGGAGGAGGATGTTTGCCCGGAAACCGGAAAAGGGAATAACACTCGAAATGTATATAAGAAATACTCAAGTTAATAAAAAAAAAAAAAAAAAAAAAAAAAAAAAAAAAAAAAAAAAACAAGGAAAGAAAACCAGCAAGAAGTGCTGAGAGGCCCTCACCAGGGGTGTGTGGGAGGATGAAGAAAATAGTGGGAAAGTTTTCAGAGATATCAACAGAGATCCTCCTGAGAAAGGGGAACTCACCACTTCCACTTTTATCGTAAAAGTTAGTAAATGTTATTTTGTAAATACTCATTTGAAGTACAGAACCAATACCTTTATGGGACAAATTTATAACTGTCATAATTTAATCTATGACCTTCATTAGAATAATTACTGAAATATATTTCCTATACTATACAGTATTTTCTAACAATTCTAGCAAAGGCAATTAAAACAGACTAGACAGAAGACTTGAAGTTTTCTCTTTTTAAATAAAGTAGTAATCCCTCCCAAAAAAATTAGAGCACTCCCGATGAATGCATAAATGCACCAAATTCAGGTTGAAAGTTTAACATGTGGGTCTTAGCAACAAAGTATTTTAGAAATATGTAGTTTTTTTAAATATGCTGAGAATGATTGCTAAATTGCATTTGAAGTACTATGTTCACTCTTAAAATCAGAGACAATTACGTCCATTCGTGAATCACAGTAGAACTCTCAGTTGGATTTTACTTAGTAATGACCCTCTAGTGTTATTATCAAATAAAGAATCAAGGTAAATTTCTTTAACTTCCACATAATCAAAGCACCTTTTAAAACATTTATTTTATACTTGGTCCTTTTGTCCATTTTAACATCAATTGATCCCTGCTATGCTCACTCTCTTTAGTTTCACAGGCAAACTGAGTCACCACTGAGGCAAAATATAGAATCAATGGAAGAAGGGAATAACAAGGAAATATCTGTAGACACAAAGCTGACTCACTGTCTTCCTTATTAATTGGAGATTTTAATATCATGAATTCAAATAATTAATAAAAATACCAATGCATTCATCTTAGAGACTAGCAAAGCTTACCTGATGAATCGGAATGCATATTCAAATTATCTCTGGGTTAATAGTTCACATCTAGGTAATGTAACTCATCATATATAAAAGTAAAATTCTAGAAGATATACATAAAAAGCAGTTCAAAAAAAATAGGATACTCCTGCTTTTGAATCTTGGTTATAGTGATGAAGTTTTAAGACATCATGAAGATTGAATTTTGGAAATGTTGTAAATTATTAATTACCCATTATTACAAGTTACTTTGTCCCCAATTTATTCACCAATTTTGTTCTCATGTAATTACCCCTATAAATACATGCTAAGTTGTCTATTAAAATACTTTTCTACTTTTAAACTTTTTATCTGTGTTAGGTTGTAAGGAGCTCTTATGTGTTATTCATATGCCCAGTGGGGAGGCAGATAAAATTTCAAAATAATCTGTGGAACCTAGGTATAATCTTAAGATTCACTTCCATGCGCCTCTTTAAATTTAACTTTGAGGAAAACAGCACCACTCATTTTGAATTTCTAGAATGAGCTCATGATACTAAATATACTGAAATAGCCTTTCAAACGTTCAAGGGTTTCTAAAATAAAACTTCTTTTATAGAACAGAGTTAAGCATAGGAAATGTGACAAGATTAGATAAAGTTCTTGTATATTTTCCACGCATAATTTCTGCTATTACTAATTTCTTAGAGACTCTTGATTCTATGCATTTAAGATCACTGAAGTCTTTCATTGGCTTCTATGAATATCTCTTTTAACTGATAAATAACACTTTTTGTTTATTTGAGAACTCTGACATATATATTGATGGATATCAATTTATAACTGTAATATAGTTAATATAAACATCTTTGTATACATTCCTTTGCTGATGGAACGTTTCAAAATAATTGGTCAAATATGTAGGAATAAATTTCATAGATCTTCTGAGAGCATGCCCTTAGATTTGAAAAGGAATGTCATATTGTCTTCAAAGTATCTGGTAACACTGAGTTTCTTTGAGCAACTAGCTTGCACCATTGTGGCAGTCCACAACTGATATTTCTTTCAGTAATTTAATCTCTTAAAGACTACTGGTTGATGATTTCAAACTGCTTCTCATGTGACATTTCAGGATTGCTGAGATATTGGTTCAAGTATTTTACCTGTATTTAATTTGTTTTGAACTGGATTGTTGTAAAGATATACATTATTGATATGCCCTTCAATATATACATCTTTTCAATTATTTCTTAGAAAACCTTAGAATTATCTTTTTAAATAGTTGCCTATATAAGACATAAACCTTTAACTTTTATAGAAGCCAACTTATTAAGGTTTATGCTTTCACTATTACATCTAAAATCTTATCATCAAACCCAGTTTGGTTTATGCTTAATGGTTGGCTATCAATGCAGATGAAATATCTCCTTATACATTTAAATACTAAATACACTTCTTTTGAATTATATAGCTGTCTAATATAGACTATATAAATGTTTTATTAGAGTTGCATCTAGTTATATTCTTATTTGAATTCTGTTTTATCTTACGTGATAAAATAAGCACTTAACAAAAACTACTATCCATGACTTTTTGATGCATCTCACAAATGTGTACAATACTTAGATAATTCATAAAACTTTAGAGTATATGTGATAAATCACTAACTATGGTATATAATTCAAAGTGTTAAGCCTCTCACCATATCTTCCTGCTTTGGTCATCATAGTTTCTAGGCATCAGAGCTGAGGAGAACTACGAAGGGACTTTTCTACCTTAACGCCTTGCAAAGTTCCTTTTTGGCATTGTGAAAATTCATTCTCAGGGAGGACTCTTCTAGATCAGGTCCAGATTGTTCTTCCTTGGTTTGTGTCCAAAATATGTAGTGTCTCTAATATCATGGTGTTATATTTATTCATTTTTTATTTGATGTTTTCTTTATTTACATTTCAAATGTTATCCCCTTTCTCAGTTTCCCATCGGGAAACCCCATTCCATACACCCTCCCCCTGCCTCCATGACGGTGCTCCCCCACCTACACAACCACTCCTTCCTGCCTCCCAGCTCTGGCATTCCCCTACACCGGGACATTGAACCTTCACAGGACCAATAGCCCCTCCTCCCATTGATGTGCAACAACGCCATCCTCTGCTACATATGTGGCTGGAGCCATGAGTCCCCAAATGAGAGCCATGGGTACTCTTTGGTTGATGGTTTTGTCCCTGGGAGCTCCTGTGTATCTGGTTGGTTGATATTGTTGTTCTTCCTATGGAGTTGCAAACCTCTTCAGCTTCTTCAGTCCTTTCTCTAACTCCTTCATTGGAGTCCCCATACTCAGGTGGTTAGCTGCAAGAAACCTCATCTATATCAGTAAGGCTCTGGTAGAGCCTTTCAGAAGACATCCATACCAGGTTCCTATCAGCAAGAACTTCTTGGCATCCTCAATAGTATCTGGGTTTGGTGTCTGTATATGGGATGGATCCCCAGGTGGGGCAGTCTCTAGATAGCCTTTCCTTCAGTCGCTGCTCCACATTTTGTCTCCATATTTCCTTTAGACAGGAGCAATTCTGAGTTAAAAATATGGAGATGAATGAACCCCAACCAGGGTCCTTGCCTAACATCTGGATATGGTCTCTAGAGGTTCTGCCTCCCCTCCCTCTGATGAGCATTTCAGCTAACACATTCCCACTGGGTCCTGGGAGCCCCTTGATTTCCTGGTATATAGAACTTGCTGGTGGTACCCCAAGTTCTTCATGGCCCATTGCTATATAATTCTATTTAAATTATTGATGCTTGGTATGTCATCCCCTTTTCCTTCCATACCTGATCCTGCTCCCTCTTTTACCCCTTCTCTCCTCTCTTTCTCCCAAGGCCCTCCCAGCCTCTACCTCTCATGAATATTTTGTTCCCCCTTCTAAGAAGGACTGCAGCATCCGCATTTTGGTCTTCCCTCTTCTTGAGCTTCATGTAGTCTGTGAATTGTATCTTGGTTATTCTGAGCTCTTGGGGTAATATCCACTTATTAGTGAGTGCATACCATGTGTGTTCTTTTGTGACTGGGTTACCTCTTATATTTAGTTTCTTAGGGGTAACCAATGGCAAGAGCAACAGCCAGAAATTCTCAAGCAAGTGTTTTTTACCATGCACCATGAATTCCGTTAGTCTATGGATTTCAGATGTAGCATTTTTTTTACCAAGTTAATCACATAGATAGATAGATAGATAGATAGATAGATAGATAGATAGATAGATAGACATCACTCAGTTTTTCAATGTCTCAGAACTTTTTCATCTATTTTCTCCTTTCTTTTGCTTTGTTTTTATTTGTTTATTTACTTTTTTAAGTCAAAATTCCTTTGTTTATCCCTAACTGTCCTGAAAGTTTCTTTGTATATAAGACTGAGTTTGAACTTAGAGATCTGCATGCCACTGAATGCTGGATTAAAGGCATGCACCACTCTTGCCCAGTTTACTTTTTCTATTATTAGTTTTTATTTAGATTCCATTGTCCTATAAAATTGGTTTTATATTTCTTCTTTAGACATACATATTGTGTTTGTCCTGTAGCAAAGAACTTACTACAAATAATTACGAATCACTATGCTCAGAAAGTCATACCCACATATTGATTATTTAATAATAGCTATTGGTCATCTAAAATGTCCATAAATATAAACATAAAATATTCTTTATTGAATAAAGACAAATAATTGACAAACATAATTATATAACTTATTGGTGATTTTATTTATTTACATTCCAAATGTTATCCCCCTTCCTAGTTTCCCCTCCACATGCTCACTATCCCCTCCTTCCCTCACTCCTTCATCTATGTGGGTGCTCCCTCACCTGCTCACTCACTCCTGCCTCAGCTGCCTAGTGTTTTCTTCTCCTGGGTCATCAAGCCTCTCCAGGACCAAAGGGCTACACTCTTAGTGATGCCTGATATTGCAGTCCTCTGCTACACATCCAGCTGAAGCCATGGGTACCTTTGTATTCTTTGGTTGGTGATTTAGTCTCTGGGAGCATTGGGGTGGGGACTGTTGGTTGATAATGTTTTTCCTATGAGGTTGCAAACTCCTTCAGCTCCTACAGTCATTGTCCATTGGGGTTCCGGTGCTCAGTCCAAAGTTTGGCTGTGTACATTTGCATCTCTGGCCGAGCTTCTGAAGAGACAGTTATACCAGGCTCCTGTCATTAAGCACTTTTGGCATCACCAATCATATCTGGGTTTGGTGTCAGCAGATGGGAAGGATCCCTAGGTGGTGCAGTATCTAGATGACCTTCAGTTTCTGTTCCGCTCTTTGTCCCTGCATTTCCTTTTGGAGGAATTCTGGATTAATATTTTTTAGATTGTGTGTATGGCCCCATCCCTCAAGTGGAGGCCATGCCTATCCATTGGATTTGGTCTCTATAGGTTCTATCTTCCCTCCATTGGGTATTTTGACTAAAGTCCTCCCTGTTGGGTCCTGGGAACCTCTTGGGACCCTGGCGTCTGGGACATTATAGTGGCAATAGAAAGAATAAAAAATTAAAAAAAATTAACAAATATATCTTCCAATAATATTATAATTCTAATAGTTTTCCATAAATTAAATACTCATCCTAAACTTGTTTTATCCTTACATGATGATAAATGCCTCATGTTCATATCATTATGTAGGCACAAACACACATATACAGAGACACACACATACACACACACACACACACACACACACAAATACATAAAAGATACATCTTCTAAGAACAAGCTTTGACAAAGAAATGTTAGCCTGATGATACTGTACAAACTTTATAATCTTTTTACTAATGAATGAAATACCCACTAACATTTTCTATGAATTATCAAATCATATGAATTTCCCAAAGAGCATATATAAAAATGTCTATGGACACTTCATAACTAAACATGATATTTTAAAAATTGACTTTCAAAAATGTTATAAAAATGCTTTCATTTTGAAATTCATATATATATATATACATATATATACATATATAAATAAGTTAAAATAAAATAGGATATTGAATTACTGAAATTAGTTTATAGACTGAATAATAATGACCAGGTATAATTTAGATATGCTATATGAAATGTATCAGAAGCAGCATAAAGAAAGGGTCCTGTGCTGTCACCAATGACAGATCCCCAGCGTTCCAGCTTATCTGCTAGCCCACTTCCTTTAACACTGTTCTTCAGAATATAAGTTATATGTTCACTATGTAAGTGTAAATCAAGAAGTGTGTGAGCATAGTTCTCTATACTCATGCTTGTCTTTGTACAAGAAGCACAGCCAAGGACACCTGATAACAAGGGTTTTCCTCGCTATTATCTGGCAACTCCAGTATCAAGCATTTTGCCTGCCTGATTATATAGATTTTGTATCTTAACAGCCCGTACAAAGAATCAATGTGAGAAGGTCAGTGTGTCAAGGGAGGCTTTGCATATCTTAGACCAATGGTTGCAGGAATGAAAAATACTCAGTCAGAGACACTGACAAAAGGAAGCTAGTTAAGCTTTCTCTATACCACTTAGTTCTGGCTGCTGTGTACTAATTTCTGACTTGCTATTGAACGGGCCTGGCCATTTAGGCTCCCATTTAACAACTTTGACTCCTTTCAAATCACTAAGCAAACGTTTTCCTTTTATCCCACTCAATCTATTATTAGCGTGCATGTTCATTAGGGGGGTTTTTCTGATGATGTCTTCGTTATTTACTATATATTAGATTTTACTCTCTACCAAGCACAAGAACATGTTAAGCAAAATCGCAGTAGTTTTATGCAAAAGATTAATTACCTTAGTCATAGATTCAATGTTCCCTCTAATTACCAGATAAAAATGAGAACATATATCTGTCGGGATCTAAACACATTGAAAAGATAGGCCAAGAAACACTGGCATATGGGAGTAATAGGGGAGTGAATGACAAATGACAGGATCAGAGAAACTACCAGGATCATTAATCCATGAGCAATAGGATCGAACCCTATTGCCTGCCTTTAGGCTAAAAATGGTAGAGGAAAGGAACAGGGTGCAAAGACACTTCAGCTAAGAGCAAGATGTACCTGTGGAAAAGGACCTACAAGCAGGAGCCATTATGATGGTAGGAAGGATAATGGAGACCATGATGAATGACCACTGCCTTTCTCACATGGAGTGTTGTGATTTCTCCACTGGTATTTAACACTGTCCAACCCCAAGAGAAAACCAAGTGCATCAAAAGAAAGAAAATGTGTGCTGAAGTGGTAGCTCAGTGGGTGATGCGCTTGCTACACAAGTATGAGGACAGGGAGTTCAGACCTCCAGGACCCACACAAAATTCATACATGACTCCGAAGTCTACAACTGACAAGAATTTGTGAGCTTGAGATTCAGTGAGAGATCTCATCAAAAATAACAAAAAATTACAGCTAATGCAGAAAGATTGCAGTCAAATTTGGGCTTCCACACCTAGGCATACAGATTTACTCACACACATATGCATTCATGTTTACAAACTTGAATACATACACCACTAAAAGTACTTGCTAAAATAAAGGAGGGAGAATGTGGGAAGGTAGTTGTGAGGCACTTTTGAGGTACAGAACAGTGAAGAAAATGAAGATACTGAATGTAAAAGAAACAAAATAATTATATGAAGGCATAGAGGGAAAAGATATCATATCTTATAAGCAAGCTTAGCATGACATAATTATCTTCTAAAACACATAAGAGGAAGTATAAACTGACTTAACAAGAAAAAAAAATCCATCCAACCAAACAAAAGGCTGAGATAGGAGTTCTAAAACACAAGGTATTCCCCTGGAAGAAAGCTTGATAGTATCTGCTACTCTTCACTTAAATGAGAGCACAAGATTCTGTGGAGTAGAAAGAAGCTAAGAACGTAAGAGGATAACCTGTGGAGGTCACATTATTTAAGAAGGCTTTCTCCAATTTTAAGATTGGTATATAAAACATAGAGATATTGCCAGCCAAAATAAACAAACAAGAACCCCCAAGAGAGGTGCAGCACTGTATCTTTTCTAACTTGTTCTTTATATACCGGGCAAGCAAAGAAATCCATATATGATTGAATATGAAGAGATATCCGTTTAAGTGATTTTAAAAGCCTATTACATAACAGTAGAAATATGAAGTATAATGCACTTTAGAAAAGACAGCAGAAAAGAAAAACATTTTTCACTTGGGTGATCAGAAAGCAAATACCTCTAGAGGGAACGTGGAACAGAAAGTATAACTGCTTTCATAATGTTAAACTTACTTAATATACCAGGGAGTGGGGAGTTCTGTGGAGGGGGGGTGGGCAACATCCTGTTGGAGAGAGGGAGAGGAGAAATAGGATGAGGAACTCTAGGAGAGGGGACTGGGAAATAGGGCAATGGCTGGGATGGAAAATATAAAAGTAATTAAAAAAAACCATATACTTGAAATTTGTTTTCAGTAATGTGCACACACCTATGCTAACTCGGTGCTGAAGGACATGTTACGACCTGAAGCTTCAGTTCCCACTAAGACTCCAGCTTTCATAAAGAGGTTACAAATATATCAAGGGAATGTCTAAGAGAAAAAAATCAAGATAACCACACACAAATTGCTCTTGACACAGAAATGATCAGATGCTAGCATGAAAGTAATTTAAATGGGCATGCAAGTCAAAATATGCTAGATTTGAAATTACTGCACTAGTTAAATGACACATACAAAAAAGAAATAGTTGAAATTGTAAACAATTTAATTTGATAGATCAGAACACAGGCTGGAAAACCATAGCTTTGGGGCCAAATATGGCATTAACATTGTTGAGATATTTTTATAATGAAATCAAACCCAACTAATTATATATTACCTTCAGGTATTTTGTTGTCAAATTCAGGATGCCTAGTAACAACCAGGTATATGTCACACAAAGCATAATATACTTACCACCAGGCCTTTTACATAAAAAGGAATAGTCTATGAATTAGACAAAGAACAACACAGGAGTGGAAACAAATTAACAGAAATTTTCAGAATGAAGAATGAAAACAATCATAAAATTTAAAATAGCAAAATGAATTACAGGTATAGGTGTAGTATAGATTAGTGCATTTTTCAAAATGTAATATTGTGTCTGTATAATATGTTAGAGGTATGGGCACACATGTGCCATGGCCTGTGTAGTGTAGTGACAACTTTTTGGTGTCAGTTTTTTTCCTGCCACTATCTGCCCTAGAAAAAACAATTTAGCCTGACATGCTTACAAAACAAACACTTTTGCCTGCTACACCATCTTGCTAGCCCCTAAATACTGAATATCTTTAATTGTAATAAATTTAAGCTTAATTGAAGGCGATAGGAGAAGGTACGTCTGCTGTTCTGTGTAAAATAATGGCTAGAAATTTTGAAAATGTAGTGAAATTTATCACGGTAAAGACTAAAGAATTATTTTTTGTCTCAAGCAAAATAAAACAATAAAACATCAATGCTCACAAATATGAGGCAAAGAATTATTAATAATGTGAAAGTATACCTTGTGAAGGGTTATATAAGTGTAACATCAAAGGAACAATAATAAAAATCAATAGTTTATTATCCACAGCCCAAGGAATAAAAGCCAGATGACAATAGAAAGAATATATTTGTGAAAAATGTTACTGCAGATACAACACTCTACATCCTTATATTTCAATGTGAACAATAAAAACAGAAAAGATTTTTAAACTAGAAGAGTTGTTTAAACTCATACCACAAACAATTACTGAAAATAATCCTTAGGTAGGAAGCCAATACACACAAATGGAGGAAAACTCAGGAAGGAGTAATCAGTAATTAAAAACCGTGTGTGGTGTATGTGTGTGTGTGTGTGTGTGTGTGTGTGTGTGTGTGTGTGTGTGTGTTCTAAACATATATTAAGTACAAAAAGCATTAGCACCTCATACAGCCTAACATATACGTAACAAAATGCATGACATTTGTATAATCGTGTATCAAAAACATTATTCTTAAACAAGTACCTCTAATATGTTAATATGCATACACACACCAAAAACCTAACTTGGGAAAAGAAAATTCACTAAGACATCAGTATTTTATCGTCATAAGAAGTTCCTCTACTAATATGAATATACAGCTTAAAGGAAATATTCCCATCTGATCTGACAATGCTCCCTGCCAGGGCAAAAGTTCTCAAATAAAAACCATAAACCAGGAATGATAGTTATCAGACAAGGTTGTCCAAGAGACTCTACCCAAATTACAGGCTATTGCTATTGGAACTGGCTGTTCACAGAGATGGAAGGTTGATGCCTACTGGTGAAGAAACTATGCACACCACACATGGGGCAGAGACTTCTGATATGGAGTTTATTTGAAGGCCTCCTTCCTCAGGACTAGCTTTAGTGGTACCAGAAGGCTCAATGAAATATTCCAATGGAGAGAAACAACCAAGATTCCATACCAATATGATTCCTATGAACCACAACAATGACTAGAATGGCACAGTAACTTTAAGAGGTACAATAATGA
This sequence comes from Rattus norvegicus, assembly GCF_021556685.1. Taxonomy (NCBI): domain Eukaryota; kingdom Metazoa; phylum Chordata; class Mammalia; order Rodentia; family Muridae; genus Rattus; species Rattus norvegicus. Next base: position 32,769,947 of record NC_141549.1, read on the forward strand.
CATCCATGTCTTGGCAATAACTCTCTAATTGTACTTAAGGCTCATTCGAAAAAAGGAAAGCAATATCTGGTACTAGAAACATAGATCCCTATGCGGGGCTAGTGAATTCACTAATCCTGGATGAAAACCTACAAGCCACTTTACAAAAATAACATAATCCCTAGCTACAGTATAAATGCTTGCCTTTATAACTAATGGTAAACATCTTCCCCAATTATAATCCAAGAAAACTCATTTTGCAACAGACAAAGACTATAGCAGAAGTTATAGCCAATCAAACTACAGCATTCTGTGTGTGGTTCAGTCCCAAAGAATACATCAACAGAAAAAAGTCCTCACCTAAGATTCAGGAATCATTGTAGAACAGACAGCATAAAGATTGTAAAAGCCAAAGAATCAACAAGAATTGTGTGAGACTGTCTTTTAGCGAATTCAGAAGCTCCAATCACATAGCCTCTCCAACATGACTGCTTAAATATAAATTGGTCAAGAACTGAGCCAACAAATATACTAACATAGACAAAAAAAGCCTAGGAGGTCGCAATCTCTACATAAAAAAAAAAAAAACTATAAGAACTTAAGGAATGCTGAGAGCAGGAAAAATAGACTTCTACAGAAAAGAACTTACCAATTGGTTGTTCAATATCAAATAGTTAACCCTGAAGAGATACATACAAGTAACTTTATATGCAGGTCGTATTTATGTATGTATGATTATATACATATACATATACATATACATATACATATACATATACATATACATATACATATACATATATATACACCTCTATATATAGAAAAATAACAAATACATGAAGGTATATAATAGCAATTAGTGAAAAGGGGGAAGGAAGATATGGTATATAGGAGAGTTTGGAAGCAGAATAGGACAGGAGAAATGATGTATTAATAATACAATATTAAAAGTTAATGAAAGGAAATTGCAAAAAAAATCAGAGGACATTGTAAATGTGTGTCTACTTAGCCACTTTAGTGATATTAGAAACAAAAAATCATGAACAACCCTTTCTTCAGTTTAAAAGTGGATACAAATTATATCAGTAAGAAATATATTTGCAATATTCAAACCAATTACCAAATTAAGGATTTGATAAATCTAAGTTATTGAATTTTAGAAAGCTCTCAACATTGCCTAGCATGCTATTACCTTTGGATACCTTGAAACAATGTGGTATGATGGTTGCAAGAGAAAACTTGAGAAAGCCTAGGCAGAGTGGCATGTGCCTGCCTATTCTGTCAAAACTTCGGAGAAGATGGCAGGACAATCTGAATTTGAAGATCTGTCTTGGTTACAGATGAATCTGGGGCCAGTTCAGCATACATGAAAACCTGCTTCAAGTCGACAAACAAATGAAATAAAAAAACAAACACCCAAACAAAAGAACAGAGATCAGCAGAACACACATCATTTAACCTCCTGACTTTGGGCTGACATGACATTTTGAAAGTTCTATAGTCACACATGTCATGTGCACCAACCTGGGAGTTCTTCTCCTAAGGGTATTTGCTAAGAACAGGGTCATTAGAAGTAAAGTCACCATTCAAGTAGATAAAGTGAAATTCAGTTAGTACAGGGCAGTAGACAGCTAAGGATGGAGAAGTGTAGGAAATACTTTTCTGGAAGATGTTTGTGGAAAAAAAGGCTTAATCTTTTTCGATATCAAGGACTGATTGACAACCCTGAAATCATAGAGATTTATGGAGCTACTGATGCAGGGGGGACATTTACTCTAAAAACACGTGAAGCTTTGGAGGTTTGGAATTAACACTAAAAGCCTATATCCATCAGAGTATCAAATTTGTACATTGGTGGTATAAAAAATATGAGCAGCTTATCATATATGGTAGTGTATTCTGTTATATGTAATATCTATTGAAAAGGAAAACATGAATGAAAACCTTATTTAATATACTACACTCTCATGGTTAGAAAAACATTGAGGCCTGATCTATTGTATAATTCTCCCAATATATAGCACCCTGTCCTATTAGCCCATTGTAATTTTAAAAGAAATCACATCCTGTATATGGCATCACTTTTTATGTACCTGTGATTAATTCAAAATACAAATGTGGGAAATTAAGAACCTAAAAGTTGATTTAGTCCCCGGACTGCAGCAGCTCTCTGATCCCAGACCCTGTGAGAGAGAGACCCAACCGCCTGGTCAGGTGGGCACTCCTGAGGCTGCAGAGCGGAAGAGACCACCAACACTGCCCAACCCTGCCCACATCCCTGGCCCAAGAGGAAAATGTATAAGGCCTCTGGGCTCCCGTGGGGGAGGGCCCAGGAGCAGCAGGACCCCTGCCTGTGACACCTCTGGAACCTGAAGGAAACAGACCGGATAAACAGTTCTCTGCACCCAAATCCCGTGGGAGGGAGAGCTAAACCTTCAGAGAGGCAGACAAGCCTGGGAAACCAGAAGAGACTGCTCTCTGCACACACATCTCAGACCCCAGAGGAAAACACCAAAGGCCATCTGGAACCCTGGTGCACTGAAGCTCCCAGAAGGGGCGGCACATATCTTCCTGGTTGCTGCCACCGCAGAGAGCCCGTGGGCAGTACCCCACAAGCGAACTTGAGCCTCGGGACCACAGGTAAGACCAACTTTTCTGCTGCAAGAAAGCTGCCTGGTGAACTCAAGACACAGGCCCAAAGGAACAGCTGAAGACCTGTAGAGAGGAAAAACTACACTCCCAAAAGCAGAACACTCTGTCCCCATAACTGACTGAAAAAGAGGAAAACAGGTCTACAGCACTCCTGACACACAGGCTTATAGGACAGTCTAGCCACTGTCAGAAATAGCAGAACAAAGTAACACTAGAGATAATCTGAAGGCGAAAGGCAAGCGCAGGAACCCAAGCAACAGAAACCAAGACTACGTGGCACTATCGGAGCCCAATTCTCCCACCAAAACAAACATGGAATATCCAAACACACCAGAAAAGCAAGATCTAGTTTCAAAATCATATTTGATCATGATGCTGGAGGACTTCAAGAAAGACGTGAAGAACTCCCTTAGGGAAACACAGGAAAACATTAATAAACAAGTAGAAGCCTACAGAGAGGAATCGCAAAAATCCCTGAAAGAATTCCAGGAAAACACAATCAAACAGTTGAAGGAATTAAAAATGGAAATAGAAGCAATCAAGAAAGAACACATGGAAACAACCCTGGATATAGAAAAACAAAAGAAGAGACAAGGAGCTGTAGATACAAGCTTCACCAAGAGAATACAAGAGATGGAAGAGAGAATCTCAGGAGCAGAAGATTCCATAGAAATCATTGACTCAACTGTCAAAGATAATGTAAAGCGGAAAAAGCTACTGGTCCAAAACATACAGGAAATCCAGGACTCAATGAGAAGATCAAACCTAAGGATAATAGGTATAGAAGAGAGTGAAGACTCCCAGCTCAAAGGACCAGTAAATATCATCAACAAAATCATAGAAGAAAACTTCCCTAACCTAAAAAAAGAGATACCCATAGACATACAAGAAGCCTGCAGAACTCCAAATAGATTGGACCAGAAAAGAAACACCTCCCGTCACATAATTGTCAAAACACCAAACGCACAAAATAAAGAAAGAATATTAAAAGCAGTAAGGGAAAAAGGTCAAGTAACATATAAAGGCAGACCTATCAGAATCACACCAGACTTCTCGCCAGAAACTATGAAGGCCAGAAGACCCTGGACTGATGTCATACAGACCCTAAGAGAACACAAATGCCAGCCCAGGTTACTGTATCCTGCAAAACTCTCAATTAAAATAGATGGAGAAACCAAGATATTCCATGACAAAACCAAATTTACACAATATCTTTCTACAAATCCAGCACTACAAAGGATAATAAATGGTAAAGCCCAACATAAGGAGGCAAGCTATACCCTAGAAGAAGCAAGAAACTAATCGTCTTGGCAACAAAACAAAGAGAATGAAAGCACACAAACATAACCTCACATCCAAATATGAATATAACGGGAAGCAATAATCACTATTCCTTAATATCTCTCAACATCAATGGCCTCAACTCCCCAATAAAAAGACATAGATTACCAAACTGGATACGCAACGAGGACCCTGCATTCTGCTGCCTACAGGAAACACACCTCAGAGACCAAGACAGACACTACCTCAGAGTGAAAGGCTGGAAAACAACTTTCCAAGCAAATGGTCAGAAGAAGCAAGCTGGAGTATCCATTCTAATACCAAATAAAATCAATTTTCAACTAAAAGTCATCAAAAAAGATAAGGAAGGACACTTCATATTCATCAAAGGAAAAATCCACCAAGATGAACTATCAATCCTAAATATCTATGCCCCAAATACAAGGGCACCTACATACGTAAAAGAAACCTTACTAAAGCTCAAAACACACATTGCACCTCACACAATAATAGTGGGAGATTTCAACACCCCACTCTCATCAATGGACAGATCATGGAAACAGAAATTAAACAGTGATGTCGACAGACTAAGAGAAGTCATGAGCCAAAATGGACTTAAAGGATATTTATAGAACATTCTATCCTAAAGCAAAAGGATATACCTTCTTCTCAGCTCCTCATGGTACTTTCTCCAAAATTGACCATATAATTGGTCAAAAAACGGGCCTGAACAGGTACAGAAAGATAGAAATAATCCCATGCGTGCTATCGGACCACCACGGCCTAAAGCTGGTCTTCAATAACAATAAGGGAAGAATGCCCAACTATACGTGGAAATTGAACAATGCTCTACCCAATGATAACCTGGTCAAGGAAGAAATAAAAAAGAAATTAAAAACTTTTTAGAATTTAATAAAAATGAAGATACAACATACCCAAACTTATGGGACACAAAGAAAGCTGTGCTAAGAGGAAAACTCATAGCGCTGAGTGCCTGCAGAAAGAAACAGGAAAGAGCATATGTCAGCAGCTTGACAGCACACCTAAAAGCTCTAGAACAAAAAGAAGCAAATACACCCAGGAGGAGTGGAAGGCAGGAAATAATCAAACTCAGAGCTGAAATCAACAAAGTAGAAACAAAAAGGACCATAGAAAGAATCAAAAGAACCAAAAGTTGGTTCTTTGAGAAAATCAACAAGATAGATAAACTCTTAGTCAGACTAATGAGAGGACACAGAGAGTGCGTCCAAATTAACAAAATCAGAAATGAAAAGGGAGACATAACTACAGATTCAGAGGAAATTCAAAAAATCATCAGATCTTACTATAAAAACCTATATTCAACAAAATTTGAAAATCTTCAGGAAATGGACAATTTCCTAGACAGATACCAGGTATCGAAGTTAAATCAGGAACAGATAAACCAGTTAAACAACCCCATAACTCCTAAGGAAATAGAAGCAGTCATTAAAGGTCTCCCAACCAAAAAGAGCCCATGTCCAGACGGGTTTAGTGCAGAATTCTATCAAACCTTCATAGAAGACCTCATACCAATATTATCCAAACTATTCCACAAAATTGAAACAGATGGAGCACTACCGAATACCTTCTACGAAGCCACAATTACTCTTATACCTAAACCACACAAAGACACAACATAGAAAGAGAACTTCAGACCAATTTCCCTTATGAATATCGATGCAAAAACACTCAATAAAATTCTGGCAAACCGAATTCAAGAGCACATCAAAACAATCATCCACCATGATCAAGTAGGCTTCATCCCAGGCATGCAGGGATGGTTTAATATACGGAAAACCATCAACGTGATCCATTATATAAACAAACTGAAAGAACAGAACCACATGATCATTTCATTAGATGCTGAGAAAGCATTTGACAAAATTCAACACCCCTTCATGATAAAAGTCCTGGAAAGAATAGGAATTCAAGGGCCATACCTAAACATAGTAAAAGCCATATACAGCAAACCAGTTGCTAACATTAAACTAAATGGAGAGAAACTTGAAGCAATCCCACTAAAATCAGGGACTAGACAAGGCTGCCCATTCTCTCCCTACTTATTCAATATAGTTCTTAAAGTTCTAGCCAGAGCAATCAGACCACAAAAGGAGGTCAGGGGATACAGATCGGAAAAGAAGAGGTCAAAATATCACTATTTGCAGATGATATGATAGTATATTTAAGTGGTCCCAAAAGTTCCACCAGAGAACTACTAAAGCTGATAAACAACTTCAGCAAAGTGGCTGGGTATAAAATTAACTCAAATAAATCAGTTGCCTTCCTCTATACAAAAGAGAAACAAGCCGAGAAAGAAATTAGGGAAATGACACCCTTCATAATAGACCCAAATAATATAAAGTACCTCGGTGTGACTTTAACCAAGCAAGTAAAAGATCTGTACAATAAGAACTTCAAGACACTGGAGAAAGAAATTGAAGAAGACCTCAGAAGATGGAAAGATCTCCCATGCTCATGGATTGGCAGGATTAATATAGTAAAAATGGCCATTTTACCAAAAGCAATCTACAGATTCAATGCAATCCCCATCAAAATACCAATCCAATTCTTCAAAGAGTTAGACAGAACAATTTGCAAATTCATCTGGAATAACAAAAAACCCAGGATAGCTAAAGCTATCCTCCACAATAAAAGGACTTCAGGGGGAATCACTATCCCTGAACTCAAGCAGTAGTACAGAGCTATAGTGATAAAAACTGCATGGTATTGGTACAGAGACAGACAGATAGACCAATGGAATAGAATTAAAGACCCAGAAATGAACCCACACACCTATGGTCACTTGATTTTTGACAAAGGAGCCAAAACCATCCAATGGAAAAAAGATAGCATTTTCAGCAAATGGTGCTGGTTCAACTGGAGGGCAACATGTAGAAGAATGCAGATCGATCCATGCTTATCACCCTGTACAAAGCTTAAGTCCAAGTGGATCAAGGACCTCCACATCAAACCAGACACACTCAAACTAATAGAAGAAAAACTAGGGAAGCATCTGGAACACATGGGCACTGGAAAAAATTTCCTAAACAAAACGCCAATGGCTTACGCTCTAAGATCAAGAATTGACAAATGGGATCTGATAAAACTGCAAAGCTTCTGTAAGGCAAAGGACACTGTGGTTAGGACAAAACGGCAACCAACAGATTGGGAAAAGATCTTACTAATCCTACAACAGATAGAGGCCTTATATCCAAAATATACAATGAACTCAAGAAGTTAGACCGCAGGGAGACAAATAACCCTATTAAAAAATGGGGTTCAGAGCTAAACAAAGAATTCACAGCTGAGGAATGCTGAATGGCTGAGAAACACCTAAAGAAATGTTCTACATCTTTAGTCATAAGGGAAATGCAAATCAAAACAACCCTGAGATTTCACCTCACGCCAGTGAGAATGGCTAAGATCAAAAACTCAGGTGACAACAGATGCTGGCGAGGATGTGGAGAAAGAGGAACACTCCTCCATTGTTGGTGGGGTTGCAGACTGGTAAAACCATTCTGGAAATCAGTCTGGAGGTTCCTCAGAAAATTGGACATTGAACTGCCTGAGGATCCAGCTATACCTCTCTTAGGCATATACCCAAAACATGCCTCAACATATAAAAGAGCCACGTGCTCCACTATGTTCATCGCAGCCTTATTTATAATAGCCAGAAGCTGGAAAGAACCCAGATGCCCTTCAACAGAGGAATGGATACAGAAAATGTGGTACATCTACACAATGGAATATTACTCAGCTATCAAAAACAACGAGTTTATGAAATTCGTAGGCAAATGGTTGGAACTAGAAAATATCATCCTGAGCGAGCTAACCCAATTACAGAAAGACATACATGGTATGCACTCATTGATAAGTGGCTATTAGCCCAAATGCTTGAATTACCCTAGATCCCTAGAACAAACGAAACTCAAGACGGATGATCGAATTGTGAATGCTTCACTCCTTCTTTAAAGGAGGAAAAAGAATACCCTTGGCAGGGAAGGGAGAGGCAAAGATTAAAACAGAGACTGAAGGAACACCCATTCAGAGCCTGCCCCACATGTGGCCCATACATATACAGCCACCCAATTAGACAAGATGGATGAAGCAAAGAAGTGTAGACCGATAGGAGCCGGATGTAGATCGCTCCTGAGGGACACAGCCAGAATACAGCAAATACAGAGGCGAATGCCAGCAGCAAACCACTGAACTGAGAATAGGTCCCCCGTTGAAGGAATCAGAGAAAGAACTGGAAGAGCTTGAAGGGGCTCGAGACCCCATATGTACAACAATGTCAAGCAACCAGAGCTTCCAGGGACTAAGCCACTACCTAAAGACTATACATGGACTGACCCTGGACTCTGACCCCATAGGTAGCAATGAATATCCTAGTAAGAGCACCAGTGGAAGGGGAAGCCCTGGGTCCTGCTAAGACTGAACCCCCAGTGAACTAGACTATGGGGGGGAGGGCGGCAATGGGGGGAGGGTTGGGAGGGGAACACCCATAAGGAAGGGTAGGGGGGAGGGGGATGTTTGCCCGGATACCGTGAAAGGGAATAACACTCGAAATGTATATAAGAAATACTCAAGTTAATAAAAAAAAAAGTTGATTTAGTGATGCGCTGATTAAAACAATGTAAACTTGACACAAGCTAGAGTTATCTGGAAGTAGGCACCTCTATAAGATCCAGCTGTAAGTTTTGTAGTGATCACTCAATTAGTGATAAGTGGGAGAGGTTCAACTTATTTTGGGTGGTGCCATCCCTGGGTTCTTCAAGAAAGCAGCTGAAGAAGGCATGGGGAACAAGAAGAACTCCTCCATGACTTCTGCAACATCTCCTCCTTTCAGAACCCTGCACCATTTTATTTCTTGTCCTAACTTCCATCAAGGATAGTCTATGATGCAAAACATGAAAGCCAAATAAACACTTTTCTTTCCAACTTGCTTTTGGTCATGGCGTATTATCATAGCAATAGAAACTCTAAGACAACTCTAAGCAGCCTGAGACTCCCATAGAATACTTTCTCATGAAAGGATGCTCATAATTACTTATAAATCCAGTGTAATTATTTTAATTTTTCATTAGGTTACTGCACCATTAGATTTTAATGCCTTCCTATATCCAAAATTCACTCATAATTAAACAAATACATCCCCACAGGGCCCAGGACGCTCATGCTTCTCATTTTAAAAGGCTCCGAAGCTTTCAAGTCCTGAAGTCCTTGTGTATAGTGTATATTTTAAGAGATTGTCTCATTTATTTTGACTGTGTCTATATTTTGTGATTGCTTATGCAGCATTTTCAACTTTAAAATTAATGTCAATGAATCCTTCTGAAATGCCAGCTGCCATCCCAGTTAAATCTTCAATAGACAAATTGCGTATATTTCATGTACTAGTTATTCTCTAAAAAGCTTCATCAAAGTGGCATTATGTCCTGTCTTACAAGTGTGTTGAATTCTTTTTCTATCAAGGCAAAAAGACACCTTGGCATCTGGGACTCAGAAAGCATAAGTTTATTTTGTGTGCCTCTTCTGCCATTTTTTCTTATATACTTGAACATCAATAGTAGAATTGTGAGGAAGAATTTTATGTAATCTATACTGCCTTTACAATTTTTACAACACATTTTTCTCTATTATGGACCTCTGGTTAGAGCCATGCCTGCCTTCAACCACTTTGATTTTTTCCAGGCTCTATCTGGGTCATCAGCAACCAATCCCAGCCTGACCCATTTCTACTCATACCTAGAAATCTGTGCTAGATAGAAAAGTTCATCAGCACTCCAAAGTAAAGGTGCACACATCGCCATAACATACAGAGGCTAGCATTCTGTAATTTCCTGTTTGGAACAAAAGGAGGGAAAAGAATTGCAACTGCATTTTCCCTCTGCAGAAGCTCGAGGATGATTTGTAGTGGCAATTTTGGAGTTAAAGAGAAAGCAATTCCTTTGTAGTAAGAACAGAATGTAGGTGCTGAGGCAGGTGATGAGTGCCTCAAGACACAATAGCTGAGCACAGTCATTCTTGAAGTAATCCCATCACTCAGGGGACTGAGATAGAGAGTTGCCAGGAGTTAAATGGCAGACCTCACAGTGAGGTCCAGGGTAGCCTAGATTCTCAAGTGAGGCCATGACTTGAGCAAGAAAATAAACAAACCAAAAGATGTTAAGAATAAAGAAACTACCATGATTGGCCAGACTGAAAATAGGGATGGGAGCAGTGCAGGTCAATTTTAGAAGAATTTCCAATATGTGACAGAGAATGTGTTTGATATAAGTTCCTGGTTTTTATAAACTGTTTTCAGTGGTATTTTTCTTGATTATGAATCCTTAAAAATACTTTGACTAGTAAACATGAGGTTGTGGATTTCCTCCGAAAGAATAGCAATAACCGATGCTCTATGCTATGATCTAACCAATCACTTCGAAAGTAATTTCACCAGAACTTCTCCAGAATTTAATAAGTTCAACTTGCACTCTTGTATAGCAAATGAGACAACCAAGGTTAATTGCTGGAGCAGGAAACCAGGTATAGTTTGTTTGTTCCATGCTGTGAAAGCAGCACAGGAAATGGTCAGACTTGTTTGTCCTTTACCCGAGTGCTCACTACTTCCTTTTGACCATCTCCATTTCCTGACAGCACCGGAGGCATGTGGGCTGGATTTCTACTAGTTAGCATTTCCGGTTTTCTTACAAAACACAACATAGCCGAGAGCAACTTGGAGTAAGTTTTGATTAATGTTTCCAATGCACAGTACATTATTGGGGGAAATCCAGACAGGAACTCCAGTCAGAAACAGGAAGGCAAGAACTAAACCAGAAGGCATGGAGGAATGTATCCTACCGGTTTCCCGCTTTTTGGCTTTTACAACCTGTTTTCTCCTACAAGCTAGGACCTCTGGCCATGGAGTGGTACACTACCCACAGTGAGCTGGTCCTTCCCACATAAATGATTGATCAGGAAAATACTTAATGGGACTGTCTTACAGGTCAGTCTGACGGAGGCAATTTCCCATTAAAGGATCCCTCTTCCCAGGGGATCCGAGCTAGAGTTCACTTGACATAAAAGATAAGCATCAGGGAGATCCCTCATAACTGCCAGTACCTTCACCTGTCTGTTTTACTTCTTTATCAGGTAAAAGGTCAATGAATAATTTTTAAAGAAAAAAAACAAGTCTTTAATAATGAAAATGACCTACGTACTTTAAATGACCTGCATTGCAAACCTTATTTTAATATGAGTATCCAGTTATGTGCAGTATCAGCTTTACATTATCATAAATATAATCGTATTCATGCACATCGATTTGTTCATACACTACATGCAAGTTTAAAACCACATCTAATTGACAGACACATAATAGTATGTTGAGTTATGACATAGACTCTGGTTGCCGACTACTCAGGTTTATATTCTTATTTATCATACTCTATCTATATGATTTTGGGCACATTTCTTATATACAGTGTTTTTGTGTGTGTGTGTGTGATCTGAAATATAGAATGTGGATGATAATTGAGTTTCTCCGAGAGACTCAGTAGGGGGTGAATAAGTAATATATATTATAGTATGGATTAAACTATTTACATATGTATGTATATTATAAAAGAGATTAACTGAGTAATAAAATAACATGTATATGTGAGTGTTTGTATATGCACATGTCATTATCAGTATACTGAATACATGGCAAAGTTATACATTTTAAATATCTTTTGAGTCATTTATGACCAATGTTCTGTTGTGAAAGCAAGGCAGGGCTCAAGACAAGGCACCAATTGTTATATTTTGAAATATAAATCAATCATTGAGTTTCATGCCTTTGGTTATATGTAATAATATATGTTTGCATAGTTATTAAAGAACTGACGCACAGTAATTTACCACATAGGAAGGATTTGTGATTGTACATATTTATTTAAATGAATAGAGTCAATACAATATTTCCTTCCTTTGTAGTGGAGGATGACCTGGAAGTTTTAATTCATTGGCTATCCAGTAGTTATGTGTATGTGCCACATGGGATTTCTGAATATATAATTAATGGCAAATTTCAATAGTATCTAATAAATAATTTAGTATTTAATAGATAATGTGGTTTCCAACAATTAAATCATCTCAACTTGAATGCATGTTAAAGTGTTCCTCTAATATTTCTAATCTTTTACTATTGAGGATAAACTTACGTAATTGCAAATTTCATTCTTTTATGAATAAGCAATCTTTATCATATACACAGCAAATATTATAATTTAGGATATTTTAAATGCTAGTAATACACTAATGTAAATGAATATTAACTTGTTCTTTACTAAATTAATAAGTAGAAAATATATTCTCAAGATACTAAAGAATTAAAAAGACTTAGGATGACTATTCTTGCTCATCCATTATGAGATTAAAATAGGAATTCTAAAGATCCAAAAACCATATTATTACATGGAAATTTTCAAATAAAAAAACAAATTTCAATGTTCCTATTTTTAAAAAGTTAACAATGGACAAAAATACCCATATCTATATCTGGTATGCATTTCAATAATGTATTATTCACAAATATGTAATTTGCCAAAATGTTTCTGCTATACAAACATGTAACAGAAGGACTGCTTTTATGGTTGCTTATCATTCTCATGCAAATGGCTCAGATGGCTTTAGATCACAACTCAGAGAGAAATAGTTTCCTCTGGAAAGACTTCTCTGTCAAAGACACTTCTCATTGTGCCTCCTGCCAGCAACTCCTCATATTGTCCTTTGAGTTTCAGGGTATCCTGTTAGATGAGAGCTGTCAGATTCCATTTATGCCGCACACAGAGATTTCTTCCCTAGTTTCAAATGAAAAAAAATGTGAATGTAGAAGAGATTAATTTTTCGACTTTAGTGGTAGGTAAACCCAGTGATAAGCAAGAGTATGAGAGAAAAGAAAATATGCACGGAGATAGGAGAGGGCAAAATTTTAGCTGACAGAATGCTTTGTATCTTGTGATAGCATAATGGAACTTTATACTACTTAATCAACATCTTGGGTAAATGTTATCAGTAGGATTCATGTTCACTACCAACTGGCCTGCTCTCTTCTTAGAGAACAAAGACACAGCAGCAAGTGTCACTGTTCCAAACAACTTTGTTAATATACAGTTTCTTTGAAATTTCATACAATTCTAGTATACTGAGAGGCTTTGACTCACAAAATACGCTTATGCAGCTAAACTTTTTAAGGCCCCCAGATCTGCACATAGGATCAATTGAGTCGTAGTTTGGAACTTACAGTTTTCTGCCTACTGAACATTCTCTGGGTGTCTGAACTTAGTTGTATTGTTGTTGGCTCACCTCTAAACCTCATACTGTTCCTCCCGTGAACAAGTAGTATACACGATAGATGACACCATGCATGTTAACCTTGTTTGATTCTCTAAGCCTAAAGAAAGCACATTTTTTCACTGCATAGGTTTTAAACCATATAGAAAAAGGTTTTGCTTTTTCACACTTTCTATGCCTATTTTTAATTTGTCTTTTACTCCATTTAGATTTATGATTAAAATGCAGCCTGTTGGGACCAACCACTGCAGTCAGCCAGGTCCCAGGAGAAGAGATAAGGAATAATAGATGGAGGAAAGTAATGGATGAATGAATCAGAGACAGTGGTTAGAGAATTTTCACGGACTGGTTACCCAGATGTTTCTTATTGATACATATTGCACAAAAAAGGGAAACTTGTGAATTAAAAAAATATACAAATCATATCATTTTTCCCCTGGACAATGTTACAAGTGCAGAGAGAATAGGTAGTACTGATCTCAAATCATTTTAGACAAAATAAGCATTTATGACATCTATTCCTCAGAAAAATATCTGAGTCAATTAAGGTGAATTCACAAGCCTTGGACATAGTGATTGAAGTACAACTTTTGAGTTGACCTAATTTAAAAGTTTGAAAGCTTTCTCAGGCTGCATTGTAACTTAATGATTGGCAAATTCTTATACATATATTAATTTATATAATATATATGTATGTATATATCACCAAACTTTATTTTAGGCAAGATAACATTTTAATATGTTTTTATTCTCTCTGGGCAATGTCCTATAGACTACATATAAGAGGAAGCCTGTCATCTGACGTGTTGCCAAATCTACTGTTTCTGAGTTTGTTTATGGGCAGGTGTGTCAAGAGAACTCTGGAGCTATCCAACTTGTTTTGCTTCTCACAATCTCAAATGGCAAGGAACACTCCAGGAAAAGGCCAGAGAAGGTTAACTCCTTGAGAATAGAAATAATTTTCTGGAAAATGAGACAATGAATCATAATGTAACATGTCTACCACAAGTGCAACACATAGAGATTGGAAGCCCCAAGCAAAAGCACCGAAGGTGAAGGCAGCATCCAGCTCGGCTTTGCCAGACTGTGTCAACAGCTGTGCTGGCTTAGTGACTGACTCACTTTCACAACGTTGCCAGCAGCCTAGATGCTAGACAGCTTCTCAAAGCCATGCTTTCCTCTATGGCCGAGGGATATATACCCATCAGAACCAGAGAGCCTCTCACAGATGTGTGATAGATACCTCCATTTGCCAGGTACTCTGCCTGTTGGGAGATGAAACCATAGGTCAGCAGATGAGTGCTCACATCTACAGCTGAGGGCCAGAGTTCAAGCCCCAGCACCACCCACATGAAAGTGTTCCTTCTGACCCTGTCAATTTTGATACATTTCCTTCCTTAATTTACTCATTTCTCTACTTTTTCTCTCACACACTCATTTTTGCTCTCATTGCTCCTTCATTCATTTCTTCTCTATTTATGTTTCTTGAATCATTTTCCCAGTACCTAAGATTCCACCTACTTGGACCATTCTAGTTTTAAAATGTATCCTGTCAAAAAAAAATGTATCCTGTCAGCAATCCTATCCCAAGAAGCACAATCACTCATCTAAATGATTGTATTCAGCCCCTTTTGCTTACTCTTTATAAATCAAACCCAACATTCTTCTAAAATATGGATTGGATTGTTGTCAGGTAAAAGCATAGTACATGTCCTTTATTACACACAAGTGGATAAATGCATACACTCACTCACGCATGCACAAACTCTCTCTCCCTCTCTCACACCCATGCACACATGAACACATGCACGTACATGCGTGCACGCACGCACAGACACACACACACAGACACACACACACTGTTTGCAGCAGAGAGAAATATTGTTTCCTTATGTAAGATACCCATAAGATATTCATACTCTTTACTATGACAACAAAGTCCTAGCTCAGTATCAGTCTGATTATCTTGTTCTTAATCAACTCTAGTTCTCCTACCTCCAGGCTTTGCCAGCAACCCAGGCTCGCACAAAGTTGGACACCAAAATCCATCCTCGTTAAGACTCTGGAGAGATTACTTTCATCCCATAAAACTGCTGCTCTATTCTTTTCTAGCCTCAAGAATTAATTCTAAAGTTAGTTTTTTGATAAGTTCATTTTAGACCTTTTTATCTTCAAACTAAAAGCATCAGCATTTACACCTTCCCTTTCCTTTGATATTCTATGTGAATTGCTAACAACAAAATACATTGTTTTTTTCTTATTCGACCTTAGCACTCTACAAAAATATTTGCTCCATTCCCTTTTCTCTGTATCATATACCTCTTCTTCCATTATCCCTCCCTCACCACCATGCCACATTGTTTTTGGTAAAATCCAAAGGCCTGCCCTATATATCCACATACCTGTTCCCTCTCTTTGGGGAATCTTCACTCTTCAACAAATTATCCCCTGGCTACAACTTAGCACTGTGTAACAGTGAACGTGGTTTGCTATTTACACGAGGTAAGATTTTAGTATAATTTCAAAACTAAATCTATAGGTTAAAAGGACAACCGTCAGGACAGTGAGATTGCTAAGTAGGTAAAGACACTTGCTACTAATCTTAACTACCCATATTCGAACCCAGGATCCACCTGCTGAAATGGGGCACTAACTTCTGAAAGTATTCCTCAATCACATTGCACTATACAGGACTTCTTCTAAATAAGTAAATATACATACATACATACATACATACATACATACATATATACATACATACGAACAGAAATACAGACATATACATACGTATATATATGCATATATATACACACACATATGTTTGGGTGAATATATTCACACACAAATATATACATACATACATAAAACCATATATACATGCATATATATACATACAAAAATAAATAGTAAGTCAATAAATTAATGTAAATAAAGAAGATATATTATGAAGGTTTCCTATCAAGGATATCTGAAGGATAGTACACAGTTTTAATAAAATAAATAAATAAATATAAATGATAAATTAATTTAATCTTCCATATATGAAATACATCAAAGTATTTATATTTGAGAAAAAATAATTTACCTTAAACACAGGAGAATGTTTATCTCTCGATAACTTAATTACTTAGTAAAATTGTACAGTTATGTGTAGAGCAATGCCTTCAATAAGCTCAAAAGTCAATCCACGTTAATCTTTACCTACCCAAAACTTCAATTGCTAACTTTAGAAATATATAATTAAATTTTAAAAAGTATCACACATTTGTGACAAGAGTTCAGCAAAGACCTGTTAAACAATCAAACAGTAACTTCTATCCTCTGGAAACACAATCCATTCCTCTTCCCAAAAGAGCTTTGTTTTATGCAATAGAACACCTTGAAAAGATTCATCAATATTTCATTTCTAAGCCACAAAATTCCTGATCCTACTAGGATAATTTCCCCAAAACACCTCTCAAAATTGGGCCAATTACCTTACATTTTACTATTATCCACAGGAGCTGTGGGCACTTTGCTATTCACTATTTGGCTTAAATATTTCAGGAAGTTATCTAAAACCCCCAGGGCGAGTGTCATTTTTCTCCTCCATCAGAGAGCTCGGGAACATCCTCCCTAGTCATTCTTTGGTCATCTTGACACAGCCTTAATGCAAGACTCCAGAATAATGACAAATGATTTGTTTTCCTAAAGGAAACTGGTCAATTTTCAAATATTACCAGATAGGATTGCAAGAATTCGTGAGGAAGGACCATGAATATGTATCAGATCTTTAGTCAAAATTGTTTAATGGCTGTGTTCTCCTTCCCCTATCCCCTCAGCACAAACTGTGCAAGGGTAACATGCAAAAGAGAGTAGTAGGCACTACTCGCTCCCAGTCTTCAGGGTGCATTAAACCATGATCAATAAGCAACATGTGGTAAGATGTGAGGAACATATATTCTTAAGCATATGGTACACATATTGAATAATAACCTGTTAAGTTCTAGCACACCAAACTGATTTATATGATTCAGACAAGTGGCTTCAATTGAAGATAGGATGTATATAAAGTATAAGGTCTATGATTTACGATCCAGATACCAGCCCTCAGTAAGAGAGCTGGAGATATTCTCAAGCTTCCAGCCCTGTCTTCACAGTCATCCATTCATTAAGTCAAACATGCATGGGTAGCTCCTGGATTTTTCCTTTCCACCATTATGCCTCATTTGTTTTAGCCTATGTTGTCATTCTTCAGCCATTCTTTAGCCATTCCTCCTTACATACATTTGACCACTTTCACCTAAAATTCTTGGTATTTTTAGGTGACCATGGTAAAGCAGATGTGTGTGTGTGTGTGTGTGAGAGAGAGAGAGAGAGAGAATGAGAGAGAGAGCGAGAAAGAGAGATCAGAGTTTGTAAGGTTACGGGTGAACACATTGAGCACAGAATGCATAATCATAAAAGACTGCACTTCATATGGAAGAAAACTTCAATGTAGTCTTTAAATGGAAAGCGAGGTAGGCTACATCCTTATGAGAGGTAGCATTGTGCTGAGATTTTATTTTGAATTTGTGAGAATTTGACTTTGTATCCAAGGGGCTTCCATGGTAACAAATAGAATATATCATTTCCTGGTGATGTATAATTGACCTCTTGAAGCTTGGGGCCAAGGATAAAATATGTTTCAAAAATATAAGTTTAATTATTGATATTGCAGAATCTATTGCACAATTATCTATTATGCATTTATTTAAATTATACTAATATTTGCAGAGTTTTTATTTTACAAGGTAAAAAGCATTTTTTTTTTATAACTATGACCAACTGATAACATGACAAATACTAGTTATTCAACCCTGCAGGGGTAATACATTTGTCAAATGATTAAATACAATGCCTACAATTTTCTGATGGTTTAGTCATTACCAATATTTAAACCTAACGAAATCTTAGAAAAATTCTAAGGAAGAAAATTTCAACTTAAAAGCTTTAGTAATTACTATCAACACCTTTCTACCAGCAATTTGTAACTAAAGATGACAGTCATCTCTATAAAAATCGAAGCTCTATTAAAAAATAAAATCTTAATAGCTAAAAACAGCTAAGTCAAATGGAACATCTCAACATTTAAAAGGGATAACTGACAGTTTTTCTCCCAGAAAGCCATATAAAATCAGGTTTGTCTTGTAGTCAACAAAATATAAGTATTAACGTAAATGAGTGAATAATAGACTAATAGAAATATGCAGTAGAATTATTAAAATTTTAGTATACTATATAATTTGTATTTTTATTTAAAAATGATTATATATGAAAGTATATGATGATATGAGTTTGGGGGGTAGATCAATAATAGAGAACTTACCTAAAAAGGAAAGACCCTGAGTTCTGTCCTAAGCATTGATATTCACTCGCACTTGTACATTATCTAAGAATGTCTCCCACATGTGCTCACCATCTCTTCTTAAGACACTTAATGACATCTGCAAAGAACAGTTCTACAAAATGAAGTAACTTTCTCTTGACACAGAAATTAGCACAGATATATCTTCAAGCCATTACAATGACTAAACATTAAGAATAAAACAAAAATGTTATTGCACTCTGAGGTACATCGAACAGCTCTCAGAACTGGAAACTATTTAATTCCAGGGACACATTGAATTTTGAAGAAGTGGTTGAGCTAAAGTTTTGATGGAGAACAATTATCCTGGATTACGTAGACAGACAAAAACCTGGACAAGGGAAATGTTTCCAGTTCTTCCGGGCAAAACCTTTTTGATCTTGCTCCACAAAAGTGACTATACAGAATTTAATAAGTGTTTTAATTACTGTCATTTAATAACTGTTAAAACAAAAATTGTATATTTTCTCTTTTCACTGTTTGTGAAAGTAGAGTAGGAAACTAACACAGCATGCATCTTGACTTGATGCTTGTGGGAAAGAATGGAGCAACAACTCCAGCGTGCTTCTTTATTTTCCACCATGTCTACTGAAACTCTGTCTCTTACTGAACTTGACACCATTTCACATAAACTGACTGACCAGAACGCTCTCAGGATATACCTGTTTCCACATTTTATCCCACCACATGCACACACATAATGCTAGAGTAAATGTACTCACTTCCGTGCACCAAGGTTTATGAAGGTTTTGTGACCTGGAATAGAGTCCTCTCACTTTCCTAGGAAGCATTCTTTCTCCCTGAGCTATTTTCCAACATGCTGACCCTAATAGTTTCCAATTTTGTGTCTTCCTGAGATTGCTGAGTTTTCAGACAAATGGGTCTCGGCATGAGATCTGTTTCTTGTGCCGTTTCCATCTGATTATTCATTGGATCCCTTTCTGGTTTGCTTGTTCCTGTCCTACTTTATTCTATTTTACTTTATTACCATAGCTTAGATGATTCTCTGTTCTACAAGGAGAGACAGAAAAGAGGTATATTTAAATGGAAGAGAGGGGAAAAGAAACTGGGAGGAGTGAAGGGTAACCAGGATATATTGTATAATTAAAAATAAAATACTCCTCACACCAGTGAGAATGGCTAAGATCAAAAACTCAGGTGACAGCAGATGCTGGCGAGGATGTGGAGAAAGAGGAACACTCCTCCATTGTTGGTGGGATTGCAGACTGGTACAACCATTCTGGAAATCAGTCTGGAGGATCCTCAGAAAATTGGACATTGAACTACCTGAGAATCCAGCTATACCTCTCTTGGGCATATACCCAAAAGATGCCCCAACATATAACAAAGACACGTGCTCCACTATGTTCATAGCAGCCTTATTTATAATAGCCAGAAGTTGG
The DNA here is from genome assembly GCF_021556685.1 of Rattus norvegicus. NCBI lineage: Eukaryota > Metazoa > Chordata > Mammalia > Rodentia > Muridae > Rattus > Rattus norvegicus. The sequence continues at coordinate 32,789,990 of NC_141549.1, forward strand.
AAATCACCCAGATGCCCTTCAACAGAGGAATGGATACAGAAAATGTGGTACATCTACACAATGGAATATTACTCAGCTATCAAAAACAATGACTTTATGAAATTCATAGGCAAATGGTTGGAACTGGAAAATATCCTGAGTGAGCTAACCCAATCACAGAAAAACACACATGGTATGCACTCATTGATAAGTGGCTGTTAGCCCAAATGCTTCAACTACCCTAGATGCCCAGAACACAGGAAACTCAAGAAGGATGACCAAAATACGAATGCTTCACTCCTTCTTTAAAAGGAGAATAAGAATACCCTTGGGAGGGAATAGGGAGGCAAAGTGTAGAACAGAGGCAGAAGGAACACCCATTCAGAGCCTGCCCCACATGTGGCCCATACATATACAGCCACCAAGCTAAATAAGATGTATGAAGCAAAGAAGTGCAAGCCGATGGGAACCGGATGTAGATCTCTCCTGAGAGACACAGACAGAATACAGCAAATACATAGGCGAATGCCAGCAGCAAACCACTGAACTGAGAACAGGACCCCCGTTGAAGGAATCAGAGAAAGGACTGGAGGAGCTTGAAGGGGCTCGAGACTCCATGTGAACAACAATGACAAGCAACCAGAACTTCCAGGGACTAAGCCACTACCTAAAGACTATACATGGACTGACCCTGGACTCTGACCTCATAGGTAGCAATGAATAGCTTAGTAAGAGCACCAGTGGAAGGGGAAGCCCTTGGTCCTGCCAAGATTGGACCCCCAGTGAACGTGATTTTTGGGGGGAGGAGAACAGTCATAGAGAAAGGGAGGGGGAGGGGCTAGGGGGATGTTGGCCTGGAAACCAGGAAGGGGAGTAACAATCGAAATGTAAATAAGAAATACTCAAGTCAATAAAGATGGAAAAAAATACTAGACTTTCATAACAATGACATAAGCGACCAGCCATTAGCTTGAGAACAGGATCTTATAAAATGTGTCTTAGCTTACTCAGGCATGGCTCTATATGTTATGCTGTTGACCACCATACTAATTTCACTTAGGTTAGATTGGTTTTACATAATTAGAAATTATCAGCTTTTATTTTTTCCTTCTGGTTTAAATAATTCCGGTGTTTGATACTGCACAGTCATGGGCGAGGCACCCGAAAACCAAGCTCATTCATCCTTTCTCTCTCAGGCTCTGTTTGACACTGTCTATTTATAACTAGGAAATTAATTCAGATAATTAATTAAGACCACTCTATATTCCTGGCCAGTTAGTAAGTTTCAGGAAAATTTATTGTTCTAAAAAATATAATCAGTTAAAAAGTCAGACTATTAATATCTGCTCAATTTATTTATGCTTTAATTTATTTTGCTTACAGGCCATGGATATCATGTTCAAGATTTTATGGAATCTAGAACTCTGTGCCGTTAATATAAACAAATAAATAAATATCATCTGAGATGGTGGATCAATAGGAGGGAAGTCATTACTGAATTCATAGTCTGATCTCTTCAGTTAACTTCTAGCTACCACTATGTTCCATTTACATTTCATTTTTAAAATATAGTTAATATCTTTGATACAGTGAGATTTTTTGTTTATCGCATTCATATGTCATGAGCCAAAATTTTAATTCGGGAATTAAAATCTTTGCTCAAAGTTAATCAAAAACAAAATATATTCATAATTGAAGTTTATCATTTCTTAAAAAATATTATTGCTACTTGTGCTCCACCATTCTTACTACAGCACTGTCTTAGCTCCATTGTATTACGTTTCCTTTGAAAGAGTTTTTAAACTTCAAGTATATATCTATGAAAAAACTTGATTTTACTGGTTTTATGATTGTTTTACATTCAAACATCATTGATGTTTCCTAGTACTTTAGTTAACACTATTTAATACCATAGTCCTAGATCTGCTTATAGTTTCCATAATCATGAATTCAAAAAGAATTGCCCCAATGCTCACTTTGACCTTCTACTTATGTGAAAATATCATAAAATACATCCAGGTATTATTGTTCTCTTAAATTTATATGAATATGTAATATTTAATTTTAGTAACTGCCTTTTTTCACAAAATAGTAAATGATAGATAGGTGGACCCCATTTCTTTTTATTTTTGAGATGATATTATTAAAATGTTTCCTTTCTCATTTTCCCTCCAAACACTTTCCTATATACCCCCTCAGCTCTCCTTCAAATTTATGCCCCTCTTTTCACTAATTTTTACTTATAAAAATTTTTACTTATAAAAAACATAAAAATTTATGGGGAAGCCCTTGGTCCTGCCAAGGTTGGACCCCCAGTGTAGGGGATTGTTGAGGGAGGCGGTAAGTGGGTCTGGATGGTGAAAGGAACACCCTTAGAGAGGAGGAGGGCGAGGTATTAGGGGGCTGATAGACAGGAAACCGGGAAAGGGAATAACATTTGAAATGTAAATAAGAAATACCCAATTTAATGAAAATCGAAAAAATTTTATATGTAAGATATTTCTTGTTATAAGATTTAACTTCTCTTTTCATTAAAAATACTATATTTAGAAATATATAAAAATGTGAAAATATTGTGATTTAAGATTTAATACATTGAAAAAAGTAATACCCATTTAATCTTATATCAAAAAAGCAAATGAATAAATAAAACAAAAAACTTGAGATTTTAACAATTTAAGGGAATTTTGATCAACTTCTCCCATATTGCCCTGTAGAAGTGGAGTTCATTTATCTTAGCTTTTTTTTTTTCTATTTCTTTTTCTCTTTTTTGGAGCTGGGGACCGAACCTAGGCAAGAGCTCTACCACTGAGCTAAATCCCCAACCCCTATCTTAACTTTTAATAGACATTTTATTACTACCTTACTATATGAGACATCTAATTAGAATGGACTAAAATTTCATAATTAAGCAAGTACCTGACATGTAGGTAGAATGTTTTGGTTTCTCTAATTACTGTATAAATTTGTAGATCAACATATGATGTTGGAACGATCAGATGTAACTCACACATCTACAACAACACTCCTGTTCTCAAGACTCAGAATATTACAGAAGGGGAGATGGAAAAATTGTAAAGTCCAAATGATCAGAAAATCTACCATTAGATTGTGTCGTTTAGAGAAGACAGGGAGGCTTCAGACTTGACTCTTCAACAATATGGATCCCTAAAGAGGACCTGAACAATGACAATATCTATAGATTTGCTGTCATAGGAACATGATATCCCATCCGTATGAACAACAGTCAACTAAGGAATGCAAGAGAGAGAGAACAGTTTTTACCAGATATGAGTCCGTAAGACGTGATCTAGTCCTAAGCAGCCAGCCCTAAAACTATACACATACACTAAAAAGAGTCAGCATGTTATACTTAAAAACATATGAATTTATACATAGATATAACAATAACAATTAAAAAGAATGCATGATTTTGTCAGGGAGTGTGCGTGTGGCTGGGGTTACGTGGAGGTGGTGGAGGAAGAGATGGAAGGGGCAATTTAATTATACGTTAATAAAATGATGACTAGGATATTAATGGATACCTGCTATGAATTATTTCTATTTACTTATATTGAAGGTAAAACGGGGGTGGCAATAAGAGTTTTTAAACTAAAATGATCAAATTAAAGCTTCTCAACTCAGAACCGATTCACCTTTTCACAAGCACTTTTGCATTTGTGATACGTTCTATAATTCCACAATTCATTTTGTAAAACCAATTCCATCTAATGTTCCGAAAGCAATTCAAGTGATCTTTCCATTATTTCTCATACCACTCATCCCTCAGATAATCACTCTAAGTCACTGTGCCAATTCCATTAGCCAAGTTTTATATTACTAAAAAGCCTTCAAACGCAATTGTTTCTTTTCGCCAGATTTTGTGATACACAGGGGTTACAAAAACACTTTTCCCACTTTTCATGAATATACAAAAGTAGTCTTTATTACTTATCTCTTACTATTATTTTGGACTCTCCCTACGAAACCTGAAATTGTTTTAAACCATGATGAAATGAAACCTGCCACATTGTCATATAGCAAACAGCAGGGACACAGGTGGAAGGATTATGGCTCAGTCAGAAAATAAAGGTATCTTTTCCGAGACTGTAGACCTGTTTACTTTTATACTGGATAACACATTCAGTTGCTCGTAGACCTTCATATCCTAAATAATATCCTCCATTGACTCCATACAGATAATAAGTCTACTACAACGTATGGTGGGTGACAGTTTTAAATATTCTCAAAGATTAACTTTACTAAATTTTCAACATATTTACATTTAAAATACATTCTATAACTTACCAGTCTTTCATGTTCATAGCTTACATATACTTACACAAATTCATAGGAAGTAGCATCATTATTTATTCAAATGGTTCCTTATTTGCCCAACAATATATAATTAAAATATTTAAATGAAAGAGACCGGGTCACATTACTATTCCTTAATACAGAATAGGTTTTATTTTTAACCTTGAAGTATAATGTGAAAATTAAGAAGTATAAAGGAAGCACATGCATTTGCTGAATTTATTCACCTGTAACTATCTTGCTTTTTCTACTTCAGTTAATAATAGCCTGCATTCCCTACAGTAGTGCATAGAATCCAAATAATGTGTTTCATCTACCATAGCCACAGTAAAACACAAACATTTATAGCTTATACATCCTAGAATGAGTTTCAGTGCCATCTTTTCAATATGACTTGATGGGGTCTAATGACATGAGAGAAGGAGCAGAGGGTGTCGAGCCAGAATTGTGAGCTTGGATTTGAGTTCTGCTGTGTGCGGTCTGGAAAGCATAACAAGCTAGTTAACTATTCTCTGTTCCAGCTTCCAATTTGCAAAATGGTTTAGCAGGGATATTAAACTTTAGCAGATGGTTTGAGCTTGAGATGAAGTCAAGCATATGAAGTACATGGGAAACATGTATTTATAATTTTACAGTCTATTGGTCATTTTTATCCCCATATTGTACAATAATAGAGTGAGTAGATTGTTTCTCAAGTTATTAAGATGGAAAAACTCTGTAGGAGACACTGTCAAAATCTTAGAAACAAAAATAGGGGAAATATGAAATGTTCTGAGGCTCATAATGGCAAAATCAAGACCAAAATTTATTTAATCTGAAATTTTTTAATAATTTCACTTCAAAGAAGTAGCAGGCATGATGGAAATAAAAAGAATTGTTAAATAGATAATATTTAACTAAACTGAAAAGGTATTCGGATAGCCCTACCTAATTCCTGATTTCAATGGAATCCCGTTGAGGTTTTCTCCATTTAAAATAACGTTTGCTATAGGTTTGTGATATGGTGTCTTTACTGCATTGAGATATGTTCTCTTCAGTCCTATTCCCTCTAGAACTTTTATCATAAAGGTATGCTGCATTTTTCAAACACGTTTGCTTCTATTGAGATGATCATGTCACTTTTATATTTATATCAATTTATATAATCTAGTATCTATGTTGACTTCCTTAAATAGACCCATACCAACATCTCCAAGATAAACAAATATGATCAGGGTGGAGAGTCATTTGACTATAGCTTTTTATCAAGCATGTAAAAATTTTATTGAGGGTTTAAAGATCAACTTATTTCTCTACTTTGCTGTTGTTCTGTAAATCTTGAAATGATTGAATTTATACTCACTGAGAAGGTTAGAAAGGTGTGTGGATAAGAGTAATGGCAGCCATCAGACAATGTTGAGACAACCAATATCCTAACAAAACCAAGTAACTTTCTCTGATTACTAAATCCAGAGGATGTTCTGTCCAGGAAACTTTCTGCAGTGCCCATGTATCTGAGGCTCTTCCCCACTTTCTCTTCTATTAGTTTCAGTGTATCTGGATTTATGTGGAGGTCCTTGATCCACTGGGAGTATACATGGAGCAACTCATGACTCAAGCCACATATGTAGCAAAGGATGGCCTTGTAGGCCTCAATGGGAGGAGAACTCCTTGGTCCTGTGAAGGCTGGATGCTCCAGTGTAGGGGAATGCCAGGGCAGGGAGGCAGGAGGAACTGGGTTTGGGTGGAAAGCACTATCACAGAAGCAAGGGGGGTAGGATGGAATAACAGGTTTCTGGAGGGGAAACCAGGAAAGGGGATATCGTTTGAAATGTAAATAAAGAAAATATCCATTGAGAGAAAAGAAAAAGGCATTCTGAAGATGCAAACATCCTGCACTCTTCTCCAAGTTAGGGCCCTATAGCTTGGTGAGGAGTCCAGATTAAAATATTCGCAAGAAGGTAATAACAAGAAAGATGACATAAGGTTGTAGTCAGAGAGAACCCCGCTTAACCACCTATGACCATTCATTCAAGCTATAGGAAAACATCCAGCAAACAAGTCAGGCCTTAAGCATGAGTCCCCGAGATAAGCTACTTTGAATTCTAAGTGATTTTTACTTTTCATTGTTTTTTAATCTTAAAAAAAGAAATGGAAAATGAGATAGAGGGTTTTTGATAATACACAGCACATAAACGGAAGGAAGTGTTTAAAAATAATTGTCGTGGCTATCGTCAACAAAATATAAAAACATTTTCCTTATGTAAAAGTTCCCAAAATAAAATGAGAAAACAAACAAACAAACAAACAAACAAACAACAACAACAACAACAACAACAAAAAACATAGTTCTAGAAGTACCACACATTTAGTGGAAAAGAAATCAGGACAAAAAGTATAAATTTTCCCCAAAATAATTCTCTGAAATGTGTCTTTTTACCGAAAAAATGAGGCCCCACACAAGGGTAGGAAACTTATCTAGAGCCAAACACTAATGCAGTTCTGACTAGATTCCAGCCAGGGAAGTAGGTAGGCTAACTGAAAGACGTTCACATCTCCTTCCTTTCCTTCTAATTGAATCCTTCCCCAGTCTCACAATCAGCTCTGTAGTGGACAACCTCCAGCAGTCTTCACGTTCTCTGACCCTACTCTGTCCTCATCTCCAAGTCATTACACAGATCTTCTCCTTCAACCTTCTTTTCCCATAATCATTGCCTTATCAAGTCTCCAATTCCAGGAAGCACTCCTGGGCAACCCACTAGCCAAACCTGCCATAGAACCTCGCAAGACACTAAAGCTTATAAGTTAGATCATCATTTTCCTTCTTCCCCTCCAAAGCCAATTCCCCAGTCTCATCCCTGACACAAGCCAACTATAGTGGCCTCTCCTTCCTATCTGCTGTGATTCTAAGGGAACTACACAGATTCTGATAAAACAACATTTTTCTTCTTGTTGTGGGGAGCCTCCCAGCCCATCCCATCTTTAAGTATAATTTTCCAATACCTAGAGGCACATTTAGCCCCCTAACAACCAGACCTAATAAGATCACTAAAATTCTCTATCAGGCAATGCACAGCCTCCACACCCTGCTAAGAATCAAAGACTGAAACAGAAACCAAGGAAATAAAATAGCCACCAAAGACAAAATATCAGCATCTGGAATGACAGTCACCCCAAATTCAGATGCCTTCAGATGTATGTGAAACCACAATACCAGTCAGAATAGTATTTCTCTTCTATGAAAGCATAAACATTGGAAGAAATCGATAAAACAATAGAAATTGGGAACTGGGAATAGAATCATTAAAGAACACAATGAAAGGGATAGTTGAAAATGAAAAGTTTAGAAACTTGAATAGTAATTTGGGGCGGGGGGAGCCTCAAAAACGGAATACAAGAGAAAGAAGGTGTTAAAGACAGAATTGGGGAAAGGAATATACTCAAGGAAAATGTTAAAATCTAAAAAATTCTAGGCATAAAACATCTCAGAAATATGGGCCACCGTGAAAACACCATAGCTAAGAAGAATGGAAATCCAGAAAAAAAATAAAACCATATCAAAGGCACAGAAAATTTTTAAGAAAATATTACAGGAAAAAAGTTCTAACCTAAAGAAAGATGTCTATAAAGGTACAAAAGCATAAAAACACCAAATTATTATTTTTAAAAACTCTGTAGAGATCCAATCTGGGTCCTTCGTCAGCATGTGATGTCTACCAAAGAGGGGACACCATAGATGATGGGAGTCTTTGGACCTGTTCCGGACCCTGTCACTGACTTTTTGGAAAAGTATGTCATTATCTTCTGTTGGTCATAAAGCCTAGGTGACAGATAGGATTTATAAACATTTCAGAAAAAGAGACAAAATGATATGGATAGAAAACAGAATTAAAAACTATAGCTACTATAGAATTCTGACCTCTTAATAGTATAAAGCAGAAAAACTCAACTAAATTAATACAAAGTAGGAAATCACCAACTGAATAATCATAATTTAAAAAAGAGTATACTGGTTTATACTATCCTATATGTAGCCTATATGTAGGAGAAACTTATATGCATTGGAGGAAAGACTGGGCTACATTATGACTTCTAGGCCAGCCTACAAAAGTAAAAGTAAAATAAGACATAATGAAAAATGGATAATTGTAAAAGAGAATAAAGGCAAGTAAATTGTAGAGTATTCATGTTTAAATGGATTACCTGGAACTCAGTACAACAGGCTAACATCATTGTTGAAGCATTATATAGTGAGTAACAGTCTCTTATTCCAGGGAAAATTTATTTTTAACACTGTCTAATATCACCCTGGCAAGAAGATGTCGATGAATGATTTTGATTTTATAAATAAAAAAATATTTCCTATCTAGAACACTTCAGACAATCCAAAGCTGAGAACTTCTTAAACATGTCAATCAAGTATGGGAAAGTGATGAGTATTTTCAGGCATATTATTTGAGCTTTTAATAGATTCTTCCCCAGGAATGAAGTAGAATATGTCCTGAAGCAATACACCTAGGTGAGAGACAACAACAAAATAAAGGATACTGGAGACTCACCCAGGAGGGAAGACAGAATACCGCCAGATGGATGTCAAGTGATATCCAAATGGCAGCTCTATAGAAAGCACAGTAAACTAGTGTAATAAGAATCCTTCTACAGGAAAACAGTGCATGACCTTAGCCAAATGAAAACAATTGATACTTATGTTCCCAGTAACTGAATACAGAAACACACACACACACACACACACACACACACACACATACACACACACACACACACACACAGACTAAAAATAAACACTATGACAGAATTAAACAGTTCTAACATACAAAGAAGGTTCTAGGTTGTCAGACTTGCAACATCAATATGGGAATTTTTTTTTTACAAAAACCTTTTTCAGAGTAAGGAAACTAAGCTGAAGGGAATAAAAAGCACACACACGGTTGACACCTCTGTCTCCTGCGCGGGATACGTGTCAGCCCGAGATCTCCGTAATAGATCTCCGTAATAAACCTTGCCTTTGCTTATTACAAAACACACACACACACACACATACACACACACACACACACACACACACACACTATCCGTAACTGACCTTATGAATTTGTAATGCAATTCTATCAGAAGTTACAGATAAAAAAAGTAATAGATGTGAAGGCCTGAGCAGGTGTATAATTATAAACTGAGAGATATGAATGGAAAATGGTCATTGCATAAAGTTATGCTTTGACCAGAAAAGGAAGGGCAGAGGTGGCCTCGTATAAATCATTTTCATTTAAGAGAACTAAATATAATGAAGCAGAGAGCAAAGCAGCAAAGGAGTGGACTGTGTAAAGAAACCTACCCTTGCTAATCACAGAAGGATCCGATGCACCATGGCACAGACTGACAGTGAAGAACTATCAACTTGCTGATTTATATAGAAATGTAGAGAAAGAAAAAGCCAGTAAAACTGTTACAAATTAAATTATAGTTGGGTAAGATGAACAGAGAGAGGCTGGAATTATAAGATTTCTTTAGAATCATGAGTAACTTTGGGGGGTCATATATGAAAGCTGCTTTTATAAATTATCAATAAGTTTATGAAAAGCAAATATATAGAGTAAATATATATAATAAATATATATAAACTATATAAGCATATATAAGCATTCATTAAATTCTTTCTCAAATTCCCGGAGAATAACTAGTAAACCCTAACATATAAAAGATGTTTATATTCTTACCTATTCATATGTATTGTGTAAAGGGGAGACTGGAAGACTGCCATTCCACAGAGCTTTATATACATTTCTAACTTCACAAATCTTTCTTCCAGTGAGATTATATTGTTCCTTAGGTTTTAAAAAATACACCTTATCTCATGCATAGTGAACAGTCCCTTTCCATTCAAAGAATCAAAACAAAACCTATCAAAAAAACTACTGCTTTTTATTGATTAAAATTCACATTTTTGCCTCTATGATATGGTAATGTGTAATATAATTGATTATGTCTTATAAGTGACAGCTGCTGGTTTTGGATAGTTTATAATTCCTAAATTTGGCAACCCCAATAATGTCTCTAGGAAGAGATCCCATGTGGATATTGATGGTTTTATGAGAAAACAGAGTGAACTGGAGATGTAAACTGTGTTTATTCAATTTTTCTTCGTGATACCCTATGTGTGCTATAGATTCTTCTGGCAAGAATGTTATCACCAGAATGATCTGTCAATTCCAGAAGTCTGAAGCACATGAACCTCAGTTATTAGCTAAAAATTGTCACCTAGATTGCTTCTCCAGTAATGGCCTTTGGAATATACATTGCTGTTATGCTTGAGGTGTTTCTAAAGTGTTTTTATACATGTGATTAAAATTATACCCTCATGATAATATATGACTTATAATATATAATATATAACATATAACATATAAACTATAACCTATAAACTATAACCTATAATATATAATATATAAATATATGCAGTTTTGTCACTACTTAGTAAATGATAGTTTCCTTTGAATATAGTGTTTTCATAGTAAAATATAATAGAATTATTTAAATCAGTTATTTCATTCAAATGTGCTAATATAAGTAATTATCAAGTATTACTTCAAGTTTATTTTGTTTATTTTTAATAAAATAGCAGAGTATAATTTATAGTTACTACCCTGAAGACTCTGAAATATTGATAGAAGACCAGTGTTTTCCCTGGATTACCGACTTAAAGAATCTTATCACACAATTTAAAGGTGCGTGTGACAAAGCATAGTAACCTGATTTTGATCCCTGTGACTCACAGGCTGGAGACAAAAGAAACTTGAGAGTTATCCTCTGCCCTCCACACAGATGCGATGGCATGCGTGCCACCCCACCTGAGGGAGTAAATAAATAAATAAATGTTTAAAATAAAAAAGAATGCCATATTTAAACTGTGAGTTACTCTAATTTCAGGGCAAAGAATGAAAGGATTCATGGCAGTAAGCAGAGATGGAGAAGCCTGAATGATCTGAGGAAAGTCAAGTATGGCTGAGGACATGCCAGGGGACAGAGTTTATTAAGTAGAATATTTAATAGTTTATTAAATGACCCGGCAGCATGTATAGGTTTAAAACCAACATGGCTGCCAGGGCAATAGAATATTAATGGTGTGGCCTCACTGGCTATGTCATCACAATCAGCTCCAGTCACTATCACTGATGTGTTGCTCAAAAGCATTCGGAATTGTTACTTATTTTTGTTGTCATGGTTTGAAACCTTAGAAGGAAGCTGGTGCAAGAATCTAGTGAATAGAGATCACAATGCTTTCAAGTATCTTAGAACGGATTGGGCAATTTTCCACGGTAGTCACTGGCCAATATGTCTACAATGATGTAACTGGAAACCCTTCGGTAAAGGACTAATTTAATATGTCCTACTTCTTCAGAGTTTATGAGGCGTGTAGTTGAAGACTTATGGAATTGCATAGCTAGTTCATTTACCCGATCATGTTTAATTATTATCCTATTTCTGGTTATCTTTTTACTGCAAGTGAAAGGAACACGATAGACTAAGTTCCCATCCCCTTAAATTCCCCGTGCATGTAAAGCCCTGGGTGAGCTAATTCGTTTATAGTCATTCTTGTGATTTTTAGACAAATGCCCCCCAACAATGTATGTATTTTAGTTCATATCTTGAGAACATTAAGCATATTATTTTTCATTGAATAAATTTTCTTTCTTGAACATGAAACTACATAAATTAATTTATTAATCTGGCAAAGACTATTAAAAGTAATTTATAAGACAAAGTCAACAAAGTAAAACTTTGGTCTGAAAAGCTGAAGAAAAATGATCTTTAGATATGATCTTCTAATGATCAGACCATCATTAGAAGAAACAAAGTTTATCAAAAATAATTAAAGCATGCTGTGTAATTGTCAGACTATCATGCCTCATTTGGGAGAAAACACTAACTCAAAAATGTTTTGAATTTCTTTTTAATACCAAAAAGGAGCTTGGATTTGGTATTTTAATTAAGTTCTCTGAGGATTAAAAATGAATATAAAAATTTTAGTCATAAAGAATTTGAGCCTGTGAAACGAAAAAACCAATAACTACTTCTTGGTTCAGAATTTCCTTGTAAATACAAATTCCATATCATGCAGGTTCCATCACAGTATTCAATCATTTCTCTGTGCTTCAAAGGTATGTTGTCTCTGATGATAACTTTCTTGGGGAGTGAAAAAACAAAGTCAGAATATCTTTCCACTCATGGTGAATATGTTTATTCTAAGGTGTTTTGTTTTCCTTTAAAATTCCCTGCTATAGAGTAGAGTTATTTTGTTAAAATGCACTATATTTCAAACAATCTATTATTCCTATCTTTATAAGGAAAAAACTACCAAAAGAAATATGTAAATGTAGTGATATCAATATACTTCAAGCTCCAGTTGTATTTTGAAAAGCTAGTTATATTTACTATTATAAATGAGGAACAAATTTATAAATAATTTGAAATGTAAACTTGCGAAGAAAGAATTTAAATAAGGTCTAAATGCTTCTCAGGATTGGGTCTGCCAGTGGATACCATTGTCATATCACCCAGGTACTGCTCTCGTACTTTTCTATGATTTGGTATGTTATAAAAAAAAAAAAGGACATATGACAGGATTTCTGTGAAATGCTAAACAATAGTAAATGATTTTGCCAAAACACGAATTTCAGAATTACTGTAATCATCCTCATTATTATATGCATTCATGAGAACACCAATTCTTCAAGGAATAGAAGGCTAATATTCAATATATACAAAGAACTCAAGAAGTTAGACTCCAGAGAACAAAATAATCCTATGAAAAATGGGATAGAGAGTTAAACAAGGAAATCTTAACTGAGGAATATCAAATGACCAAGAAGCACCTAAAGAAATGTGTTTCAACATCCTTAGCCATCAGAGAAATGTGGTTAACTTTTTTAAATTTTTAATTAGGTATATTTCTTTATTTACATTTCAAACATATTCCCCTTCCCGGTTTCCTGTCCATAAGCCCCCATCAAAACAACCCTGAGATTCCACCTCACACCAGTGAGAATGGCTAAGATCAAAAACTCAGGTGACAGCAGATGCTGGCGGGGATGTGGAGAAAGAGGAGCACTCCTCCATTGTTGGTGGGATTGCAGACTGGGACAACCATCTGGAGACCTAAGCTGGAATCTGACCTGCAATCACTTAAACATTTTGTCCTATACTTCACTTCTTTTTCTTCTTCTTTTTTTCTTTTTTGCTAAAGATAAAAATTGTATTTTTTAAATTATTTTATTTATTTACATTTCAAATGTTATCCCCTTTCCCAGTTTTTCCTCTACAAGCCCCCCTATCTTCCCCCTCTACCTCATGCCTCTATGGGGGTCTTCCCCCACCCACCACCCACTCCTGTCTCAGAGGCCTAACTTTCCCCTATTCTGGAACATCAAGCCTCCACAGTACCAAAGGGCTTTCCTCCCAGTGATGCCAGATAAGGGAATCCTCTGCTACATATCCAACTGGAGCCATTGTTACGCCCTGTGAACTCTTTGGTTTTTGGTTTAGTCCCTGGGAGCCTTGGGAGGGTCTGGTTGGCAAACACTGTTGTTTTTCCCATGAGTTCCTACAGTCCTTGACCAAATTTCCCCATTGGAGTCCCTGCAATCAACACAATGTTTGGCTGTTTACATCTACATCTGTATTGGTCCTGCTTTAGCAGAGTCTCTCAGGGAACATCTATACCAGGCTCCTGTCAGCAAACATTGTTTTTTATGATGAACTTTTTGAATTGTAATTCTTTTATTGGATTTTTATTTGCATTTTAAATGTTGTCCACTTTCTTGATTTCCCCTCCAAAAATCCACTATCTCCCCCTGCTTCTATGAGGGTGCTCCCCCACCAACCCACTCCCTACCACCTCCCCACCATAAAAGAACACACGTGGTATACATTCATTGACAAGTGGATATTAGCCCAAAAGCTTTTAATACTCAAGATACAATTCACAGACCATATGAAGTTCAAGAATGAAATCTTTCTGGGATATATGAAGATGACCCTAGTGAGAACTTCTAGTAATCGAGGTTACAGAACTAGAACTAGCCTTGTTCTATAGACAAGGTAAAATTCCAGGGGTGGTACTGAGTTATATTCCTTTAAGTTGTTAGCCAACAGTGTTCCTTGGAGATACCTAAACAACACAGGCTGATGATAGGATAGCCAGTTGCTCTCTGAAATTGACAACAGGGCCCCTAAATCCAGTACAGCTACTGAACAGAGAGATTGAGCTGGTGTGGTCATGGAGCTTCTACCTCTGTATTCTATTCTCTTTAGCATGGGAAGGGTATTGCACAAGTTATGGAAAGAGTAGTCTGGACACCAACCCAACTACAAGACCTTCCACCTACAATCTCTGCCTGCAGGATGTGCAGGGGCAATGAGGGAACAGAACTGTGGGAGAGGCCAACCAATGTTTTCTTTAACTTGAGAGCCAGTTGCCAACACGGATCCCCTATCCTATACAGCAGGATTCCCAGGAACAGGAGACTAGATGGACAGAAATCTATGGTAAAAACCAATGCAACAGGAAAAATATTATTTGAAATTATTTCTAATGACATTCTTCTATAGTCATAGATTGGTGCCTTATTTAGTTATCACTAGGGAGACTTCTGTAGCAGCAGATGGGAGCAGGTACAGAGAGACCCTCATCTAGATATTCTCTCTCTCTCTCTCTCTCTCTCTCTCTCTCTCTCTCTCTCTCCTTCCTAGTCACCACAAAATTCCTCTACCACATAGCTGCTATGCAATGCCTCACATAGGCCTAAAAACTATAGGACCAACCTACAATTGACAGAGACCTTTGAAATTATTAGCAAAATAAAAATTTCCTGTATATACTGTGGAAAGATCACCTAACCAAGACATTTCACCTAATTATTAATAGCTGATTTTCCTGACTGTTCAGTAACAGGTACCTAATGAGTATACGTGATAAGCACATCCTTTGACACATTAAAATCATTTATACTTTGATTAAACTTAAATTGTAGCTACTTTTCCAATCACTCTGCCCTTTAAATTTAAATAGAATATAGTCATCAGGAATGTTGACTGTTGAAAACAGAATATCCTAAAAGAGGACTTAAACTCTTTTTAATAAGTAGGAAATAGCATAAAATTAAAAATATGTGCTAACAAAATTTGATAATTTCATGTTTTCTTTAATATACTGATTCTGAAATCTTTTCAAACTATATTTTCAACATACTGTGAATACACAATTATACAAATAAAATCTGCTACGTATGGAAAATTTCTAACATTGAAATAAGGTAAAGCCTATTTCAATATTGTAAAAATTACTCCACTTGAAAATAATGTCTGTACTAGCTAATACTTAGTGATTACCAGCAGTGTTATATACTAAGCTAGGCTCTCTAAAGGTATTTAATTTCAGTTTCAATTTGGTCAATTTTATTCTAATTATACAATGAATATGATATCATACTAATTTGATAGAAGATGAATGCAATTTTAGGAAAATGGTATTATCTTGTCTGATGTTACCAACTCATACAAGGTTGGTTAGCAGTTCTGCACATGTTTGTATTGAAGTACAAAGCTCTTTTATAATGTCTAAGCTGAGGTTATGCCTGAACTATGAGGAAGTTGTCATGCCACACACTTAGCAATCAGATCTTCAAAACCGAAGTGGGGATTAAAATTACTCTGGTTACCTGGAGCAATGAGAGAATTGTTCCACCAGGTCTTGTCCTTTTCCTCAACTCCCTCTGCCTTGCTAAAAACATTAGATTACATTCTTAAGACTAGCTACCAAGTTCTATTCCCTTTTATGGCCAATTCCTCCTTCTGACGCAGACAAACAAGGTTCAGCTTCAAAGCATTGAAGTCCAGCCAACAAAAGCCCATTTTGACTCATCCAATTAGCATGCCCAATTAAAATTAAATACCTCATCCTAACTTAAGGTTTCCCCTTGTATCTTTATGAACCATCATTTTACTATGTGCCATGTCTGTATTCTTTCTATCTCCAGGCAGTCCTTTGTCCTCTGGGACAAATACTCCTTCCCCCTCTCCCGTGTCATCTTTCTCTTCTCTCTTATCTGTCTGTACAGGAGTGTTTCTCTCTTGTTCTCTGCCTTCTGTCCCTCTGGTGCAAATAAATCACCTGTGTGCCGAGAACTTTGTTTCGGGTATTCTGAGTTTCTTTTCAGAGATTAGTGGAAAACACATGCAAAGTAAGAAAAAATTTAGTTTGGCACCAACCAAAACCACATAGGCTCATGAATTTAGTAAATCATACCAATCACAGATTCTATGTTCTATTGTCCTCCCAGGAGAGATTTTCAAGTTAATAATAATTAATGATACATACAAACTCAATACCATTAAGGTTTAAGCATGCTAATCCTCTTCACTGACAATACTAGACACATTTCCGGTACGCAGGAGTAGCTATTGTTTCCTGCGGTGGAGGCATGGAGTATTGTTATCTTATTTTCATGGAAGTTTCACTTCAAAGCACTATCAACTAGAATGTCTAGAATCAGAGCAAACAGTATCCTTTTTGACTTTTCTTCATCAAAATGAGTGATGTTTTTCTAACATATGACCCATGTAAAGGAATTTTAATCTAGCAATATGGCTGCTCTGAAAAGGGATCACATCCAAAGCCTTTCTAGGTCTATGAGATCTGGCTGAAATGCAGACATGTCCTGGGTTACAGTATGAGCTAGCTGGAATACAGACACTCGTTTATTATACATCTTTAATACTGAACAATAAAATGTAAGGTTACTTTATAGAGAGAAGCAGCCATATTTGAACTGTAAATCTCAGGATGGGTAATCAAACATTCTTTCAAGGCCTGCTGTCTATGTTGGGATCAATGTCGAAGACCATGACGAAACAAAAGAATAATAGGTTTAAAATGAATATGCAGCAATAATGCGAAATAAGCATCTTTCTATCCTGTAGGAATCAAGGAAAAGAAACAATATGTCTAATATTCATAACAATTATTGGGGCTGTCATCCCCTCTATTTCTGTCACAGATCTTAAAAGATGATCAGAAGTAATAAAATCATTTGACTGGAAGTGACACAAAGACATTTGTTCAATCTCAATTTTGCTGCGTTTAGCTTAAAAAAACCTATTCATGCTTTGGGAAATTCAATAAAAACAGAAACAAAAATTTTCATTTCTGTGCTCACTCAAGGTTTAAAAAAATGTTTCAGGTATTGAGAGTAGGATAGCAAAATGTTCTTTCTATTGGTCTTAAGGCTAGAGAAATTTACAGCATGCAGGACAGCAATTATAAGATTTGATCATTTGACTACTTGCTGAAAGCTATTAGTATTTTGCAAAATAGATACCAGGATATCATGCTTTCAAAACCCCACTTTCATTCCTGACATTTTGGATTTGGGATCATGCGATAGAAAGGAGAATTCATTGTACTAAGGCTTTGCTTTCAAATTATGTTAGTCTTACACCAATCTACTAAAATATGTTAAAATGTCATCCACCTAGAACATGTCGATTGGCCTCATGACATGAATTTCTGTGATATATTTGCAAATATTGTACAAGTTGTGGTGAGATATTGCCATGCACCTAGTATTTTAAAGTAGGTAACATAGGTATCTCCAAAGGTGCACTAAGAATTTGGAAGAGTACATGTACATGACATAGGAAATACTGCTAAGTAGAATGCCAAATCTAGACACTTGAGTTATCTGAGTACACAATTTTCTAGGCATTACATCTAAGAAGACAAGAAATAAATCACAGATGTATCTAATTAGAATTATTAAGACCATTCAAAATTTTATCAGGGAAAATTACAGAACAAGACTATGGAATAGGTGATAAAACTGGCTGGTACAGATTTCACTGGTTTCAGCTGAAAGGTCTCATTGACAATGTTTTATAATTTTTCACAAATAGTGCAACAGTGGAAATGAGCTATGATTCTTAGAGCATTGTAGTTACCAATCCAGGAAAATTTACATATGGATATGACATTGTAGGTACCAATCGTGGATAGTACATACATGAATGTGACACTGCATTATTGTTTGTGGCCTAGGTAGTATGAACATCACTGTTGAAGCCAGGCCTTCAAAACCTGTCCTCTTCCGTGTTCGGTTGGACTAGCATATAAAATAAATAATGGATCAAAAAGTAGAATGAGAAGCAAGTGGGAAACCAAAAATAAAAAAGCGCAGTTACCTGTTATATAAAGGAACACTGCCTATATAAATAGGTTTAAGCTAACATTTTGGAGGAGTACATTTATTTTATTCTTTAATCTTTTTTTACAGTCTAGACTTTATCCCCCTCCCAGTCCACCCTCCTACTTCCACCCTCCCAGTTCCACATCCTACACACATCCCACCCCTGTCTCCAAGAGGATGTCTCCACCTCATTCCCTACTAACCAGACCTCCCCACTCCCTGGGGTCTCAAGTCTCTCCAAGGATAGGTGCATTTTCTCTGACTGAAACCAGACCCTAGAGTTCTCTGCTGTATATATGTTGGGGACCTCATATTCGCTGGTATATGCTGCCTAGCTGGTGGCTTAGTGTCTGAGAGATCTTGGGGATCCAGGTTAGTTGAGACTGCTTGTCTTCCTATAGGGTCACCGTCCACCTCAGCTTCTTCCAGCTTTTCCATAATTCAACCACAAGGGACATCAGCTTCTGACCATTGGTTGCATCTGAGTCTTTCAGTCTATTGGTCATAGAGGGCAGTCATAGTAAGCCTTAGTCTGCAACAGTAATAGTGTCAGGACCTGGGACCTCCCCCTGAGCTGGATCTCAATTTGGCCCTGTCACTGGACCTTCTTTTCCATAGTCCCTTCTCCATTTTTGTTCCTGCAGTTCTTTTAAACAGGAACATTTTTGGGTAAGTTTTTGATTGTGAGATGGCACAATCCACTTGATGCCCTGTCCTTTTTTTTCCTATAATTTTACAAATTTTTTAAGTTTAAATTTTTATTGGATATTTTTTATTTACATTTCAAATGTTATCCCCTTTCCCTTTTTCCCATCCATAAACTCCCTATCCCATCCTCCTCCCCCTTCTTTTATGAGGGTATTCCCACACAAAACCACACACCCCTTCCCACCTCCCTGCCCTGACATTCCCCTGCACTGGGGTCTCTAGCCTTGGCAGGACCAAGGGTTTCTCCTTTCACTAGTGCCCAACACGGACATCCTCTGCTATATATGCAGCTGGAACCCTGGGTCTGTCCATGTGTACTCTTTCGGGGGTGTATAAGACTCTGGGAGTTCTGGCTAATTGGTATTGTTCTTATGAGGTTGCAAGTTCCTTTAGCTCCTTCAGTTCTTTCTCTAACTTCTCCAGTGTAGATCTGTTCTCAGTTCAATGGTTGGCTGCTAGCATTAGGCTCTGTATTTGTCATGCTCTGCAAGAGTCCCTCAGGAGAGAACTATCTCAGGTTCCTGTCAGGATGCACTTCTTGGCATCAACAATATTTGCTGGGTTCTATGGCTGTATATATACAGGCTAGATCCCCAGATGGGGCAGGTTCTGAATGGCCATTCCTTCAGCCTCTGCTCCAAATTTTGTCTCCATATCTCCTCCTATGAATATTTTTGTTCCACCTTCTAAGGAGGACTGAAGCATCCACACTTTGGTTGTCCTTCTTCTTGAGCTTCATGTGGTCTATGGATTGTATCTTTGGTAATTCAAGCTTCTGGGATAATATCCACTATCAGGGATGGCATATGATGTGTGGCTTTTGTGACTGGGTTATCTCATTCAGTATATTTTCTAGTTTCAGACATTTGTCCATGAATTTCATGAAGTCATTGTTTTTGATAGCTGAGTAGTATTCCATTGTGAAGATGTACCACATTTTCTGTACCCATTCCTCTGTTGAAGGGCACATGGGTTCTTTCCAGCTTCTGGCTATTATAAATAAGGCTGCTATGAACATAGTGGAGCATGTGTCTTTGTTATATGTTGGAACATCTTTTGGGTGTATGTCCAGGAGAGGTATAGCTCAGTCCTCAGGTAGTGCAATGTCCAATGTTCTGAGGAATCTCCAGACTGATTTCCAGAGTGGTTGTACCAGCTTGCAATCCCACCAACAATGGAGGAGTGTTCCTCTTTCTCCACATCCTCGCCAGCATCTGTTTTCACCAAGATTTTCTCTTAGCCATTCTGACTGGTGTGAGGTGGAATCTCGGTGTTGTTTTGATTTGCATTTCCTTGATGACTAAGGATGATGAATATTTCTTTAGGTGCTTCTCCACCAATTGATATTCCACAGCTGAGAATTTTTTGTTTACCTCTGTACCCCATTTTTAATAGGGTTATTTGATTCTCTGGAGTCTAACTTCTTGAGTTCTTTATATATATATATATATATATATATATATATATATATATATATATATATATATATATTGAATATTAGCCCTTTATCGGTTTTAGGATTGGTAAAGAACTTTCCCCAATCTGTTGGTTGACATTTTGTCCTAGTGACAGTATCTTTTCCCTTACAGAAGCTTTGCAGTTTTATGAGGTCCCATTTGTCAATTCTTAACCTTAGAGTATAAGCCATTGGTGTTTTGTTCAGGAAAATTTCTACAGTGCCCATGTGTCTGAGGCTCTTCCCTACTTTTTCTTATATTAGTTAGAGTGGATCTGGTTTTATGTGGAGGTCCTTGATCCACTTGGACTTAAGCTTTGTACAGGGTGATAAGAATGGATCAATCTGCATTCTTCTACATGCTGACCTCCAGTTGAAGCAGCACCATTTGTTGAAAATGCTATCTTTTTTTTTTCCACTGGAGGGTGTTAGATTCTTTGTCAAATATCAAATGGTCATAGGAATGTGCATTTATTTTTGGGTCTTCAGTTCTATTCCACTGATCTACCTGTCTGTCTCTGTACCAATACCATACAGCTTTTATCACTATTTCCCTGTAATACAGCTTGAGGTCAGTGATCATGATTCCCCCAGAAGTTCTTATATTATTGAGGATAGTTTTTTGCTAGCCTGGGTTTTTTGTTATTCCAAATGAATTTGCAAATTGCCCTTTCTAACTCTATGAAGAATTGAGTTGGAATTTTGATGGGGATTACATTGAATCTATAGGTTGCTTTGGGCAAGATGACTATTTTTACAACATTAATCCTGCCAATCCATGAGCATGGGATATTGTTCCATCTTCTGAGATATTCTTTTTTTCAGAGACTTGAAGCTCTTGTCATACAGATCTTTCACTTGCTTGGTCAGAGTCACACGGAGGTATTTTCTGTTATGTATGACTATTAGGAAGGGTATCATTTCCCTAATTTCTTTCTCACCTTGCTTATCCTTTGAATAGAGTAAGGCTAATGATTTGTTTGAGTTAATTTTATACCCAGCCACTTTGCTTAAGCTGTTTATCGGGCTTAGTAGTTCTCTGGTGGATCTTGTGGCATCACTTAAGTATATGGTGGTAGAGTCTGCGAGTTACCTCTCCCCACTATTGAGTGTTTCATTTTATGTCCTTCCCTTTGAATCCTGAGAATCTCTCACCTCCCAGGTCTCTGGTACATTCTACAGGGTACCCCCACCTCCTACCTGCTGATGTCCATTTTTCCATTCTTTCTGCTGGCCCTCGGGGCTTCAGTCCTGCTCCCCCGATTCTTGTTCACATTGCTCTTTTCTCCTCCCTGATACATTTCCCATGGGGGTACAATTTTTTTATTAATCATTTTATTCATTTATATTTTAAATGGTATCACCTTTTCTGGTTACCCCTCCACAATCCCCCTCCCATCTCCCCTCTTGAATTTGTCATAATCTCATGGCATCTACAACACAGGGGGATTGAGGGTCAAATACAAAGCACTACAAAATACAATTTACAGGAAATCATTGGGTTTCCATCATATGTATGAGACACATACAAAAAAATTAAATAAAATCTGATTTGCTTAACAAATTTCATTCCAGAGCTCTACATAACTGATAATGTAGTAGACTGAACAGAAGAAATCAAATAGGGCAGCAGAAGTTAGAGACCATCTAATACTGTATGGAAAATATCTATGTTAATCATAGGTCCTGTACCATTAATAATTAATAAATTAGACCCATTTCAGACAGTACGATTTTAAAATCCCAGCGTAAAAACACATTTAACAATGTTCAGGGTTTTATTAAGAATTTTTATTTTGCTTTGTCTTCTAGCAGTAAGGATCAAACACAAAGCCTTAGTTTGATAAGTATACATGCTAACATACAACATGTCTCAAGCCTTGATATGAATTTCATAAAATATTTTATTTTTGACTTTAGCAAACTTTCAGTAATATTGGTAAACAAGTCACCCATCTAGAAAAAACATATGGGATAAACATAAAATTGTGAGATTCCCTTGTTTTAGCTTACCAAATATCAAATATAATTTGTTCTTTGTCATTAAAGAAAGCAAAAATAGGCTAGGACTAGATTCGCAAAAATGTATACTATGCGATTGGAAAACACAATGCAAAGTCTCCTCATTTATACAATTTCTGTCATAGCTGGAGTAACATTAAATATGTCAATATAAGTATATATGTGCATATATGTGAGTATACATACATGTACATATAAGCATGTAAGCATACACTATGGTTTGACATAAGTCTCCAGGAAAACTCTGATGGTTTTTAACTCTATTGCTTATGAACAGTTTTCCAATAATTGAAAAAGAGGCTATATCAAGCGTGGCAATGAGCGTGAATGCATTTTCACATTCTCAAGGAATGCAGTTGGGCGTCACCAGCTCATCAGTAATGATCTATCACACGACGTGCTTTCATTCTCCTGTGCAGTGCGGCTTTGTCAGAGTTTGTTGTTGCATTCAGGGGACCCCTTCCTTTGTCAGATACTATTCCATCTCGAACCAAGGAAATAGCCTTGGAGAATGTTTGAGAAGCAGAACCAACTCCTGAGGTACTTTCCTTGAGAATGAGATGTGTAATATTGATGAATCAAACTTAGAATCTAACAGTTTACTAAACATTTCCTCATGAACGTGAGTAGGTAATAAGTAAACAAATCGATATCCACTGAACCTAAATTAACATTTAACTCTTTATGTTAGCAATCATTTAAAGCATTTAAAGAGTGCATTTACGGTCACAGAGCGTCAGAACATTGTTGTGTTATTTCTGTGAGTTTTCCCTAAGAGGGAGAGAACAAGATAAAATGGACATTACTGCACATGGAAGTAAGAATGAACAAGTTAACAGGTTATATTTAATGAAAGATGAAAACTTGAAAGGAGATATTTTAGTGAAGTATGAATATTAAAACAAAGAGTGTGACGTTATTACCAGCATCCTGGATTAAGTCAAGCACAGGGCTTAAATCATCAACATGGGTTATACATGACTCCTCTGTAACCTGGCTAAAATGTTTAGCCTAATCAACATTTGAATTATCCACCTAAAAGCATAATGAAGTCTCATACAGCTGCTAAGAACATTTGAAAAATGCAATGCCTGTTAATGTTTATTGTCCTTACAATGCAACCTGAGGACAATTCTACTAATTGACATTTGTGATGGGATTCAGGAAAACTATTCTCAAGAAACATATCACACTGACACTTGAGAAAACAGAATTAGAGAGGCCTGCCTCATTTTTCTTTGTGCAGCTTCTGCTATTTCGTGTTCTTCATTAATGAACATCCTTCTTATATCCTTAAAGAAGGGACATCTCTAAGTACAAATACAGGTGAGCATGTTTGTTTAAGAAGAAGCAAAACTGAAAAATGAGGCTTGTTCATCACTTTCAACCATCAGTTGCTTTTAAGTAACATACATCGTTCCAACCATTTTTTTTTCAGGCTGGGTCTACATTTCTAAATCACACCTAACATGAAGAATGTATGGATTTCCCTGCTTCATCTGTGTCTTATTTTCAGAAAGTTCCATGAAGTATGAACTTCACCTCAATTAAGTGTACCTATTTTCTTTTATTAGTTATTTTCTTAAAAGACTTGTCCTTGAACATAGAATTTTCTAAGGAGGAAAGAAAAATTCTTATTCAACAGGCTGTGTGCTAAGCATTTCTCAACACATACTCCATCAGTCTTCCTAGTGCAGCACTCACTAACCTGGTGTGGTGAATTTTCAAAAATACAAGTTAGCGAAGCTGGTGTGGTGAAGAACAGCTGTAATTAAAGCGCTGGGGAGGTTATAACATGAGGGCTGGGAATGCAAGGTCACCATCAGCTATACACTGGTTTCAAGTTAGCTTGGGATACACTACAACGTGTCTCAAAAAAGATAGGGAAAAAAAGTGAGAAAGATGGAGAGAGAGGGACAGAGAGAGATAGAGACAAAGACAAAAGAGACAGAGACAGAGAGACATGGAGAGACAGACAGAGACAGAGTCAGAGAAAGGTTTAGATTAATTCACAGACAAAGACACAAAGAGAGAGATAAAAGACCTCTCTACAAAATAGTAAAGTTAGGGGCTTCTAGGTCTGGAGGAATGGTTACATAGTTAAGAGCCTAGATTTGTTCTGGCCACAGGATCTTGGTTCAATTCCCATCATCCACATGACAGTCTCAAATGTTAGTAATATCGGTCTTAGGGACCCTTTGCACTTTTCTGGTCTCATTTAACTAGCCTCTGTGAGGACACTACACCCTTACACACTTGGCTCATAAACTAACAGGTAGGTAACATTCCCATAACAAAATAGAGATGAACATATGTTAGGTGCTGGTGAGATGTCCCAGCTAAAGCATCACAAACGGTGAGGTTGGAGCTCCAATCCTGGGTATTCACAAAAAAAGCTGAGGAATCCTGGAATCCTGGCATCTGTGCTGAGCTCAGGTATTAGATAAGCAGATCCCTGAGAGCCAGCTGCCTAGCTACACTAGCAGAACCCTGGCTTCCATCAGTGACCTTGCCTCAGTCAATAAAAAGAAAGTGATTTAGAAAGACTCCTGCTGTATTCTCTGGCCTCCAAACACACATGAAAAGTATCGACGATGAAAACTTGAGCCATAGACTGAGAATTGAATATTTCCCTTGTACAGAAAGGCTCTTGCACACAGTGCTCTTGAGACTTGGCACTGTGTTCTTACTTAACCCATTTTTTTCTTAGAGGAAGGAATCACAACTGGGGAAAAAGAATAGGCACCAAGTGTGGATCAAAACGTGATCTACAGGAAACTCTCTGCCTGTCAAAACATGACAAATGTTAAGCAAAAGCTGATTTTTGTCATATAAATTTTTAAATGTGACAATCATTTTTAAAATAAAATATAAATATGCTTAATGTTAACATAATAAGTTCCAAGGAGGAGAAAATGTAGAAGTGTTGTGGAAAATAAAACTGGGAAGGGATCTTATATGTGTTGCCTGGAGACACATATTTTTATTTTTATCTTTGTTTATTTTTACCTTTGTTCATCATTAATACCTTTGAAGGAATGTAGAAAATCATTTAATATTTCATAAATATTTTCATATTTAATATTTTAAAGTAAATAATAAATCCATTTAATTAATTTATACTGAAACATTAAATTTATTAGTCTTTACTTCGTATTATGTATATAATTATATATATATTATGTAAACATCATTTTTGTATTAGTTCAATTGAAGTCTACAGCTTATAAATGAGATCTTTTCGTGGTGGCGGTGTTGGTATGCTTCTCTTTTCACTTATCAGCTGAACACAGTTGTCATAGATCTTTACCCAGTCATTTCTGGGAAAAGGTCATGAGAAAAACATTTTCTTTATGCTATACTGTCTTTTTTTTAAACGTTTTTTCTTTTAATTTTAAACATTCAAAACCAAACAGCATACTATAAAGAAAATAACGAAACTTTCCATGGATACCTATAATCCAGGCTCACAGAAATTCTGATTACACAGACTAAAAAGTAATTATAAACAACCACTCTGGTAAACAATTCAGCAATCTTATGCTTATTTTAGAGAAACTTAACACCTTAAGAAACTGAATCTTTCACAAGTAGGTCTGTCCTCTCTTAATACCTTCCCACCCAACCAAAAAAAAATCTATGAATCCAAATCTCCCACATATGAATCTGAGTCTCCCACAGAACCTATGAACATAGACTGCCCAGCAACTGTAGAAGGCCCAAGAACAGTCCAGTGAAAAAGCAACAAGAGAGACATCTACTCAGGCAAACGGAACATTCTGGCCATCAGAGAATCAGCAGTAATGATTGAGGATCCGCTTTAAGCTCATCAATATCTTCTTTAAAAACATATGTGGCAAGCTCTTCTAAATCACGCATATTCTCAAATAAAAATTATTTTTAGTGAATTATTCCTAAGCTTTAATTTCACCCATATTTTCCTTAGGTAATTTACAGGAATCTTAATCAAGAAATTAATCCATAGTCTACACAACCAATATTGTGAGAGTTTGAAGCTGATGCAAGAATAAAATCAAATTTCACATATGAAAATAGGCCTTTAGATGAAAATTATATTTGTATATGATAATAGTATTACTTACCTATAAGTGTAAGTAAAAAAACAGAATAATTCCATGTGTTCTGGAAGCCCCCAACCCTTAGAATTTAAACTAAAATTCTAACATTTTGATAAAATCTGTTGATCCATTTTACTCAGAATACCAAAACTCAAAAATGAAACAAATACTCAGTATTGTTGAACAAAACTACTCATACTTATCCAATGGATAATGTAAAATAATAACAAGCTATTTCTATGATAGACTAATTCTAATGTAATTTCATTTGTTTCTATATTATTGATTAGTAATAATGAACCATTGTTTCCTAGATATTATATTTTAAATTGCAATGCATTTCAACTGAAAATATATTCATGCTAAAATATAAAAATTTGAAATATATATATACACATATAAATAAACACAATAAGAATTATACTAAAGGATGACCTGTAGAATATAGTTGCACACTCTGAAAATATTATAGAATAACAAATATTGCAGTCATATAGTAGCATATTTTAAAAAATTCAAATAAATGCAAAGAAACAGCAATGTATGGTTGCCATAGGATCCCAGGTTTAATGTCAAGCTAGTCCTGAGCACTATGCCCTCTAGGCCACAGTACAAACCTGCCTCAAATAAAGAGTAAATACATCAATAACTTCAACTACATATTATAGACATGGTTTACATTAGCCTGAGGGAACATGCCATTGTATATTTTAAGATAAACTTAAGGGGTTTCTGGAAGCTATTCATAGTCAGTCAGGATGTTGAGGGTAAAAGAAAAGATGTATGTATTCTGCCATGATTTTTATCCA
The DNA here is from genome assembly GCF_021556685.1 of Rattus norvegicus. Taxonomy (NCBI): domain Eukaryota; kingdom Metazoa; phylum Chordata; class Mammalia; order Rodentia; family Muridae; genus Rattus; species Rattus norvegicus. The sequence goes on from NC_141549.1 coordinate 32,817,597, forward strand.
ATAAATGGCAATATTAGCGTAAGTAAAAAAAAATGAAAAGAGTAAGAATGCCAATTTTCAGAAATGGTCTTACGGAATTTTACACAGTTTCAATAAATCTTGGTGAAAAAGAAATGCACTGTAAGAGGGAAAATTGTTCCCCAGTCAACAATAGGAGGTGCAGAATTCTCAGTCACTGGTCTCTACGGAGAAGGAAATACTGGAAAATAATTGACACTATAAAAGTGTTTATATTTTTTTCCAAATCCAAAATTACTAGTCTTTAAAATACTCTATAAATCAAGAAATAGTATACATCTTAATAATATTCGGTCCAAAGCAGAATAATTTAGATATGAAATTTCCATTAAAAGTAGTAGGAAGTCCATTGTTATTGTGTTCTTCAATATAACAGAACTGAGGGATTCACAAAACCCTATAGACAGGAAGTTTTGACTACACACACCTCACTCAGGACGCTAACACTTTTTTCTTACTCTCTGAAGTGTTTGAAAAACTACAATTCTTTCTCTCTCTGGAGGACACTAAGAGGTAAACTGATCTGTCAAGGGAGCGCCGCTCCAAACTCTCTCTCAGGAGCAGGAAACCTTGAGATTCTTACCAGGCTGCCAAGAGTCTGCTTGCTCAATCTTTCCTACAGATTTTTCTACATTTTTTTGACTCTAGTTCTAAAAGCACCTGTAAGGCTTTTCAGCAATTAGTCCCTTGGGGACTGGTTAATCGGGTCCTGTCAGACAGTAATATTTATGACAATGGATGGTAAATGGCCTGTTGAAATGCAGCCCGCTAATCATTAATTTCACCACTCAGAGGGAGAATCACAGTTTATATATTTCCTTTGAAAGGTGTTAAAAATGTATGCATGGGATTCTAAAAACAGGTTTTAAAATACCCAAAGGTCTTTTTTGTTAACAAGATTGCATAGCAAACAAAAAAATTTATTTTGCCATATTTCATATATTTCTAACACAAAAATAGCTCCTTTCCATAATGGATTGCAATTAAAACATATTATGAAGGGCCCTGTATCTGAAACACTTTTTGAATGAAAAAGTTAAAGAAACTAATTTCTGGTAATTTTTTGCATTTATAGAGAACATTAACTTTCGTTGTGGCTTATTTTAACACATTTCTTTTTGTTGGTTCTTCTATCCTACCTCAGCCCTCCGACCTCCCTGTTGCTCTCTCCCTACAGTGGACTGTATGCTGCTCATGTCCCATGTGTCCTGTTACCCTGCAGCCATTTTAGACATCTTTCTGTATTGTCTCCTGAATACTTTTCTAATCTCAGACCATATGCCCACACTAGCATCCATATAGACACATACATAAGCATTTAAACCTAGTATATTAGAGAAATCATGTAGTATGTTTCGTGCTCTGTGTGGGTCACTACACTTATTACAATGTTTCTGTGAGTTTATGGACATCCCTTACTGACTGAAATGACCTTATAGATTCAGTGTTGTTTTATTTGCATTTTTATTGGTACACCTTGAATATATTAAATCATGAATATATTAAGTCACATTCTGTCTTTCCTTAAAGTAATCCCCTTTGACATCTTAATATTTTCTGTAGGTTTCTTCATTAAAAAGCAATAAAATTGGGTTATTAAATAATAAAAAGAATTAAGTCAATCATGTTCTTTTACATATATCTATGCATATATCTATATATCCATATGGAGCTACATATATGTTTACATATCTATAGTTCACAAATAGTCATAGTATTGAAATTTAAGATTTTTAAATATACGATTGGGTAGGGGGATGTTTTAGGAAATAAGATCCTTGCTATTGAGAAAACTGCTTGAATTTTATAATGCTTCCTTTAACGCCTAACATTATCAATTATTAAACATGAAATGAGGTTTAAAAGCAGAGTTTCTTTCTGTACTAATTCTACACAATTTTCTGGTGTCAATCCCCATCTTCTGGTTAAGAAACCTCCTCAAATTTGTCTTAAATCATCAAATGAGAGAGCACTGCATTTTCAATTACAATGAATAAGAAACTACCAAATACAAATAATTAAATCTCAATGTACAGGAATACGAGTCAAGCAACATGAAACATTATTTTCTAATAGCTATAACTTAGTTAAATTAAATCTAATAACAGAAGGACACTTTATTTGATTTGAACATTTCACTGAGGAAATTAAGTAGAGTAAAATTTGTTTCACTATCCAGTAATATAACAGAATTTATTTAACTTACCAAAAGTAGACTGTTTTAAAACTATAAGCATATACTAAGCATATAAACATATATAAGGTTTACAGCGGTAAGCATATAGGGCAAGCAGCTACACTCAGAAAATGTCTCTCCTGTTGGTTCCTTTAATGAAAATACAAATAGCATTACAAGTACAATAGTAGTATACATGAATTATGTTAGAAAAATGTCAACATTAAGTATATTCTTTTCAAAGGTTGTCTATTTCTGTAATGCCAATATTCTCATGGTTTCCTAAATAATTCAAATCTTAGCCTCTGAAGAGTTTGAATGTGCATTTGTGATTCTTCTCTACTTTGGTGCTTTCGTCAACTCCTTAATGTAATAAGTTCAAGCCTTCAAGACAACGGCGTAAGGGAAAGTATGACTCACCGGTGGAGAGTAACAATCAACTAATTCTTTTAAATATTCTGGAGCCATATGACCTGATACACCACTCAGTGTCACAAATATTTGAGTTAAGCCTTGGGATTCTTAAAAATCTCATGCTCAGACTGTAACTGTGCATTGTGGGTAAAATTATTGACATGCCAACATGAAGACCTGAGTTTTAAAACCCAGACCTTAACTCACATGCAGCCTACCGTGGCTGCACACACATCTCTTCGTTAATGAAATGGAAAACAGAGAAAGGAATTTACAATCCAGACAATCTGTCCTATGCAGCAACAAACAATACAGAACTTCGCATGTGTATGCACACACACACACACACACAGAGAGAGAGAGAGAGAGAGAGAGAAAGAGAGAGAGAGAGAGAGAGAGAGAGAGAGAGAGAGAGAGATGGGGGGTGAGGAGCGGGAGAGTGGCGGGAGACTCTACGTGTAAACTAAGTTAATATTTTAGAAAGGGATAGCGTATAGTAAATGGATGGCTCTGTGGTACTTGCTTTACAATCAAGAAGAATGGCGCTTGGATCTCTGTTTAACAATCCCAGTGTCCTAGTGGAGTAATGGCATATGCTTGAATACCAGCAGAGGCATATAATTCTCTGTGAGTTCAAGGTCAGTGCAGTCTACAGAGAGAGTTCCAGGACAACCAGGGCTTTATAAAAGAGAAATTTTGTCTTGAAAAAACAAACAAAACAAAATAAACATAAACACATAGAGCAAACAACAAAAAAACTACAACAGCAAAAACCTTTCCCCCTGTCCCAACATCTGTAATTGCTGCTTAGAAAGATCCAATGATTGCTTCTAGCCTCAATATTCATGCAAGAATTTGTGTGTCAGCCAACAAACACATGCACACACACACACACACACACACACACACATACACACACACAAATACGTAGAATAAATCTTAAAACAGTGACTTTTGCTTAAAAATGTTTTTATTCTATCAAGTTAAGCATTGAATACACAGAACATACTCCAATTAAGAATTCAATTATAATAAGATGAATTAAAGAGCTCATTAATATAACACAAAAATAAAAAGAAAGTAGGTTAGCTTCCATGAGTATCTGCAAAGTACTTATCTAAAGCTGAGTATCCATGCTCCAATGAGACAATAATATATCAAGAAGTACATGCGCTGTTAGGCCTAATCACAATTTTTTTCATCAGACAATTTTTTAGGATAACTAATATTTTCAGAAGATAGCAGTGTATGTGCTCAATAAGTGTTCCCATTTTCTCTAATGGGAACTTGAACACTTGAGAAACAGCACATATGAAATTAGAGGGATAAGAGGAAGAGTAGAAACTTTTTAAAAGCAGAAGCTGAGAACTTAAGAATGCACTAAATGTTATTAAAACCCAAGCAACCAGAGCTTCCAGAGACTAAGCCACTACCTAAAGACTATACATGGACTGACCCTGGACTCTGACCTCATAGGTAGCAATGAATATCCTAGTAAGAGCACCAGTGGAAGGGGAAGCCCTGGGTCCTGCTAAGACTGAACCCCCAGTGAACTAGATTGTTGGGGGGAGGGCGGCAATGGGGGGAGAATGGGGAGGGGAACACCCATAAGGAAGGGGAGGGGGAGGGATTAGGGGGATGTTTGCCCGGAAACCGGGAAAGGGAATAACACTCGAAATGTATATAAGAAATACTCAAGTTAATAAAAAAAAAAAACTGCCACAATTTGCTTTTATCTAATTTATCGTTAAAACCTCTGGTTTCTGTTCCTTAACACTAAGCCAGGTGGGTGCTCTCAAACATCTTTCCTATGAGTGAGTCTATTTCTTTTCTTTTATATGTTGACTAAATACAGAGCCACAGAAAATTCTCAAAATAAATTAAGAAAGAAAAAGAAAAGGAAGCTGATTTTTTTCTAGATAGCTGGAAAATCAATAGACAAGAATTGAATCTAGAAAGGGAACTCAAGATTTAATTTAGAGTTAAGAAGATAGGGAGTGAGGAGAATTCATCGGGATTCTGTGAAATAAAGAAGAAAAAAACCTAATGGGAAATCCAGATAAAGTCAGATGCCTATGGTGAGTCTCCAGGCTGTGAAATCTGTTCTGGCACCCTGGAATTTATCTATCAGTCAGTTCACAGAGGCAGTTACAGATTGACAAAGCAGGGGGCAGGTACAAGAGATGCTGCTCACTACCCAAAGTCTATCCATTTATAATCAGAATGTCTTTGTAAGGCAATTTTGTTGAACTCTGATCATTTAATATCTCCTCTGACAGAGTTGATACTGTAGTTTACATGAAGTTAAACGAAATCGCAAATTACTTCTTACATTCAATTATAAGACATTCACTTACTGAGAAAATCAAGGCACCTTTAACAAGAACACAGCTTCCCACATGATGTTTATACAAATTGACAACCAAATATTTCTATTTACTGAAATGGGATTTTTAAAGATTATTTCTTTTTTATATTTTTATTATGTATAGATGTCAGTTATTTGTAAATATGTCAGGAATTTAACGTCAATTTCTCCAAAATTGTCAGATCAGTTCATTAATAATGATAAAAGCTGAAATTTTATTGTATAAGGAAGGTTGTAGTCTAAAGCTTTTAATAAAACATATAGTATTAACATCAGGTATTAGGTCAATGATGAAATGCATAGACAACAGTGGTCCAATAAGAATATGTAGTAGAGGTACGAGGAAAAGATTCAATCAGAAAAGTTCTCACAAGGCAAATATGAGAACCCATATAAGAGTCTGGACACAGTGTCATGTGTCATTAACTGCAGGTCTGTTATATCAAGACAGAAAGGTCCATGACTCATTGGTTTGATAATCTAGTCAAATAGATGAAATCTAGGATTCTTGGAAGATGTTGTCAAAAAATAATAAAGGTAGATAAACAAGAAGATAGTAATGTCATTTTCTGGTCTTCATACATATAAGCACACATATGCATACACCCCCACATACACATAAACAAATTAAATACACTAAAGAGTAAAGAAAGCATCACCAATGTGATTTCTGAAACATGAGCCAAACAGGGATGCCACCATTTGACATGACAAACTGGGTAAAGAAAAACCCATTAGTCCTGATCGTAAAGAACTATAGGCAACTGAGACAAAAATGGGAAAAGGAGAAATGGCTTCTCCAGGGAAAAGCACACCAACTACCTGTCCAGTACCAACGCCCTGATAACATATACCATTCAATCCAGCATATTGACTGAACAGTTTATATTTGGAATATGTGTGTTTACGTACATGGAAATGCATGTAATAACACTTAGTGAAAAGAGACCATGAATTTGAAAGAGGGTAAGGAGTAGGTTTGTGAGAGATACTGGAGGCAGAGAATGGAAAGAGGAATGTAATTAATCTCAAAAATAAATAGAAAGTAAATACATTGCACAGCACACAATAAGAACATACCCATTACACATAGAGAGATTACACAGAGGAGTTAGGGAACTATTATATAATAATTTGTAACCATGCTAATGTTATACCAAGTAGATTTCTCAGTTGTATGTTATTATTTGGGGTTAAACAATCTCACTACATTGACAAGTGCAGAATGTATAGCACACAGAATTATGTGCAACGTGCAGTGCTACAAAATGGTAAATAACTATGCTGCTATAGTTTAAATAAGCTACATCTTATCATTTTGGATTACACTATTTTTTCTTTTCAATGGTGTTAATCATAAACAACACGCCCTTGGCTGGGAGCAGTCTCATAGATCATAACTATAAGGCTATTTCCTCAGTTCTTCTGGTGGTTGACTTAATTCTGTGGTTCTCTTTCTCATATCCTTAATCACAATAAGCTATGGCATGTATCTTATGTAGGTGTCTAGTAATCCATGCAATTTTGTTTCGTGATGGTGAACTCTGTTATGTTTATAGTGATGATATTTTCTCTCACAGAACACCTCTACAATGAAATCCAATAATCAAGAAACACAAGGCTTTGTGTGTGTGTAGTGTGTGTGTGTGTGTGTGTGTGTGTGTGTGTGTGTGTACCAATATCCACTGCACATAATAACATAAATAGAGAAAAGTTTAGAATTTCCGTTTTTTAAAGACTGAGAGTTCACAAAAAATTTCAGGTCATTTTGTAAGATTTCAGAGCTCATACTTATTCAAGGGATGGGTACTTTAAATATTTTTATATGTAAAATATGAAAAGCTTGAGAGAAGTACAAGAATAGATTATTGTCTATTATTTCTCTCTATTATTTACATTAATTGGAATGAGTAGAGATATAAATCTCATTTACTCATTAAGAGAAGATATTTGCAAGTCAAGTGAGTATTCCAGGTTTATGGTTCGCTTGCTGTGACTTATATTTTTATACCACACTACATTCCTTCTTCAAAATGAGATGAGCATAAATGTCCACAAAGCACGTCATTTCTATGCAGAAGTGTGGTGTTTCATCAATAAAATGGAAATATTTCTATCTCTGCTGTGCAATAAATTTTATTATTTTATTACATATGTTCCAATCACTGCTATTGTAACTTCTCAATATATATAAATAGCCAACATATTATTTCTCACACATTTTAAGCCCTTTAGCATTTTGTGGTTTTTCTTCATGGAATTTTCAGTCTATGTTTCTAATTACTTGTAAAGCACTTGTCTTCTCTTCTCTAGACCAATGTTCTTAATCTAAATGGTATTTATTAGATGTTAGAACTGGTGAATTCCCATGGCCTGTTAGGAATTCTTAAGTGACAAAAAGAGAAAACAACCTACTATAATATGAAGACTTTCCTTATCCATGCTTTTCAAGCTCAAAGCTTCTCTCTTTTAAAACAATCCCACTCAATACTTTTAATGATCTACAGTGTTATTTCAGACGTTGTAAGGAATTCTAACAATGAGGAACTCTGACTTCAAGGATCATAGAGTCAATTAAGAAAGATTGGCAGAGAGAGATGAAGAAGGGAAAACAGGTAGTGTAACTTGGGGGTGATAATCTAGAGTGAATGTTGGCAAGATGGAAGCGTGTTGGGATTCAGAGAGCCATAGAAGCCTGAGGAGTACAGGAAACAGCGATTGTTGGGATTCAGAGAGCCATAGAAGCCTGAGGAGTACAGGAAACAGCGATTGTTGGGATTCAGAGAGCCATAGAAGCCTGAGGAGTACAGGAAACAGCGATTGTTGGGATTCAGAGAGCCATAGAAGCCTGAGGAGTACAGGAAACAGCGATTGTTGGGATTCAGAGAGCCATAGAAGCCTGAGGAGTACAGGAAACAGCGATTGTTGGGATTCAGAGAGCCATAGAAGCCTGAGGAGTACAGGAAACAGCGATTGTTGGGATTCAGAGAGCCATAGAAGCCTGAGGAGTACAGGAAACAGCGATTGTTGGGATTCAGAGAGCCATAGAAGCCTGAGGAGTACAGGAAACAGCGATTGTTGGGATTCAGAGAGCCATAGAAGCCTGAGGAGTACAGGAAACAGCGATTGTTGGGATTCAGAGAGCCATAGAAGCCTGAGGAGTACAGGAAACAGCGATTGTTGGGATTCAGAGAGCCATAGAAGCCTGAGGAGTACAGGAAACAGCGATTGTTGGGATTCAGAGAGCCATAGAAGCCTGAGGAGTACAGGAAACAGCGATTGTTGGGATTCAGAGAGCCATAGAAGCCTGAGGAGTACAGGAAACAGCGATTGTTGGGATTCAGAGAGCCATAGAAGCCTGAGGAGTACAGGAAACAGCGATTGTTGGGATTCAGAGAGCCATAGAAGCCTGAGGAGTACAGGAAACAGCGATTGTTGGGATTCAGAGAGCCATAGAAGCCTGAGGAGTACAGGAAACAGCGATTGTTGGGATTCAGAGAGCCATAGAAGCCTGAGGAGTACAGGAAACAGCGATTGTTGGGATTCAGAGAGCCATAGAAGCCTGAGAAGTACAGGAAACAGCGATTGTTGGGATTCAGAGAGCCATAGAAGCCTGAGAAGTACAGGAAACAGCGATTGTTGGGATTCAGAGAGCCATAGAAGCTTGAGGAGTACAGGAAACAGCAATTGTGGATTACATCTCCATCTTCAGAATAGAAAAATAAACATGATTTCATCCCCATCAGAGTAGTAGCTGGAGCCAATTTTTAAGTGATTACAAATTAATAATGAATGTTTTTTCCGATTTTCACAATCACATTACATCTTGTGTTAAAGATTCTGATAGTGAGTTTTGGAGATATAAAAAAACCTCTGTTGATAAATTCTGTATAAAAAAATCTCAGCTCCCAATCCAAGTAAATATGCTACATGCCACTTTGCTGTTATTAGTGTTTATCACTTTATTTTCCCCAACTCCAATAAGTTGAGTATTTCATACACAAAAGCATTCCCCTTACCTCTCCTTTCAGCTCCTCATGTGCCCACACAACTACTCAAATTCATGACCCTTATTACTGTTTTATATATAAAACACAGAGAGGGTCACAGAAAATAGATAATAAGGACACAGGGAAAATATTGGTCTTGGCAAGCCAGATAAGCATTTTCTCCTTCATATTCCTTAGAAAAGACTGGTATTGGTGACACCTTATTTATAACTTCTATGCTCTAGAATTGAAAGACAATATATTTCTGTTCACTTAGTATATTTGTGTAAATTTTTATGCTGGCCCTCCCTCTGAAACAGTACAATAATATCAATGACAGCAAGGCTAATATAGTACTTTATCTTTAAAAAACTGATGCCAAATCCTGAGAAAGATACCAGTTTAAACAATACAAATGAGTGATTGGATTTCCAAGAAATCTTGGGCACTCACATCAGGGTGCAGACCCCCTGTTCTTCTGGAGACTGCTTAGGACAGCCCATTGTCTAGTTTTCTTGAGCCTAGTCTCCCTGATTCCTTTGATATGACCACCACCATCACTGTGACGATGGCTTCTAAACACAAACCGCCTTTTCTTTGATATTCCCACAGAAGCTGCATTATGATGACTTTATGACCACACTGAGAACATGAGATAATACCAGACAATTGTACAACCACAAAAATTGATCCCATCTGCCAACTTCTGCTTTCCAAACAAAGTAACATATGACATTTCTAGGATTATAAATGATCTTCTTTTGGGAAGCTTTTGTTTTGTTTTGTTTTGTTTTGTTTTGTTTTGTTTTTTGCCCTTCCTGCAGATGAACAGAATGATTACCATGGACAAGCAACTACGTAAGTACTTTTTATTAATTGTCTCCTTCGATATAGTCTCAACTATTCTGTGTAATGCACACAACTACATACTCGCTTTAGTGGATTATTTAAATTTTTGTATGTTCAATAAAGTCTTTGAACCAATTTTCTTAAAGTAGATATTTAAATGCTACATTTATTTTGATATGCATCTTTTATCCATATTTATACCTATTTACATAAGTGTATTTCCTGCCCATTTTATCTTTGGCATATCAGTTCAGGGTGTCCCATACCCAAACAAGTAAAGACGAAAGATCGAACAACATGAAGCCATCACTGTGTAGCAGCTACATAGTAAGATTGAGACTAGATGCCATGGAATAAAAACTGTCCAGAAGAAAGGAAGATGATTCTCAGACTCTACAAAAGAGTAGTAAGGGATGCTATGTCACTGTTTTAAAACTCTTTTGGATGGGCAGGATGCCAAGCAGGCAAGGACTATCGATGAAATTATAATTCTGTTTTACTTGGCATCAAGATGAACTGAATAGGAAAGCATTCCCCCAAGAGCAGAAATTGTAGTGTTTGTACCACAACAGAGACTGGTCCTCCTAAGAAAAAGTCCAGCGTTAGAGGCCAACAATAATCAGGCACTGAAGCTACATCACCTCTGCTGAAAAACCATAATGTGAACCGAACATTGACAAAGATTTTGTGAACAGAACTTTGTGTTCCTGTAGGTTAGTAAGCAGGTTCTATGAAGGAAAAAAGTGAGTCACATTGAAATGGTCCCATTTTTACACACGAGTGGATTAATTGAGGTGATATTTCAGCATTTTTAGTTTAAAGACAAGCAGAATAGTTTTAAAATATATTTTATAGTTACTGAAAATAAGTGATTAAAGGACTAAAAATCCAACAATGTAGTAAATTAAGGAAGGCCAGAATAAATCAGGATGACATTATCAAACATTTTTAGAACTGGAACACTCATATAAAAGAGAGCACTTTGTTTTTAAAAATATACACTTTGATGAATATTTAGATTATTTAAGAGTAGGTAAACAAAAACTTATTATAACAGAATTCAGAGATATGTAAATAATTGAGATTAATTACATTTATCTTAGGTATATTTAAATTTTTATTATTCATATTAAATCTAATATATACTGATTCATAATTATTTCATTAATTAAAGGAAGTCTTTAATTACAAACTATCCACTCGCACTTTTCAAATGAACACATTTGTTTCAAAAATTTTCCTTAATATTCCAGATTCATATCTAGATGGCCTCTGAAAGAAGAGCCTGATTATATGGCATAGATACTTCTAAATATATTTTTGAGTTTGATTCTTATTTCTGGGAACATTGGCTGTGAGGGAGAACAAGATCTAACTTACACAGTATGCTTTAGACTCTTTTCCAGATAATTTGATCAAAATGTTTCCATCTTTATATCTCTTCAGTTCTTTCCCATCTTCCCAAGGTGAAGAGACCTTCTATTACTGTGATGCTATGTAATTACTGAACAATGGGAAAGCATGCAGCAATGCCCGGCTCACAAATTATTTAACAAAAATCTCCTTTCCTTTCCCGATGATTCTTTGGGAGCTGGTATCATCTGCTTCATCCCTTTGTACATTGCAGTACTCATATCTTTTCCGTGGCTTCATCACTGGCAAATGAGTACTCCTTCAATATCATTTTTACTGTGTGATTTTTTTTTGTCCAGTAGAATGTAGACTCAGCTGACCTTGGTCCACGTCTGAGTAGAGTCAATGACACTATGTGATGTCAGTCATTTATTCCATGGTCATTGCAACGATTAGAACATGTTCTGCTGCTCCTTGCACAGAGAAAGGGATGGGAAGAAAATGAGTTCAACTACCTATCCACAGAATGACAATGAAGAGAGTCCCAGTCACAAAACCCTGAAAGCACCAAGCTCAGCCAAGCCACAGACATTTGCAGAGTAATAAATGGCCATTTTTAAAATTTTTTATAATATATTTCTTTACTTACATTTCAAATGTTATCCCCCTTCCTGGTTTCCTGTTCATAAGTCCCCATTCCTCCCCCACCCCCATACGGGTATTCCCCCTATATATCCCTCTTATTGCCCTCCCCCATATTCCCCTGTACTGAGGGTCCAACCTTGGCAAGAACAAGGGCTTTCCCTTCCACTGGTGCCCCAACAAGGCTATTCTCTGCTACATATGCAGTTGGAGCCCTGGGTCAGTCCATATATAGTCCTTCAGTAGTGGTTTAGTCCCTGGAATCTCTGGTTGGTTGGCATTGTTGTTTTTAAGCGGTTGCACACTCCTTCAACTCTTTCAATACTTCCTCTAATTCCATCCAAGGGTGTCTTATTCTCAGTATGGTGGTTTGCTGCTAGCCTTGACCTTTGTATTGGACATGCTCTGGATGGGTCTCTCAGGAGAAATCTATATCCAGTCCCCTTTCTACATGCATTTTTTAACTTCATCAATCTTACCTAGTTTTGATGGCTGTATATATATGGGACACATGTGTGTCAGATTCTGAATGGCCATTCCTTGAGTCTCTGCTCTAAACTTTGCTTCCATATCCCCTCCTATGAATATTTCCCCCTTTTTAGAAGGAGTGGGACAATCTGCATTTTGGTCATCCTTCTTCTTGAGCTTCCTGTGGTCTGTAGATTGAATCTTGGGTAATTTGAGCCTTTTGGCTAATATCCACTTACCAATGAGTACATACCAAGTATGTTTTTCTGTGATTGTGTAACCTCACTCAGGATGATATTTTACAGTTCTTTCCATTTGCCTACGAATTTCATGAAGTCATTCTTTTTGATAGCTGAGTAGTACTCCATTGTTTAGATGTACGACATTTTTTTAATCCATTCCTCTGTTGAAGGGCATCGGTTCATTCCAGGATCTGGCTATTATAAATAAGGCTGCTATGAACATAGTGGAGCATTTGTCTTTGTTGTATGTTGCGGCATCTTTTGGGTCCTCAGGTAGTTCAATGTCCAATTTTCTGATGAACCTCCAGACTGATTTCTAGAGTAGTTGTACCAGTTTGCAATCTGACCAACAATAGAGGAGTGATCCTCTTTCTCCACATCCTCGCCAGCATGTGCTGTCACCTGAGATTTTTATCCTAGCCATTCTGACTGGTGTGAGGTGGAATCTCAGGGTTGTTTTGATTTGCATTTCCCTGATGACTAAGGATGTTGAACATTTCTTTAGGTGCTTTTTGGTCATTCAATAATCCTCAGCTGAGAATGTTTTGTTTAGTTCTGTACCCCTTTTTTTAATATGGTGATTTGGCTCTCAGGAGTCAAACTTCATGAGTTCTTTTTATATTTTGGATATTAGCCCTCTATCAGATGTAGGATTGGTAAAGATCTTTTCCCAATCTGTTGGTTGCCATTTTGTCCTAATGATAGTGTCTTTTGCTTTACAAAAGCTTTGCAGTTTTATGAGGTCCCATTTGTTGATTCTTGATCTTATAGCATAAGCCATTGGTGTTTTGTTCAGGAAATTTTTCCCAGTGCCCATGTGTTTGAGACTCTTCCCCACTTTTCCTTCTATTAGTTTGAGTGTATCTGGTTTGATGTGGAAGTCCTTGGTCCACTTGGACTTAAGCTTTGTACAGGGTGATAAGCATGGATCGATTTGCATTCTTCTACTTGCTGAATTCCAGTTGCATCAGCACCATTTGCTGAAAATGCTATCTTTCTTCCATTAGATGGTTTTAGCTCCTTTGTCAAAGATAAAGTGGCTATAGAGTTCATTTCTGGGTCTTCAATTCTGTTCCACTGATCTACCTGCCTGTCTCTGTACCAATACCATACAGTTTTCATGACTTGCTCAGTAATATTGCTTGAAGTAAGGGATGGTGATTCCCCCAGAAGTTCTTTTATTGTTGAGTATATTTTTCGCTATCCTGGGTTTTTGATATTCCAAATGAATTTGCAAATTGCTCTTTCTATCTCTATAAAGAATTGAATAGGAATTTTGATGGGAATTGCATTGAATCTGTAGATTGCTTTTGGTAAAATGGCCATTTTAACTATATTAATCCTGCCAATCCATGGGCATGGAAGATCCTTCCATCTTCTGAGATATTCCTCAATTTCTTTCTTCAGAGACTTGAAGTTTTTGTCATATAGATCTTTCACATGCTTCGTGAAAGTCACACCAAGATATTTTATGTTATTTGGGACTATTGTGAAGGGTGTCATTTCCTTCACTTCTTTCTCAGCCTGTTTATCCTTTGAGTAGAGGAAGGCTACTGATTTGTTTGAGTTAATTTTATACCCTGACACTTTGCTGAAGGCGCTATCAGGTTAAGTAGTTCTCTGGTGAAACTTTCGGGGTCACTTAAGTATACTATCATATCATCTGCGAATAGTGATAATTTGATTTCTTCCCATCCAATATGTATCCCTTTGACATCCTTTCACTGTCTGATTGCTCTGGTTAAGACTTCAAGTACTGGGCTGGAGAGATGGCTCAGTGGTTAAGAGCACTGCCTGCTCTTCCAGAGGTCCTGAGTTCACTTCCCAGCAAACACATGGTGGCTCACAGCCATCTGTAATGGGATCCGATGTCCTCTTCTCTTGTGTCTGAAGTGTACTCATATATATATATATATATATATATATATATATACATATATATATATAATAAATCTTTAAAAAATAAAAAAAGACTTCGAGTACTATATTGAATAAGTAGGGAGAGAGTAGGCAGCCTTGTCTAGTCCCTGATTTCAGTGGGATTGCTTCAACTTTCTCTCCATTTAGTTTGATGTTAGCTACTGGTTTGGTGTTTATTGCTTTTACTATGTTAAGATATGGCATTGAATTCCTCATCTTTCCAGGACTTTCATCATGAAGGGGTATTGAATTTTGTCAAATGCTTTCTCAGCATCTAATGAAATGACCATGTGGTTCTTATATTTTAGTCTGTTTATATAGTGAATTACATTGATGGATTTTCATATATTAAACCATCCCTGCATCCCTGATATGAAGCCTACTAGATCATGATGGATGATCATTTTGATGTATTCTTGAATTCAGTTTGCAAGATTTTTATTGAGTATTTTTGCAACAATATTCATAAGGGAAATTGGTCTGAAGTTCTCTTTCTTTGTTAGGTCTTTCTGTGGTTTTGGTATAAGAGTAATTGTGACTTCATAGAAGGAATTTGGAAGCGCTCCATCTGTTTCAATTTTGTGGAATAATTTGTACAGTATTGGTGTGAGGTCTTCTATGAATGTCTGATAGAATTCTGCACTGAACCCGTCTGGACTTGGGCTCTTTTTGGTTGGGAGACTTTTAATAACTGCTTCTATTTCTTTAGGAGTTATGGGGTTTTTAGATGACTTATTTGCTCTGGATTTAACTTCGGTACCTGGTATCTTTCTAGAAAATTGTCCATTTCCTCCAGATTTTCCAGTTTTGTTGAATATAGGCTTTTGTAGTAGGATGTGATGATTTTTTAAATTTCTTCAGATTCTGTGTTATGTCTCCCTTTTCATTTATGATATTCTTAATTTGGATACACTCTCTGTGACCTCTGGTTAGTCTAGCTAAGGGTTTATCTATCTTGTTGATTTTCTCAAAGAACCAGCTCCTACTTTTGTTGATTCTTTGTATAGCACTTTTTGTTTCTACTTGGTTGATTTTAACTCTGAGTTTGATTATTTCCTGCCTTCTGCTCCTCTCGGGTTTATTTATTTCATTTATTTCATTTTGTTCTAAGCTTTAATGTGTGCTGTCAAGCTGCTGACATGTGCTCTCTCCTGTTTCTTTTTGCAGTCACTCAGAGCTATGAGTTTTCCTCTTAATACCACTTTAATTATGTCCCATAAGTTTGTGAATATTGTATCTTCGTTTTCACTAAATTCTAAGAAGTCTTTAATTTCTTTCTTTTCTCTTCCTTGACCAAGTCGTCATTGAGTAGAGCATTGTTCAACTTCCATGTATATGTGGGCTTTCTGTCATTATTGTTGTTATTGAAGACCAGTCTTAGTGCGTGGTGATCTGATAGGATGCATGGGATTATTTCTATCTTCCTGAATCTGTTGAGGCCTGTTTTGTGACCGATTATATGGTCAATTTTGGAGAAGGTTCCACGAAGTGCTGAGAAGAAGGTATATCCTTTAGTTTTAGGACGGAATGTTCTATAAATATCTGTTAAATCTATTGGTTCATAACTTCTGTTAGTTTCTCTACATCTCTGTTTAATTTCTATTTCCATGATCTGTCCGTTGATGAGAGTGGGGTATTGACATCTCCTACTATTATTGTATGAGGTGCAATGTGTGTTTTGAGCTTTAGTAAGGTTTCTTTTACGTATGTAGGTGCCCTTGTATTTGGGGCATAGATATTTAGGATTGAGAGTTCATCTTGGTGGTTTTTCCTTTGATGAATATGAAGTGTCCTTCCTTATCTTTTTAATGACTCTTGCTTTAAAGTCAATTTTATTTGATATTGGAATGGCAACTCCAGCTTGTTTCTTTGGACCATTTGCTTGGAAAATTTTTTTCAACCCATTTCCTCTGAGGTAGTTTCTGTCTTTGTCTCTGAAGTGTGTTTCCTGCATGCAGCAAAATGCTGGGTCCTGTTTATGTATCCAGTGTGTTAGTCTTTTTATTGGGGAATTAAGTCTGTTGATGTTGAGAGATATTAAGCAATAGTGATTGTTGCTTCCTATTATTTTCGTTGTTATAGGTAGAACTATGTTTGTTTGTCTCTCTTTTGGTTTCATTGCACGGAAATTATATTCTTGCTTTCTGTATGGTGTAGTTTCTTTCCTTGTGTTAGAGTTTTCCATCTATTATCCTTTGTGAGGCTGGATTTGTAGAAAAATATTGCATCAATTTGGTTTTGTCATGGAATATTTTGGTTTCTCCATCTATGTTAATTGCAAATTTGCTGGATACAGTAACTTGGGCTGGCATTTGTGTTCTGTTAGGGTCTGTATGACATCTGTCCAGCATCATCTGGCTTTCATAGTATCTGGTGAGAAGTCTGGTGTAATTCTTATAGGTCTGCCTTTACATGTCACTTGACCTTACTGCTTTTAATATTCTTTCTTTGCTTTGTGCATTTGCTGTTTTAACTATTATGTGACGGGAGGAATTTCTCTTCTTATCCAATCTATTTGGAGTTCGGTAGGCTTCTTGTATGTTTATGGGCATCTTCTTCTTTAGGTTAGGGAAGTTTTCTCCTATAATTTTTGAATATATTTATTCAACTCCTTTAGTTGGGAGTCTTCACTTTCTTATATTATCTTTAGGTTTGATCTTCTCATTGTGTCCTGGATTTCATGTATGTTTTTGGCTAGGAACTTGTTGCATTATACATTATCTTTAACAGTTGTGTCGATGTTTTCTATGGTATCTAATGTCCCTGAGATTCTCTCTTCTATCTCTTGTATTCTGTTGGTGATGCTTATGTCTGTGGCTCCTTGTCTCTCTCTCTTTTTCTTTCTATACCCAGGGTTGTCTCCCTTTGTGCTTTCTTTATTGTTTCTATTTCCATTTCCAATTCCTTCACCTGTTTGGTTGTGTTTTCCTGTAATTCTTTCAGTGATTTTTGTGTTTCCTCTCTAAGGGCTTCTACATATTTTCTTGTGCTTTCCTGGATTTCTCTGAGAGAGTTCTTTATGTCCTTCTTAAAGTCCTCCATCATCATGGTCAGATGTAATTTCAAATCTAAATCTTACTTTTCTGGTATGTTTGGATATCCGGTATTTTCTTTGGTGGGAGAACGAGGCTTAATGATCCCAAGTAGTCTTGGTTTCTGTTGATTAGGTTCCTGCACTTGCCTATAGCCAATGGGTTGTCTCTAGTGTTTGCTTGTCTTGATGTTTCTGGGAGTAACTTGGCTCTGCAATAGGCCTCTGTGTCAGCACTCCTGTAGAACTGTTTTCCTGTTTTCTTTCAGCCTTTCCTGAGAACAGGAGCTCTGCTCTCAGCTGTGGTGGCTCTCCTGGAGACTGTCTTCCAGTTCTAGGCACAGGCAAGAATGAAAGGGTCCTGCCTCTGATTGCTCGTGTAGGTCCTTCCACCCAGGGGGCTGGGTTGGCACTATGTGAACACTTGGGTCTAGACTGTGGGCAGAGGGTATTCTTTTCTGACTTCTCAGGAGTATCCACACTTCTGAGGTCCCAGCTCTCTCCTCCCATGGGATTTGGGTGCAGGGAGCCATTTGGCCAGATCTGTTCAGTCCTGGACACAGACAGGAACCGTGGGTACCAGCAGTTGTCTGTTCCTATATTCATCTGTCTAGAGGTACTGTGCACTTTCTCCTTGGACCAGGGATGTGGGCCAAGGTGTGCAGAGTTGGCAGTCTATCCTGCAGCCTTGTCTGCACTCCTGGGTGGTCCGCTCTCTTCCCCAGGGGATTTGGGTGCAGGGAACTGTGGGATGGATGGCCATTGTTTTAAGTCAGAATCTTTGGGTAGTTTGCTGTTCAGAGCAGAAACAAGTATGATTATTTCCAAATATGTGTTGTGCAATGTGTTTCTATGACTTAGAAAAACCTCTCAATAGAATAATTAAAAATGATTCACTTTAAAGTAAAATTCAGAGGAAAAAGTTATAGTAGTTTAATGTCTAATAAATCATTTTCACAAGCCTATGAACCATGCATGAGGTTGAAGTGTTTCTCTGATACAGATGTCAGAATAAAATCAAACAAAAAGGATAGAAACAAAGATTTGAAACAATCATTGATACTAACATTGTATTTTTCCACAAAGAATATTGGTGTATGGAAACTGTCATGCTACACTTTGCATCAGAAAAATCAATTTTCAGAATAATAAAAACATGCCTTTGAAAAACAAAATGTAGAGAAACATTTGATTTCTTAGACTGTAAATAAAATATCACCTGCAAGCCTGTGAGAGCAGCAGCAAATGGCTTTCAGCCACAGGAGCTTACAAGAATCAAGCTGACAGCACCCTCAGGGCCCATTAAGGCAAGATATAGAGGAAATAACTAGTTACTGAAACTTTTATTAGGAATTGTCATAAAACATTCATTCAAATACCTTCAGCAGTATCATACCAAGATCATTATTTCAAGCTCAAATTGTTCATGAGTTATTAAGATGATAATAAATCAAAAAATGATATTCGAGGTAATTGGCTTAAATTCCCATTTGTTCTTGTTAAATATGTATATACTGGAAGAGATTTTGCTCTTTATGTGAACTTTGCATGTACCTCTGAATAGAGGCCTACATTTGGTAATTAATCTCTTTTCTCTTTCCATACCCCAAACAATAATCAGACCTGTATCTGAGGCTTGGTTTTGTCTTTTGTCTGGAAAGAGGAAATATCTAATTCAGAAATCCTTAGTAGAGATTAATTAAGATGGTATATTTCAACTGTTAGGCATTCGTTAATTAGAGAGCATACGTACTTATGAATGTATTTACTAAATACTCTTAGTCCCTTATATCAATTTTTCTTTTACACAATGACCTGGGCTATACTGGACTTTATACCTGGGCTACATAGTACTCAGCACAAGCATCCACATGTGATTTAGCTGCAGGAAGTGTCTGTGTCTTCATACTCAGTGAAGGGTCAAGACGCATTTACTTACTAGAATTTAATACCTTTCAGTTTACTAATAACCTTCTAAATTTCATTCTGTTGTTGTTAACATTTATTGACATGTATTGGGTATTCATACATGCACATGTTTTTTGATCAAATCTACCTCCTATTTCATCTGCTCCAATACATCATCTATCTTACCACCACCACATTTCCCTCTCAACTTCATGATCTTCTTTTTAGTAAAGTATTCAATGATCCTTTAAAACTTGACTGTAAATGCATGGGTAGGGTCAAGCTATCTCCAGCACTATAGATAGCTTTTCAAGGTCTTCATTCCTGAAGAGAAATGACCTTCCTTCAGAAAGTAACAGTTCCCAAAGGTTCCTCAGAATTGGGGTTACCTTGGCTCTTTTCTCATCCATGTTGGGATTTTTAGCTGCCATGATCCTGTGGTATTCTTTGGTATGTAGACTATACCAGACATTGTGAACTCACATGTGAAACTGTATTATAATGTTCAGTAATAGTGTCTAAATTAATTGACTGTCCCTGGCCTTTACAGCCCTTCTCATCCCTTTTCCACCATGAGTCTTATGGTTAAGATGTGTGAGAGAGATTACTATACAGATCTGAGCATCCACATGCACTCTCTGCATATAACTGTTAGTGTTAACCTATTGCAAGCAGAAGCTCCTTTAGTGAGGTTTAAAAGACGCACTAAGATGTAATATATTTAGCAATGTAGTCTTATCTTGAAATTATAAAATATAACCAAAAGAATTGGCTCTTTATTTTGGGAGGAGAGGAACTTGATTTTATGGAACCCCACTGAACAATAAGTTGAGAATAGAAAAAGATAATGATTAAAAATATACCCAAAATAATAGGAATGATACAGGTCAATTCAGCACAGAATTCTACCAGAATGTCAGAGAAGAAACAAAACCAATGCTCCTTGAATTATTCTGTAGAAAATAAAAAAGAAAACATTTTCAAATTATTTTTATTGTGCCAGTATCGATCTAATCCAAAAATCAGATTAAAACCAAGTAAAGGAAGATAATTATAGACCAATCTAAACATAGATACAAAACTTCTCAATGAAGTTCTTGCAAACAGAATTCAAGGACACATCAAAAAGATGTGACTCAACCACCATGATTCAACATATATAAATTCAAAAATGTATTCTATCACCAAAAGGACTCAAGAAAAGAAATTAAATGAATATACCATTAGATGCAAAAAGTGTCCGGCAAACATTTATTTATTTATTATACACTTATTATACATACATTTATTATAAAAGTTATAGAGAATCTAGGGACAGAGTAGATATGTCTCAACAAAATAAGGCAACATATAACATACAATGAATGCCATGAAAAATAGAAGGATAAAAAAACTAATAGAAGTAAAAGATGCCTATGCACACAATGCCTGCAGTCGGAGTTAAAGCAATGGGGTGAGGTAAGGAGATAGAGATAGAGATAACATGAAAGAACGGAAGATGTGAATCTACTTTTATTTGAGATCATATAAATCTATTCATAGAAGATCTTTATGAATCCACAAGAAAACTCTTATAGGTGATTAACCTATTCAGTAAAATATTTCAAGATTAAACAGAGAAAGAGCAGGGGAGGGAGGGAGAAAAAAATACCTACTCTAATACTCTAAATGCACAGAGACCATTGCCAAAGAGTCCTACATGGTTGTAGGACTAAACGGTGGTAGATGATCTTGAGGAAATGTTTTCCCAGAAATAGTAGGAAGAAATTACAAAAATGCTTGAGTGGATGTAGAGAAGGGGAAGGGAAACAATTATTCACTGTTGGTCAGATTACTTACTGTTGCAGTCATGATGGAAGTTGGTGTGGAGATTCTTCAATAAGCTTCAAACAGCTATTGCCAAATAGCCATTGCTATGCAGCTATTGGACAGGTTCTCAAAGACTCTGTATGCTACTACAGAGATACTTGTCCATCTAACTTCATTGCAGCTCTATTCAAATCAATGAGAAAATGGAAATCATGCATATGCCTGTTGACTTATGAATGGATAACCAAAATATAGTATATGCACAAGAGAACATTGTTTGTTTGTAAAGAATAATGAAATAATGAAATTCACTGTGAAAGGAATAGATCTGGAAATAATAATTCTTAGTGAGATAACACAGACCCAAAGAGACAGAAGTCACACCTTCTCTCTCATATGTGGCTGCCACCTTTGAATCTTTAGAAATGTGTGTTTAAATCAGAATACCACATAATGCTTAGAACTAGTAAGGAGCTTGGTAATGAATTTCAAGAGAAGATGATAGAAATGGGGAGTGCGAAGGGAGAAAGTGGAGTAAGGGATCTGGGACAGGGCGGAAGAATGAGAGATTCAGGTGAAGGATAAAGGAGGGAATACGGGGAAGGGCACCTTACATTAAAGATATTTCAAATTACCAAATGAAAGCTCATACTAGAACTCACTTACCTCATAAAAGGAAATAAATCCTCTTCAAATCCAAAGATATCATATAAAATGTAGGTGTCAGATATGGGTAAGCTCTTTTCAATGTATGCTATTCTGTTATTTGGACAATCAGGATTAAGTTTGAAAAGTCAAGACTGGAGTAGACTTTGTTAATTAAACTGAATGCCCAACTTGACTGGATATAGAATCACCTGGGAAAATAGTGAGCTGTCCGGATTCTCCCACAGAAGTGTAGCTGAACTAGGGAATCCTGCCCTTCATGTGGTTAGCACAAGATTTTATAGCATGCATACAATAAAATAGGAGACAGAGGAGAAGGCTATCGAGAGCTGGCATTTTCTTTTTCTCTGCCTCTTGGCTGTCCATAAAGTGAACAATGTAAGTGTCACATTTTCTTACCATTCCATGTGTGGTTTGCCAGATCAGGTGACCACACCCTGAACTCTACAAAGCCAATAGACAAACTGAATCTTTCTTCCTTTAAGTTTTCTGTCAGGTGTTTGTACACAGTTATGCAAAAGTCACCAAACAAAGATTATAATTCTTCACTACTAAAGCACAATGCAGGGAATTTGAAAAGTAAAGCCAATGTCATCAGATGTTTTGGAAACTAGAAAAAATGTCCCACAAACTCTCAAAAACCAGAAATCAAAACAGAAGAAATACGAAACTTGGTGTGAAGAGAAAAGAGAATAGAAATGGTGGAAAGGGAAGGTGTTAGGGGATAAATATATTCAAAATTATACATGATTATCATAGATTTAATTAAAATTGGTTTTGAAGTTTAAAAAATGTGCTTGTATCTTGGTTTGAAAGTTCAAACTTTGAATTAGTTACCAATACATTTTCTAGCAATAAATAGATTAATTAATTAATTAATTAAAAGAAAGTAAATAGGAAGGAAACATCTATCAATAATTCTCTTTAAATAGAAAATGGGTGGCACCTTAGTGTTGAAGAGTGAGATGAAGTGAGGTGATTCCGGTAAATGGAGTCATTTTTAAGTGTGTGGAAATCCAAGGAAGATTTAACGACATTTCTGACATCAGACTTTCATTGTAATACAGAACATGAGAGAAGTCGACTCCCTTTAAAAATGTTAGAACTATTAACAACAGATCATAGCATACCACTGGTGATCAACTCACATGCTGCTTAGCACAGATTAATGAAGTAACTGTCTTTCTGCTGCTTCCGTACACACCAATACTCCTGAGAGTAGATAAAGCCATTGTGCCAGGACATTAATGCCAGCTAAGAGCCTTTCCCTCTACTCTTTTGGATTCATTCTTCTTTCTTTTCCTATGCTGCCTTCTCTGTTTTCTTTTTCTCTAGCACTAAAACAATACTGAGTTACCCAGAACTCTACAACAGTCATGAAAGAAAGTGGAATGTATGAATGTCATCTGCTGTGTGAATTCTACTCCCATGTATTATTGAACTAATTAGAAACACTCATCAGTGAAGTCCTATCTGTGATAGGAAGTCTCCATTAACCATTAGATAGGAAAGTCTCTTTTCTTTTTTTTTTTTTTTTTTGATTTTTTTTTTATTAACTTGAGTATTTCTTATATACATTTCAAGTGTTATTCCCTTTCCCGGTCTCCGGACAAACATCCCCCTCCCCCCTCCCCTTCCCTATGGGTGTTCCCCTCCCAACACTCCCCCCATTGCCGCCCTCCCCCCATAGTCTACTTCACTGGGGGTTCAGTCTTAGCAGGACCCAGGGCTTCCCCTTCCACTGGTGCTCTTACTAGGATATTCATTGCTACCTATGAGGTCAGAGTCCAGGGTCAGTCCATGTATAGTCTTTAGGTAGTGGCTTAGTCCCTGGAAGCTCTGGTTGCTTGACATTGTTGTACTTTTGGGGTCTCGAGCCCCTTCAAGCTCTTCCAGTTCTTGCTCTGATTCCTTCAACGGGGGACCTATTCTCAGTTCAGTGGTTTGCTGCTGGCATTCGCCTCTGTATTTGCTCTATTCTGGCTGTGTCTCTCAGGAGCGATCTACATCCGGCTCCTGTCAGTCTGCACTTCTTTGCTTCATTAATCTTGTCTAATTGGGTGGCTGTATATGTATGGGCCACAAGTGGGGCAGGCTCTGAATGGGTGTTCCTTCAGTCTCTGTTTTAATCTTTGCCTCACCCTTCCCTGCCAAGGGTATTCTTTTTCCTCATTTAAAGAAGGAGTGAAGCATTCACATTTTGATCATCCGTCTTGAGTTTCGTTTGTTCTAGGGATCTAGGGTAATTCAAGCATTTGGGCTAATAGCCACTTATCAATGAGTGCATACCATGTATGTCTTTCTGTGATTGGGTTAGCTCACTCAGGATGATATTTTCCAGTTCCAACCATTTGCCTACGAATTTCATAAACTCGTTGTTTTTGATAGCTGAGTAATATTCCATTGTGTAGATGTACCACATTTTCTGTATCCATTCCTCTGTTGAAGGGGATCTGGGTTCTTTCCAGTTTCTGGCTATTATAAATAAGGCTGCGATGAACATAGTGGAGCACGTGTCTCTTTTATATGTTGAGGCATCTTTTGGGTATATTCCCAAGAGAGGTATAGCTGGATCCTCAGGCAGTTCAATGTCCAATTTTCTGAGGAACCTCCAGACTGATTTCCAGAATGGTTTTACCAGTCTGCAATCCCACCAACAATGGAGGAGTGTTCCTCTTCCTCCACATCCTCGCCAGCATCTGCTGTCACCTGAGTTTTTGATCTTAGCCATTCTCACTGGTGTGAGGTGAAATCTCAGGGTTGTTTTGATTTGCATTTCCCTTATGACTAAAGATGTTGAACATTTCTTTAAGTGTTTCTCAGCCATTCGGCATTCCTCCGCTGTGAATTCTTTGTTTAGCTCTGAACCCCATTTTTTAATAGGGTTATTTGTTTCCCTGCGGTCTAACTTCTTGTGTTCTTTGTATATTTTGGATATAAGGCCACTATCTGTTGTAGGATTGGTAAAGATCTTTTCCCAATCTGTTGGTTGCCGTTTTGTCCTAACCACAGTGTCCTTTGCCTTACAGAAGCTTTGCAGTTTTATGAGATCCCATTTGTCGATTCTTGATCTTAGAGCATAAGCCATTGGTGTTTTATTCAGGAAATTATTTCCAGTGCTCATGTGTTCCAGATGCTTCCCTAGTTTTTCTTCTATTAGTTTGAGTGTGTCTGGTTTGATGTGGAGGTCCTTGATCCTCTTGGACTTAAGCTTTGTACAGGGTGATAAGCATGGATCGATCTGCATTCTTCTACATGTTGCCCTCCAGTTGAACCAGCACCATTTGCTGAAAATGCTATCTTTTTTCCATTGGATGGTTTTGGCTCCTTTGTCAAAAATCAAGTGACCATAGGTGTGTGGGTACATTTCTGGGTCTTCAATTCTATTCCATTGGTCTATCTGTCTGTCTCTGTTCCAATACCATGCAGTTTTTATCACTATTGCTCTGTAATACTGCTTTAGTTCAGGGATAGTGATTCCCTCTGAAGTCCTTTTAAAGTTGAGGATAGCTTTAGCTATCCTGGGTTTTTTGTTATTCCAGATGAATTTGCAAATTGTTCTGTCTAACTCTTTGAAGAATTGGATTGGTATTTTAATGGGGATTGCATTGAATCTGTAGATTGCTTTTGGTAAAATGGCCATTTTTACTATATTAATCCTGCCAATCCATGAGCATGGGAGATCTTTCCATCTTCTGAGGTCTTCTTCAATTTCTTTCCTCAGTGTCTTGAAGTTCTTATTGTATAGATCTTTTACTTGCTTGGTTAAAGTCACACCGAGGTACTTTATATTATTTGGGTCTATTATGAAGGGTGTCGTTTCCCTAATTTCTTTCTCGGCTTGTTTCTCTTTTGTATAGAGGAAGGCAACTGATTTATTTGAGTTAATTTTATACCCAGCCACTTTGCTGAAGTTGTTTATCAGCTTTAGTAGTTCTCTGGTGGAACTTTTGGGATCACTTAAATATACTATCATGTCGTCTGCAAATAGTGATATTTTGACCTCTTCTTTTCCGATCTGTATCCCCTTGATCTCCTTTTGTTGTCTGATTGCTCTGGCTAGAACTTCAAGAACTATATTGAATAAGTAGGGAGAGAGTGGGCAGCCTTGTCTAGTCCCTGATTTTAGTGGGATTGCTTCAAGTTTCTCTCCATTTAGTTTAATGTTAGCAACTGGTTTGCTGTATATGGCTTTTACTATGTTTAGGTATGGGCCTTGAATTCCTATTCTTTCCAGGACTTTTATCATGAAGGGGTGTTGAATTTTGTCAAATGCTTTCTCAGCATCTAATGAAATGATCATGTGTTTCTGTTCTTTCAGTTTGTTTATATGATGGATCACGTTGATGGTTTTCGATATATTAAACCATCCCTGCATGCCTGGGATGAAGCCTACTTGATCATGGTGGATGATTGTTTTGATGTGCTCTTGAATTCGGTTTGCCAGAATTTTATTGAGTATTTTTGCGTCGATATTCATAAGGGAAATTGGTCTGCAGTTCTCTTTCTTTGTTGGGTCTTTGTGTGGTTTAGGTATAAGAGTAATTGTGGCTTCGTAGAAGGAATTCGGTAGGGCTCCATCTGTTTCAATTTTGTGGAATAGTTTGGATAATATTGGTGTGAGGTCTTCTATGAAGGTTTGATAGAATTCTGCACTAAACCCGTCTGGACCTGGGCTCTTTTTGGTTGGGAGACCTTTAATGACTGCTTCTATTTCCTTAGGAGTTATGGGGTTGTTTAACTGGTTTATCTGTTCCTGATTTAACTTCGATCCTGGTATCTGTCTAGGAAATTGTCCATTTCCTGAAGATTTTCAAATTTTGTTGAATATAGGTTTTTATAGTAAGATCTGATGATTTTTTGAATTTCCTCTGAATCTGTAGTTATGTCTCCCTTTTCATTTCTGATTTTGTTAATTTGGACGCACTCTCTGTGTCCTCTCGTTAGTCTGGCTAAGGGTTTATCTATCTTGTTGATTTTCTCAAAGAACCAACTTTTGGTTCTGTTGATTCTTTCTATGGTCCTTTTTGTTTCTACTTGGTTGATTTCAGCTCTGAGTTTGATTATTTCCTGCCTTCTACTCCTCCTGGGTGTATTTGCTTCTTTTTGTTCCAGAGCTTTTAGGTGTGCTGTCAAGCTGCTGACATATGCTCTCTCCTGTTTCTTTCTGCAGGCACTCAGCGCTATGAGTTTTCCTCTTAGCACAGCTTTCATTGTGTCCCATAAGTTTGGGTATGTTGTACCTTCATTTTCATTAAATTCTAAAAAGTTTTTAATTTCTTTCTTTATTTCTTCCTTGACCAGGTTATCATTGAGTAGAGCATTGTTCAATTTCCACGTATATGTGTGCATTCTTCCCTTATTTTTATTGAAGACCAGTTTTAGGCCGTGGTGGTCCGATAGCACGCATGGGATTATTTCTATCTTTCTGTACCTGTTGAGGCCCGTTTTTTGACCAATTATATGGTCAATTTTGGAGAAAGTACCATGAGGAGCTGAGAAGAAGGTATATCCTTTTGCTTTAGGATAGAATGTTCTATAAATATTCCTTAAGTCCATTTGGCTCATGACTTCTCTTAGTCTGTCTACATCTCTGTTTAATTTCTGTTTCCATGATCTGTCCATTGATGAGAGTGGGGTGTTGAAATCTCCCACTATTATTGTGTGAGGTGCAATGTGTGTTTTGAGCTTTAGTAAGGTTTCTTTTACGTATGTAGGTGCCCTTGTATTTGGGGCATAGATATTTAGGATTGATAGTTCATCTTGGTGGATTTTTCCTTTGATGAATATGAAGTGTCCTTCCTTACCTTTTTTGAGGACTTTTAGTTGAAAATTGATTTTATTTGATATTAGAATGGCTACTCCAGCTTGCTTCTTCTGACCATTTGCTTGGAAATTTGTTTTCCAGCCTTTCACTCTGAGGTAGTGTTTGTCTTGGTCTCTGAGGTGTGTTTCCTGTAGGCAGCAGAATGCAGGGTCCTCGTTGCGTATCCAGTTTGTTAATCTATGTCTTTTTATTGGGGAGTTGAGGTCACTGATATTGAGAGATATTAAGGAATAGTGATTATTGCTTCCCGTTATATTCATATTTGGATGTGAGGTTATGTTTGTGTGCTTTCATTCTCTTTCTTTTGTTGCCAAGACGATTAGTTTCTTGCTTCTCCTAGGGTATAGCTTGCCTCCTTATGTTGGGCTTTACCATTTATTATCCTTTGTAGTGCTGGATTTGTAGAAAGATATTGTGTAAATTTGGTTTTGTCATGGAATATCTTGGTTTCTCCATCAATGTTAATTGAGAGTTTTGCTGGATACAGTAACCTGGGCTGGCATTTGTGTTCTCTTAGGGTCTGTATGACATCAGTCCAGGATCTTCTGGCCTTCATAGTTTCTGGCGAGAAGTCTGGTGTGATTCTGATAGGTCTGCCTTTATATGTTACTTGACCTTTTTCCCTTACTGCTTTTAATATCTTTCTTTATTTTGTGCGTTTGGTGTTTTGACAATTATGTGATGGGAAGTGTTTCTTTTCTGGTCCAATCTATTTGGAGTTCTGTAGGCTTCTTGTATGTCTATGGGTATCTCTTTTTTTAGGTTAGGGAAGTTTTCTTCTATGATTTTGTTGAAGATATTTACTGGTCCTTTGAGCTGGGAGTCTTCACTCTCTTCTATACCTATTATCCTTAGGTTTGATCTTCTCATTGAGTCCTGGATTTCCTGTATGTTTTGGACCAATAGCTTTTTCCGCTTTACATTATCTTTGACAGTTGAGTCAATGATTTCTATGGAATCTTCTGCTCCTGAGATTCTCTCTTCCATCTCTTGTATTCTGTTGGTGAAGCTTGTATCTACAGCTCCTTGTCTCTTCTTTTGGTTTTCTATATCCAGGGTTGTTCTTTCTTGATTGCTTCTATTTCCATTTTTAATTCCTTCAACTGTTTGATTGTGTTTTCCTGGAATTCTTTCAGGGATTTTTGTGTCTCCTCTCTATGGGCTTCTACTTGTTTATTTATGTTTTCCTGGAATTCTTTCAGGGATTTTTGTGTCTCCTCTCTATGGGCTTCTACTTGTTTATTTATGTTTTCCTGGAATTCTTTCAGGGATTTTTGTGTCTCCTCTCTATGGGCTTCTACTTGTTTATTTATGTTTTCCTGGAATTCTTTCAGGCATTTTTGCGATTCCTCTCTGTAGGCTTCTACTTGTTCTCTAAGGGAGTTCTTCACGTCTTTCTTGAAGTCCTCCAGCATCATGATCAAAAATGATTTTGAAACTAGATCTTGCTTTTCTGGTGTGTTTGGATATTCCATGTTTGTTTTGATGGGAGAATTGGGCTCCGATGATGGCATGTAGTCTTGGTTTCTGTTGCTTGGGTTCCTGTGCTTGCCTCTCGCCATCAGATTATCTCTAGTGTTACTTTGTTCTGCTATTTCTGACAGTGGCTAGACTGTCCTATAAGCCTGTGTGTCAGGAGTGCTGTAGACCTGTTTTCCTCTCTTTCAGTCAGTTATGGGGACAGAGTGTTCTGCTTTCGGGCGCGTAGTTTTTCCTTTCTACAGGTCTTCAGCTGTTCCTGTGGGCCTGTGTCTTGAGTTCACCAGGCAGCTTTCTTGCAGCAGAAAATTTGGTCTTACCTGTGGTCCCGAGGCTCAAGTTCGCTCGTGGGGTGCTGCCCACGGGCTCTCTGCAGCGGCAGCAACCAGGAAGACCTGTGCCGCCCCTTCTGGGAGCTTCAGTGCACCAGGGTTCCAGATGGTCTTTGGCTTTTTCCTCTGGCGTCTGAGATGTGTGTGCAGAGAGCAGTCTCTTCTGGTTTCCCAGGCTTGTCTGCCTCTCTGAAGGTTTAGCTCTCCCTCCCATGGGATTTGGGTGCAGAGAACTGTTTATCAGGTCTGTTTCCTTCAGGTCAGGTGGTGTCTCAGGCAGGGGTCCTGCCGCTCCTGGGCCCTCCCCCACGGGAGCCCAGAGGCCTTATACAGTTTCCTCTTGGGCCAGGGATGTGGGCAGGGGTGAGCAGTGTTGGTGGTCTCTTCCGCTCTGCAGCCTCAGGAGTGCCCACCTGACCAGGCGGTTGGGTCTCTCTCTCTCACAGGGTCTGGGAGCAGAGAGCTGCTGCGGGCCGGGATCCGCGGGTGTGGGAAAAGTCTCTTTTCACTACTGACAGTTTCTCTAGTACACAAATAGACGTGAGAGCCAGCCATTAGGAATGTAGAAAAATATGTGCATATTTGGTCAAAGTGCATGTAAAAAAAATTTGCCTACATTAAGATCACCAGAGATGGGAAATCAAGTTATATAAAATAGTGCCTTATCTATTTTTAAACCAATAACTTCTTAAAATAAAAAATAAAATGTTTGACTGCAATCCATTTAACAAGCTTCTCATCCTTGTGATGCCAAAATATTTGACAAGCATTAAGGTTTAAGGTTATTAATTAAAACGGGTTGCTGTTTGGATACTTTGGTCTATTTTAAAACTGCAAATAAAGCATTGTTTCAGGTAGGTTGCTATAATGCTGTCCCTATCAATCTGAAATTGACATCAGTCTGAAACTCACATCAATCATTTTAATTTAAACTACAAGGTGTGGAGATTACAAGCTGAATCATCATACTTTGTTATCATTCATACTTATAGTTTATGTACAATATTACATATTACATGAATTTATATAATATATAAAATACATAAAATTTGCTATAGAGGTTATGTTAACATTGAAGAAAATGGATTACAAGCACAATTTAGTATGAAATCTAAGTTTCTCCTTAACATGGATATTTTTCTAAAATATTAAACAATTCCTTTACATTTATGATAGCATTCTTTTTTCTGTTAAATATTTAAAGTGTGCTGACTTGTATTTTATTGATCTTAATATGATCACTTTGAATTAATTTATTTGTTGCCAGTATTGAGATCTCGTAAAATTTTTTTGCTCACAAAACTTATTTCTTTGTGTGTGTGTGTGTGTGTGTGTGTGTGTGTGTGTTTTATTTACATTCAAAATGTTGCCACCATTCCCAGCCCCCTTTAAGAGTACTTCACCCTATTCCCCCTCTCCTTTGCCTCTAAGAAGGTGCTTCCCACCAGACTCACCCACACAGATCTCCCCACATCCTCCTTCTTGGAGCATCAAGTTTCTACAGGATTAGTTACATACTCTCCCCCTGAGGCCAGACAAGGTAGTCCTCAACTGGATTTTGGTTCCAGTGCCAGAGAAAAGCCAATGGTTGTTGGCTTATGCTCTGGGAGCTCTCAAGTATCCAGGTTAGTTAATACTATTGGTTTTCCTATGATGTTGCCATCCCCTTCAGTGCCTTCAGTCTTCCCTGTAACTCTTGCATTGAGGTCGCTGACCTCAAACCAATGGTTAGCTATAAGTATCTGCATCTGTCTCAGTCAGCTGCTAGTAGAGTTTCTCAGAGGACAGCTATGCTAGGCTCAAACTCAATGGAAAAAAGGACATGATCATCTCGTTAGATGTTGAAAATGCCTTTGACAAATTACAATACCTCTTCATGTTAAAAGTGCTGGAGATATCAGGAATTCATGACATATACCTAAATGTGATAAAAGCAATAGATAGGAAACAAACAGCCAACATCAAATCAAAGGGAGAGAAACTAAAAGCAATTTCACTAAAGTCACGGACAAGACAAGGCTGCTCACTCTCTCCGTATCTATTCAATATAGTTCTTGAAGTTCTAGTTTAAGTTCACAACAAAGGGAGATCAAGGGGATACAAATTGGAAAGGAAGAAGTCAAGGTATCACTATTTGATATGATAGTATCCATATAATAATATTTATCAATGTCTCCCAAAATTCAACCAGAGAATTCTATAGCTTGGGAACAACATCAGCAAAGTGGCTGAATATAAAATTCACTCTAACAAATCAATAGTCCTCCCTCATACAAATGATAAATGGGGTGAGAAAAATTAGGAGAAAAATCCCTTCACAATAGTCATAAATAATATAAAATATCTTGGTATAATTCTAACCAAGCAAGTGAAAGATTTGTATGACAAAACTTCAAGTTCCTGAAGAAAGAAATCAAAGAAGACCTGGAAAGATGGAAAGATCTCTGATGTTCATGGATCAGTAGGATTGATGTAGTACAAATGACCATCTTACCAAAAACAATTTGTATATTCAATGCAATCCCGTCAAAATTTCAACTCAATTCTTCACAGACATGGGAAGAGCAATTCTCAACTTCATATGAATTTCTAATACATGTATAATGGTTTGTGCGATTGAGGTGGATGGAACTAATACCATTTTCTGGTCTCTTGATGTTGGTTTCATAAGGCTAGGACCTTTTCCTATTGAGTCCTTTTGTGGTTTCCATAATTGCAGTGTAGAAAATTAAAAACACATTAGCACTGTTACTGTAACTCTGTCAATGATTCTACCATTCCTCAGTCACCCATGAGGTCATTGGTTAGTGTATCTCATAACAAGAACAAAGATAGTTCTGCCTAGGCACTGGATGAAGTAGTCTGAATTCATTTGCTGGTCTGACCCTGGACCAACAAATGTCAGTTTCTGGTTCATGGTTAGGTCCAACAATGGCAATGGCATACCTAGTACTAATGCTTAGCTTCTCATACTTCCTTCCAGTTTCAAGAGGAAAATTTGCTATCAGTTTTGACAGTGGATTAGAGGGTTGAGATAAAACCCTGAGTTTTGCAGTCATGGATATTTTTTTTTCTCTGCCAGGATCGGTGGAAGAGAGTTTAACTGTTATGAATACAGTAATAGAAGAAGAAAGACAGATTACAGGCTGCTGATGGAACCAGTCATTCAAATGAGTGTTGGTTACTAGGAATTTGGATAGATAGGGCCATATCCCGATCAGAGCACAGGGGCCGAAATTAAAGTATAAAGGCCACTTCAAGTGCTATTTGTTCTGAAGGAAGGTGGCAGCACCAAGTTGTGGGATGGATGAGTATATCTTCTTCTAAATTAGGGTCAGTCCCTACCCACAGCTAAGGATTCCATTACCACCTCAAATCTACAGTCAGACTGTGCCAGTATATGTATGTGCCAGACCCTGGGATTCTTTTTTGTTGTTGTTGTTGTTTTTGGTCCAATTGGTAAAATATAATTGCCCACCTAAACATACAAAGTCCAATACCATGCATCCCTTAAGAACATTAATAACAACCTGTAAATACACAGAGCAGAATCTTAATGTCACCTGCTATGGCTTCTCTCCCTCTCCCTCCTGTCTCTTCTATTTTCCATTCCAGTCTCCTCCTCTTCCTTCAAACTTCTCTTATGCCCATCCTTCCTTCTCGTCTAATGACAGGCCTCCTTCTATCTTGTACCTGCCTCACCCTGTGTTTTACAAATTCAATGGGGAGAAGGTTCTGATGAAGTCACCTGAGTCCTGAGTACTGACTAGGCAGCTGTCCTTGAGGCAGTGAAATTAGCATCAAAATACAGATAACTCCAGGGCAAACCACAACATTTCCCCCTTATTGTCCAGTTAAAAGGCCTTTTCACTTATATATAAATTGAGTATAATTATTACCATTCTACAATTTATAAAACATATGATATACTCAATACCCAGTCACCCAATTTTGTCCAGCACCTTGTCACCTATCCTAAAAGACTATAATTCTATACCTGACTTATATCCTGGTAGGATTTGCAGAAGGAGGCAGAGGCAGGAGGATCATGAGTTCAAGGCCAGCCTGGGCTACATATTTTTGCATGTATTCTTAGATGGGCAAAAATATCCCCAGACCTCAAGTGAGAAAGCAAGAGTCAATTTACACGTCAATTTATAATCTAATACAGGATTCAAGGTACAGATCCTTCCACCAAGGGCACAGATATATGCGCCATCCAGTGAGTTCCGTACATACAGAACCACTACTACACCACAATTTCAAAGAGAAAAATCTCATGTAAAGGCCTTCACAGTATTGCATGGATGAGGCCTGAAATGTAAGGCACATTGTGTATGACACCGTGAAATTTCATTCTAAACAGCGAAGATATAAATACACTTAATTATCCTGACCGGTCCTAAAGTTTAATGGCTCTGGGGGTCTCAGTGTTCACTAGAAAAACCTTAGTCCCTGGTTGGGATCCAAACTATTTTTTGAGATAGGAGAATACCATTATGAATTCCTATTCCGCTGCCTTTCTGAGATCAACTCCCAACTTTAAATTATTTTACACCTTTTTGCCATGTTTAGCATACATTATATTGAATGCTATGTACATGAAAATAAACTAATTTTTGCCAAATATATGTATCATACTTAGCACACTGTTTTTAACTTCTTTATAATCATTTATAAATATTTTTAAGTTTACAATACAGTTTTAGGGGCATACGAGTTACAAAATTAGCAGCTTGAAACAGCATCCCCATCATACTTTATTAGTGTGCCAAGAATCTGTGCACAACTCTGATGTGCTCCCAAGTTCCAGTTTCAAAAGAGTAAAATCAAAGTGGTGCTCAGCTGCCTTTTCTTGTGGAGATCAAGATACTTACTATTCCAAGGCTTGAAAGTTGCTAGCAGACTCTGTGGCTTAATAGTAAGGGACCGAGGGTCTCCTGTAAGCCATGGATTCTGGTGTGATCTACTCCTATCCCTCAGAGGCCACTCACCATTATAACAGACCCTCTTGTATGAAGTCTCATTTCGTAAGAGAATGTTTTCACAGAATCACTCTTTATTATACTAGCAACACAGAAGTGACTATACCATCACTGTCACCAGATAAACTACCCTAGTAACTATTTTCTGCAAAGAAATACTGTGAAGAAGCCCATGACAGCACCCACCTCCACACAATGGAAGAGGTGTGCTGTAGCAGAGGTTCCATTTGGGTAAATGAGCCACAGTTGGTCACCTTTTGTTACTGTGAGCATTGAAATTCTCACCCTGGGGTAACAAATTTTGAGTAGTTTGCCTCTGCTGAGTTTTCTTTATGGTGAAATTAAGGCAAATTCCAAGTCCTTCCAAACTGTAGAACGGTGTTGTGCATCTTATAAACTCATTGTTTACCACCACACTGATCTGGGAATATTCTCATAATTGCTTAAACAATTCTAAATGTTCAGGTTAGAGAAATGGCTCAGGTATTAAGAGTGCATCCTGTTCTTCCAAAGGATTAGAATTCATTCCCCAGCAGCCACATGATGGCTCACAGACACTTGAAACAATAGCTCCTGGAGATACCCACTTCTGCTCTCCTCAGGCTGCTGCGTGCATGTGCTATACTTATGCTCATGCAGACTCACAGATATACACCTAAATGAAAAGATGAGACTAAAGGCAAGACAGGCACCATCACCTTTTAAAATTGATAATTTCCTTAAACTTACATGCTTCATGGTACATGAGAAGTGGGGCAATTCTTAACGTAAGTAGAATTCTAATGCAAGTGAATCAAGTACCGACGAATGAAGTGTGAGAGACTTTGTGGTTTGTTGATTTTAAATTCATATATCAATACTCAAATCTCCTTATACTTATTTTACGGTGGTGACACGGATATCTTAATTGCATGCATCAAGTAAAAGAACATCAAGTTTAGTGGCAAAACACTTCATAGGTAATTTACATTTATGTTAAAGTCATTTTAAGAGCAGTACAAATGGAAAGTTACACCATAAATTAGTTCTTCCCATTCCTAAGACTGTCTATTGTATAGATTATGTCTGAACAGATGCTGAAAAGCACAAGCATACTAAATGAAATCAAGCCCCTGAAGGTCTCTTAAAAAAAAGCACCCTGATTCTTAAAATAAACATTTCCTTTGCCCGTTGCCACCTGTGTATGGCTGAGCCAAAATGCAGAATACCTAAGTCAATAGCTGACACCTGGCTTCCTTGGAGCCCAGCAAGACTCTTAAAAATAATCTCACTAATTTTCTGATACACTTCATCTCAGTAGAATCAATTCTTTTAATATTTATCTCTGGCTGATCTCTGTGTGTGCATATGTGTGTATATGCATGTTGTGAACCTTTCCTAGCTTAATTCTGTTTAATAGAGCCAGCTCTTTCATGATTATTACTATTTAATCCCCTACGGAGACATGGGTCAAGAAAAATATGATTTGCTCTTGAAAATAAGGCTGTCACAGTAGAGATATGTACAGTTGCTTTTACTGCTGGCTTCATATCCATCTTATTACTTAATATTTTAAAATCTTCCTTTGAAAAACCCAGTCAGAAACATCAAAAGAAAACAGAGGGCATGGCAGAACTAGAGGACAGTTCAGTTATAATTGTAATAGTACAGACGTTTTTGGAGAAAGATATAGCTCATGCCTTTTGAACCTCATACTTACTTCATAAATAAATGAAGGTATTCAGAAATTCCTGTGAAAAACATCTACTCCTACTTTGAGACTGTCTAAACATTCAACTAGATTGAAAGGGCCTAATTCTATATTTAAATGGTAATACCAAAATAGCAATCTATGGTAGATGTCATTCTTCGGGTATTAACTACTATCTATCTATCTATCTATCTATCTATCTATCTATCTATCTATCTATCTATCTATCTATCTATCTATCTATCTATGTTTGAGACCAGCTCTCTCAGCGGGCTGGAATGGCAACTACTCTAGACTGGGGTTCCAGCTACTTTCCGAGACCTACTTGTCTCTAACATACAAGGTGCTAAATTACAATCACCCTATCATACCTGACATGCATATATATATATATATATATATGTATATATGTATATATTTTTTAATGAGTTCTGGAGATCAAAATGAGATCTCCAGATTCATTCATGTCTGCAAGATGATCATATTAGTGATCTGTTCCAAGCTTGGATTGTCTCTTGGATATGTAGTGTCAAGTATACCAGGAGGTCCTCAAATTTGCTATTCAGAAATAGATTATTGTGAACTCTGATCCTTCTGTCTCTGGAACACCAGATGCTGGAGTTTCAAGGTATGTCACAATAACTGGCAGTAAGGCTGGTATATGTGGCTGTGTGTGTGTGTGTGTGTGTGTGTGTGTGTGTGTGTGTGTGTGTGTATCTGTCTGTCTGTGAATCTCTTTGTGTGTGTGTGCTTGTGTGTGTATTTTGTTTTACTCTTCATGTTAATATTTTACCTAATTGCTATGGGCCTCTGCTTTGAATATCACTGACCAATTGCATCTTGTCTCTTTGCTCAAATCTCAAAACCAAAACTTGAACCTGACAACCTAGATTTGTAGCTTAGGTACAATTGTTTATAGCAACATAATCAGGTTATAAA
Source organism: Rattus norvegicus (assembly GCF_021556685.1). NCBI lineage: Eukaryota > Metazoa > Chordata > Mammalia > Rodentia > Muridae > Rattus > Rattus norvegicus. Next base: position 32,854,702 of record NC_141549.1, read on the forward strand.
ATTAACTTCAATCAGTACCTCAGAGATTAGAGCAAAAGGAAGACTTCAGTACTACTTCATCAAATTTTATTATGTGTCTCAGAAGTTTGCTCATTAACTTAAGAAATCTCACAAAATGTTTTAAGCAGTATCTAAAGATGCCATCCACACTTAATTGAAATGATCTCATAATTCCCAGTGTGCTGAGCACAGTTATAGCTTAAATAAATGAAATATTCTTTGTACAGAAAACTCAGAACAATTAGAAAAGTTAAACAGTAGGAGCACCATGGGATTAACTGTTGCCTAAAATGTGGACCAACAAAAAGTGAGAAAGATATCATGGCAAGGATATGAGTTGTGATTCCCAAACTCTGCCCTGGGACCTAGGTGTGGACTCTCCAGCTACACTGGCACTGTCCAAGGACATGAGTGTGGATCCTTGGGTATGCTGGCTCTTCAGTGGTTTGCAGATAAGACTATCTCCATCTGTCATCTATTGCAAAGGCAACAGTTTAGTTAAGAAATTGTCTTTCCTCTGGTCTACCCTTTAGATTCAAGCCAGGGATTATGTAGGAATGAATCCTGGACCCCATTTCTGAGAAATGTGTTATAATTAGTGCATAGTCTTAATCTCTGCACACTCCTTTCACAGATAATTAAAATTATTGAGAGAATGTTACAAATTTCAATTTTTGTTTCCTGGAAATTCAATCTCTAAGAACATATATAAAATAAATACTAATAGCAACCTTAAATATATAATAAACATATTTTTATGGGGTGATAAAATCTTACTATATATTTTTCTTGATGTGTTTTTATTTATACTGTCTATGTTATTGCTATTCAAAACCTAAGAAATCATACGTTTACATTAAAGAAAAATAATCTGCATTAGAAACAAAATGGTACAAATAATTATACAAATAAATTTTAATTTTTCAAAATTAAAAAAGGTAATGCAGTGCATAAATGTGAATATTATGGCATAATAGTGAATATTCAGCTTAGAAAGTGAAAGGTATATATGATGCTATAAAATGTATAAATGGAAGTAAAGAATGTTTCATTTGTTTTAGTCTCCAAAAGATAAACTCAACAGCAACATATGGGATTTGTTCAGTGGATGATAATTGAAACATCAAGGGATATTTTCCAACAACCATTGTGTTTCTTAAAATTAAAGATGCAAAGCTGAAAATGTAAATGAGACTCAGGACCATGTTAGATTAAAGTCCTGCAAAATTAGCCTAGAGGATTTTTTTTTTACATTCCATGAAATGCAGTGTCATTCACTCTTTATCTAAAATTATGAACTTATTAGACCCAAAAAATCTCATCACTTATAGAAAAGCACAATTCAAATATAAACCATGTGTGTTATATTAGTTAGGAAGTATGCCTTACTAGAGTTATGAGCAATTCTATCCATGGCTTAAAATTCCAGAGTGCAAGGTTACACAGGTCATCCCATGGTGAGAAAGCAATGGCTCTAGCTGTCACTAGATCCACCAGAGAGTGCTCTCAGCAGGCATCTTTTTCATATATTTCATACAGAAGCATTTTTTGCTGTAATAATGCAATATAGATATACTATTACAGTTGATAATGGCTATGAATAGAAAAGTCATCAGACAGTGAACTCAGATACTCAAGAGCAAGAGAAGGTCAAACCCTGTGACCAGACTCCCTGGAGTCACTCATCTCCTCTCCTGCAGTTTCTTTCAGGACAGCAGTTCTGAATTTCTAAACTTGGAAGTTGAGAAAACAAGTTTCCTATTCTCTTGAGTATTATTGTTCCATTTTAAGTGTTATAAATATAAGGCTTTCTTATTAAAATCATAATACCTAGAAAGTTTAGTGGGCAAAACAAGACAAAAACAACAAAAATCTATATTGTTGTGGCTTTGTCTATTGCGTTGCACCCAGTACATAGCCTTACAGTAGCATCCAGCATGGTGAAGAATATAGGCTTGCCAACTGTGAGTAAGAAATTTTAACTCGTGCCTCATGTTTTACCAAAAATTCTTATCAAACTCGAACACAGTTTTCTCCCTAAGATGTTGTCTACTTTGATCTGGCTGCACGGTGAAGAGAGGAAAGAGGATTGAGAGAGAAAACAAAGAGAAAAGAAAGTCTTACAGGATGAGAAAGTAAAAGGGAAAAGGGAAAATTCATGTAGTTAGATAAAAACAGGGAAATTTTAGAAATGAAAACTATATTGGATGACTTCTCCCCTTCATAAAAGTGACTAGTGCTATAGCAATAACAAATAAATATGCACATTGTTACAAAGTCTTAGCGGGTTAAAAATGATTACTAGTGAGAGAGTAATGAGCATTTTCTGGTCACTTGAAATCGCAGTGTCTTGTAATGAACCTACAAAATGCATACTAATGTATGTAATTGAGGATAAAAGATTAGGGCTGGGAAAATGCCTCAGACCATTAAAGGCTAGGATCACTATATGTGTGTGTGTGTGTGTGTGTGTGTGTGTGCACAGACACAATCATAAAATTCCATTATCTCTAACATGTTTTTGATTTTTCTTAGAATGTCAGGATGGGGAAGCAGGAAGGGGAGTGTTTGGGGAGGGGAACACCCTTATAGAAGAAGGGGAAGGGAGGATGGGATAGAGGGCTTATGGACGGGAAACCAGGAAAGGGAATAACATTTGAAACGTAAATAAAAAATATTCAAAAAAAAAAGAAGGACAAGTGCTAAATGCCTGCTGGAAAAATGCAGCTCACAAATAAAGCATGGGTGCATTTATAAGCACAATGCTATCTGATTACTAGACACACATATACAAATATGTGTAATGAATACAAGATACATAAATACATGTTCTTATACAAACGCATGCAGTACAGTACACTTGTAAGTGTAACTGGAGGATTTGTATTCCCTTCTCCTCAGATGAGTCATGTTGTTGGGTATTTCTCCTGTCCCTGTAGTTAAGAGCAAACATGACACTCTGTTGTTGTCTCTCATAGCCGATATTAACTGTGTTTCACGTTAACTGTGTCTCAGGAGAGCTGGATTTATACTAGGGTAGCTTATAATGCTACCCACTTGAGGAGGTTTAGACTTGTGCATGGAGACATTCCCAGAATAAACCAATTAATGCTGTGACTTATGCATGAGTCCTCTAAAGCAACCTCTTAGTACTGTATATTGTGATGAGAAATGCATGGGAATAGAATTACTCAACCTCAACTGTTTTTCCATTTCATGAACCTTAATTTATAGGGTAGAATTTATTGATTCTTTGATCAGCTCAATAGACTGTGACTTTGGAAACATATATTACTTATGAAATTATGGGGTAGAATATGTTGAATTAGAGTTTTGTATTATCTGAATACGTTTCCTTGCCTATCTGAATATAGTATTGAATTATGTGAAACTCTACTGCCCCAGGCTACATCATGCCAATGCTTTCCTATTCTCTCTGTAGTCCTGTAAATGCACATACTAGGCAATAGGAGAGGAATCCTTTGGAACTTCCTATTGGCTGGTCTGAGCCATTCTCTGACTCCATCTTACTTCTTCCCAGGGCTAGAATGTGCATGTACAAGCTGGCTCACAGCAGCTGTGAGCATGTACAAGCTGGCTCACAGCTGCTGTGATGAACCAAGGAATGGAAATGCCTTGCACAGAATCTTAGAACAGGACCAGAAAAAGCATGTGTTCCCCATACTATGACATCATAAGAACTACGATACTTGGATTCTTTCTGAACTGCTCCTTGGAAGAAATCCTCTCACTCTTTCAAGGAATTGGTTTTGTGGGGTCTTTTTGTTAAGTGACTTAAGAAATCTACGTAGAAATGGCTGCTAAACAGCAAAAGTCATTAACACTTTCACCTCAAATTAATTTAAATATTATAGAAAATACTTTTGATATTTCAGCTTGAGGAAATAATCCACTGTAAATTTACACAAAATGCCTAACATTTGAGCATGTTAAAAAGAAGTGTACTTATAAGCATTCCATGTGCAGATTGAAAACCTCAATTATTAAAATAGTGCATATCTAAAAACAAGCTAATGTATTCTTTTATTAGAGAAAACCCATACAAAATGTATAAATATCACATAAATAATAAAAAAACATTGTATTGTTAAGAACTTCATCAAGAAGAATTCAATATGGCATAGTTTCTACAGAATATATACCTGCTTTAGGAACTTATCCTCTAAGGAGGGAAAATAAATTTTGAAAAGGAAATATGAGATAACTAATTCAAATGGAATATTTTATCAGCTGAGTGTAATAAAATTCAGTTTTCTGAGTGAAACATCTAACACACACAAACTTCCCCTTCTTGTTTAATCACGCTATGTTTCGCTCTGTTCTAATGCTTGACTTTTTGTCAGAGTGTTAGCCTAATGAGCAAACTGTGGGTATGAAAATTATCCAAACAAATAACCAAGAAGGCAATTGCCAATTCAAAGATACTCTGTGGATTTTTTTTCCATTTAAGTTATTTTTAAAATTCTTCCTTGAATTAAAATAGGCATCAAATATTGATAGATTTGTTGATTTATTATTTATAAAGGCAATGCAACATTTTTACCACCTCTAATATTAAACTGCTAGTTTGACAACTTAAACTAAGACCTCATCAAGGAGAAAATAAAGAACATAGATATAAGCATTGTCAAAGCCAAAGCACTGGGGTTGGGGATTTAGCTCAGTGGTAGAGCACTTGCCGAGCAAGTGCAAGGCCCTGAGTTTGGTCCCCAGCTCCGAAAAAAAAAAGAAAAAAAAAGCCAAAGCACTAAGAATGCAAGCATTTAGAACTGATATATGCTAATAGTACATATTCCTGCTAATAAGTAAAAATCTAAAATATGTGCAGGAAAATAGAATTAAAATAATGTTTGCAGGCCAGCGAAATGGCTCAGCTGGTAATAGCATAATTTGCCAAACCTGATTACCGTAGTTTGAGTCCCAAGATCCACATGCTAAAGGGAGATGACCAATCTTCACCCATTGTCTTTTGACCTATATATGTGATATGGCACATGTATGCACACATCCATTTTCTCATAATAAATGAATAAATAAAAACAAGGTTTTTCTCCTATTATATGTAATTGGATCACTAAACAATGCAAAATTCAAAGAAAATAAATTTTTAATCAATTTTATGCATGATATAAAACTATGTTGACAGTTGATTTACCACATATAAACCCATAAAAGTCCAGTGTAAAATAAATATATTAATATGGTGTACTTCACATTAAGTGCATGAGCAATAGTTGAAATGAATATCTCAATAAGTTAATGACTTTAATATATATGACAATCAATTTCATATTGCATCTGCCACACACTGAAATCAAGACTCAACATGTTTATCTGATGAAGATGTGCAAGGATACTTGAGTGTGAGGTCAACAAGTTCTGATTTGTACATGACATCCTGAGTTCCTCTGGACCCTCTCTGCTGGGTCTCCTATCCATTTGAGTTGAAGACCTCTTCTGTTTTGAATTCTCTAACCAACATTTTTATATTTCATGATATTCACAGCATAGAGATTTGTGATATGACACTGGTCCTTAAGCCTCCTAATGCGGTACACTTTAACACAGTTCCTCATGCTATGGTGACCATCAACTACAAAATTTTTTGCTGCCTCATAACTATAATTTTGCTGTTGTGAATTATAATGTAATGTTTTCCGATATGCAGAATATCTGAGGTGACCTCTGTGAAATCGTTGGCAGACCTCTGAAGTGATTACAATCCAAAAGGTGAGAATCGTTTTCATATGAGAAACTTTGCGAATGAAGTTTAAAGAAGAACCACTAATGTATCTGTTTTTAAGTCACTATTGCTTTATATAATGGGAGATAACGATGGTCATGAGCCTTTTGTGGCTTTACGGATTAAGGAAATAATAACACTGTACTACAAAGACAAAAGTAACACTTTTTTCAGAATGGGTATTTTTTTCATATGAGAAATTCAACCAATCCTTAGGAATTTAATTATTTTCCTTTCAGAAATAATTCACCATAATTATAAAAGAAAGCAGAGAATGCGACAATGTCCTTGACTTTGAAAGTCAACAGGACTTTTGTGAGATTCACCAGATGTTATCTTAGTCAAATATCACTAAATCTCAAACACTATTACAAATTTATCTCATGCATCTTTTATGTCTTCTAGTTTTTTTTTGGAAATAAGTTCAATTTTAGCAACAGAGACATCTATTTATATCCTGTTTTTAATTTAAAAAGTGTATGTTTCAAATTGTACACAATACTACTAAAAGGGAAACGCTTCTGTAGATTATACAATATTTTATCCATTAAAACAAATGAAGGCTATGCTATGGTAAGAAACATGCCTTTGCTGTACAGCATGTGACTAAGAAGAACCTTGGGATGTTTCTGTACAGGTCAGAGGGGAAAGGCACTCATTATTCTGCTTAAGGCCCCGAGTTGGATTCTTGTACTACATAATTCAGATCTGCTCCTTCAATCTGCCTTCTGACCTCCACACAGATTCCCTGACAAAGGTGAATATGTGTCCTACATGAGTCTAGATTATTACTGTCTGATATAGTGTAAAAAATCAATCATGTTTCTGTATTTGTATACTAACTGTAAGACTTTGTATTTAAACTGTAAGTTATTCTTTTAAGCAGTTCATATTTCTTTATTGGATAGGAAATTGTCCAACTTTTCATGTTCTTTCTTCAGTAAACTGACTGTAACAAGTGATTACATTCATAAGCTATTTTAAAGAAATCTAATCATTTAATGCCACATTACCTAGGTGGAACACTGGCAAACTAGAAACACCCAGATAATTACAAAGGAGAAAATATATTTCAGTTTCATATTACAGAGAGGTAAATGCAGAATCATTTTTTCAGAGACAAAGGCAGACACCACCTCAGAGTAAAAGCTGGAAAAAATTGAAGCAAATGGGCCCAAAAAATAAGCTGGAGTAGCCCTTCTAACATCAAATAAAATCAACTTTCTACCAGAAGTTATCAAAAAAGATGAGGAATGACACTTCATACTCTTCAAAGGAAAAAATCTACCACGATGAACTCTCAATTTTGAACATCTATGCTCCAAATGCAAGGACACCAACATTGATAAAAGAAACTTTAGTAAAGCTCAAGGAACACATTGCACCTCACACAATAGTAGTGGGAGATTTCCACATCCCACTCTCACCAATGGACAGGTCACTGAAACAGAAACTAAACAGAGACACAGTGAAACTACCAGAAGTTATGAACCAAATGGATTTAAAAGATATCTATGGAACATTTCATCCTAAAACAACAGAATGTACCTTCTTCTCAGAAACTCATGGTACCTTTTCCAAAATTGACCATGTAATCGGTCATAAGCAGGCTTCAACAGATACAAGAAGACTCAAATAATCCCATGCATCCTGATCACCACAGACTAAGGCTGGTCTTCAATAACAACAAAAACAACAAAAAGCCCACATACAGAATTCTTTCTTTTATTTTTTTAATTTGGGTTATTTTTTTCATTTTTTAATTGGGTATTTTCTTTATCTACATTTCAAATAGTAACCCCCTTCCTGGTTTCCCCTCCGGAAACTTCCTATCCCATCCCCCACCCCTACCTTCATGAGGATGCTTCTCCACCCACCAACCCACTCCCTCCTGCCTCCCCGCCCTGGCATTCTCCTACACTGGAGCATTTATCCTTCACAGGGCCAAGAACCTCTCACATAGCTCCAGCCACATATGTAGCAGAGGATGGCCTTGTTGGGCATCAATGGGAGGAGAGGCCCTTGGTCAGTCCAAAATAATGCAAAATAGGAATCTATGTGTTTTAATGCAGTCCCCTCCGTATCCAGTGAAGATATATTAATATTATCATTTTGACAGTGTCAGAAAATATGGACTGAAGATAACCTACACAGTGCTCCTTAGTCACAAGATGTAGAATCAGCATTCAAACAGAAATTCTGACTGCAAGATGACAGCACAAGTCCATAGCTATTCTTTATTTATAGCCTTTAAGCCTAAATTCATAATCTTCAACGGCAAGATTGTGGTGCATTGAGCTAAATAAATGGCATGTCCATTATGTTGTGAACTGAAATCCAGTCCCTTGCTGTTACTATGTGCTGGAAGATTTTCTCGTTTTATTTTGGTTGAATGAATTTAGCCCAGCAGTCAATCAGATCAATAACTTGAGGCTTTGATTTTCCTAAGACGTTAATAATAAAGAGCTTAAAAGGAGGACATTGAGAAACAGGTGCCAGCATCTCTAGGAGCCTCTGAATAATAGAATCCAGGAAACTTTGAATAACAGATTCAACCCTGTTTGATGAGTATCTTAGAAAACAGGGCACAGAACTCTGCTTTTTCTTATAAACTATCTCATCTTTTTTTGCAAACTTCACAAAAGATGTTTTTTATGTTTTTATCTTATTATAGTACTATCTGTAGTTCTGGAAGCTGAAGCAATGTGACAACTTCCGTAAGAATATCTCCCGTAGAGTCACCACGTTTCTGATGCTTACTGTCCCTGTAGATGAAATAAAAAACAAACTTCTGGAGATATCAGAACAATTCTACTTTTCCTAGCTGAGATCAATAACTGCAAATCATTTTTCTCCACATAAAACGTAAATATTTGCTCACATACTAAATCATTGGCTAATGTCGTTTGAGATTGTGACAAAGACCAAGTGTATGCACTCCTGGCTTTGAATGCTTTAAATGGAATTTTAATGTGTCATAAATGAATACAGATTTAATGCTAAGCACATGGTCTACCAGTTACCTATATCTCCAACCTTCATTCTGTCAATAGATAATCAAATATATTGAATTAAACCTGTTTTCTACAACATTAGTATATATTACAAGTTTTGTCATTCCTCTAGCCTCAGCAAGAGTCCTCTTCTTTATCATGAAGCTTTAGAAACCAAAAAAAAACCCTCATCTTCTTAAGCTGAAATATTATTAAAATTCAGGTTTTTGAAGAATGATTTGTAAAGATTATGAAGTATGACTATTACAAATGATGCCAATTTTTGTTTTGATGGTAGGAAAGATGGCAATCAAAATCAATGATCTTATGCAATTTCCTGTGCATGCTATGTCAGGACCAACATAACACACTAATACCAGGGTCTATTTGGATTATTGGTTACCCAGTATCCAAGCTGCATAAGCAGTAGTGTGAGCACATCCACTCCAGCATCACTAACCAATCTCTGACTACCAACTTTTATCTGCCAGTATTTATTTCACTGAAACAGTGATAATAATCTTCACAAGATGTTTATAACGGAAGGAAACCAGTTTCAAGGAGTGCTTTTCTTCTTGTAAAAGCTATAGTTTGTGTAATTCTAATTTTGAATTCTCACTAATCCTGTCAATCTATCCACTTGACTTTTTTGTTAGTCTTTCCTCATCAATGATCTCTATTTAAGAAAGTTTTGATGCTTTTAATTTAAACTTTCTCCTATTTCCCTTTTTCTTTCAATAAGAATAGAAGATTTGAGTTATCTGAGATAAAATAAAATCTACAAGAACCACATTTCTTTACCCTTCAGATCACAGCTACATTGAAAAATTCATTTAACTCAACCATCTATTCAGAGCTGTTCTCAAAATGATTAAAAACCATTGAAAATTACTTAAAGAACCATAGTAGAAATCCACTCAATGGGCCCTTAAAATCTTATAAGCTCAGAGAGTATTTGAAGAAATGACTTTGACTGCTGGATTTGTTCAAAACACCTGGCAAAATATAAGACATAGAAATAGCTATACTTGTATGAATTTAAGAACTATTTCCAGAAAGGATGATTTAGCTATTGTAATTGCTTATCATAACAATTCTGGAGTAGGGTCTATCTCTGGTCATTGTCCAGGTTTCTGAAGACAGTCATTGTGAAGCTCTGGCAGAAGGCACGGTGCCTCCTTGCAGAAGTTCTGCATAGCCTTCCCGTGCCAGTCTCCACTTACTGAGTGTGTTCCAATCGGTCTCAACTCCTTGTGTGGAAATAAGTTCTTCTCTTTTCCTATATATTTTGTAAAATAAACATGGCCACAAAAACAAAATTTCCTTATTATCCAAAGCATAATATGATTGGTTTATATCTCATTATTTCCTTGTTATTGTGTAGAAGCCAATGTAACTCTAAACTCACAGTCCAATATGGACACCACTGTAGACTATGTGGATTCACAGTGCCACATGAAAATGTCATTTGTTCACAAGTTTTTATTGATTTTATTTGCTTCCCCTTGTAATGGGGTTATTTATTAAACTTTCTTCATAATTAATACATGCTGCCAAAAATGATCTAAGTAATATGTAACTTTCCATTAAACAGAAAATGTTAAGAATCTAAGAAGAAAATTCTAATTCTGCTGTCTTTCTTCTACTTTTACTAAAATCAGATGCTGCTATATTAAACAATAAAATGCAGTTCTTGTTTGAAACACAGGAACTATTGCCAGAAACATTTACTTAAGGAAATATAGATAACTGTTTCCCATAATCAACTTTAATAAAAACACACCTCAACTTCAACAAAAAAAAAATTCATCCACCTGGATTATTAGAGTTAGATTCTATGATCATTTATACACATACATTTTAATTTTTAATTTCAGAAATTTAACAAAGGAGGACTTCATTTAAATAATTTAAATATTAAATACTAAATTTAAACATTTTATGGTAATATTATATTTTGGTGTTTATAAAGTCATAAAACTATAAACCTTAAGCTTTTCATTTTCTGTATTGAAACACATTACATGATTTAAATATTTTGAGATTTTAATGTAATGAAAATTAGCATATTTACCATAACACTAAATGCTATAACAATAATCAATAAGTTGAAACAAATGGTTGAATCTCATGTTTGCTCAGCAAGCACTTATCTTTGGAGTGTATTTATACAGCTGCAAGTTCTATTAAATGAACAGAAGATATCTTCCAGGATATTGTTTTGGAAAATATTAAGAGAATGAAAATATAAAAGAAGAAAATTCACCAACTCCAGATGCTTTTATAATCACTGTTTCTAATGTTGTTATTACTGTTCTGTACGTTAAAAAGAAAGGATTTAAAACAATGTAACTTTCTTAATTAACTTTTCTTAATTAACTTACATTAATTTCAAGTTTATATAACATATTGCATACTGTTTGCATCTTTTCAATTGGCATTATACAAATAATTGTCAGTACTAGACATTTATTGTAAAATTGGGCATGGAGTTGAATATAAATTTAAATTTCTTCTACCTTCAGAAGAAGTCTATGAATGATTTTTCTCAAAGGTTACCAGAGGGGTAATTAGTCATTTGATCTTTGCAGTTCATTGGTGTTTTCCTAGATGGGACTCTCAGCTTTTACATTTTTGAATTTAGAAAAAGAGGCAGTGATGCTGCTTTCCTGAGCGTCTGAAGTGTGCCTTCGGGCAGCTGAGGGCTGGGGCGGCTTATGGTAGAAACACTAGCAGCTGACTGTTGACATTTTCAGGGTAATTATAGCTCAGGAGTTGGCTGCTTGGAAGAGCAAAATCGTGTCACATATGACATGGCCTATCTTTGCTAATATCCTTTCACTTTTAAATAGAGTTCAAAGTCAATGACAAAAAGTAGCAAAATTATAAAGTAAATGGAAGTTCACACATAAAAGTAAGATGGTTGTTAAGAGATTATTTAGAAATCTGAGAGGAAATATATGTTTCACAAACGTAGCCCACAAGATAAATTTGAGGAAAACAACAACAGCAAAGACTTCTCTGTTATTAACTAAAAGCATTAGCCAGGACTTTACATCCAGCTTAAGGTCTTACACGTAATCAAAAGTTAGAACCCTATCCCCTCATCAGTATATGAATCCAGTTTATGAGTTTTCCTTCTGAAATCTTAGGATGCAAGACACAGACCTCTTAGAAACCTGGAGTGTTGCACTAAGTCTGCCTTTCATAAAGTGTCACAGTGGTGTGTAGAAAACAGACCGACTTCCGCTGGAGAATATAAATGGAGCCATGAGAAATGTTTGAAAACCTGAATAACAAGTCAAACATTTTCTATTAGAGATAGACAGCTCATTAGAAGAAAGGCATCCAGAAAGAAAGGCAGAGAGGATAGCATTAAAAACGAGGACAACGCAGTGCCGCTGATGCCATGATGCACAAAAGCGGAAACTCAGATGAAAAAGCAGCTACTGGCAAGCAGGAAGTTGGTAAAGAAAGGTTTTTGGCCTGGAGGATGGGACGTTGAGGGTTACTTGGTGCTGCTGCTGAGAGCTGCCTGTCAGGAGGAAGAGATTCTGGCTCACCCTAAAGATTCCTACTGTGCTATTTCTTTGACGAATTCATCACCAAACAGGATGTGGACTTTAGCCCTAAAGCCTCAGAGAGACTTGATTCTGACAGCGGAAAAACGTATGTTAAACTGATGAGAGATTTTCTTCCCAGGACTCAGCTGTATTCAAACCAGAAGCTTACTGGGTAAGCAATGTGTGAGTGGGAATTTCATTTGTCCTATGTATGTTATAGAGGAGTACAGCAACCATAGACACCATCCTCCTCTTTCCTGAACAGAAAGGAAAGCTTTTGCTTTGTCTCATTTCAGATTCTTTCTGACAAAGCCTTTCTTTGAGTGCGCACTACAAATTCTCACATATCACCTGAACTATAACGGAAGTGGGAATCACGTGATCTTCCTCTACTACAGCTGTTCACATGACTAGTCTGTTACATGACATTATACTCTTTCCCACCAAAAGTGATCCTAGTCACACATTTACAAGAAGCAGCAATAGTTACTGTTACACGAGGTTCTAATCTGGGATAAAATTAAGAATAGGCTGAAGATTTTGATAAGGGAATAAAAATAATGGTGTATAAAGTGTTCCAGGTGAGCAGAGACAAGCCTGAAAACAGAAATCTCATCAGGGAGATCTACCTCATGACAGATAATGAGAGTATGACCCAGGGACAAGGGGTAAGGAGGGATTCGAAAGCACATCAAAGACACCCCTGAACTTTAAGCACTTTGACCAGGCAACACTGGGAAGAGGAAAAGAATTAATATGCATTTTAGAGAAATTTTTCTATAATTTGAAGAGATTGGGAGAAAGTATTTGCCAACATTGAGTTATTGGAAATCATGGTGGCGAACTAAATATCCTAAATGTTATATTTAATATGTATATATATGTATATATATATGTGTGTGTGTGTTTCAAAACACATTTTTAGTGGTTATAGTGTAAATATAGATTATACCATTCTTAACCTCTGGGTCCCTGTAGTCCAAAGTATTGCAATAATTAGAGAAGTAAATGTATACAATTGGATGATTATTTTACAGAGAAACCATAGATTAAACATAACAGGGCTCAAAATGCAGAAATAAACTTCTGTGTATAACGCTAAGTGTATATGGGAAATGGCTTTCTTTCTGTGAAATCACTGATTGTTTCGATTTGTCAATGTATAAGGGTTATGTTATCATTTTAATTGTCCTTCCAAAAAACAACTGAGTTTCGAACAAAATCAGAAGTTTGTGAAAAATGAATAGATTTTTCTTAACAATTCAATTTTAGATTAAAATACACTTACATATTATAAAAGCTTGGAGAAAACTTTAAATTTGTATAATGAGAATTTTTAAATCATTAGACTTGATAGAAGACTACTTTGGTGTCCTGTGATTTAATCACTCTTAGATACATTTTGAAGTTTTGTTTTACTAGTGTATGATGTGGACTGTGTTGGAATAGCACAGCGAGTCCCATTGACATTTATAATTCACCCATGCCAATCAACAGAAGATGAAAAACAAACTTTTAAAGTAAAAATATCTCTCATGAATATGTGACATGCTCATATTATCATCAGTCTTAAATAGAGTGTTGGATTGACTTGTTACAGGCAGTATCAGTATGGCTGCATTTCTATTTAAATAATGAACTCTTGGATTTTGTCATGTAGCACCATGAAATTTCCTTACATATGTACTTTCATCCAAGTGGTGGTGAATTATACATGGAAATCAAAACACAAAGTATATTACTTATCAGATGTGAATCAAAAATACCACTGCCTATTCCAGCCTCAAGAGAAAAAGTTAAGAGCTAAAGATTTTTTTAATCATAGATCCTGTAAGTCATGTAACACCTTCACATTTGTGAGTGATACTTCATAAACACACACACACACACACACACACACACACACACACACACTTAATTTTGGAATCCACAGTATGATTCTGGAGAAATCTGAAGTCCATTCAGGAGTACATAAAAAAAGGCATGAGAAGTGAAGTCCTGCTATCAGCTGAACCTTGATCCCTGCTAGTTAGTTAAGTGTAGGAGCTTTCCAGGAAATTGTAGCTAAGCCCTGAGTGAAGTTCTCAAGCTTTACTCTCCTGGTCATGTTACCCGGGAAAGCAAGTACACAGAAGACTAACAGCAACCTGCTTTTGTTCCCCTTGGGCTTGATGCCAAACTGCCCCTATTACTCTGCAAAATCCACACATAGAAGCCAGCCACTGACAAGGAAATAAAGAGTAACTCCCTCCAAGAATAAACAGGAAGCTCTTGGCAACCGAAGCTAGGTGGTATTCAGCTAGTCAGAAAAAAAAGCAGGTGTGAAATTAGATTTCAAAGCTCATTCAATGACCACTGGGGGTCCTCAATTATATTAAAAACGTGGTGCCTTGTGTACATTTAGAAAGAAGTCTTTTTTCCAGCTATGTTTCATTCTTGAAAGACAATGCAAATGGCTTCCATGGTTATTATGTATTTGTTATCAACATTAAACAGGCCCATTCCCAGTGGGAATATCACCATATTTTTATTTTGAAAAACTGCATACTAAAGGTGAAGGTAAAGGAAAAAAAAACTTTCTAATCCAAAATAAATGGTTTAAATGATAGTTGCAGAGGCACACATTTTAACAAACTTAGTGAAAACAAAATGAATCACAACAAATTCAAAGAGAGTACTGCAAAATGAATTGATCTGTATAAAAGTCTGTCATGGGCATGGGATTCAAATTCCAGAAATTTCAAACTAGCCCTTTCATAGTTACCACTGTGCAGTATGACTTCACTGCCCAATAGATTCATTTAGCACAGAAGTTTTTTAAAACTTTAAGTCACACAACATTTCAGGTGCAAGAAATTATTGTTCATGTCAAAGAAAAAGTTCTCAGGTGATTCCAGGTTAATGCTGTTGCTACAATGTTCCAGAAAAACTCTGCCCCGGGGACTGTTCATTTTAGATGAAGCTCACTGCCTCAGGGATATTTGAGAACATCAAATGTAGCCAAGGGCACCTCCGACAGCTTCCCTCGGAGACGAGGAGGTTGCACATAATTTCGTATTATATTATAAGTCATGAAAAGCCCATAAATATTCCATCTTCTAACATGGATTGCTCGGCAGATGCTGAGTTATCAGTGTGTGAAAATATTTTGAAAGATACAGAGTCTTGTAGAAAAGTAAATGTTAACTATGATTAAGGAACTACCAAATCACCATAATTAGGAGCTCTATCTAGTGACTTCCCATGCACAAGAAGACAATATCTAGTAATTTGTTATGTATCTGGTGACAATAATATTAATATGGCCCATTTAAGTTCCTATGTATCTGTGCAAGTGTGTGTGTGTGTGTGTGTGTGTGTGTGTGTGTGTGTTCTGTAAGTTGAGATTTTTCCCTGTACTAAAATCTTACAAAAATACTTGGCACATTTACCAGAAATGTTTAAATTTTTGTAAGCTTTATTATAATTTTTATCAGAAAATATCTGTTATCATTTCTTTCAGGTAAATTGTATGTAAAAATGACACATTGGATGAGTTCAGTGTTTCTATTTCAGGTAGAATGAAATATGAGAATATTTCTAATTTACTCCTTCATTATTTTCTTACGTCCAATGGATATTTAACTTTGTTCTTATATTACAGCCCTCCAAAATTGAGAATATTCCACAATTAACATATGCACATTAACATATGCTGTTTGAACAAAATTCTAGATAAGGCTAATGTTAGCAATATATACAGAGAGAGACAAGAAAATTATTTGTGCCACATTTTATTTATTTGGTGTGCAAATATTGTGTAAGTGGACATTTCTTCATAGCACACATGTAGAGGTCAGAAGATAGCTTCTTCCTTGGAAGCTTTAGTTGTCCATTTCCTCCATGTGTGGATAAGGAATTAAACCACTTCCCTATACCATCAAAATTATTGGAATTATGACATTATAAACAATGATATTTATATATGTATATATATACACCTGGTTTGTCTATTTCACTTATATCTAGTGTTGTGTGAATTTTGCATGCTGGGATAGAGACACATGTGTGCATTTGGAGGATATAGGTCACTATCACGCATCTTTATTGCATCCCATCTTATTTTTGAGACAGTCTCTCACTGGACCTGGAGCTTCCTGGTTTTGCTATGCTGCCTACTATGTAAATCCTAGGAATCTTTCTAAGAACTCCTATTACATGTGTTTGCTGCCCTGCCATTTTCTTGCATGTACTGATGATCCAAAGCAGATTGCCTGTATGGCAATCACCTGGAGAACCAAGCCATCTTAGCCCTGTAATCATTCATTTATCCCCTAATATCATTTTCTCACTAAATGACATTAAACATAGAAAACAGTAAACTAAATCTCCCACCTCCAACACTGATATACTTAAAATATCTGTGATAATTATATATGATAAGAATTAGTAGATTACCAGCATTTAAATGAGACAAATAGCTCCTTTATCTTTTCATCTTAACCAGCATTTAAAATGTTCTCGAGGTTAAGTAAAAATATTAAATATTAAATATTTGTAAGTTGAGTAAAGTTATAACTGCCTACCAATTTCCTAGGACTACAAAGATCAACAGCATTCACTACAAGAATACATGCTGTGCATTGGGTTTTAATTTTACTGATATTCTTGCCACCTCAAATATTCTGAACTAAAGAAATTCATAATAAAATGCTGATGGTATATGCCATTCTCAAGTACTGTGACTCTATTGGAATAAACACTGCTTTGAATATGTAACATACAGTTACAATCTTCTGTAAGGTGAATGAATGACAGGCAAGGTGGAGTCTTTTTGCTGTGGCAAGACAAATTGATCAACTAACAATATTATCACTCTTCCTTTATCCAAAACACTTTACAGTCTGCACAAAATTTCTAATTATTTCCCACATATCAAACCAACTGACAGGAAAACACTGAGGGGAGACATTTAAAAGACAATAAAAGATGAAAAAAAAGTGTCATCTATCTGTTGTGACTTAGTTAAAATTCTAAATTAATAATAAATAAGAAATAGGAAAGCATTTTAAAGAGCAGGCAAAAGACTGAAGGAGCTGAAGTGGGGTTTGCAACCCCATAGGAAAACAACAATAGCAACCAACCAGACCTCAGTAGAGCTCCCAGGGACTAAACCACCAACCGAAGAGTACACATGGAGGGACCCTTGGCTCTTAACTGCATATGGAGCAGAGGATGGCATTGTCTGGCATCAATAGGGGGAGAGGTCCTTGGTCTTTTGAAGGCTCATTTCCCCAGGGTGGTGAGGTGGGAGTGGGAGCTTCCTCATAGAAGCAGGGAGAGTGAGAGGGAGTAAGGGAGAAAGGAGAAAGGGGATAATATTTGAAATGTAAATACATAAAATATCCAAGAAAATTAAATTTTAAAAAAGAGCAGGCTTAAATACAGCCAGTCCTAAAGAGGAAGAGGTTTATAAAAATAATTAAAACTTTGTGTCCTTTGTTTCTTTATTTGTAAAATGGGATTCATTCAATGAACTTTTGTAATAAGTGAAAAAAATGATGATTCCACTAAACAAACTTCAAACTGCCTAATTAAAACATGTGCAGAAGTCAAGGACTCCTGTACTTGAATTAGGGAATGGCTAGAAGAAACTGAAGAGGATGTTGACCCCATAGGAAAACCAGCACCCCTGAGATCTCTTAGACACTGGACCACCAACCAGGCAGCATTCAGGTCCGAGGCCCTTGACAAACATATAGCAGAGGGCTGCCTGGTCTGGCCTCATAAGAAGAAGATGTCCCTAACTCTTGAGAGACTTGAGGCCCCAAGGAGTGGGAAGGCATGGTGGAGCTGGGTGTGAGGACATCTTCATGGAGACAGAGGAAGGAGAAACTGTGGAAGAGCAGACCTGGGTGGGAATAGCATCTAGACTATAAAAAATAAAACTAATAAAAATGTAAAATAAAATAAATAAAAAATCACATGTAGAGTAGATAAATAGAACCAGTTCTACTGATGATAGACAAGGGGCCAGCAAATATGGGAAAGAATGTGAGAAAGACTAACCTTTAGAAAAATGTAAATGAGAGCCTCGGGGAGGGAAAACTCCAAACGCATTAGGAGGTCTGCTACCAAATTTAAAATGCTCTAGTGCACATGTGAATGAAGAAGCCATTGATATCTCTGCATTGTTGGTGGGAATGCAAAACAATTCTACAATATAATAACCTATGATAAAAATTCAAAATGAGCCTCAGTATGTAAAGGCACCGGTCACTAAACCTAGGTTTTACCCTGGACTCATGTGCTGTAAGACGAGAAGAGAACTGACTTCTGCAATTTGTACTTTACTCCACCCCCGCCACACACACACATGTGTGCACATAAACACACACACACACACACACACACACACACACACACACACACGTACAGAAAGAGAGAGGAGGTACCATGGCTTCCTAGTTCATACATTCACATAAATAAATGTGGTCTTTTTAAAATAAATTAAAGGAAATAACAGCACCACATAATACATAATTGCACATGTAAATCACTTGTATAAATAAGAGTAGAATCTTGATATTTTTGCATGTCCATAACAAAGGCAACAATGGTTCGTTTGACTTAGACATAACTAATTGCATATAAGCATGTGAGTGGACAAACCAAGACAATGTGTATATAAAATGGAATGTTATTAACTCTCAGAGCAGAAATACATCAGAGATGGGGGAATAGCTCAGCCAGTAAGATGTTTAGTGTGTAAGCATGAATACTTAAGTTTTATCCCCAACAACTAGGTAACAGACTGTGTGTGCTGAGATACACAGGGAATACCCACACAGGCATGTAGAGACAGGGGGATCCCTTGATCTTTCTGATCAGCTACTATTACCAGGTTGTGAGAAACTCTGCTTCAAAAAATAAGCTGGAAAGAATGTGAGAACACCCATTGTTAGCTTTTGACCTCCATGTTCATATGCAAAGAAGAGTTCATGCATTCCCACAAACAAGTGCACACATGAGTTTTAACTCGTACACAAACAAATGTGAATCTGTACATATCCATGAATGTACAATATAAATTTGTAGCATGCTACGCCATATTTAAACTTTAAGGAGATTGTCAAAGGGGAATTAACTGGTTAGAGAAGAACACTGGTGTGATTTCACTTACATGAATTAGATAGTAAAATTAATAGAAACAGGAAGTGGGATAGTGGTTGCCAGGGGCTTGTAAGATGGATACAATGGGTACAAAATTTGAATTTAAAGGATATGAAGTCTTTGAAACTTTGTGTACCAGAGTGAAAATACACTACTTGAAATGTATCCAAAATCGCAAAGGTTATAAATGTTATACTTTTAACCATAATTAACATTGAAATATAGTGTGTATACAAAAGACCATACTGAACTACAATTACATATCTAAAAGTCCCAGTCTGTAATTGATGGGTAGAATAGTAACTACAGGAAAAGAAACATTATTGCTACTGCACTTGAGGAAAAGAACTTTGGATCCCAAATGCCAGTACAAGCTGTTGTATAAGTGTCATGATAATTTTCCAGATTTAGGATGCTATGAAACATCATATACTCTGTGATTAGAACTTTGATCTTTGCACAGACTCATAGTATAGACTGTATGATATGTTATCTTGCCCTGGGCAATAGCAGTAAGCCACAGCTCTCAACAGCCATGTGATCCCCAGGAAAAACAGTCAATTCTCTTCAGTGAACAAAGTCAGTTAAGCTATGACTTTCCATAGAATATGTGTATAAACACATTTTGACATACTACAGTTTTGAGGTGTGATAGTTTTATCAGGATTTTACCCCTTCTAAAGCTCAGAATTATCAGTAAAAGAGATAAACTTCACCAAATGAAATTCACTAGTTCTTGTGTTTTATCTCTCCATTTTCTCACCCATTCAATGGGAAATTATAAATGTGCAATTTGTTTATGCAGACCTTGTCCTCAGTAGAGATGTGATTTGAACACAGGTAACTGAGAAGTTATGTTTTTAATTCAATCTAATGCTTTTTTCCCCCTTTGGTTTCCAAGTATCTTCTGATGGTCTCTTATTAGGAGTAGAAAAACAAAGTCCATACAACAAGATGATTTTCAGTGATTAGACTGCTATCGATGTCTAGCCAAGAAAAAATCTACACTAGTTTTCTTGTATTTTTACTAATTACCTCTTTTGATACTTTGAATAAGAACACTGCTGTCCTTGTCCAATAAAACTGTGAATCTTCTAATTACATGTAAACTGCAGACGAGTATGTATTTACTTTATCTCTTGTCATTTGATAATAGTGACAGCCATTAATTGTATCAAATGGTTTTCTAATGATGGTCTCATTTTTTTACCCAATACCTGTTGAACTCATAGTAACCTTCCCATCCCCAAATACACAAATAAACTTACAATTGTTTTCTATGAATTCTGGGCCTACAGACCCATTACCATCTTTTTTCCTTGATAAAATCTTTATTATGTATCTAAAGTTTTGCATTTATTATATATTTATTTAAAATTATACACAAATATCTCCATTGCGTAATATGATGAGTATATTTTGTATTACCGTAATTGTTGAATTTGCCTAGAGTTTTCAGCAGACACATAAATTGCAAAACTTCACTAAAAATTTTATGAAAAGATTCAAATATAGTTTATTTTACCTGCTGTGTTTAGAAAACAGATGTGGTATTTTATTAGTGGAAATCTCTAACAATTAAATTGTCAAATCAGCATAATATTAATGCATATAAAAACATTCAGCATGCTATCAACAAATAGGCAGTTTACATTTACACTGCTTGCCATTTGATCTCACTTATAAAAAATATCTAGATGTTACATATAATTCATCTGTGTAATATGGTGTATGGCATGTTTCCACTAAAGTCAACAAACCAATCTAGCAAATGCTAAAAATGCTAAGAAAAATAATACTATGGGTTGCTGGAATAACTAGGTATTTAATTTTTTGTTTTCATATTGAAATAATGCAATTAAAATAATAATATTTTTCCTAATGAGGGAGTTATGAAAACAGAAGTTTGAATTTTCTATAATTGCCCTTATACCTCATGCAAATATTAAAGGTTATTATTATTCATTAAGTAATTTTACTGAACTAACAAAATACTGTATTTTTGATGTAAGAACCTCAGCTCAACTCCAAGCTGTCCGTCATCTCCTGATATCATGTAACAAAAGACAAAGTGCAAATTCTGCACAGAAGACTCTGACAAATCAGAATTGCTGTTCTTTCTACCTCTGATCTGCCTAAGAGATACTAATGCCCAAAAGAGTGTCCTTAGATTTGAAGACTAAGAGCTACTTGAACAGGACAGGGACAAGATTGCTAATGTCATCTTGGTGAAAGGTCTTTGTTATTAGTGGTATTTCTTTGTTTCTCCACTAGACAAAACAGTATCTACATGCAATAGAGCATCCTGTCTTTTAACTAAGGGTATAGGAGGTAAATTATACTCCTCAAAAAAAATAAAAATAAAAAATAAACCTGAACCAAAACAAAGCAAAACCTACCTGACCTACCAGTAACATCAATGCCTCACAAAAGGTATTCTAGGCTTGCTACCAAATAGAGTTGGAAAGGACTTCCCAGAGGACGAGCTAAATGATGTCCATACAGGAAAACAAACTTGGTCATCAGCCTCTTTGTAGTACTCTACTGGATGTTCTTTGTTGATTCTGACCATCAGCAGGCCCTCTAAGAACTAAGATGTGACTGCCACCAGAACTTACAGTCTGCGATAATAAGTATTTCAGCCTTGCCCTTTGCAGCACTCCTTCTCCTGTTCTTCATTGATAAAATGATAGTAGAATGGTGCAGAATCATGGTGAAAAAAACTGAAGGCAATACAAACATGTTGATAATATTTCTTATCAACAGAGACAGGAGTGAATATAAAGAGGGATTCACAAAGACACTTATCAGAGAATGATCAAATACAGTAGTCATAGATACTTCCCATACAGTGGTAGATGATGCAACCATTTTCTTAATGTTAGTCTTTCTCCAGCGGAGTGTAAACTTCCTTGTCATCCAGGAAGCTAAATGTTGCCATGTAAGTGAATTAAGGTTAAAGCTATACAAGCAGAAGCCATGTGTGAACACTCACAGGTCAATATATGAAAGAGTTTCTTAGAACTCTCGTGACTCCTTGCTAGATGAAAATCTCCCATTTGCATAGGTCACTGCTTGAGAAAGAAACTCTGAAACCTCTGGACTGCATGAACAATTCTTGGGTATTCAGAAGTGGAACTGTCTGACAAAATACAACACTTAAAAGAGGCAATACCTAGAGGCTTTCTACTTGTTAATATCGAGCTAAATGCACTCTCAGTATAATATCTTATATTTAAATATGCTTGGTAATAGCTGTGATAGAGTTATTGTAGTAACTGTAGGTGAACTGTAGGCTGTGGTAAGGACTCTGACCTTGAGCAATAAGAACATATAGTTCAACAACCTACATAAATTATAAAAATAGGAAACATTGAGAGAAGGAAAGATGAAAAGTTTTTCACAAATGAGAAAAGACATCTAAAGACTCCAAGATCGTGAGGAGCTAGAATATGTGTACAGAAGATTCAAAGATCATCCTTTAAAAGTAAGTACAGAAAATAAAATAAAATTTTGACCCAGATCATGAAAGCATCAAGACGAAAATTCAATAAGAACATAAAATGTCACTCTGAGTCAGATTCGTAAGATCTAAAAACCAACTCATCGTCTTATTGTTCAAGTTGAAAATAAAATGGTTTCTGGCAGAGAATGATGCCCTTTTTGAATATACAGCTCATAAGTTGAAGAAGCCTACTTCCTATGAGAAGCCTACTTCCTGTGAGAAGCCTACTTCCTGTGAGTACTGTGGTCACACAGGTAACAGCACATGAGATCATTTCAACGTAAGCAGGATTAAGAAAGAAATTCTAACAGGTACTAAAATAATCAGAGAAGGGTTATAGGCTTTCTATGAACCATGTTATATATAATAAGTAAAATACATGTGGCATATATGCCTAGATATAAATTCCAATGATGATATTGATTTTATATGTTTTCTGTACCTATTTAAAGATACATACATATAAAAATGTTATGTATATTATCATAATATAACAATATATTGCAGTATAAACATATATAGACTACATATTCCTATGTAAAAAATATTACTTACACAAGAAGAAACAATATACCATATAGCTAATTTTGAAATAACTAGAAGTTAATAGACAGTAAAATGTTTCTTTTTTGCTTCGCAATATGTCTACTAGGATGAGTACCTAACAGATATTAACTAAATGGTCACCAGCAAAGAAGAGTTCTCAACAAAGAGACTCACATGATGCCAGTTTCAGAATTTGATAAGTTGAAAACTACTCTCTAGTTGTTTACTTTATCCTGTGATACTGGACCTGAGAAACATCAACCCTAAATCCCTACTGGAAGTGCAGAGTCCTGGTGGAGTCAGAGGGAAGAATGGGGATGTGGAGGTGTTAACAGAGCCATGAATGGGGATGTGGAGGTGTTAACAGAGCCATGAATGGGGATGTGGAGGTGTTAACAGAGCCATGGCCCAATTAGGATTCAGGTGACCGGAGTTCAGATACTGGAAAGAATGAGTCCTTACTGATTTATTGGCCACAAAGTAGCCATGTTACTCTATTACTTCCTTTGAAAAATCTATTGATTTTCTGCAGATTAAATCTCTTTGCCATTTAAACAATATGAATACTAGACCCATATTAGTATGGCTTCTCTATAGCCCTCCACATACTCTGACCTGCAAATGTGTTCCTAATGGTAAAACGGCTCCTAAGAACTAAACAGGGCCATTATCATCAAAGTGAAACAATGAAAAGAACACACTAATGAAATGGTAAGAAATTAACAGTTTTCTCAGGGGAAAGTATGATCTTGACAGTAATAAAATAGAAGCAATGGGGGTCAAGAAGTAGAGCTCAGTAGCACAGCATACATTTAACCTCTGTTGGAACCTGGGTTCAATATCTGAAAGTGAGTTCATACATACACACAGTTGTGCACACACCATTCACACAGTCGTGTATGCCCACAGATACAGACACATAATTATGAACATTTACATTTGCATTAGACATATCCTGCGGTCGTTTGAATGAGAATAGCTACTATAAGATTATGCATTTAAAATAGTGTTTCCCAGTTGGTGAACTGCTTTCAACGGTTAGACACTGAGCCTTGTTTGAGTAGGTATATCAGTGGGGATGGGATTAGAAGTTTCAAACGTCATTTCAAATGCCATTCCCAGGAAGTGCTATCTCTCTGCTTCCTGCTTGTAGATCTAGCTCTAAGCTCTCAACATGCCTGCTAGCACACTCCTAGCGTGATGGCCATGGCCTCTAACCTTGTGGAACCATGAGCACCAAGTTAAACACTTGCTTTTGTAAGTTGCTTGGTCAAGGTATCTATTACAGCAATAGAAAAGTAACTATGACATCAGTTATTATGATGGTATTCCTAAACAGACTAACAATTAACTATGTAAACTTATCCAAATTATTAACGTTTCATAATGCTCCCTAATTTTATGTAGGTTAGATACTATTGCAAAGAAAAGTTGTAGAACTCAGCTACTAAACACAGGGCTGCATCAGTGAAGAGCCCACCAATACGCTAAAGTTGTACCCGATACTCAAGATCACAAGACTGCCTCACTAACCTGAAAGCTACAGACAGCTGACAGAGTCTTTTTAAATATGTTTTTTTCATATGTATAAACACAAAAACTTTAAGTGACACAGGGCCGAAAGTACATAGGCAAGTCAGTTGTTTTATTGACTCCCTAACAAAATACAATGCTACAACTGGAACACTGAGTCTCTGGAGCCCAGGAAAGATTCCTCATTGTAAACCATCATGTCTCCACTGAACCATATATTCAAGAACCTCAGCTCAGAGGAAAAAGTGGACTGAAAGGAAAGTGGAAGATACGGAAGGTTTATTTACTCCTCGATAACCCTATTCTGCTACTTTTTTACGAAATAAAACGATCACTGATAAGCCTCAGAGACACTTGAGCCTTTGAGCTAAAGATGCCGTGTCATCAGAACAAAAATGCCATGTGTGTTATATTGTTTAGAGTTTCTCACATGTCCTTTAGTTGTACATTAAATTCTTAAATGGAATGGAAGATTCTGCTATTGCCAGTGAACATTAACAGTTACTTAAGTAATAGTTATAGACCAAAACTTTATTTTGGACTTTTTACAACATCAATGGTAATAATTTCTTGAAACAAGTCAAAAATGAGATTCATGTAATTTTTGAAACATAAATTTAATTCTGATAAAGCTTAGAGTTTCAGTTTAAAGGTGAAATCTTGACTTTCTTCTATGGTTTACTAAAATTATCATAGCCACATGAATTTCTTTTCCTATGCTTTTATTGTACTCCTTCCAATGAACAGTACTTAAAGGTCCCTCATAATTTCTCTTTGCTGTCACTTTTAATTAACACAGGTACGTCAGTGAAATCAAAATATATAGACTTGATGACAGTATTACATTATGTGTCCCTGAGTTCTTCATTGGTTTACAAATTCTTCACTTCCTTATCACAGGATAAGGTTGTGTTTTAATTGAATTTATGGGACATAAAAGCCTAAAATGTCTTATATATTAGCCATTTGAGCTAATGGCTCTGTTTCCTCTTTATCGTCTCAATGTATATGAAAGAGTGAGATAGGAGATTACTTTTTGGTCCAGCTCTAGGACAAACCAATGGTATTACCCAAATTCTTCCACTGAGGAAACATGTGTAATTAATATTACAACCCGACAGTGCTTGTAAAATAAAAATAAAAATAAATAAATAAATAAGGATTCATCCAGTATGTCTAAAGAATATATCCTATTGAAAGAAGTGTAAGGATTTTTATGATGTTTTTAACTTTAATTTTAATTCTCCTCCCTCTCTATTGCCCTCCCCAACCTCTGTGTGTACCCCCTCTCTGGGTACGTGTATCTGCCTGTTTGTCTGTCTGTCTGTTAGAGATTGAACTTTGGTCTCTTGCATAGCAGACCTGAGGCCCCTTACATTATTTTAAATTCCTATAAACATATCTTGAATATACCGGTTCTATTTAGTAGTCTTCTAATGTCTTGACTTCTGTTAAAATCTTAGGTGAATTTAAGCTTTAATTTTCTCCCTAAAATACAGGAATTAAAGACCCTGCTAGAATGTTACTCTAAATGATCTTTAAAGGAATAAAAGTTTCCTGTGTTATAAAATTGTATTTGTATAGGTAAAGAAGGCAAGGAATATAACACCATAAAATGTTTCATGCAAATTGATACTATAAAGTGGCCAAAAGTATTCAAAGTTTTTCCTTTATTAATAATATTCATGCTCATCTTTCCTTTAGTTTCATTCTTTTTCTTGAATTTTACTAAAGAAATTGTTGCCATGGGTGTTCTATTCCTCATCTTTAAAGATTTACTACAACCTGTGTATGTATGTATATAAATTTACATTTAAATACATTTAAAATATATATTAAAAACAAATGCTAATTTCTTGTTCTAAAATACAATTCAAATGTTGGCATGGTTGAACCTGCAAGGGGTTACTTGTAAAATGATATTAGCTTTATAGGAAAGAAAATAAGAATTAATTCCACTACTTATCATCCCTGATAATTAATTACACGGAAGAATCATGTTTTCTAAGTTATGTCAATTTTCTTTTTATGAAAGAAGCATAGAGAGAATTTGCCTAAGTTCCATTTTGCTTATGAGAAGAGTCTCCGATGTCCTTGTCTGTTTGCCTTTCTTTCATGTGAGCACAGACACAGATGATTTTAGATAGGAAGCTCAAACGGAATATTAGAGATGTCTAAAAGACAGAATTCACATCACAGACAATGCCTAGAACCATGTGCTTGCACCTGAAATGAGCCTGAGCTATGAGCCCCCTTTGCACTGATCAAAATGCTAGGGAATGATCTGCCACTGGAAGAAAGCTATGAAGAAAGACACCAGTGTTTTTGGTGGCCTGCACAAGGTTGTAGGTGATTTGCTCTGAGTGCTGAATGGAAGCCCCACTGGCAATTCTCATTTCATTTTCTATAAGGAGCAACAGGTATATAAAGGTAAAATGCAATCCTAGTGCTTTTTATCTCCCTGCCTGCTCAGAGTGATCTTCATAAACCTAACTCTTTTCCTACCATGGCTACTCTAAAATGACTTAATTTGTTTTAATAAATCAGTTGCATTTTATATGTTGCATATATGAAAATGCATATATATTATGTTATATCTGGAAACCTTCTACATCAATTTACATTTTTTGATGGACTTTTCTAGGGAAAGCACATCTCCCCCCCTCGCCCCAGCATAATATGGTAGACACACTCTGTTTCTATTGAAGTTTGGTGCATGAGTCCTAGAAGATTTGCATTTAGAGTAGCCACCTCAGCTTGTCGAAACTCAAATGCTCACATGATGAACAAAAGTCCACTGCTTTCTCTTACTATTAAATCAATTTAACGAAAACCAGAGACCCCTGAGACAGACAAGATTTCAAATGTGTTAGACATACCTAAATTTCATTTTTAAAGATAGGAGTTATTCAATAAATATCTGTCAATATTGGAAGTACTGTTCAAACACTGCCATAATTTTCAACACTTCTTTTCTCGAATAAGGACATGATAAATAGCAATTCTCTCCTGGTACAAAATATGTTTGCTTACTTCAGGCTGTACTTAATATTAGTGTTACTTAAAGCAGGGACATAAGATTTCTGCAGTTACAAGAGTAAAGAACATTCATTTAGCAAACATCGTGCTGTTCACATTTCATTCATAAAGCAGAATTGAGTCCTGTAATAAGAACGAGCGCAGTCATTTCCCATGCTGTATATACATGCCGAGTATCATCTAGATTTACATTCAAACCAGAGTCCCATTTCTTCACAACTTCTCTGTGAGATTTCCCTTGCCAGTTTACTTTACAGAGACGTGATGGGAGAGGTGAATGATGCATCTAGGATGAGAATGAGTCCAAGCCTCCATTTGTTTTCCTAATCATGAGAACTCGAGCTAATCGAAGTTAACTCACAGCCTGAGAAAGCACTCATGATTGACTCAGAGAGGCAGTTCCACAAATGGCATTACAAGGCTAGACAAGGAATATGAAACACTGCCAATTCTCAAACCCCTGGGTTTCACGGGGAGGGCTAAGGATAGGACTCAGAGATCAGAATGATCTCCCGGACGGGCATCAGCAGAGTTCAAAGCTCTGGGCACAGCAGCAAATATTCTCCTAAGACTCTATTCAGATCAGGTGTGGGTGACTAGTCCTGTCTATTGGCTCCAGGCAAATAAATGTGGGAGTCTCTAAAGCTGCTGGCTTTTAAAGAGCTCTTTAGAAAATCTCCCAAGGGATTCAACAGTTTAACTCTTTCATTGCTGCTCCAATTCCTCCCCATAACCCCAGTACACACAAGACCCAAGAGTTCCAGGGTAAGTGAATGTAGAAATAGAATCCGATGCACAGTTTTTACGTAATCAGCAGCGTTTCAACTTCTGTGGACTGAGGCTGCCAAACAACCTCCCACCCTGAGAGAGCAGGCATTTATAAATGTTACATCTTTATACCTCCTCCCTCAAATTCCTTAATGGGCCATTAGTAAGGAGATCGATCCTAGTTACTTTATAGCCAGGCAACAGCACAGGCACCCCGCCGTGTTTACTAGTGCCAGAAACACCATTCAAAAGTTGAGAAGGTTGCAGTAGCTACTTCGCAAACCTTTGGGGCAAAAAAATTGGGGCAAGGTGAGATGGAAAGGGGGAAGAGAAAGAACCTGGTGTGACCTAACTCAGAAGCATATATGAGGAGCAAAGCCCTACTTAAGCTATCTGGAGGAAAGGAAGTGAAGACTACTAAGTTCTACAGCCACAGGCTACAAGCGTTATCACCCCAACTACCCCCCACCCCCTTGTTCCTTAGAAAACCTAACCCCTTCCCATCCCTGTCGGTCACAGCAATTGCCAGCTCTGGAACTAAACGCGCGTGGCTGGAGATGGGTGCGCATCACTTACGTCTCGGAATTTGTTCCACTGTCCGACTTCCTTGTCATACTGAGAGACTGTGGTGAGCCATTGTTTTTCATCCAGAAAATTACCGCCGTCCGACCGCCCCCCGGCCACAGCCACCGCCGCAGCAGCTGCAAGAGTCTGGCTGCACCAAGCCGCTGCACACACACACAATAAGGCTGACACCTTGAGCATCTGGGAAGGAGACACAACCAGGGGTAGGAAGCGGTGTCAGAGACTGGGTGCGAAGATGGGGGCGACCCTGGAAGGCATGCATCAGCGAGGAAGGGTTAGAGAGAAGGGGAGACGAGCAGGGACAGGGATGTCCCCTTCCAGGAGGCTTCACCCCCAAACCAGGGCACTCACACACACGCAGACCCAAGGGAGAAGAAGAAGGGGGTCTAAGGGAGGAAGCCCCAAGCAACGAGAGTCCCAGCGGCCAGATAAAACGCTTGCCGGCCCATCACCTTGCTGGGAGCGGGCACGGAGCTCGCAGCTCCTGATGGAAATGCAGCCTGGCTCTGGCAACTCGCTTCTCGCTGGAGCTGCTGCACGCGCCGCCGTCTCAGCCGTCCACTCAGCTCCCTGCGCCCGGCGCTCCCCCCATCCCACCCTCCCCGCGCCTATCCCTCGCCAGCTCCCCTCGCTTCACCCCTCCCTCCCCCACCTCCTTCCTCCCCTCCTCCTATCCCACCTTCCTCTCCCTGAATCCCAGCTGCAGCAAGTTCCGGATGCAAAGCCTGGCTGGAGCCAGAGGATGCAGTAGACTCCTCGCCTAGGAATCCTTTGCTTTCTAACCTCTTGCCTCCAGAAAAGGTTCCCATGTTCCAGGCACAGCCTGCTCATTCTCTCTTCTCTTGGATTGAACGCCGGCTCAGCACTGTATCTCCCTCTCTGCTGCTCCTGTTCTTCAATTTCAAGGGTGGTGAGGCAGCTATGAGAAAAGAGATCAGAAGAAAACTTTACGCATCACGGAGTGAGAATCCATGGGACTTTGCTCTGAACCTGAACTCAGCTCCTCCTTCCTAAAAACCATCATATGGCCTTGGGCAAATTCTTCAGTAACTGAAAATGTGTGCTCTCAACTTCTGGATTATTTCAGAGCCAAACTCTCTCTTAAGGTTTGGCAGGCAAAGTGTTTGATTTCACCAACATGCTATGCTCAGCGCACACAACCCATTTCTCCGTTCTAAAAGTCTCTCCAGTAGCTGTGGTGTATGCTACAGTCCTTGAAGCAAAGTTAAACTATATAAATAAGACATCTATGTCAACCTTCTAAATATGAGCAAACATCTTTGAGGCCCTAGGCATGATGTTGTACTTCAAACTTCCATGGTGACATAAACATTTGCCTCCCCAAATCTATTCTCCATTATTAACAAAAGGGAAAATACTAGAATTCACACCCTGTGCAGAGCCCCATGAAGAAATTCTTTTCCTTGTACTTACAGGAAGCAGGTTAACTAAGCAGGGTATGTCAATTGAGAGATTTCTGGAAACCAGAAGACCACAAAAGTTTAGCCATCTGTATTGAATTATACATGTAGGGCAAGCTAGACCTCCCCAAACTACGGTCTTTGTAAATTTCAGTATTCTGTAAAATCCAGGAGAGAGATCGTCATTAGAATAGTAGCAACAGCTACTCTCCATAGTCGGAACTCTTTGTTCTCACTCGTCTCATAACTTTTAGATCACATTTTAAAGAAATGAAACAGATCATTCTTAATTTCTAAATTTAAATAGAGAATCCAAGCAAATGTTGTTATGAGCATGGATGAAAAAAAGTGAAAATTTTAACGTAGAAAGGAAATATTTTCTCTTTCCTGCCACAAGAAAAAAAATGGAGAAAGTTATTACAAATCTACAATTATAGTTGACAGAAGTGTTGATTAATATCAAAGATGCATCAAAGAATTTTGAGAACAGTATCATACAGTAGTTCTACATACTAT
Organism: Rattus norvegicus; assembly: GCF_021556685.1. Taxonomy (NCBI): domain Eukaryota; kingdom Metazoa; phylum Chordata; class Mammalia; order Rodentia; family Muridae; genus Rattus; species Rattus norvegicus. Next base: position 32,886,087 of record NC_141549.1, read on the forward strand.
TTCTAGATACTGAGTTTGTTTTGTTACAGGCAAGCTCAGCCTTTCTGAGTTTTTATTTTATATATCATGAAGAGGTGGCTGACCCACCCCCAAATGCCTCTTCTCTCTGCTCCCGGGTTTAACCTTTCTACTTCAAAATTTGAGGACTTACATGCTGTCCTCTTAAGTCAATAAGAATGTTCCATCATGATTTAAAATGCTAGGTGTTTTTTGTTTTGTTTTGTTTTTAATTTAAAGGTGATGACCTTAAACCTCAGGTACAATGCTGACATACAGCACAAGTCAGGAATCTTTAAAATGAACTGATCTTCTAAAATTTGTAACTTTTCTCTAAATATGACATATTATGAAGGATCATCCTCAGCATCATACATGTCAACATGTATGATAACATGCATAACATGCATGATAACATACCATGTGAACATAGAATTTCATGATCACTGTTGATGTATAGAAGCACACCTATTTTATCACGTTTTCATGCACACATATGAATTTGTATTACATGTGTGTATATGGTTTATTTCCAATTGGAACATATTTATGAAACTTACCAAGCAAGCCTAGCTTTTACTGACACTGAACAGGGTGGAAAAACTGCTGAATGAAAAGCAATGACAGCTTTGTCCATCTTGAAACGAAGCTCCTTCGAATGAAAGTCACAAACCAAGTCTGACAGTGGAATAGTATTTCTAGGAAAATTAAATTCTTTAGGCTTAACTCAGAAGAGGTGGAGGCCACCTTCTCCTTGAGGTGATCTGGCACCTCCCTCCTTCCCCATCACTAGCAGAGACTCTTAAACATCTGCCAGTCACTGCTATTGTCTACTCTCACAGTGAGAATGAAAGTCCACTAAGTGTGATGTTATTAATCACAGCAAACTCTTTCCCTCAGTTCTCTGTATTACTGAGTATCTGGGTCTTCAAAGAGCCTGCTTTCAACATTTAATAGTCCTAGGAGTATTCACACTCCAGTTAACACTTTAGTTATCTGCTAACACCTCTGTGGGGATTAATTGAAAGCTTGCTAGGAGCAAAACACAACAGGGAGCCAGAGGGGAGGGGTAATAAACGGGAGGTAGGATGTCAGGAAGACAGTTAGGAGACCTGCAAGTTGAGGTGGGTGGGGACATAGGGGAGTACTTCTGGAATTGCTTCCCAGTTTTATGGAGAACCTGTTTCCGGAATCAGAGAGCTAAAAATAAAACAGCCTAGGGTAGTGTATGGGGAGTGGAAAACAGTGAGTGACAAGACTGGGACTTGATTTTTGTATTTATGATCATACTTCACAAAACGATAACCCACAGGAAGGAAAGGTTATCAAGCCACCAGCCCCTTATTCTGTCATTCTGACACCTCATTTATATAGATAATGGGAAACTTTGACTGGGGTCACTAAGAATTTAAGGCTTGCATAAGTATGTCTTGATAATTTTATTCTTTCACTGGTGAATATCTAGTTGCTTAATCTAGTTACTAAATGTTTCAGTATTTTAAAAACTCATCAAATCCTCTTCTTCCCTGTGTCTTCTAATCTTGTTTTGGGATTTACTACAGTTCTACAAAGTCTACAATGGCATGGGGACCACTTCAAATGCATTAGGACCTGTGAAGAGTTTATATGAATTCCATTTGTGCAAGGGTACACAGAGACACACACAATCTCACATAACGTTTTTGGTCAGCTTCTATTAAAAGACACATCTGTGTTGTTTAGCTCTCATTAGACCACATGATGACTTACTCCACATATTCTTTGTGTCAGTCAGAGCCAGGCACTTCATATACCTGGCATCCTTTGGTCTTATGATCTCTCTTAGAGTAGTGTTATGGTATTAGCTATAAATACAGACTCACATACAGGAATTTTTGACTCTAGCAGATGGAAGGTAATATAAATTTCTGGAGGTAAAGCCTAGTTGACAAAATCAGTTGTGGAAGATGTTCTTCTTGAAGGTTATTTATGAATCCTGTACATTCCTTTTTTTTTCTCTCTTTGCATCATGTTTACCATGAGGTGACCATCTTCCTCAGCCCCATGATTCCGTTTCCATGGTGGTCTAGATTTAAAGGTGGCTGAGCTCTTTATCAGCTGAAACTTCTGAAACTATGAACCAGACTAGACCATTGTTGAAGCTGAGTCCTTATTGTGTGGTATTTGTCACAGGAACACTGCTAGCAAATTTGGAACATTGGTATTTAAGCGTGCGTAAAAGACTCAAGAACGAATAGGCTAGATTTTTATTTCTTTCTGTGTGGACACATCTCTGAATCATCCAGTGTTTCTGTTCTTTGGTGCTACTGCCTCCTTGCTTTTGCTTTCTGCTTGCTCATTATTGCTAGCTCAGTACAAAAGAGAATTCACCTGTAATTAAAATCAAGATGAGGGTATGGTTAATTCAAGAATTCTGCTACTTTGCAGTGAAAGTCACTCTTCCCGTGTTTCTTTAGATGGTTACTTGTCCACACATCATTCTCAAGATCACGAATCAGAGGCCTAGAAGAACATGCAGCTGCTTGGTGGAGAAGGGAAGTGGCTAATTGTAGCATTTTCTCCTTCTGTGTGAATGTTTGCTGACAAGACTAGAGTCTATCATGTTATTAAAAAGCTGCCGGAAGATGAGGAGTAAGAGACATTAAAGAATTTCTAGAAAGTCAGATATTACTAAGGTAGATGGCTTGATGTTAAGTAAAATGTGCTGAAGTCAAGCTTTGGTAATTTCAATATGACCAATAAGAAAATTCAGATTAAATTAAAGATCTATAGATACCATTATGGAAACTCTTGAGATGGAAAGTTCTTGTCCTCATTTCTAGATTCTATTACTGAGTATCAAATAAGCCTAATAAATAATTGAGTACCAATACTGATCATTCAGATTTTACTTTGAGAACCCATAAAAACAAATGTCAAAGCAGAAGAGAGCTGGGAGGGAGAATGTTGACAGGCTTTGGCTGGTGTTGCCATTTTGGTATCTCTTTCTTTGGGTATTATTTTTGCAGTTGTTGAGTTCTGCTATTTTTGAGGTATCCCTGATTAAGCAAACTAATAATAAATTTGATAGATAATTTGATAAATAGGCCCTCTTGTGACTTCAGCTAAAACATTCAGTAGATAAACAGACTCTAAAAGCTGTAATAAGTATGAGAAACACATCAATCAGTTCAATTACTGTAATTCTTAAGAACACATTTTTCAACATTTAAACTGGAGGGTGAATCTGATTAAATAAATTGATTACTGAGCTGATGATCCTGGGAAGTGGCCAATGAGGCAATTTAAGTTTATCTGCTTTTCTGAGCTATATTTATTGATGATTTTTTAAAAATAACTTTTTGAAAATTTCAGTAAATGTTAATTACAAACTTGTAAATATTAATGGATACAAGCTACTGACACAAAATTATAAAATACAATGTTTTAGAATATATTTTAATTTTACTTTAATTACTATATAAATCTACTAAATTAAAGAATAAATTTATTAAGTCATTACATTAAAAATAAGCATGACAGTGGTTTATAAAAATTCATAGTCTTTGAGATATATACCAATAAGCTTTTAAATTTATTATGTATGTATCTATGAAATTAATATAAGAACACATCTATAGTCAGTTTATTCCTAAACTTACAATGATTTTGTTCTCATAGAGTTTTATGTAAGTACAAGGAAATCACTCATATGTGTAAAAAGTAAATAAGTCTTAAAACAAATACATTTTTTAATCCTTCGACTTCTTCATCTCCTACATGTATCTCTTTTTTGTTTACTTCTCTTATCTCTAGTAGAGGAGAGATGAGACAACTTCATTGGTTTTTGTGATCTTCATATTAGTGAATTGAGTTTTTTGACCATTAGCATGAGATTGAATATAAGTTTCTTGTAAATAGTCTTTATTTTGTTAAACTATATTTCCCTATCCCTAGCATCTCCATTAAACTTATCATTAATGGATATTGAATTTTTTCAATGATCTTTTCTGCACTTATTGAGATAACCATGTATTTTCTATCTTTGAACCCATTAAAATGATGTACTACGTGGTCAGATTTTCACACATTGTACCATCCCTGCATCTCTGAGTGAACCCAACTCATACAGGATAAATGAAATTTCTTGGCATGATCTTAAATATAGTATGCAGTGTTTCACTGAGAATTTTACACATATCTTGATCAGGAATATTGGCCTATACTTTTTGTTTGTCTCCTTATCTTATTACTGCAGAAGTAATAGGACTTGAGCCCTACCTCATGGGAAGGAACCCATACCTAATACTGTAAATTCATTTAACTACCCATGACTCAGAGGTGGTAGGTCCTCCTGGGCAAACTCACTGTTGTTTAACTAAACTGTCATAAGATTAAATTGCCTTCTTTGTCATTATGCCTGCACCTCAACCCAGAAAAGCTAATTTCTGTCTTCATAGAAACTACTCTTTCAAGTGAAGAACTGTGATTTTGAAAACTAATGGATGATCAAGATGTTGAGAATCAGTAAAGGTTAAGACTTCAGACCTAAAACAACAACAATAAGAAACAAAGAAACAGAACAACAAGCAAACTAAACAAAGCAAAATGAACAAATCCAATCATTTACAGTACAAAGACCCTGGTACTAGAGATATGAGGAGTACACATCAGCTCAATGTAAGGTAAAGGACTTCAAGATGCCATTCTTTAAACTCATATACAACTTTTGCAAGCAAGAACTCATAACAGCTGTGGTTACTTACTCTAAGGCCACATAAGGCTAACCCTATTGACAGTCATGGAAAAAAGAAAAATTCATAGGTCCATAAAACTTGCCACTGGGCTATGGAAAAGAGAAAAGTTCCCAGGACCATATCACTTGTCACTGAGCTCTTTAACTATTGATAAATTACGGGGAGGAGGAGCTTTCTGTTTTGTACCCACCAAAATGAAACAGATAGCTTCAAATGCATTATTACACAGACAAAGGAGAACCTGGTTAAACCAGTGAGTCACAAAATAAAACAAGTAGACAGAAATGTGAAAGAGAGACTTGTGAAGAAATGGGTTTAGTGGGGGATAGGAGGGAAATGGAAGGAAGGCTGACCAGTTGTCAGTAGGCATTCTGTGCATGTATAAAACTATCAAAAGTAAATCTAATTAATTACAATATTGGTTGATTTTTCTGTAAAGACTGTGAAACAAGTTTGAAATAATTCTAACAGATAGTACAAGGGTCCATTTTTCAAAAGGTTTGTAATATTTCTTTTTCATTTGGGACATATGTAGTGACAATTTAACTGTGAAAGTACGAATTATTTGGCTTCATGTTGAAGCAAAAGTGACTGTGTCCCAAAGCTCAGAGGAATTTGTGACTTCATATCGGGTAAAGGTTGTTTGCTTTCTCAACCATGAGCTTCATCAATGGAATACCTAACACAAAGCTTAAAGCCAGAAAATATGGATACTTTATAATCTTAAACAAAGACTACAGAGAAAATACCCCATATACTCAATAAAGCATTCTTTCCCTACAACCCACGTATTAAAAGCACTGTGATGGTGAGGGTGACCGACTCCTTGAACTCTGTTGTTTTGATTTTTTTACATTACATAAAAGGAACACAAGCTGAAAGTGAGAACTCCACTTTCCAGTACAGTCTGGTGGTAACACCTGATGAATCTTTGCTTTGGGAGACAGAATCATTTCTACAAAAGGACAGGAACGTAGAGCTTTCTTTAAGTAATGACAGGACTAGAGATGCTAACTGTAATGGGGGACTTTTGTCAGATCGCTATGAAAGACATTGTGGGAACAAAGTAAAGGTCACAAAACATCCATGACTTAGAGAGCCAGATGATCAGTCAATAATTATTAGAAGCAAGTCTTAAAAAGAGATGAACAAGAGTAAAATCAGATACCTAGAAAATAACAAAATATTCATATCCTTTGTTCTCATTTAACAACATCAGGAATATATGAAAGAGTGACCAAGGATGGTTTAAAAATTGTCAAGGCAAATTCAATTTCTACTGGAAAACATTTTTAAAGTGAATTTTCGTCTAAATGGAAGTAGAGCACTCCTTTTGAATACTTGTTGATTTTCTCTGTGAATTAGGCAAACTTTCTTATGTTTTAGAACAAACCAAGAAATCAACAGAGACCAATATTATGAACATGGCTTTTGTGTTATCATGAAATAATTTGCACTTCCTTTTTAAAACATGTCTCAATAATGTAAATTTACTGTAATAATCACAGGATTACACTCAACAATTTTGCTGAACTCAGCTCATGTTGTACACTTAATAGAGAAAATTTCCTTTTCTTTTTATTATAATCTTTTAACAGGGAATTAACGTCTCGGTCGTAACACTATTCAGGTTTGAATTTCATTTTGAAAAAAAAAAAAAAAACTTTGGCAGTTGTTAGCCTCAAGGGATTGATTTTTTTTCCCACTTTTCAAAATGAACAACTATAGAAGTGTCTGATGTGCCTCTCATATAATGCTTGCAGTGACTGACAGTGCATAGGCTAGCTCCTCTTCTGGGACTACAGCATGTGAGGTGCCTCCTTCCACTAGGCCAGCCTGTCTACTATACTCGTTTACTCATTTCTGTCTTTGTTAATATATTCCCCGCTGCACCTCTAATATTACCTTTTCTTATTGTTTTGTTATCTTTTAATGCTGGATATTAGATTACTAATTTAGAATATCTTTCTTTCCTAAGAAGAACTAAATGTCACAAATGTCCAGGTCTTCCCACATTTTTGGATACATTTTCTGCTCAGTTTTATTCAGTTCAGCAAGTTTAAGTGCATGTGCTCATGCATGTGTGGTACATGTGTGTGTGTTTTTTATTTTATTTACTTTTTACTTATTTATTTTACATACCCAGTGGGTATCTCCCACATCCTGGCATATCAACTGTCTACAAGACTAGGCTCATTCTCTCCCACTGGGGCCAGGCAAGGCAGCCCAGCTAGAAGAACATATTCTGCATACAGGCAACAGTTTTGATGATACCCCAACCCCCATACATATACCACTCTAGTTGTCAAGAACTCACATGAAGAACAAGCTGGACATCTGCTACATATGTGAGGAGACCTGGGTCCAGCCTGTGTATGCTCTTTGTTTGGTGGGTCAGTCTCTGAAAGCCCCATAGGTCCAGGTTAGTTGACTCTGTTAGTCTTCCTGTGGAGTTCCACTCCTCTTTCACAGATATAGGAGTTTTTGTGTTTGGTACACAGATTGTCAGAATTGAAGTATCATATTGGTAGGTTTTTCCTTTAATGAGCATGATTTATTCTGTGTCTGTTTTGATTGATTGTGCTTGAAAGTTATTGGATATTCAAATGGGTACTCCAACTTGCTTCTTGGGTCCATTTGCTTCTGAAACATTCCCCCAGTTCTTTAGTCTAATGTAATATCTGTCTTTATTGCTAATGTGTGTTTCTTGTATACAGCAGAATGATGGATCCTCTTTCCTCATCCACTCTGTTAGCCTATATTTTTATTGGTGAATTGAGTCCATTGATGTTAAGAAATATTAATGGTCAATGATTGTTATTTCCTGTTACTTTGATATTTATGGTGTTACTGTGTATGTGTTGTGTGTCCTTCTCTTATACTTTTTGGTATGGGATTACATAGTTACTATGTTTTCTTAAATGTAGTTATCTACATTGATTTGGAATCTTGCTTCTCATATTTTCTATAGGTCTGGATTTTGTTTGAATTTGGATTTGTCTTGAAATATTTTGCTTTCTTCATCTATGGTGATTGAGAGTTTTGCTGGGTATAGTAGTCAAAGTTAGCATCTCTGGTTTTCAGAGGTTGCAAGATATCTGTCCAGGGCTTTGTAGCATTTGGATTCTCTATTGAGAAGTCAGGTGTAATTCTGATAGGTCTGCCTTTGTATGTTCCCTGTCCTTTCCCCTTTGCTGCTTTAATATTCTTTCTTTAAATTGTAGATTTTGTGTTTTGATTACTTAGTGCAAGGAACATTTTCTTTTCTGGTGCAGTAGAATTGGGGTTCTGTACATTTCAATTATGTATATACACATGTCTATTTTTAGTTCAGGAAAGTTTTCCTCTATGATATTGTTGAAAATACTTTCTAGGCCATGGAGGTGAGATTCTTCCCCTTCCTCAATTCTTAGGCTAGGTCTTGCTGTATATCCATGTGGGGCAGGCTTTAAATGGGTGTTCCTTCAGTCTCTGTTCCAGACTTTGTCTCCATATCCCCTCCTATGAATATTTTTGTTCCTCCTTTAAAGAATGAGTAAAGCATCTGCATTTGGCCATCCTTATTCTTGAGCTTCATGTGGTCTGTAGATTATATCTTGTGTCTTCTGAGGTTTTGGGCTAATATCCACATATAATGTGAGTTCTTTTGTGATTGAGTTACCTCATTCAGGAGGATATTTTCTAGTTCATTCAATTTGCCTATGAATTTCATGAAGTAATTATTTTGGATAGCTGATTAATACTCTACTGTGTAGATATACTACATTTTCTGTATCCATTCCTCTGTTGAAGTGCATCTGGGTATTTTCTAGCTTCTGGATATTATAACTAAGGCTGCTATGAACATAGTGGAGCATGTGTCTTGGTTGTATGTTGGAGCATCTTTTGAGTATATGCCCAGGAGTGGTATAGCTGGATCCTCAGGTAGAACTATGTCCAATTTTCTGAGGAATCTCCAGACTGATTTCCAGAGTGGTTGTACCAGCTTGCAATCCCACCAACAATGGAGGAGTGTTCCTCTTTCTCCACATCCTCGCCAGCATCTGCTGTCAACTGAGTTTTTGATCTTAGCCATTCTCACTGGTGTGAGGTGAAATCTCAGGGTTGTTTTGATTTGCATTTCCCTGATGACTAAGGATGTTGAACATTTCTTTAGGGACTTCTCAGCTATTTGATATTCCTCAGCTAAGAATTCTTCGTTTAGCTCCGTACCGCATTTTAAATAGGGTTATTTGACTCTCTGGAGTCTAACTTCTTGAGATCTTTGTATATATTGGATAATAGTCCTCTATCGAATGAAGGATTGGCAAAGATCTTTTCCCAATCTGTTAGTTGCCATTTTCCTAATGACAGTGTCCTTTGTCTTAGAGAAGCTTTTCAATTTTATGAGTTCCCATTTGTCGATTTTTGATCTTAGTACAATAAGCCATTGGTGTTTTGTTCAGAAACTTTTCTCCAGTGCCCATGTGTTTGATGTTCTTTCCCACGTTTTTTTCTATTAGTTTGAGTGCCTCTGGTTTTATGTGGAGGTCCTTGATCCACTGGGTCTTAAGCTTTGTACAGGGTGATAAGAATGGATCAATTTGCATTCTTCTACATGCTGAGCTCCAGTTGAACCACTCAATGGTTTCAGCTCCTCTGTCAAAGATCAAGTGACCATAGTTGTATGGTTTTATTTCTGGGTCGTCAATTCTATTCCATTGATCTACCTGCCTGTGTCTGTACCAATATCATACATTTTTTATCAATATTGCTCGGTAATACATTTTGAGGTCAGGGATGGTGATTTCCTCCAGAAGTTCTTTTATTGTTGAGGGTAGTTTTTGCTATCCTGCTTTTGTTGTTGTTGTTGTTGCGATTCCAAATGAATTTGCAAATTGCTCCTTCTTACTCTCTGAAGAATTGAGTTAGAATTTTGCAGGGGATTGCATTGAATCTCTAGATGGTTTTTAGCAAAATATCCATTTTTACAATATTAATCCTGCCAATCCATGAGCATGGTAAGTCTTTTCATCTTCTGAAATCTTCATCAAATTCTTTCTTCAGAGACTTGAAGTTCTTGTCATACAGATCTTTGACTTGCTTGGTTAGAGTCACACTGAGGTATTTTATATTATTTGGGAATATTGTGAAGGGTGTCATTTCCCTAAATTCTTTCTCAGCTTGTTTATCTCAGATTGTTTGAGTAAATTAATACTACTGATTTTTTTTAGTTAATTTTATACCCAGACACTTTGTTGAACTTATTTGTCAGGCTAAGTAGTTCTCTGGTTGAACTTTTGGGTCAACAAATAGTGATATTTTGACTTCTTCCTTTTCAATTTTTATCCTTTTGACCTCCTTTTGTTGTTTGATTGTTCTGGCCAGGACTTCAAGTACTATATTGAATAAATAGGGAGAGAATGGTCAGTCTTGACTAGTCCCTGATTTTAGTGGAATTGCTTCAAGTTCCTCTACTTATACTTTCAAGTCTTGTAGATTTATTGATTTCCTACACCTGATTCATTGTATTTTCCTCTATATCTTTAATTATTTATTTGTTTCCTCTTTAAAGACCTTTACTGTTTTTATTTATTTATTTATTTTCCTGTATTTCTTTGAGGGATTTAGTCACTTTCTCTTTATAAGATATATATATATATGTGTATATATATATATATATATTCCAAATTACATAAATAAAACTTGTTGAGTTCACACGTAAAGATTTGTTTTAATGACTGTGTAGTATATTTTATTGTTTGATTTGGATATTCTTACATTGTGATAACATAATAATATTGCTCCTACTGCCTTGCTCAATCTTCTGGTGTCAGATTAGGCTTAATTTCTTATCAACCAAAGATATTGAAGTTATAATTTACATGTGAATTTTTGGTTTCCATAGAGTTGTTATTTTAAAAATAGCTTTTATGGTTTTGCCTATAAAGAGAATTATTAACGCTGCTTTTATTTGTTTGATATTTTTAAAATTAAAACCTAATGACATTTTGTCTTTTTTTTTCTCTCTTCTAAGTATCCCCAAACCAACATCATCCTGATTTCCCCTCTGGAATCTCCCCCATCCCATCCCCCCAACCCCCTGCCTCCATGAGGGTACTCCCCATCCAGCCACCCACTCCTTCCAGCCTCCCCACCCTGGCATACTCCTGCACTGGGGCATTGAGCCTTTACAGGACCAAGGGTTTCTTCTCCCATTGATGCCCTATAAGACCCATCCTCTGCTACATTTGTGGCTACTGCCATTGATCACTCCATGTGTATTCTTTGGTTGGTGGTTTTGTCCCTGGGAGCTCTGGGATACCAGGTTGGTTGATATTGTTGTTCATCCAATGGGGTTTCAAACCCTCTCAGTTACCTCAAGCCTTTCTCTAACTCCTCCATTGGGGGCTGTATTCTCAATCCAATAGTTGGCTTCAAGCATCTGCTTTTGTATTTGTCAGGCTCCAGCAGAGCCTCTCAGGAGACAGTTATATCAGGCTCTTGTCAGCATGCACCTCTTGGTATCCCCAATAGTGTCTGGGTGTGGTGACTGCATGTGTGATGGATTCCCCATGTGTCATAATCTCTGCATGGCCTTTCCTACAGTCTCTGCTCTACACTTTGTCTCCATATTTCCATATTTCCTTTTGTGAGTATTTTATTTCCCTTTCTAAGAACTAAGAAGTTAATTAGTCCATTGGAATTGAGTGTACAATAAATTGATTATCCTGGTCATGACCTAGTCTCATGTTTTTTATAATCCATTGTTCTTGTCCAAACGTGAGTCCCCATGAGATTTCCTCTTGTCTATTGGTATTGATTTTTAATGTTCTATTTAGGGACCCATATATGAATATATCATGGGTATAGCTTCCTTGTAATTTCTAGGAGATAAAATCTTGCATTAGAATTCTTGGCCCTCAATATTTGTTAATACCCATGCCCTGCTTTCACAGTATTTTCTGAGACTTTGGTGTAAGAAATATGGTGTAGGTAGATTTGTCATAGCTATAATACTGTGAATTGATTGAAGTTGGAAAAATTTATGAAATTTGACATTTAAAATATGGCTACAGATACTTTCACTGTACTGACTCAAACACACAAATTGTGACAAAAATAATGCTTTGAATCTTTTGACATAGGTGAAAAAACATTCCTTCTATCTCTACTACCTATAGTCTACTTATCTATCATATATATATATATATCACTTCTATCATCTATCATCCTTCTATTATCTGTCAACTTTCTTTCATTTGCTGACCTTCATATCTTATCCTAGAATTATTTGAAAAGGTTAGTTATACAAATGCTTCTGAGACATTCATTGAAAACTACTGAGACTCCCTCACTCAAAGTCAGTGCCTACATTTCAGTCTAGTAAGTATGATGCATGACATATTAATCCTCTCAGTTACCTTAAGCTTTTGTGAGTCTTTGCTCAGTCCAGGCTCTAGACTAGATGTCATGTGCCGTAAGCATCTGTTTCCGAGTCTGAATCAGCCATCCGACTGCTCCTAAATTCCTGAATCCCACACATACAGTGAGTACTAATAACTAATGTTGTTTTAAACTTTAAAATTATCCATCTCTAAAATTAGATGTAGAGAGTAATAACTCTACCTTATTTGATAACCGTGGATTTGTGGGGTGTGTGTGTGTGTGTGTGTGTGTGTGTGTGTGTGTGTGTGTTTGATGGTTTCTAGATCTAACATGAATGAAGAGAATGAGTCAAAAGAATGCAAGAATACATTTCATGAAGCACAGGGAGGAAGTCAGGTAGGCTTCACAACAAAAACTGAAGCTTGAGTGCCACCACAGCTGTGGAGACATTTTCAGTCTTTTTATATCCATTCATGTCATTTTCTCTGACTACAGACAGCAACCTCCTATTGTTAAATAAATTGGAACCTTCAGTTGCACTGGCATGAACTTAGTCTTATGTACAGGCTAGATTGTCTCTATTGAAGAAATAAGTTATAGTTTTCTTTGAACTGGAAAGGGAAAGACATTCTGGAGTTAGCTGAGCATCAGCTTAGCAGGCTTAGGTAGAGAAAACTATAGCAAATAATACAATATTAGTCCACATTAGTCCTTTCTATATGCTCTTATCGGTATTTATATAGAATTTCTTAGATTGTTCTGATTTTGTAAGCTCAAACTTAACCAATAGCATATTTAATTAAAGAGTAAAGATTAAAGGATGTTTTGGGGGGATGTTTATCTTATTATTTTATTGAATATTAGAGAATTTCACATGACATCACATTTACTTCCCAGTCATAAACTGTCATCCTAATGACCCTGTCCCCAACAAAGAAGATGAGGAGGAAGAAGTTGAGGAAAAACAGGAGGAAGAGGAGGAGGAGAAGGAGGAGAAGAAGAAGAAGAGGAGAAGGAGGAGGAGGAAGAGCAGAAGGAGGAGAAGGAGGAAGGAGGAAAAGGATAAGGAGGAGGAAGGAGAAGAAGAAGAAGAAGAAGAAGAAGATGAAGAAGAAGAAGAAGAAGAAGAAGAAGAAGAAGAAGAAGAAGAAGAAGAAGAAGAAGAAGAAGAAGAAGAAGAAGAAGAAGAAGAAGAAGAAAGCCAAGTTCAATATGTGTTGTCCATGTATACTCAGTGGAACATGGTCAAACTCCTGGTGGCCAGTCCCTTCCCCCTGGTTCCTCTGCCAAATGCCATCCATTGTGGAGAGCTACACTTTAACATTGTTATCATATTTTAAAGGGTTTTCTTTAATAACTTTTTGTCTAGGCTATTATTTTGGGTGGAGGAAGAGAGAAGGATTGTCATCAAAACCTTCTATGTCCTTCTTTCTCAACTGTGAATCTGCAGTCATCAGTACCAGAACAAAAGTAGCTTCCTAGTCCTTTATCACAAGTAGGAGGATAGTTACATATCACATAGTTATCAGACTGTGGATAGTTACATATCAGCTGCAGCACAGGCCAAGGTAAACAATATAACCTCAGGAGTCAGTCCATACCACACACATCCGCATGGCTTCAGGAAGCAGACAATTGGCCACCAATAACAATATGGCTTCAGGCAGAAATACAGACAACAGTCATCAACATGGCTTCAGCTGGAATATCAGGTCAATCATATCAACATGGTCCTGTGCTGCAGCCTGGCCCACAGACACCAACATGTCTTCAGGAGGCAGCACAGATCACAGACATTTACATAGGCTTTGGTAGTAACATGGGCCATGGACATCAACATGGACCACAGCTACTAGAGGCCACAGATATCCACATGAACCTTGGACTTCAGTACTACCTGGGCACACCAGCACAGATCAGGGATACCAAAGTGGCCTCCAGAGGCAGCATAGACCATGTAGATCTTTAGAGGTGGTCCAAACCAGAAAATGGACCATTCTTCATCTCTTACATCCTGTGATTGCCCAGAACATCCTGTGGTTACATTGAATCATTGTAAGTTTGCTGTACAACACCCTGTAGGCTCCACTAGGCAACATTTTCCTTAGTCCTCTGTAGCCTTCTCCCATATGATTCTTTAGATCGCTTCTTTCTGCCTCACACTCACTGTTCCATTCCTCTATCTTTCCCATCTCTTCATTTTATATTCCTTCTTTCTAGTAACATTAGTAACTACAGTGTGCACACAGTATTTTTCCCAAACAGAATTACATGCAAATATTCATTGCAGCAAGTTGTTGGTCTCATTCAAGGTTTCTGGTTTTCGAGGCATCGAAAGTACTGGACCATTTTAGAAACTCCTCCAGGATATTCTGCTACTGCTCAGAGAAAGGGAAATGTTATGGCTAGGCAGGACATCTAGGGGCAGCTTCTGTGCAAGTACCTATCTGCCATTTACCTCCTTGTCTGCTGCCCCGAGGCTTGTCAGTCTTAACCTTTATACCTGTAGGCTGTAGGCCATGTTGCTTTTCTGTACTCCTGGTCTCCCAGTAGGGCAAGCCATGCTGCTGTAGGGCTCCATGCTTGGTACCTGGGGGTGGGCTAAAGACTGGCCCTATTCAGTAAGGACATGTTCCTGCCAAAGCTTCAGGCTGTGGCACATCTCCCTGTTCTTGCTGCCAGCTACTCTGTGCTCAGCAAGCACGACTCTGGAGTTTGTATGTTAATGGCAGCACCATTACCCCAAGTTTTCTGTCTTCTTTCAGGGCAAGCAACACAGGCTGTAGCTGCAGGGACTTCTTGCTGCAGCAGTGGGGGTTTCTTATTAGTAGCCAGCCACACAAGGGTCAGTCCTATTCAGCAAGGACATTTCTGTGGAGCTTGAGGCCTTTATACATCATCCTTTCTATGGTACCACCTGCCACACACACCCAGGGCTCTTATCTGACATTTTTTCTTTCCAATTTAATGAATCAACTTTTAAAAAGCATCTTGCCAAAAAAAACTAGTCTTTTTTCATAAGTTTCTAGAGTTATTGAGAGCTCTGCAGACCCTCTCCTGCCACCACCACTTCTTTCCTGTCACTACCAACTTGTAGTTCCACTTTGGAGCCTCTGTGGCTCTCCCAGACTCCAGATCTCCCTGGTAGGTGCTAGCAACCGCTGACATCTTTGTTTTCTCATTTTAATGATTTCTTTTAAATTATACAGAAAGAAGATATATCTATTCAACTTGTTTGTCCTTGGTTAGAATCTGCTATTCTGCTTAGTTCTTCATTCACTGTGTGGTAGTATTAACTGCCAACATGAACGGATGTAGAATTATCTGGGATCTGAGAATTTGGGGGGTAGGAAGCTATGTGAAATTATCTTGATTATTTAATTAGGTGGGAATGAAAACATGTATCATGATTAGCACAATTTCGTCAGGGTGGTCTTGAACTCTATAAAAGCATACTAAATAGAAGCTTGCTTTTATTCCTCCCTTTGTGTCCTGGTTTTGAAAGCTTGTGAACAGCTGCTCAAGGTCCTATTGCCTTGAATGCTCTGTCATCATTTATTATGTCTTGAACTGTAGCTACAATTAACCTTTTCTCCTGAAACTTATCTTGCCATAGTACTTTATTCAGAAAAACATTGACAAAAATTATTACCAAGAGTGGGGTCATGGTGGTAAAGTAGATTGTCTAATTTTTTAAGGAACTGAAAATATTTTCAGGGAGTAATATAGAACAATTTTGAACTTTAGGATTAAAAAAGACTTAATTGATATTGCATACAGATCTTACTAGGTTATTATATTATAAAAATACTGAGAAAGATGTTGATAGCAGATTCCTTGCTCATGAGGGTCAGATCAGAGAGGAGTGAATGGAATTATTGGGGGGAGGGTGGTAATAGGGGGAGGATGGGGAGGGGAACCCTATATAGAAGGGGAGGGGCTAGGGGGATGTTGGCCTAGAAACCGGGAAAGGGAATAACATTTGAAATGTAAATAAGAAATACCCAATTTAATAAAGATGGGGGAAAAAGATTATATCAAGAACTGAGTTTCTGGTGATGCATGAGAAATTTTGGACAAGAATCTGGCTTGATTTAACTTATATCCTGAGGACCTTAATTAAGTTGAACTAAGAGGATGAATTAATTTGTTTGGTAAAGAATATTTCAAAATGGGAAATCATTCAAGCTGATGCTAAGAAAAAGCTAGAATTGGTAAAATAATCAGTGTGAGATAAAATAATCATGACAAGAACACTCATGTGCTTCATTGGGAGAATAAAAGGTATCCCAAGGGCACAAGCCTGCCTCTTGAGGGCTCTGTTCTGTAAAGCTTTAAATTTTTTTGAAGGAACAGAATCTAGGCTGAATGGATTTGCTGATTCTTCATGTGTAATGGACAAGTTTAAGGGAGAACCTATGAATATTCCAGGTATCCCATAGAGATCACAGTTTAGAAACTTTAAACATTTAAATTTTGAAATTGTTAAAAAAATTACAGGGGCTTTTAAAATTGTACTGAATAAATTATAATATGTTTGTGAGCCATAGAGACAATGGGTGGAAGATTACATCTGAGAAGAGACATGTTTGTATATCATGGACAGGGGCTAGAGATATAATGGTAATTAGTAATTGTCAACTTGACAGAATATAGAATCCCAAGGGAACCGAATTAACAGCTGTGTTTGTACAAGATTGTCTTGGTTGTTTTAACTGAGGTGTAAAGACCTATGTACTACACATGATCTCACTACATGTGAACCAAAGGAATCTGGTAATATCAAAGGACAAAATGAGATAAAGAGCGTCCTGTTAGCATTTACCTCTTCCTGCTTTGCGTTGATGTTGTTTCAAGTTTCCCCTGCCTTGACTGCCTCGTGGTACACCTTGTACTGTGGGTTAAAGTCAGTCCTTTTCCCTTTAGAGTCCTTTATTAGACCATCTCACTACAGCAACAGGAAAAGAAGCTAGAAAATTGTCAGTTACCATTCGAAAACTTTACCTCATATACTTTGTCTCTGTCACATATTTTGGGTATTTGGAGAAGTTCATTTAATGACGTCAGTACACCTTCGCACAAATAGATGATTACATCATATCTGCTCAATTATGTAAGAAGTGACTAGAAAGATAGAAGTAGAGTTTGAAAGTTTCCTTATCATTTACGTGATATGCAGTTTTCACTTTAATCATTTGACATGCTGTCCTATCTAATATCTCTATCCAATAATAGCCAAGAATCTTTTAGTTCAATTCTTTCTAGCTAATTGAAAGAAAGTGAAAGGCAGATTTAAACAAAGAGAATGTGATATAAACAAATGAGGTGAAACTAACCAGTACTTCATTTACTTTAATAAATGCCCTTTAAAAGATCTGAAAGCACTCACAAATCTTTGGAAGGTCCCAAAGTCAGTTCTAGGAACTAAACTTAATAAAACACTGGCCTGCTGAAGACAGCTCTTACAAAGATAGCATCACTCTTGTCTCCCCTGCTTTACATGCTGGAAAACACTGAATTTTACTTGCTGCCTGACATTGATAAATTGTCACAGTTGTCTGACCTCAGGGAGGCTATGTAAGTAAGGTTCTGGCTTCTTCCGCCACAAAGGGCTGGCAAAAATCCTTCAAATTCAAGCTTGAGAAAAAAATACTATAAAACATGGCAAATGTTCTCCAGAGTAAATGTAAGGAAATAAAATATTCAGCATAATGATTTGTTGAATTTCAGCCATTTCATGAGGTCAGGTAGTAACTGGAGAAATACTTATAAGAGATAACTGTAGGAAAAAAAATGACTTGTTTGAACAGACAGAAGCATATTTTAGAGACTGTAGCTTCTTGATCTCTGTAATTTCAAACCGATTTAGCATCTCATTAGCATATTTCAGCCCCAAATACAGAATTTCTTTTATCACTTTCTCTCTCTCTTTGGCAGGATTTTCCCTTAATGGCATTTTATTTTTCAAGAGTAACAAAACAATCTCTGCTTTGCCATACTGGTATCCTCAGCCTTCTTTGACATGTTTGTTCCAGCAGCAAAATTGCTTTAGGTTCCCAAGTTTCATCAAGAAAATAAATATTTATTAAAACAAAATAAAATGAAAGAAAAATGGGTTTTTCTATAAGTGACGGAAGTGGTATAAAAACAACTATGCATTTAAAAGCTATAGATAGGTAGGCAGAGGATAAATAGATATATCTAAGGATACATATGCATGTGAAAAGATACAACTATAGATTAAAATGTAGAATTATTTCTGCAGTGATACACACCTGTTCACTACAAGTCAATAAAACCTAGACTATGGCACATGCCCAAGGTTTTAATTTGAACAACTTGAACGCTTGCCAGCCTCACACTGGAAGGATTGAGTAAGAAAGTTGTAAAAGTTCAGAATCTGTGCTTTTGATTAAGACAAATAATCATATATTTTCATAATTTTCACGGTATTGATAATGCTGGTCCTGTATATAGTGAGTATATTCATTTATCCTAAAGGTTTAAAGATGGATAAATGTTAAAGCATAACTGTTACTGTTTTAAAGGTTGAATCATGATGGTGTTTCTATAGGATGAATTTTTTCAAATCATGCTTAAATAAGCATTTGGTGGATGTGGGTCAAGAGGGCCACTGGTAGTGTTGCAAGCATTTTACTACTTATGTCACATTACAGAATTAATTCACTTTTTTATGTGCCTGTAAATTTATGAGCATGTATGTATAAGCACCAGGTGTGTTTCCAGTACCAACAGAGGTTAAAAGAAGGTGTTAGATTCCCTAGAAATAGAGTTACAAACAGTCGTGAGTCACCATGGGTGCTGGGAATCAAACCACGGTCCTCTGCTAAAGAAGCGCATTCTCTCAAGTGCAGAGTTATATCTCTAGCCTCTTGGGTGAATATTTTAAAGTTATTAAGTCATGCTCATCTCACAGTGCCTACTGTAATCAACTTTCTTGTAATGGTCTCTAGGATTTTGAAATTGGAGAAACTGACTCAACTTCAGATGCTTCTCCATCTAAGTGTGGCTAAGCACAATTCAGGGACTCCATATATCGCTATTCCCCTCCCAGATGGGAATTGCAGTTTGCCCTGATGGTTGCCCACTAATGTTCACTTCTTTTATTCAGGGTTAAAATTAAAACAGGGAAAAAACCCTAAAAATCAAATCACCATTTACAAATTATGGAAAAACAAAGATTATAACCTTAAATGGAGAAATAAAATGTAGCATTAAGGAGGCTTTCAAAATAAAACATTATGTAAAACTATAAAACCATATAGCAAACTGAAATCTACATTAATGTTCCAACTAATCTATGAAAGAATGAGGCTTTTTGACAAAAGGTCAAATCACAAACTTCACACAAATACTGTCAAAGGAAAATGATTTTTAAAAGATTAAAACTGAAATAGGAAGAAGAGGGTCAGGTAAATTCAAAGAGTGGCATTTTGGCATTTTATACCCATAGGTAATTATCCATCAGATATCAGTATGTCTGGATATTTTGCTTATCTTATAAATTATCCATACATTGAAAATAAGCTAAATAATTTTACCCCTTCAATTTATGAGATTTCTAGGCAATATTGTATCCTATTCATTGGCACATGCATGACTATTCCTATCCAAGCAATTAACAAACAGAGAGACATCTGCCTTCAAGACATGTAATGTACCTGCCCAAAGGGAGTAAGTCCATTAACTAGTTTGTATGTCTCTTGCCATCTTCTCTCAGGAAGAAAATATCTTCTTCATTCTCTAAGTTTCTTCTTTCTTTCATATTCCTTGCTTTTTACCATCACACATAGATACCTTTAAAACCTAAGAATACTTGCCGTTCATTTCAATTTAATTTTTTCTGTTCTGATATTTTGAATATTGGTCATTCTATTAGGCCTCTGAGGAGACAAGCTTCTAAGAAATATCATTGTTCATCTTTGGCATAGAACTATAATCAGAGATTATGAGAGACATGATCTTCATTGTTGCAACAGTAATATGCACACTACAGTTTCAGTTACTTTGTTTTATTGATTACAATGTTCCTACCTTTCAAACCTGTGTGGTTCCCCATTACCAGAATTGCAGCCTACAGAGATCGCTGAATGAAGCTGGTAAAGCTGGGAATTCAGAGAAATTCTAGGGACAATTGCAATAGTGTTTCAAGAGAAAAGCCCTATCATGCTGGTGTTTTCAGTTTGATGGTGTCCTGCTTGTTTAGCCTCACTTTTACTGCCTGTGTTTCTCATATCTTATTCAAGACATCATTGCCAAGACAATGAAATAGAGATAGTTCAAATCTTCACTTTAATAAAATTTAGAATTTCAGGATTTTAATCTCATTTAAATTTAATTTGTGTTAATTTTTTGTGTGTTTCTTAAGGTATAGGCTTACCAAAATTAAGTTTCTTTTTTTTTACAAGCCTATGCATATTTTCCTCGGTATCATTTAATGATAGGACTGTTCTTTCTCCACTGTGTATTATTCTAAAAAATATGTTTACAGTGTATATATGGGCATGCTTGTGAACACTTTATTCTGTTCACTGCAAAGAAAAAGAAACAAATGGCAAGATCAAATGGTACACTAGAGCTTGGAGCAACACATCTCATAAACAGTTAATTATCTAAATGTTTGTACAACTGTGGAGAAATAGGGAGATTCAGAGATTACAGTTGACTATTTCTAGAGACTGAGAGATCAGAGAATGGAGAAGCATTCGATATGTATTAAAAGATATCCGCAATCATAAATGTTTATATTTGTATATTATGTAGTTTTCCAATGATTTAAATTAACATATATATCAGAAAATATCACAAATTATATAAAAACATAACTAACAGAAATAAATTAAACTAGAAAATTACAAACGCAAGTTTAGAAAATTAAGAGTAAAAATATTGTTCTATTAGGTATCACAAAGAAAACATATATATTACATCAAAATTGGCCTTTTGTTAAATAAATGTGTAGTAAAAGAGAGAGATTTTTAACACCACAAAGATATTAACTAAATGTGTTTATAAAGGAAAACGCTTGGGACCTCCCACTTCTGGCTCAGAGCCTTCTCTACGTTCCTGGGAAGATCTGTGGGAACTGCTGATATATCCAGTTTGTACTGCTCCCCCACTAATCCCCTGCCAGTTAAGTCCACCTAGGACGTGTCTGCTCACCAGCAAAGGTGAACTTCACACTGTTCCCAGACTTAAATATTCTGGCCTATACTTTTCCATGTATCCTTTAGGAGATGTGTGTGTGTGTGTGTGTGTGTGTGTGTGTGTGTGTGTGTGTGTGTGTGTGTGTGTGTGTGTGTTGATGCGGGTAGGGAGCTATGAATGGCCCAGGAGCATCTTGCTTAGACCCATCACCAGGTAATGGCCTACCAGTTGGATCCACCTGGGGTACAGTCCACAGAGATAGCTGCCTACTGTCCCCCAACTTCAATCTTGTGGCCCAAGGATTTCTCTCCCTTCCCAAGGACCCTACCAGAATCCCCAGGAAGATCTAGGCCCACAGCTCTACCTGCTTTGCAAGGAGTCACACTGACATCAGGAACATCCATTCAACACCAGAGACATCCAGATGGCTGAAGGATAGCATAAGAACACATCCAACAAGAACCAGGGCGATATGGACCACCAGAGTCCAGCTATCCTGCAACAGCAATCCCTGGGTATCCTAACCCAGCTGAATCACAAGAAGATGACCTTAAATCTAATCTTATAAAGGTGACATCAATGGTATTTAAGGAGGCGTTGAATAAATACCTTAAATAAATATAGTAGAATACAATCAAATAGGGACAAATGTTAATGAAACTGTTCAAGAACTGAAAATGAAAATAGAAACATTAAAAAAATACAAACTGAGGAAATTCTGGAAATGGAAAACCTAACCTTGTAAAAATAACAGGAACTACAGATGCAAGGATTACCAACAGAACACAAGAGATGGAAGAGAGCAAAGCATAGCAGATACAATTGAAGAAATTGATTCGTCAGTCAAAAAATGCTAAGTCTAAAGACTTCATGACAAAAACATCCTAAATATCCGTGACACTATACAAGGACCAAACCTAAAATAATAGTGATAGAAGAAAGAGAAAATATTCTCAATAAAATCATAGAGGAAAACTTTCCTGACAAAAAGAAAGGTATGCCTATATAAATATAAAACATACAAAACACAAAATCGATTGAACCAGAAAAGAAAATCCTCCTGCTACATAATAATCAAAGCACTACATTTCTAGAACAAAGAAAGAATATTATAAGCTGTATTGGAAAAAGGACAAGTAACACATAGGCAGGCCTATGAGAATTATACCAGATATCCCATTAAATCTCTAAAACCCAGAAGGTCCTAGGCAGATGTATTTCAGACTTTAAGACACCACACTCATAAGTCCAGACTACTATGACCAGTCCAACTTTCAATCACCATACATAGAGGAAGCAAGATATTCCAGGACAAAACCAATTTAAACACTATCTATCCACCAAGCCAACTCTACAGATGATACTAGTAGAAAAACTACAACTCAAGGGGGTTAACTATACCCAAGAAAACATAGGAAGTAACTAAGTCCCCATCAGCAAACAAAAGGAAGAGAGGCATGTATGCGCACATACATAAACACCACCACCACCACCACCACCACCACCACCAACAACAACAACATCAACAACAACAACAACATCAACAACAACAACAACACCATCAAAGTAACAGGAATGAACAATCACTGGTCATTAATATCTCTCAACATAAATGGACTCAATTCCCCAGTAAAAAGACAGAGGCTGCACAACGTATGTAAAAACAGAATCTATCATTCTAATGCATACAAGAAATATGCCTCAGCAACAAAGAATGATAATATTACCTCAGAGTAAAGAGGTTGAAAAGGGTTTCCAAGCAAATAAACACAAAAAGCAAGCTCGAGTAGCCATTCTAATATCTAACAAAATAATCTTTCAACCAAAATTAATCAAAAGAGATGAGGAAGGACACTTGATACTCATCAAAGAAAAAAATCCAGTAAGATGATGTCTTAATTCTGAGCATATATGTTCCAGGTGCAAGTGTACTCATACTACTAAAAGAAACAGTGCTAAAGCTTAAATTATACATGAAATCCAAACATTAAAAGTGAGAGGCTTAAAGACCTTGCTTTCACCAATGGACAGGTTATCAAGACAAAAAACTAAACAGAGAAATAATAAAACTAATAGAGATTATAATTCAAATAGATCTAATAGATATTTACAGAACCTTTCACTCAATAACAAAAGAAAATACCTTCTTCTCAGTACCTCATGGAAGCTTCTTCAAAGTTAACCATATAGTTGTTCACAAAGCAAGTCTTAACAGATATGACAAGATTGAAATAACTCTTTGTATCTTATCAGAACACAATGGATTAAAACTGGAACTGAACAGCAACAAAAACAGTAAAAACCTAAAACCTCATGAAAACCAAATAATTCTGTCTTAAATTGTTCAGGGAAGAAATAAAGAAATGTAAAACTTTCTGGATAGAACTCAAGGAAAATTAAAGCACAACATACCCAAATTCATTGGACACAATGAAACCTGTGCTAAGAGGAAAGTTTGTAGCATTGAGTGCCTTCATAAAGAAATTGGAGAAATCTCATTCTAACCATTTAAAAGCACATCTGCAACCTCCAGAACAATAACAACCCCACTGAAAAAAGCAAACGCACACATGAAAAGTTGACCTTAGGAAATAATCAAATTTTGGGCTAAAATCAATAAATTAGTAACACAGAGAACAGAAGAATACAAAGAATCAATAAAACCAAGAGGTGGGTTTGTTTTGTTTTTTTGGTTTTTTTTTTTTAGAAATCAACAAGGTAGGCAAACAGTTAGTCAAACTAAAAGGCATAGAGTGAGAATCCAAATCAAAAAAGTCAGAAATTAAAAGGGGATATCGCAGCAGACAATAAGGAAATCCAAAGAATCATTAACTATTTCTTCAAAAATCTGTGCTCTACAAAATTTAGAAATCTAAATGAAATGGATTGTTTTCTTCACAGATACCACTTACCCAAGTTAAATCAAGATCAAGTAAACAAATTAAATAATCCTAAAACCCTTAAGAAAATAGAATCATTCATTAAAAGCCCAGGACCAGATAGATGGTTTTATCTCAGAATTTCACCAGTCTTTCAGAGAAGAGCTAATATCAATATTCCTCAAACTATTCCACAAAATAGAAACAGTAGGAACACTGCCAAACTTATTCTGTAAGATCACAGACAACCTGATACTTAAATCACACAAAGACTCAAAAAAGAAAGAGAATTCTAGACCAATTTCCCTTATGAATATTGCTGCATAGATACTCAATAAAATACTGGCAAATTATATCCAAGAATTCATAAAAAATATCCACCAAGATCAAATAGGCTTTACCCCAGGGATAGAAGGATTGTTCTATATATAAAAATCTGTCAAGGTAGTAAATCATATAAACAAACTTAAGAAAAAAACCACATGATCGATTATCTCATTAAATGATGAAAAGTCCTATGACAAAATCCAGCTTGGAGAAATCAGAGATATAAGGCAACATACAGTAAGCCAAAAAATAACATCACATGAAATGGAGACAAACTTAAAGCAATTCAACTAAAATCTGGAACAAGATAAGCCTGCCCACTCTCTAATTACCTATTTATTCTATTACATTTCTTGAACTTCTAGCCAGAGCAATATGACAACTAAAGGACATCAAGGAGACAAAAATTAGAAAGAAAGAAATCATGGTCTTGCTATTCATAGATGATATGATAATATACATGAATGAGCCAAAACTTTCTACCAGTGAACTCATTCATCAAAGTGGTTGACTACAAAATTAACAAACAAACAAGCAAACAAATAAAAAGTAACCTTCCTTTATACAAATGATGAATGGGGTAAGAAGGAATTTAGAAAACTAAACACTTTATAATAGACACAGATAATATAAACTATCTTGGTGTAACTAAACCTAGCAAGTAAAGGACCTATTTGACAAAAACTTCAAGTCTCTGAATAAAGAAATCGAGGAAGTTAGCTGAAGATAGAAAGATTTTCCACTCTCAGGGATTGGTAGGATTAGCATAGTAAAAATGGTCATGTTACCAATCACTATCTACAGATTCGATTCAATTCCTATCAAAATTGCAACTCAACTCTATAAGACTTTGAAAGAAATATACTCCACTACATATGGCAAAATAAAAAACTCAGAAGAGCTAAATAATCTTGTACAATAAAAGAACTTCTGGAGGTACCACCATCCTTGATTTCAAGGAAAATCATATTGTACCACAAAGAAATCAAAACAAAAACAGCACATCATTATTGTACATCTATACAATGGAATATTATACAGTCATGAAAAACAAAGATATCATGAAATTTGCAGGTTAATGGATGGAACTAGGGAATATTATCCTGAATGAGACAACACAGATTCAGAAAGACACACATGACATGTACTCACATATATGTGGTCATTAGTTATAAGGTACAGAATAACTATGCTGTAATCCACAAACCTTAAGAAAATAAATAATAAGGAGAGCCTTATGGAGGATGCTTGAATTTTATTTAGAAGGGAAAATAAAATGGACATGCTAGGTAGATGGAGGGAGGGAACTGGGTGGATGTTAGAATAAGGAGGGGAACAGGGTAGAGATCAGGTTTGGGAATAGGGGTCAGAGAGGGCTGGTAAAATGGTATCAGTGGGGAACATCTCAGGGACTAGCCTGAGACCTGGAACAATGAAGGCTCCAAGGAGTCTATTGGGTGGCTACAGTAGACACTCCTACCTTCTGAGGATCTAAATACTGAAGTGGCTACCTCCTGTTGCCAGGGGAGACTTGCACTAGAGGGACACGGACATCAACCCACCCAAAATCTCTTCTTCCCCAAATTTGTCCTGCCTACAAGATGTGCAGTTATGAAGATGGAGCAAAGATGAGGAAATGGCCAACTAATAGCTGGCCCAAATTGAGACCCATCCCAAGGGAGAAAGCCAAGGCCCCGGCACTATTAATGTTACTCTGCTTTGCTGCAGACAGGAGCATAACATAACTGTATCCTAAGAGGATTTGTACAAAAGCTGATGGAAGCAGATGAGAAGACACACAGTCAACCGTCAGGCAGAGCTTGGCAAGTCTTGTGGAATAATCAGGGATAGGACTGAATGAGCCAGAGGAGTCAAGGACACCACAATAAGACCTACAGAGTCAATTCATCTGGGCTTATAGGGGCTCACAGAGACTGAACCACAAACCAAAGGGCAGGGGCTAGATCTTGGGCCCCTACACATTTGGAACATCTGTGTTGCTTGATATTTATAAGGATCCCCTAACAATCAGGGTGGGGGTGTCTCTGACTGTGTTGTCTGCCATTGGCTCCCTTTCCCCATGGTGGACTACCTTGTAGGGCCTCAGTGAAAGAGGATGTGCTTCCTCATGCTGAGACTTGATGTTCTATTTTGGGGTGGTATACAGGGGAACTTCCCTTTCTCTGAGGAGAAGAGGAGGGGTAATGAGGAGAGGAGTTTGAGAGGGTGGGACTGGGAGGAAAGGAGGGAGGCTAGGTGCAATCAGTAGGTAAAGTGAATAAAATATAAATTAATGAGAAAAATAGAATAATAATGAGAAAGAGACTTGAATAGTATAAGGAATAAAAGTTTTATCATTCATATGTAAAAAGATTGTAGAGTGGGATTTATGTATTCCTTTTTGTGGCTAGGAGATTCATATATAATAGATAAGTACTATACAACTGAACCACATACCTGGGCTTTGCATGACCAAATTGACATGTGCAATCTAAAGCAATCAATCTTCTACAGACAAGAATAGAATGGTGATTCTCAGAAACTGGGATTGGAAAACGAATGGATAAAATGGAGATGAGGCTTATATTAAATAATATAAATTGGATAACTTTATATTTTATTCACAATCATGTTATTATTTTGCAACCTATTAATTCATGCAAATATTATTTGTCATTTACCTATGAAAAAGACATGGTGACTTTGATCATTTTTCATTGAAGTAAGGTTGAATTTTGAATTATTTAAAATTTAATCAGTTCTTTAATTTTAGAAACAGCCTTTCTCATAAAACAGGCTGGGATTAAACATAGTAGAGAGCCAAGTAGCTGAGGATTACCTTGAATTGATCCTCATGCCTGAGTCAGCTATGTGCTGGAATTAAAGGTATATACTGTCATATCCAGTTTCAAATTGTTTTGTTTCAAAGCTTAACTAAAAATGTACCATCCATTTTAACTATCAAACAAGTTGGCAGTTCAGCCACTCAGTTTTGCTTATCTATGGAGAAATAGGTGATGTGAAATAACTTCTAAAGGTCCTTCGAAATGTAACATTCTGCGACATCAATTTGCAATGAATTTTATTGAAAGGATCTTAGAAAACCAATTATTCACAGAGCATTCTTTATTATTTCCAAATCTAGGGGATACACAAACCAGATAAAGATCACAATATTGTTTCTGATAGTGGAAAACATTACTTCCTGCCATTTGAATTGAACTTAAATGTTAGCTTAATAGCAAGTCCTGTAGAGCCAGTATGTGCTGTGGAACTGCTGAGAAAGATGTAAGCATTTGACTTAACCTTAAAAATATGAATTAAATGGAATCTGAGACTCGTTTTGACTTGCATTCCCCTGGTAACTAAGGAAATTGAACATTTCTTTAAGTGTTTCTCAGCCATAGAAATTCTTCAGTGGAGAATTTTCTGTTTATATCTGGACCTAATTTTAATTGGATTGTTTGCTATATTGATGTGTAATTTATTGAGTTCTTTATATATTTTGGATATTGGATATTTGTCAAATGTGAGGTGGGCGAAGATGTTTTCCCAGTCTGTAGTTGGCTGATTTTTCCTATTTACAGTTTTTGGTTTTTGGTTTTATGAGATCCTATTTGTCAACTGTTCAGCCATTTGCATGCTTTTCAAGAAGTTGTCTTCCATGACAATTTGTTCAAGGCTATTCATCACTTTCTCTTCTATAACAGTTATTGTATCTGCTTTTATGTCGAGGTCTAAGATCCACATGGACTTCAGTTGTGTGCAGAGTGATACATAAGGATCTATTTGTAATTTTCTACTTGGAGACATACAGTTAAAGAAATATTTGTTCCAGCCTTTCACGCTGGGGTAGTGTCTGTCTTTGTCACCGAGGTGTACTACCTGTATACAGCAAAACGCTGGGTCTTGTGTATCCATTCTGTTAGTCTATTTGGGAGTGGGGGGACTGAGTCCATTATGTTAAGAAGTATTAAGAAAGTGCGGTTGTTGTTTCCTGTTATTCTTTTATTTGTCGTGGAATTGTTTGTGTGGCTCTCTTCTTTGGGTTTCATTGCTTTTTCTAGGGTATGGTTTCCCTCCTTGTGTTGGAGTTTTCCTTCTATTATCCTTAATAGTTCAGGATTTATGGAAAGATAGTGTGCAAATTTGGTTTTGTCATGGAATATCTTGGTTTCTCCACCTATATTGACAGTATCGCTGTATATATACATATATTCTAGGCTGGCATTTGTGTTCTCTTAGTGACTGTTTGACATTTGTCCAGGATCTTCTGCCTTTCATATTCTCTGGGGAGGAGTCTGATGTAATTCTGATAAGTCTGCCTTTATATGTTAATTGATTTATTCCTTACTGCTTTTAATATTCTTTCTTTGTTTTATGCATTTGGTGTTTTGACATCATGTGATGGGAGGAAATTCTTTTCTGGTCCAATCTGTTTGGAATTCTGTATGCTTCTTGTATGTTTCTGGGCATCTCTTTTTTTAGGTTAGGGAAGTTATCTTCTATGATTTTGTTGAAGATATTTACTGACCTTTTAAGTTGGGATACCTATTATCCTTAGTTTTGATCATTTCATTGTGTCTTGGATTTCCTGGATGTTTTAGTTTAGGATATTTTTGTGTTTTACGTTTTCATTGATGGTTGTGTCAATGTTTTTTTTTTATTATTATTAACTTGAGTATTTCTTATTTATATTTGAATGTTATTCCCTTTCCCAGTTTCTGGGCCAACATCACCCTAACCCCTCCCCATCCCCTTCTTTATGGGTGTTCCCCTCCCCATCCTCCCCCCATTACCGCCCTCCCCCCAACAATCACGTTAACTGGGGGGTTCAGTCTTAGCAGGACCAAGGGCTTCCCCTTCCACTGGTGCTCTTACTAGGCTATTCATTGCTACCTATGAGATTAGAGTCCAGGGTCAGTCCATGTATAGTCTTTGGGTAGTGGCTTAGTCCCTGGAAGCTCTGGTGGCTTAGCATTGTTGTTGATATGGGGTCTCAAGCCCCTTCAAGCTCTTCCAGTCCTTTCTCTGATTCCTTCCACAGGGGTCCCGTTCTCAGTTCAGTGGTTTGCTGCTGGCATTTGCCTCTGTATTTGCTGTATTCTGGCTGTGTCTCTCAGGAGAGATCTACATCCGGTTCCTGTCTGCCTGCACTTCTTTGCTTCATCCATCTTGTCTAAATGAGTGGCTGTATTATGTTTGGGCCACATGTGGGGCAGGTTCTGAATGGGTGTTCCTTCTGCCTCTGTTTTAATCTTTGCCTCCTTAGTCCCTGCCAAGGGTATTCTTATTCCCCTTTTAAAGAAGGAGTGAAGCATTCACATTTTGGTCATCCTTCTTGAGTTCCATGTGTTTTGTGCATCTAGGGTAATTCAAGCATTTGGGCTAATAGCCACTTATCAGTGAGTGCATACCATGTGTGTTTTCTGCGATTGGGTTACCTCACTGAGGATGATATTTTCCAGTTCCCTCCATTTGCCTATGAATTTCATAAAGTCATTGTTTTTGATAGCTGAGTAATATTCCATTGTGTAGATGTACCATATTTTCTGTATCCATTCCTCTGTTGAAGGGCATCTGGGTTCTTTCCAGCTTCTGGCTATTATAAATAAGGCTGGTATGAACATAGTGAAGCATGTGTCTTTGTTATATGTTGGGGCATCTTTTGGGTATATGCCCAAGAGAGGTATAGCTGGGTCCTCAGGCAGTTCAATGTCCAACTGTCTGAGGAACCTCCAGACTGATTTCCATAATGGTTGTACCAGGCTGCAATCCCACCAGCAATGGAGGAGTGTTCCTTTTTCTCCACATACTCGCCAGCGTTTGCTGTCACACGAGTTTTTGATCTCAGCCATTCTCACTGGCGTGAGGTGAAATCTCAGGGTTGTTTTGATTTGCATTTCCCTTATGACTAAAGATGTTGTACATTTCTTTAGATGCTTTTCAGCCATTCGGCATTCTTCAGCTGTGAATTCTCTGTTTACCTATGAACCCCATTTTTAATAGGGTTATTTGTCTCCCTGCGGTCTAACTTCTTGAGTTCTTTGTATATTTTGAATATTAGCCCTCTCTCTATCTGTTGTAGGATTGGTAAAGATCTTTTCCCAATCTGTTGGTTGCCGTTTTGTCCTAACCACAGTGTCCTTTGCCTTACAGAAACTTTGCAGTTTTATGAGATCCCATTTGTCGATTCTTGATCTTAGAGCCTAAACCATTGGTGTTTTGTTCAGGAAATTTTTTCCAGTGCCCATGTGTTCAAGATGCTTCCCCACTTTTTCTTCTATTAGTTTGAGTGTATCTGGTTTGATGTGGAGGTCCTTGATCCATTGCACTTAAGCTTTGTACAGGGTGATAAGCATGCATCGATCTGCATTCTTCTACATGTAGACCTCCAGTTGATCCAGCACCATTTGCTGAAAATGCTATCTTTTTTCCATTGGATGGTTTTGGCTCCTTTGTCAAAAATCAAGTGACCATAGGTGTGTGGGTTCATTTCTGGGTCTTCAATTCTATTCCATTAGTCTATCTGTCTGTCTCTGTACCAATACCAGGCAGTTTTTATCACTATTGCTCTGTAATACTGCTTGAGTTCAGGGATAGTGATTCCCCCTGATGTCCTTTTATTGTTGAGGATAGTTTTAGCTATCTTGGGTTTTTTGTTATTCTAGATGAATTTGCCAATTGCTCTGTCTAACTCTTTGAAGAATTGGATTGGTATTTTGCTGGGGACTGCATTGAATCTGTAGATCGCTTTTGGTAAAATGGCCATTTTTACTATATTAATCCTGCCAATCCGTGAGCATGGGAGATCTTTCCATCTTCTGAGGTCTTCTTCAATTTCTTTCTTCAGAGTCTTGAAGTTCTTATTGTACAGATCTGTTACTTCCTTGGTTAAAGTCACACCGAGGTACTTTATATTATTTGGGACTATTATGAAGGGTATCATTTCCCTAATTTCTTTCTCGGCTTGTTTCTCTTTTGTGTAGAGGAAGGCTACTGATTCATTTGAGTTAATTTTATATCCAGCCAATTTGCTGAAGTTGTTTATCAGCTTTAGTAGTTCTCTGGTGCAACTTTTGGGATCACTTAAATATACTATCATATCATCTGCAAATAGTGATATTTTGACCTCTTCTTTTCCAATCTGTATCCCCCTGGTCTCCTTTTGTTGTCTGATTGCTCTGGCTAGAACTTCAAGAACTATATTGAGTAAGTAGGGAGAGAGTGGGCAGCCTTGTCTAGTCCCTGATTTTAGTGGGATTGCTTCAAGTTTCTCTCCATTTAGTTTAATGTTAGCGACTGGTTTGCTGTATATGTCTTTTACTATGTTAAGTATGGGCCTTGAATTCCTATTCTTTCCAGGACTTTTATCATGAAGTGGTGTTGAATTTTCTCAAATGCTTTCTCAGCATCTCATGAAATGATCATGTGTTTTTGTTCTTCCAGTTTGTTTATATAATGGATCACGTTGATGGTTTTCCATATATTAAATCATCCCTCCATGCCTGGGATGAAGCCTACTTGATCATGGTGGACGATTGTTTTGACGTGCTCTTGGATTCGGTTTGCCAGAATTTTATTGAGTATTTTTGCATCGATATTCATAAGGGAAATTGGTCTGAAGTTCTGTTTCCTTGTTGGGTCTTTGTGTGGTTTAGGTATAAGAATAATTGTGGCTTCATAGAAGGATTTCGGTGGTCCCTCATCAGTTTCAATTTTGTGGAATAGTTTGGATAGTATTGGTATGAGGTCTTCTATGAAGGTCTGATAGAATTCTGCACTAAACACATCTGGACCTGGGCTCTTTTTGTTAGGAGACCTTTAATGACTGCTTCTATTTCCTTAGGAGTTATGGGGTTGTTTAACTGGTTTATCTGTTCCTGATTTAACTTTGGTACCTGGTATCTGTCTAGGAAATTGTCCATTTCCTGCAGATTTTCAAGTTTTGTTGAATATAGTCTTTTATATTAAGATCTGATGATTTTTTGAAATTCCTCTGATTCTGTAGTTATGTCTCCCTTTTCATTTCTGATTTTGTTAATTTGGACACACTCTCTGTATCTTCTCGTTAGTCTGGCTAAGGGTTTATCTATCTTGTTGATTTTCTCAAAGAACCAACTTTTGGTTTTGTTCATACTTTCTATGGTCTTTTTTGTTTCTACTTGGTTGATTTCTGCTCTGAGTTTGATTATTTCCTGCCTTCTACTCCTCCTGGGTGTACTTGCTTCTTTTTGTTCTAGAGCTTTTAGGTGTGCTGTCAACCTGCTGACATATGCTCTTTCCTGTTTCTTTCTGCAGGCACTCACTGCTATGAGTTTTCCTTTTAGCACAGCTTTCATTTTGTCCCATAAGTTTGGGTATGTTGTACCTTCATTTTCATTAAATTCTAAAAAGTCTTTAATTTCTTTCTTTATTTCTTCCTTGACCAGGTTATCATTGAGTAGAGCATTGTTCAATTTCCACGTATATGTGGGCATTCTTCCCTTATTATTATTGAAGACCAGTTTTAGGCCGTGGTGGTCTGATAGCACACATGGGATTATTTCTATCTTTCTGTACCTGTTGAGGCCCGTTTTTTGACCAATTATATGGTCAGTTTTGGAGAAAGTACCATGAGGAGCTGAGAAGAAGGTATATCCTTTTGCTTTAGGATAGAATGTTCGATAAATATCTGTTAAGTCCATTTGGCTCATGACTTCTCTTAGTCTGTCTACGTCTCTGTTTAATTTCTGTTTCCATGATCTGTCCATTGATGAGAGTGGGGTGTTGAAATCTCCTACTATTATTGTGTGAGGTGGAATGTGTGTTTTGAGCTTTAGTAAGGTTTCTTTTATGTATGTAGTTGCCTTTGTATTTGGGGCATAGATATTTAGGTTTGAAAGTTCATCTTGGTGGATTTTTTCCTTTGATGAATAAGAAGTGTCCTTCCTTATCTTTTTTGATGACTTTTAGCTGAAAATTGATTTTATTTGATATTAGAATGGGTACTGCAGCTTGCTTCTTCCAACCATTTGCTTGGAAAGTTGTTTTCCAGCCTTTCACTCTGAGGTAGTGTCTGTCTTTGTCTCTGAGGTGTGTTTCCTGTAGGCAGCAGAATGCAGGGTCCTCGTTGCGTATCCAGTTTGTTAATCTATGTCTTTTTATTGGGGAGTTGAGGCCATTGATGTTGAGAGATATTAAGGAATAGTGATTATTGCTTCCTGTTATATTCATATTTGGATGTGAAGTTATGTTTGTGTGCTTTTCTTCTCTTTGTTTTCTTCCCAAGATGATTAGTTTCTTGCTTTTTCTAGGGTGTAGCTTGCCTCCTTATGTTGGGCTTTACCTTTTACTATCTGTGGAGCGATGGATTTGTAGAAAGATACTGTGTAAATTTGGTTTTGTCATGGAATATCTTGGTTTCTCCATCTATGTTAATTGAGAGTTTTGCAGGATACAGTAACCTTGGTTGGCATTTGTGTTCTCTTAGGGTCTGTCTGACATCTGTCCAGGCTCTTCTGGCTTTCATAGTCTCTGGCGAGATGTCTGGTGTGATTCTGATAGGTCTGCCTTTATATGTTACTTGACCTTTTTCCCTTACTGCTTTTAATATTCTTTCTTTATTTTGTGCATTTGGTGTTTTGACTATTATGTGACGGGTGGAGTTTCTTTTCTGATCCAATCTATTTGGAATTCTGTATGCTTCTTGTATGCTTATGGGTATCTCTTTCTTTAGGTTAGGGAAGTTTTCTTCCATGATTTTGTTGAAGATATTTACTGGTCCTTTGAGCTGGGAGTCTTCACACTCTTCTATACCTATTAGCCTTAGGTTTGATCTTCCCATAGTGTCCTGGATTTCCTGTATGTTTTGGACCAGTAGCTTTTTCCATTTTACATTATCTTTGACAGTTGTGTCGATAATTTCTATGGAATCTTCTGCTCCTGAGATTCTCTCTTCTATCTCTTGTATTCTGTTGGTGATGCTTGTATCTATGGTGCCTTGTCTCTTCCTTTTGTTTTCTGTATCCAGGGTTGTTTTCTTGATTGCTTCTATTTCCATTTTTAATTCCTTCAACTGCTTGATTGTGTTTTCCTGGAATTCTTTCAGGGATTTTTGTGATTCTTCTCTATAGGCTTCTACTTGTTTATTTATGTTTTCCTGCGTTTCTCTAAGGGAGTTCCTCATGTCTTTCTTGAAGTCCTCTAGCATCATGATCGAATATGATTTTAAATCTAGATCTTGCTTTTCTGATGTGTTTGGATATTCCGTGTTTGTTTTGGTGGGAGAATTGGGCTCCGATGAAGCCATGTAGTCTTGGTTTTTATTGCTTGGGTTCCTGCGTTTGCCTCTCGCCATCAGATTATCTCTAGTATTACTTCGTTCTGCTATTTCTGACAGTGGCTAGACTGTCCTATAAGCCTGTGTGTCAGGAGTGCTGTAGACCTGTTTTCCTGTTTTCTTTCAGCCAGTTATGGGAACAGAGTGTTCTGCTTTCGGGCGTGTAGTTTTTCCTATCTACAGGTTTTCAGCTGTTCCTGTGGGCCTGTGCCCTGAGTTCACCAGGCAGGTCACTTGGAGCAGAAAAGTTGGTCTTACCTGTGGTCCCGAGGTTCCAACTTGCTCGTGGGGTGTTGCTTATGAGCTCTCCGTAGGGGCAGCAACCAGGAGGACCTGCGCAGCCATTTCCGGGAGCCCCCGTGCACCAGGCTCCCAGATGGCGTTTGGTGTTTTCCTCTAGAGTCAGAAATGTGGGCAGAGTGTAGTCTCTTCTGGTTTCCCAGGCATGTCTGCCTCTCTGAATGTTTAGTTTTCCCTCCCACGGGATTTGGGTGCAGAGAACTGTTGATCAGGTCGGTCCCTTCAGGTTCTGGCGTTGTCTTGGGCACAGGGGACCTGCAGATCCAGTGCCCTTATCTACTGAATCCCAGAGGCTGTATACAGTTTCCTCTTGGGCCAGGGATGTGGGCAGGGGTGGGCAGTGTTGTTGGTCTTTTCTGCTCTGGAGTCTCAGGAGTGCCCACCTGTCTGGGTGGTGAGCTCTCTCTCTCAAGGGGTTTGGGAGCAGTGAACTCGTGTCAACGTTTCTTTTATGATACCATCGGTCCCTGATATTCCTTCTTCTAACTCTTGTATTCTGTTGGTGATGCTTGCATCTATGACTCCTGTTCTCTTTCCTAGGTTTTCTAGCTCCAGGGTTGTCTTTTTCTGTGATTTCTATACTGTTTCTTTTTCCATTTTTAGATCCTGGATGGTTTTGTTCAATTCTTTCACCTGTTTGGTTGTGTTTTCCTGTAATTCTTTAAGGGATTTTTGTGTTTCCTCTATAAGTGCTTCTACTTGTTTACCCGTGTAGTCCTGTATTTCTTTAAGGGAGTTATTTATGTCTTTCTTAAAGTCCTCCATCATCATCATGAGATGTTATTTTAAATCCAAATCTTGCTTTTCTAGCATGTTGGGATATCAAGTATTTTCTTTTGTGGGAGGACTGGGTTCTGATGATGCCAAGTAGTCTTGGTTTCTGTTGTTTAGGTTCCTGTGCTTGCCTCTTGCCACATGATTATCTCTGGTGTTAGCTGGCCTTGTTGTCCCTGGGAGTGTCTTGACTGTCCTGTAAACCTGTGTGTCAGCACTCCTCGAGACTGGCTTTCTTCCAGCAGGATCTGGGTAAAGAGCTGTGTCACAGGGTCAGCTCAGGACACAGGCAGAAACCAGAAGGGTACTTTCCCAGACTGCTCCTGTGTTCCTGTGTTCTGAGGGCTCCAAGCAGGACCCTCAGAGCAGAAATGGTAGTCTTATCTCTGTTCTCACGTGTGTCAGTGTTCTTGGTGACTGGCTTCTAGCTCTAGGTACATGCACAGACCAGAAGTGTCCTGTCCCAGACTACTCCTTGGTGTCTGTGTCCAGAGGTCTCCAAGTGCATTCTTCTTGGGCAAGAAATAGAAGCAGAACTGATGGTCTCCCCTGAACTCTCAGGATTGTTCACACCTCTGAAAGAAGAGGCCTTTCCCCCATGGTATTTGAGTACAGAGTGCTGTGGTACCAGGACAGATCTGGGCTCATGCAGAAACTGGAATTTGATCAAGTTTTAATCAACTACTCATTGTAATTACTGTTCAATATGATTAAGAAATAGCTGATTAATAAATAGTTTTATGTGATCAATGTCATTTTGAAACTGAATATAGCCTATTAGAGTATTTCTTCTTAGACATAGTAATGGGTTATACATTAGAGATCTGTGAGAATATTGCTACCTCTCCAAAGGATTCATTGTAACTTCCCAGCCAAAAATTTTACTAATCACTTTATAGACCAACTTGTTGTTTAATATGCTGTAGCAAATAGTCATTTATTAGTATACACATTTTGGACATGCTGGAACTCTATTGCATATCATATATAATTTTGTGTTTTGTATTAGTGCTCTGCTCCATTTTAAGGTCAGTGTTTATGAAAGGTGTCTTTGTGTATGTTCATTCTTTTGCATGTGAGTATCTCTTTATTTCTGTGTCATTTATTAAGAAGACTTTAATTTCTGCATTCATTTGATGATTTGTCAAAGATTAGTTGACTACATTTGAGAATGTTTTATTGAATAATCTGGTATGTTCCACTGACCTCTGACATTTCTTTCTTCAATTCCATCATATAGTTTTTACTGTGGCATTATAATCAGGAATGAAAACTACAATTTTTTATTGCTCTGGCCATTATTGTTCATTCCCCAGTTTTGTGGTGTTGTTGTTATTTCTACTGTTAACAATGACACTAAAATCCTTTTTTTATTTTCTTCTTTTGTTCCTCAATATGAAATGGGGTCTCTCTTCCTTTGAAATATCTATGAAGTCTATCCTGACTTTACTCATTTTCAAAGTTTTTTCCCTATAATAATATATTCTTCTCTATAGTGCTACTCTATCTCTCTTTCTAAAGCACCTCTAAAGTTTTGAACACTGTTCTATTTTTTAAGTGAGGAAGCAGTTTTCCCACTAAGAATATTTATTGGAATTTATGGAATGTAAAATGTTCAGTGAGTTTTAATAAGTGCACACTCCATGCAGTCATGATTCTAATCAAGAAGCTTTGAGCTCTCCAAAGATTGCTGACACCCACTTTCAGTCACTCCTCATCTCTCAGAACAAGCTACGGTCACATTTATATAATATTGAATTTGTTTGATTTTTCATGAATTCCACTTGAATGGTTTAATGTAGTTCGGCATTTTTTTCTTCAGCATTTTATGATTCATTCATGTTGCCACATGTAAAATGCATTACAAATTACACACTTTTTAGTTTTATGGTGAGCAGTGTTCCCTTGAGTGTGTACATCACAATTAGTTTGCATAATCATCTATCCCTGGGTTTTTGGGTTATACCAAATTTATCTCCAATAAATAGTGTTCATGTGGACATTCCTATACAATTTACAACTCAGGGGAGTAATAACTAAGAGTTGAATTCTGATTAGATTTTTCGTGGTTTTTTTTTAACATAATATAAAGTTGTCAGAGACTTTTGCAAAGTGATTGCACGTTTTGCACTCCCACGAGTTGAGGAATTTTGGAGTGCACAAGTCACTCCTCTATCCTCATCTTTTCCTGTCATTAGTCCTTTTAGTTTTTGACATCCAGTGGGTGTTTAATGGTATCTCGCTCTGGTTGTCAGAATGACAGTTTAAAAATTAGATGACTTCATGCCATTCCTTCCTTTGGCACCTCAAGTGACTTGTTCGTCTCCTGCTACTTTACAAATGAAAGATAGTATCCTCACACAATGCCTTCTCGAAATTTCTAACATACATCATACGTGTGTGCCTGTTCAGGCATCTTGTTTGCCTGATTTCTCACTTGATTGTTGTTTTATCTTTCCATGTCTGGATCAAGGTTGCCTGAATTAGCATAACAGTGCTCTGTCATCTCTCTGTCCTGTGATGAACATCCTTTCTTTTCATCTGTCTAGGACAGCAATCTACTTGTGTACTTGTTTTTTGTTTGTTGTTGTTTGTTTGTTTTGAAGCAGGTTCTCACTGTGTAGTCTTGGCTGATCTGATGCTTGCTATGCATAGCAGAACTCATAGAGAACTTTCTCCTCTGCCCTTCAAGTTTTGAAATTATTCCTAGCTAGGATAATAATTTTTATTTGACAAGTTCAAACACCCTTTCATAGTAACTTATCTCTATTTCTCTATGTAATTCTAACGCCTTCTTTTCTATGTTACAAGATATGTCTTAATGCATATTCTGTTTTTCTATGTAAAATTTTACAAGTTTATAAGTATTTTATATAAATTTCTTTACTGAAGATGGTGATATCCCTAAGAGCAGAATATGTGGGGAGATGATTAATCATTGCACCTTGTGCTCAAGCACTGTAAACATTAATAAAATTCTTTTAGAAAATAGAAAGAAGGTTGTTTCTGTCGTAATTATTCTCCATTATAAGAAATCATTCTTTGTGTTTCACAAAGGAGGGAGGAATTATTTATCATTATTATATATGATTCCTGAATATTTGTTTTAGAACCATTGAAGAAAAGAAGAAACATTTGCATATGTCTCAACATTTTATGAGATTACAAGTTGTTGTAGTTTCAGTATGAAAGAGCTTTGCCTCACTTAAACGTAATGTTAGTTATGAAACCGTGTTTCAAAAAATTTTAGAGATAATTATGTCATGTTGAATAAGAGGACTCAATGATTTATTGAATTGTGGATTTAAGTTTTATGTATATATACTTTATGTATATATACTTTATGTATCACTACTACCTTGTAAGCCACATATTTAAGTGTTATTTTCATGATATTTATACTCAAATTTAGGAGATACATTTTTATCTGACAATTTATTCAAGTGATTTTTTTCTAATAAAGTTTTATAGAAATACCACCTTGAAATCTCCTATAAAGGTTAATAAGTAACTGTTAATAAACTATATTATTGACTTATTATTGGTGACTTGTCTAAATACTTTTTAATGTGATTCGATCAGATTGCATGGGTTGCATAAATCTTCTGTCTATTGTCTTTATATTATATCGTACCTTTAGGACAAAAGGGGCACAACCCTAGACACAAATTTCTACATTTACTTACCTATTACTAGTCAAAGAATTCTGGAAGTTCAAAGAATTTCTGGAGAAACCCAATATACCTGGCAAAAGAACATTATGCATGGAACTCTGATATTTTGGGCTGGCCAATCGCATGCAGTAGATGCCCTCAGACTCCATAGAAGCCAATGAAGAATTGTGAATTAGAGGTAATAAGCCAATGTACTTCATGCATGAAACTTTCCTCACTGTTGAAGAGAATGCCTTCATGTGCCACATGTGTTCCCAAATAGACGTTTATACAGCATAGTCTGCTTTTATCTATTGCTGACTGTAACCCAGACTCTGGTAAGAACAATTAGGTTTCTCCTAAAGAAATCGGAGACTGGCATGGAAAACAAACAAACAAACAAACAAACAAACAAAGTAAACAACAACAACAACAACAGCAAAAACCCTCCCAGCCTGCTCAGATCAACAAAATAGGACAATAAATATAGAGCTTAATAATGAGAAAGCCAATTTTGTAGAAGTAGGTCATTGGAGGAAACAGAACACACAAAAGAGAGATGACAGTCCCTACCCTGCCATAGTGCTATCAGTGTCCATCGCTCTCTAATGCCATACATGCCACTCAACATATGCCCAATGCTGTTATGTTTGTCTCTAGCAACAAAATCCTAACTCCAGTTTTGTTAGTCTTTTCATCTTTTCAGTGGTATGCTCAACATTCTAAGAATATTATACAGAATATAGATAATATTTAATGACTAATTAACAAATAAGTGAATAAATATTAATTTCAAATCGGGCTCCTTTCAAACACCAGATTTACTCCAAGGGATGTGCATTTTGTCATAGATTTATTGTACCATTTCTACACAGTCTTAAAAAAATGCCTTTCAAATAGCTGGATTTTCAATAAAGGAAATACTTATGATAGGAAATTAAGCAGAGCAATATTATATTTGCATTTAGAAGTGATTTGAAAATGTTCAGAGAGATATGTCAACTAATATGTCTTGAAATGTGATTATGGCACACAAACCAAAATAAAATGCTTTTTAAAAATCTATGATGAGGTGTTTTTAGATATCAAATTGTTCTTTATATCCATGACTTTAAATGAGCAGAAATATTATACCAAACATGAAAAATTGAATATGTGTGGAACAATATATAATATGTAATTAGAGGAGGGTTGTTTAATTTATATATGATTTTGTCAGAGGGAGCAGAGAAACCATATTAACAGAAATATTAAAATAAACAGGACTTTTGGTCTTAATATACTCATGATTTCTGATTCAGGCCCTCTGTGTCTTCTGATTTCCTATCATGGTTACACCTTCTTTCAAATTAAAGTAAATAAATACAAAAATGATAAAAAAAAAGTTGTGCGGTTTTCTGTTTGATCATGTATAATATTTATCACAAAGAATTGCTTTGAAATTTTTATGGCTTTTGTGGTCTTTGCATGTTCAAAGAAGAATACATAGTTGACCATGATAAATCAACCATTTTTATTTATGGCTGTTAATAAAAAAGCTATGGAAATTTGGATGTCACAAAAATCAAAACCAACACTACTAAGTCATATTTCATACAAATATATGTGCATTTGTGGGTTTGCACAAAGAAAATTATTGTGGTATATTTCTTCTTAGTCTTTTTAATATCAGTATAAATTCTAGGAAAGCAGATCTTACCAGTGACAATTTATCAAACTAAATCAGAATGGCACCAATCAAATGTTTCACAGTCTCAACCGAAGCTGGTAAGTGGCTAATTTAACCCACACAGCAAGATAATAAGATGTAAGGAGGTTATTTTTGTAACAGATTTCACAGTTGAAAACGAAGAACTATAAATCTTAACTAGCATTTATAGATTTCATTATGTGTTATTATTAAGAAAATGTAGCAACTGTCATAACAACCTTTGCAAACCAACTGTTAAGTCCTAAAACATACTCATACAAGCAACACTGAATAAGTAGGCTTAGCTGGCTGCATTTGCATACTCATTCATATTTGTGTATATGCATTCATGTAATAAATAAATAAATAAATAAAACGAGGCCATGAATTTGAACAGAACACAAGCAGGGCTAATATGGTGGTATGTGTAGGAGTAAATAAAGGGAGGAAGGGTAGGGATGAAAATTCTGTAATTGTGTTTTAAGTAAAAAATAAAATGAATAACTTTTTTCCTACAGTGTGATACACCTACCTAGCACCCCTGGCCACTCCACTGGCTTTCCATTGGTTGCTCCATTGTCACTTTTGACACTCTTTTCAAGTACACACAAGCATATATGATATATATGTATATGTATGTGCATGTACATGTATATGTATATGCATATGCATATATGTAATGTGTGCATATGTTATGATTCCTACTATTTAAGAGTTTGTCAGCTCTCAGCTCCTTTTGCATTTCTCTCTGTAGCTACCTGCTAAGCCCATTATCTCATGCATGATCTTCCATCAGCATTTTGGGAACAGTCTGATATTTAGTAACTAAATTATTTGCAATGCAGATGTATTTCCCTAGGATAGAAATCCACTAAGCAGGAGGAGAAGGAGAGAGGAGAAGGAAGGGAAGAATTTTGAGGAACTGGAGGAGAGAGGGAAGGAATGCTGTGAATGGGATGTAAAGGGAATAAAGAAATTATTTTAAAAAAAGAAAAAAGAAAGACACCAAGCAGAGAACAGAAATTCTCTCTCGTTTGCTACTTCAATTTTAAAATTCAAATGGACCATACAGATGAGTTATAAACAAAGAACAACACAGAAAAAAAGCAAAAAACAAACAAACAAAAAAAAAACCGCCGTTAATAAAGCTTTCTTTAAATTTCCATTATTAAGCTCTGGAGCTAAAGTGCCGTTCACTGGCACTATTGTCTGTGTTCTCTCACCTCCTCCTCACTGTTCCTGACAACATCTGGATTTGTTTTAAAAACAAAACAGCTGGGATTCTCATCCTAATACCACAAATATCTTTTCTTCACTCTTGACATATCTGTGACAGAATAATAACACTTCTCACTTCTGTCCTCCTTGGATTTCCATAACTAACACACACCTTTATATAATACACACATACACTGTTTCCCAATATGACACTCACATACTTGGAAATCTCAATATTTTGATAAAATGTCCAAAAGTCTCTCAAGTTTCCTCAGGCAACTGTTATTGCTTATGTTCATAGATTACAACAGTTTATTACATATGAAATTATACATAGTGCAGTAATTATTTGTCTGTCTTATTATATATAGCTACTGTAAACTCTTTGAAGGTAGGAAACAATTTTCTACCAATGGCTCATTTTTTGGCTGATTAATGTTTTACCCTTGGCTAACTAATTAAATATCCAACACTTGCATTAAAGATGATGATTTATTTTGAAAGGATCTGGAACTTTGGGGTTTTTTTTTTTTAGAGCATTTTAACACATCCAAGTTAACCTGGAATTTATTAAGAATTTATTTTCTATCCAATTTTATTTATTCAACAAAAATAATCATATAAAACAAATGTGATTACATTAAAGTTGGACAAGGTAAATGAGCAGAAGTGAAAGTCACAAGTGAAGCCAGGAGAATCAGAGACTCACATGTTCTCACCCTCAGGAATCCCATAAAAACTAAACTGAAGGCTTTAATATACATACAGAGGACCTGGGCCAGCCCTATGCCAGCCATGTGCTTGCTGCTTCAGTATCTGTGAGTACAAATGATTTAGAGACGCGTGTTCTCCTGGTGTCCTCCATCTGATTTACTGTGTATAGTCTTGCAGCTCCTTTACAGTGGTGAATCCCTGTGCTCTGAAGGCAGAGACTTGATGAAAACCTCTCATTAAGGGCTGTGTGAGTTCTAATCGTCTCTCTCTCTCTCCCTCCCCCTTTCACACACACAATCTCTCTCTCTCTCTCTCTCTCTCTCTCTCTCTCTCTCTCTCTCTCACAAACACACACACACACACACACACACACACACACACACACACCTCACTGTTGCTCTCCATTTTTCTGTTCCCATCTACTGGAGGAACAAACATCCTTCATAAGGCACTAATACATGAACATGCATATAGCATAATATCATTGTGTTATTACTTTGGAGGAGGCAGTTGTATTTGGTTTTTAAAGTAGGTGTCTTGGGTTTCTGGCCTCTGGGAGTTAGACATAAGTCAAACCAGTCCTTGATTGGTTACTCCCAATATCTTTGTACCACCATTACACTAGCAGATTTTCTAGGAGCAGAGATGGTAGACCAAGGAGTTGTTCCTAGCTTCATATTTACATTTATTGTTTGTCAGTCTGAAGAGTTTCTTCCTGTATCAAATACACTAGAAGATGGAGGTAAGCATTCTATGTAGGCACCAGCTCAACCTGCTCATGTTCACCAAGTGGTGTGGGTATTATATTCAGTTATGGGCTCTCCTGTCCCTTCATGGAAATCAACCTTTTATCTTGGCACCAATCAAGGTTGTTTGGAGGATTTCTATGTGACCTCTTTGGCTAACAATTCCATTGAACATAACCAAGTTTCAGTACTGGCAGTTGCATTTGATGTGGAGAAAGTCAGGTGGGACTTTCTCCCTCATTATTTCGAGACCTTAGGATCACCTTCATATATTTTAGGAAAGTTCTCCTTTATTAAGTTTCCATCCCGGACTATTCAAGTACTTTTTGACTCTGGCACACACCAGGAAGTCCCAGCCGAGAAACCCTTCTCTGCTTCCTTCACACCTGCTCTTCCATTCCTGTCCCACCGTTCCCAGGCTACCCATAAAATCTACTCTACCTCTGCCTTCCAGGGAAACTTACATGTTCCTGTGTAGTCCTGTATTCTATACCTGGCCTCTATGGGGCTATGAATTAGAGCTTGGTTATCATTTATTTAATTGCTAATGTCTACATGTAAGTGATTATATACCATATTCATCTATATGAGGTCTGAGGTTCATTACTCAGTATTATTTCTTTATAGTTCCTCAGTTCACCTGCAAATCTCATGGTGTAA
Organism: Rattus norvegicus; assembly: GCF_021556685.1. Classification (NCBI taxonomy): domain Eukaryota; kingdom Metazoa; phylum Chordata; class Mammalia; order Rodentia; family Muridae; genus Rattus; species Rattus norvegicus. Next base: position 32,930,638 of record NC_141549.1, read on the forward strand.
TTTTTTTAAGAGCTGAGTATTGATCTATTGTATAAATCTGCCACCTTTTAAATCCATTATTTTGTTTATGGATATCTCTGTTGTGCCTAGGTAGTGGATATTGAATAAAGCAGCAATGAACATGGTTGAGTAAGTGTCCTTATGGTAAGATGAAGCATCCTTTGGGTATATTGTTTCATAGGAGGAGATATGGAGGCAAAGTTTGGAGGAGAGACTGGAGGAATGGCTATTCCTTAAGCAATATACCCAAACAATATACTTGAAACAATGTAAAATATCTTGTGGGTAACTCTGTCCAAGAAAGTGAAAGACTATGAAAAAATGTCCAAGCCTTTAAAGGAAGAAATTGAAGATGGTATCAAAAAATGGAAAGTTCTCCCATGTTCATGGATTTGTAGGATTAACATGGAAAAGAAAAAGGAAAATGAAAAAAATAAAGGCAGAAAGGACAAAAAAGAAAAAAGGAAGAAAGAAGAAAGAAAGAAAGGAAGAAAGAAAGGAAGAAAGGAAGGAAGGAAGAAAGAAAGAAAGAAAGAAAGAAAGGATGACGATGCTACCAAAAACATTCTGCAGACTCAGTGAAATCCCACATCAAAATTCCAATGTAATTCTTCATAGATCTACAGCCTTATTTGTAATAGCCAGAAGCTGGAAAGAACCCAGATGCCCTTCAACAGAGGAATGGATACAGAAAATGTGGTACATCTACACAATGGAGATCAGCTATCAAAAACAATGACTTCATGAAATTGATAGGCAAATAAGTTGAACTAGAAAATATCATCCTGAATGAGGTAACCCAATCACAGAAAAACACACATAGTATGCACTCACTGATAAGTGGATATTAGACCAAAAGCTCAAATTACCCAAGACACAATCCACAGACCACATGAAGCTCAAGAAAAAGGACAACCAAAGTGTGGCTGCCTCACTCCTTAAAAGGGAGAACAAAAATATTCATGGGAGGAATATGGAGGCAAAGTGTGGAGGAGAGACAGAAGGAATGGCCATTCAGAGCCTGCCCCGCATGGGTATACAGCCCACATATATACAGCCACCAAAACTAGATAAAATAGATGAAGCTAAGAAGTGCATGCTAACAGGAACCAGATATAGATGTCTCCTGAGAGACACAGCCAGAGTATGACAAACACAGAGGCAAATGCTAGCAGCAAGCCACTGAACTGAGAACTGGGTCCCATTGGAGGAGTTAGAGAAAGAATTGAAGGAGCTGAAGGGACTTGCAACCCTATAAGAACAATAATGCCAACCAGCCAGAGCTTCCGAACATTTGTTGAAGATGTCATTTTTTCCAGTGTGAATTTCTAACTTCTTTATAAAAAAAAAAATCAGATGTTTGTAGTTTGGTGGATTCATTCTGGGTCATAACATTTTTAATTTCTATGCTGTTTTCACTATAGTTTTGTAACACAACTTGCTAGATTTTATGATGCTGAATTGTTTTAGCTCTTTCAGGTTTTTTTTGTTTGTTTGTTTATTCGGTTCTTTCTATGTTTTTATGATGATGAGAATTATCTTTTCTTTTTTCACATTTACAAATACTTTATTCTTTATAATTAACTTTACAAATGATTTTGATTTTCAGCACAAGATAGTCTCTCATTTTAAGCTCCATTGAAACTGATCAGTAATATGCTCACCCAAAGGGACTTTTTAGTTTTGTTTTTCTTTTTTTTCTTTTATTGGATATTTATTTACATTTCAAATGTTATTCCCTTTCCTGGTTCCCTGGACACAAGCGCCATATCCCCTCCCCCTTCTTTTCTTCTATAAGGAACAATTCTGAGTCAGAGTATTTGTGGGATTGCAATCCCATCCCTCTTCTTGATGTCCTGTCTTTCCAGTTGAGGAGGACTCTACAATGCCCCTCTCCCCACTCTTATGACTGAGAGTCTCACTTCCCAGCTTTCTGGTTTATTCTTGATGATCTCCCACTTCACACCACCTGTGATTACATATTTCCGTTCATTCTGGCTGTCCCTCAATTGCTTCTTCGCTGTTCCCCTCCCCCAATAACTGATCATGTTTCCCTTTTCCTGTCCCCCTCTCCTCTCCCATCAAGTCCCTCCCTCCGTCTGCCTCCAGTGTTTGTTCTCTCACCCAAGTGGGATTGAAGCATCCTCATTTGGGCTCTTTGACTTGTTAACCTTCTCAAGTTCTCTGCATTGTATCCTAGATAGCCTGCACTTTTTTGGCTAATATCCATTTATTACTGAGTACATACAATGCTCCCTTTGGGGAAGTTTGGGTTACCTCACTCATGATGATATTTCTTAATTCCATCCATTTGCCTGCAAAACTCATGATGTCCTTGTTCTTAATAGCTGTGTAAATTCCATTGTGTAAATGAATCACATTTTCTCTACCCATTCGTCCATTAAATCCCAACTTCTCTGTGATTCCATCTCGCACATGTTAGAATGGCTACGGTCAGAAATACAAGTGATAGTTCTTCCATTGGTGCTGGGAGTGAAAACTTGTACAGTTACTATGGAAATCAGGTGGTTCCTCAAAAATTTGGGGATCGATCCACTTTAATATTCACCTGATCAAAAATATCAATCTTTAGGTTGGAGTACAGACAGCTTGATTTGGCGAGTTAAAAAAAAAATCTAAGGACCAAATACATGCTTCACACTGTGAGAAATGAAATCAATATAAATTATTATGTCAGTCTTAAAATTATTTAAAATATATTTTATTATATTTATTATGTATGCTACCAAGCAAAATTCTGTTTTAGAATAAAAAATTAAAAATCTGATATTAAAGATTTCAAAAGAAAATTATTGAATCTTTGGATAAAGTTGAAATATTTATTATAGAATAAATGATAATAAAACATGCACATCTGCATATCTATAAATATTCATACAGGTAGTGTATGTGTGTATGCGTGCATATTTAGGCATATATGCCTGCAGGCATATATACCTATATGCATGAATACATATATACATATGTGCATGTAGGTATATATACATGCATACATATGGTCTTGTATACATATGTACATATATACATATTTACATGCATACATTAATATGTGTATACATATATACATGCATACACACATACACACATGTTTACATACACATATGCACATATTTAAATATTAACATATGCATATATACATATGTGTGCACTTATGTACTAATTCATGTATATTTATGTACAAATTATTTATTTGAAGTTATAATACTTGGGATAATAATGCTTTCTCCAGGAGCCATAGAGTATATAATGAAAACTCTGGTAAAAACAAAAACCAGTAATGAGACATGATAAACTCTCTTTAAGTTGTCAGAGTAAACTAGTCTCCCATGAAAATCTTGAATGTGAGTTGAACAAGGATGATAGCAATAGCAGTGAACATGTCAAACTTCACAGAGAAAAGCTCACAAAACCTCCACTCTGCTCAAGGAAGTACAGGTAACTGAGGAAAGCTAAAACACACATATCCATTTATCTTTACAATAATCAAGAAAGAGATCATATGTTTGGAAAGGGAGCTGTAAGGGAAAAATGAGGGTTACAGTTACTGTTCTCATTTATTAAGTTCCCAAAATAAATACAATTAGTAAATTAAAAATAGTCTTCTGTGCATGTTGTCCTTTTTCACGGTGTAATTAGAGAAAGAGTGCCCCCTTGTGATTTCTAAACTTTGAACAGCAGCAGGGGTTTCTGACTAAAATTAAAAAACCAACCAAACAAACCTGTCACTCATAAAATGTAATTATAATTCTGGGTCTATAATACCTACTTAGTAACCAATGAAGGAAGGTTGTAACCCGCTGACAATGTGTCCTACAGATTGGCTTTAAGCCAGGCTGGACAGCTTAAAGATACACTTTCTAAAAATAAGTCATAGAAAGGGTCTATGGAATTTAGTTAAGTGGTAAAGCCTGGCTGCATGAAACTTGGATTCAATCTCCAGTACCTAACAATTAAATTAAATTATTAAGAAAGACAGAAAAAAATCTACACATATAATCAGTTTTCTGTGCTCAACTCATGCAAACTCAGTGTAACATAGTATTCTTTATAATCCTTGTTTTGGTTTTGTATTGCAAAAATTGCAGACTAAGTTCAGTCATACATAAAATCATATCCAACTTTGCTAAGACAAAAAATAAAAGTAAAACCAAATCTAGAAAATGTCTAGAATAAAAGATATCAGTAAAACTCTGTGGCTTTATTTTAGGTAAGTATTTTGTGAATCAAACGCCAAGAGCACAGTTGTCACAGTAAACATCTAAATGGCAATTTAGGTTTCAACTTATTTGTTGAGCAAAACAATGGCAGCAGCTGTGGTTTTCTGCACTACATTGGGCACATTGACATTTCATCCTGGATTAGAGACTCATGAGTTCACACCCCTCTCTGGAGGGACAATTGACAATTGCCTCTCCGAGAAGGTAGTATCATTTTCTTGAGTGGTATAGTCACGTGCTGCAGTCAATAGCTTTCACTGATGCTTGACAAGAAAGCCTAATTGAGCTCAGTGAGACATACAGAAAGAAGGACACAAAAATAGAAGGGCAGTTTGTACAGAAGAGGATTTCAATGTGTGAGGAAGGGGCAAGGATGCTTGCAAGTCACTTATCTGTTGAAGAATTTTTGGGTATATTAAAACCTCAAAATAAGAAGAATAATTTTGAGAAGGGACTAAACCAAAACTTTTCACACAGTTTACCAAAGAACTTATGCACATGGTAAGTATGCTGTTAGTCATTTGAGAAATTCCCACTAGAATCCAGTGAGTCATTTGAGAAATACACATAGGGATGCTGTACTATAGTACAGTGTATATATATACTATTATAGTACGGTACTAGTACATAGTATAGAGTATATACTAGAGTAGTATAGGGATACTACTCTATCCCTTCATGATGCTCACCGAACAAGTTAACACTTTGAAATGGTCATGTGAACATGAGAATGCATACATCTGAAACTCCCACCTTCCTGGCGGGGGTTTGAAATTGTAGTATTCTTTGCATAATCTTTGAGCAGGAGTTACTTAGCAACCACTCTGGTAATGTGATCAGAAAATCACACAATGTATTGTTTTCTATACAGACTATTATTGTATCAAGATAGATCACAGATGACATGATAGGTTGCTACATGGCAGATAGATCAATTAGAGGTAGATCAATAATAGGTAGATATATGATAGAAACACACACTTGTCTATGAAAGATAAAAGTTCTGATTCAGGAAACAGATGCATCAATATGATTATTTAATTTGAGGATACAAATGAATATCTGTGGAGATTGAAACTAAATTCATTTTCTTAATACTAATCCTGTAAATTCTGTATTTGTTTAATTTAAATGTATGTATCACTTTTGGCCCTGAGAATTTAAAAAAGTTTGCTACTTTGTTTAAACTAAATTTTACCAGCATTTTTCTTAAGGAGGGGGAAGGAGCAATTGCTGTTAGAATTTTAGAGATTATCAGGTGTGTAGAATATCACTGTAAAAATAAATATATTCTCTATGTGCAGATGAACTGGTATTTTTAGGACTTCTCAAATCAATACTCTTGAAAAATAATAAAATAACCTGAGTGTGTTCCTCAGACTCATAAATAGCTATTAGTTTTTACAGGCATACGAGTACAGTTGATCGTGTTCCACAGTAAGTTCATAGGTAAGACCTGACAACGTTTACTAAGCAGAGGAGAAAACATTCGTGTTCTGCTTTTTCTTTCTTCTTAGAGTTGTTGATATTATAAGTGAGTAATTTAGTCTATACCTTTACTCCCTTCAAAATGTCCTATATAATCTTCCTTGGTCTCTTTCAAATGTATGACGTCTATACTTTTTGCATTAATTGTCACACAACACACACACACACACACACACACACACACACACACGCAGTGAGAGAGATAGAGGGAGAGAGAGAGAGAGACAAAGAGAGAAGGATGAAGGGAGGGAGAGATAGAAAGGGAGACAGAGACAGACAGACAGGCAGGCAGGCATGACAAGACAGATGGGACAGAAAAACATATTTCAGTATTGGTTAGGATACACATTTCCATAACGTATATATCTCTTGCTCTCAGTTAGCATTCCATAGTTGCCTGTTATTTGTTCTGCTGGATAGGGTGGTGGTGGTGGTGGTAGCAGCAGCAGCAGCAGCAGCAGTAGTAGTAGTAGTAGTACTAGTAGTAGTAGTAGTAGTAGTAGTAGTAGTAGTAGTAGTAGTAGTAGTTGTTGTTGTGGTGGTGGTGGTTCTTGTGGTTCTTGTTGTTTAAGCTCAAATTGAGCCCTCTTTAACATTTTAGTTTTAAACTCACTTTTTAGTAAAACACATACACTGCATGTTGGAATCATTTTCTCCTGGGTGTGAGAGTTCATAAGCCTTCTCAGTGGTATCCTCTAAGAATGTTGTCAACTCTAATCTCATTTTTGGGTCAGTGCTGAAAACTGGGATCTTTAGATGGAGATCATTGTTCACTCCAGTGTAGCTATACTGAATGGAAGCAAGCTCGGCTGGCCTCTATTTCCCCAATGGCAGTTTTCAGAAATGCCGTCATTGCTTATCCCATTTGTCACGGCAGCCATTCATCCTGTTGTTCCACTTCTCTGTTTTCACTCTGTACCTATTTTTTTATAGAGTAGATTTTTTTCAAGTGGATAATATGCCCAAAATCCTTAGGAGATTTAATATTAATTGATTTTTATATCCAGACTGAAATTATAAACTTAATTCAATTAACAATAAGATTAGGAGAAATGAAAGATGAAGCCGTTAAGCATATTAATAAGACAACTATTTGTAATTCAGTCTCTCCATTTTTTGTCTTCTTTTTTATGTGTACTCTTCTTCATATGCTAGTGTATAAAAAGAAAGAAAAAGAGAACAATACAAAAAGTCATTAATTTGAGGGTTAAAAAGATGCCTCAGTGGGCAAAGGCAGTTGACCTTTAAGCTTGCTGACCTACCTTCTACCCCTGGAGCTGAAATAAAGGAGAAAACCAAATCCATGAGTTTGACCCCTGTCCTCCATACTTAAGCCACAATACACAGGTCTCTTGTATGTCATGACACGAGACACACACACACACACCACACACACATACACACACACAGAGAGAGAGAGAGAGAGAGAGAGAGAGAGAGTCTGTGTTTTAAATGCATTAAATAAACTTGGGCTTGGCTTGTGTCAAATTCTACTGTAGGTTGCCCAACTCACAAGGGGTCATCCATGAAATGCAATTGCCAGTAACTTCTTAAGTAGGAGTAGGACTTCATGTCCAACTCTACTAAACATTTTGGGAGTTTCGTGTGAGCTTGCACAACTCTGAGTCATAGTGTCTCAAGCAAGTGCTATGAATTCATAGGTGCAGCTTCCCTCCTGTATCCTGGAAACAGGTTTTCTTTGGAGTTACCCACTGATTTTATCTCTTAAAATCTTTCTCTCCCTGTTCTGTGACATAAGAGGTAAAAAGAAACTTCTCTGATGAGTTTTGAGAAAACCACTAATTTTGTATTAATTATTAGAAGTTTGTTAGCTATTGTATCTACTTTCAAAGTAATAATAGTAAGTTCTTCCACAGAGACTGAGATTTGCCAATTTGCCCCCATATATATTTCAACTTTTGAAACGGGCCTTAAATCCAGGCAGAAGATGGCTGCTCACCCCTAAAATGTTTGTGCCACTATCAAGTGGGCAGATCTTCCCATTTGGTTCATTATAGCGTGGAGGTTCGTAGCTGGATCAGGTGTGTAATTGCATCTTCCAGCACTATGAGAGCAAGGCATTAGGTTAGGAGCAGCTTGAGTTCTCTATGTTCTATGATTCAAGTACAGGGTGTGTTCAACAACAGGATCTTGTGAAATTACCTACAATGATGAGCTACTACTCTGGCCATGAACTCATTTTTCAGTCATGATTTTTGCAATTGTATAGAATGCAATAGTAGATCCTTTTATTCACATATATTTAGATACCAGGATGATTGACATGAGTTCTAGAACACTGCTAGCTTAGAATCTACTGGGAAATCAGAGCAGATCCATATATATATATATATATATCAAAATATCTGTAATGGCAAGTGAATACTGTATCCATTTTGCTGAAGGGAATATTGAAATTTTCTGACATTTACCTTCAATTCTTATTTTATAAGGAGACAGAGTGTCACCATCCTTCTTATTATATAGTCTTATTATTAGGCTATCTATGTTATAATCTTCCTATGGAAAAATTTATGAAAAGAACCAGTGATTTAAATTTAACATAATTCTTACATGAATATTCAAATATTTTTGAGCTCCTAGGATGAAACAGAAAAATAGGAAAGTTAATATGAAGACATCTCCCATGCCATCATTACTGATAAATAAAAATACAAAATATAAGTTTTACTATGAGACAATTAGAGACCCTAATTTGTAAGCAACAGCAGTTTTTTGTTTGTTTACTTTTACACTACAGATTTTATTCCCCTCCCAGTCCACCCTCAACTGTTCCACACCCCATTTCCCCAGTCTCCACAAAGCTGTCTCCACTCCACCCACCCCACCAGACCTCTAAACTTCCTGGGGCCTTCAATCTCTTGAGGGTTAGGTGCATCTTTTCTGACTGAACCCAGACCCAGGAGTCCTCTGTTGTGTGTGTTGGAGGCCTCATCTCAGCTGGTGTATGCTGCCTGGTTGGCGAACGAGTGTCTGAGAGATCTCAGAGGTACAGGTTAATTGAAACTGCTGGTCTTCCTACAGGACTGCCCTTCTCCTCAGCTTCCTTGAGCTTTTCCCTAATTCAACCAGAGGGGTCAGCAGCTTCTGCTCATTGGTTGGGTACACATATCTGTATCTGACTCTTTCAGCTGCTTGTTGGTCTTGTTGAGGGCAGTCATGATAGGTCCCTTTTTGTGAACACTCCATAGCCTCAGTAATGGTGTCAGATCTTGGGGCCTCCTCTTGAGCTGGATCCCACTTTGGGCCTGGTGCTGGACATTCATTTCCTCAGGCTCTTCTCTATATCTATCCCTATATTTATTTCAGACAGAAGGAATTATAGTTCAGAGTTTTGACTGAGGGATAGCAACCCCATCCCTCACTTGATGCCCTAATTTCTGCTGGGGGTGGATTCAATAAATTCCCTCTTCCCACTGTAGGGCATTTCATCTAGGGTCCCCACCCTTTGAGTCCTGAGGGTCTCTCACTTCCCAGGTTTCTGTTACATTCTAGAGGGTCTTCTTAACCTTCTTCTTCCCAAAGTCGACTGTTTCCATTCTTTCTGCTGGCCCTCAGGGTTTCAGTCCTATTTTTTAAAGATTGTATTCAGTAAAAATTGATAAACTGCTACATTTCCAGTAAAGCTGTTCTCACTTTGTAAAGTCATTTAAAAAAATAAATATTTTTGAAATAAAATTTAAAGCATTTTCAGAATTTAATTACAATTATTTTTGATTTAGATGATCAAAATGCCTATTTCAAATTTTAAGTATATTAAAAGGAATTTTGCATATTAATGAAAGAAATTGTAGCAATGTATCAATTTTCTTTATTATACAACTCATAATTTGCAGCTAGAATTTATTAAATAGATCATGAAATTCAAAGGTTCATATGTAAGTATATTTATGCTAACATAAAGATTACAAATAGTTTTATTTGAGGTTGTGTATATTGTACTGAGTGTTTTATATGGTTTAAAACACAAATCCCATTGTTAATCATTCTGTGCTCTCTCTGATAAAAGCAAACATTCATCAAACAGAGTAAATGGTACAAGGCTAACAATATGTACTGGACTAAATATTTTTGTTACTTTAAATTTCTGTTCAATGCTTTCTGCAGTTCTGTAGTATGAACATCGATCTAGAGTTTTTACTAATCCCCAACTTCTTCTGTTTGAGTTTCTATTCTATTTGCATGAAATCTTTTCTTACGGTGCTTGTGTAAGTATGTATTTGAGTGTGTATGATTATGTGAGTATACAGATATATGGGTGAATGTGTTTATAGGTGTGTATAAGGTATGGAGGATGTGTGTGTGGATTGTGTGTATGTATGTATGTATACATATAATATATGTACATTAATATATGTATGACTATACAATACACATACCACACACACACACACACACACATATATATATACATATATATATATATATATATATACATATATATATATCAGGATGTTTCATGGTGACTATGTGAAAGCGCCTGAGGACACAAAAGTTTTTTTTTTTATATTTCTCCTTCTCTCCTCCCTCTCCTCCCTGACTTTTTATTTCCTTATGGTATTTGATTTCATCAAAATCCACATAGTATGGTAATATTAGTTTCCAGTTTAAAACAGTCCTTACTATAATAATTATAGCAGTAAGAAGGTCATAGCCTCAGTGGACATAGTTACTCAATAATAAAACCCCAAATTTCGGGTTACTGCAGCAAATCCCAGTAAGTTTGAAGACAGCTGATATTGTATAGCTAATACTATGACAGGCTTGCTAGCGTGTGAGATACTGACAAACAAGACAGAGAGAGAAAGAGCAAGAGAGGAGGGAAGAAGGAAGAGGAGATGGGGAACGATAACGAAGGAAAGGAGGTAAAGAATAAAAAGAAGAGAACAGGAGAGGGGAGGGGAAGAGAGGACAGGACAGGATAGGACAGGACAGAAGAGAGAGTCTAGCCATATGGTTACAGCTAAAGATTATCATTCACATACTTCAGGAGTATGCTATGAATTACCTACATTGCATATTAGTTTTCTTTATAATGGACATTTACACCTAAAACAAAGACAAAACAAAGTCTGTTTCAGCCTGCCTGCAAGTAATTAAAGAAATGTATTTGCCTTATTTGTCAAAATGCTCATTGAAATGTGTGTTCACAAAGAATTAAGGTAAAAAAAGGCTTTGCTCAAGACATCTTCATTGATTTTTTCCCCCTTTTATTGGCCTACCTTATCTTACTCTTATTCGTGCTCCTTGTTATCATGATGGATGATTCAGAGAGAGATAGGTACAAAACAGATAATGCTCAACGCAATGGGGCTATGTGCATTTCTCATAGCAATTTTCCTTATTTATTTCTAGGTTATTAGGTTGCATTGTGAAATCAATATTTTAAAAAAATGCTAGTACATATCCTTACTACTAGTTCCTGTTATCTAAGTAAATGGCTGATAAAGCCTGATGAGAGAAGAAAATGCAAAGGCTGTCTTCTTTGACCTTAGCACAGCACACACAGGTGGTTTACCTTATCACTGTCACAACCCAGGAAACTCTGGGCAGTAACTGCTTGTCCAAGGAATACTCGAACTTCATGATACATACAGAGTGCTGTTACTTAAGGGCATAGTGATAAAAGTAGAGGGGAATGTATGTTTTATTCTCATAAAAAGATTATGAAGGACAGGTAAAATATAAGAGACTACTCATATAAACAGAATCAAAGAAAAATATATTCTACTAGTTCATAGAAAGACTGCTTTAAATAAAGGTAATGTACAAAACCCTAACAATAAATGATTGCCTGACAATTCATGATTTTTACAATGTCAAAGCACTTTTAATAAGAGACAGGGGAATATCTGGGAATCAGTGAAATGGAATATAGTTAAGATATCATCATTGTTAAAAGTATATCTGAAGTTAAGAAAATATTGTACAAATTATAAATTTTATTGAGCTAAGGTAATTGAGCCAAACTCATTATACCTGCAGAATTGTATGTCTGTGTGTGCATGCATGCACACGCATGTGCATGTGTATGTACGTGTATGTGTGTATGTGTATGTGTGTGTGTGTGTGTGTCTGCACTGATAGGCTAATTGCAATATTTATATTGAAAATGAAATATCCAAGAAAGATCATGGCACTTTTTAAGAACAAAATTAGAGTTTTTAAATTAGCTTTTATCAAAACCTATTGGAAGTGGTTGTAATTAAAACATCAGGATTGTGCACTTTCACCAGTCCCTGCTCAACTCCTCTTTAGGCAATGATGTTGCGATGTATTTATGAATGTAGTTTCTGCCATACGTAGGAGGCACAATCTCACAATGAACTTCCTACTCCTCTAACTCTTAAAGTTTTTGAACCCCATCTTCCAGCATGCTCCCGAACCTAAGGAGGAGAAGCTGTACTGTAGGCGTACCCTGTGGACCTGGGATCTACAGATGTGCATTTTCATTGTGTGTGGCTCTCTGTAACGGTCTTTGTTTGTTGCCAAGAGAAGTGTCCTTGATGAGAGGTCATATCTGCACTTCTCTGTGAGCATAAGAACAATATTTAGAATGTAGTTAACAAATATGCTGGTTAATTAAATTGGTGGTTGTAATTTCTTCTCCACAATTGACAAAGAAACAGGTAGCTTAGGAATGTTGAGAATGGGAGAAATAGTCCTCACCGAGAAGAAATCACACCAAATGGCCAGCCTTGAAAATATGTATGTACAGGCTGGGCAGGTTCTATTTATGTGTGTATATACATAAATGCTAATAGTCAACAATACAAATATAATGGAGGAAGCATGGATTTAAAAATAAGAAGAAAGGTACATGAAAGAGTTTAGAGGAGAAAAGTGCAGGGGAAAAGGATACAATCGCCATTTTGAAATATAAAGGAAATGCTTTTTAAAGGAATAAAAATATTCATTTATATTTTTGTTCATGTGCACAGCTACTAAGCTATTAGTTGTTACCTGTTACAAGGCAATGCTGTGAGAAAAATATATTAGATTTGAAGAAATATAATATAAAGTCATCTTTGTCATGTGAAAAAAAATTTTCTTGAAGCAAAGCTTTAAAAATAGTCACCAATGGCTGAAACAACTTTGAAAAGAGCTCTCCTGCAAGGTTCTGCAGGAGCCTTACTGATACAGATTAATGTGCTTCCAGCTAACCATCTGACTAAGCATGGGGACCCCATGGAGAGTTAGAGAAAGGACTGAAGGGGTTGCAACCCCACAGGAAAAATAATAATATCAATCAACCAGACCTCATCAGAGCTCCCAGGGACTAAACCACCAACTAAAGAGTACACATGGAGGGACCCATGGCACCAGCTGCATATGTAACAGAGGACAGACTTGTCTGGCATCAATAGGAGGAGAAGCCCTTGGCTCTAATAAGGCTAGATTCCCTAGTGTAGGGGAATGACAGCATGTTGAGGTGGGAGTGGGTAGGCGGGAGTGGAAGCATCCTTATAGAAGCATGGGGAGGTAGGATGGGAGAGGAGGGAACAGGGAAAGGGTATAACATTTGAAATGCAAATACATAAAATATCCAATAAAAAATTTTAAAAAGAAGTGCCAGGAAGTTGACAAAGGTGTTAATTGTAGAATATAGTAGAGAAATGTAGTATCCTTTTTGTTTTGAACTGAGTTGATTAAATATTTTAATCCTTTTAGCACTCCCCTCATATTCATGGGTGTAGGTTCCCCTGCTGGTCATAGTGAACCATAGCAGTGGTCACATTTATAAGTTTAGGACTCTGCCTCAGCTGCCACGGCCTGCAAATAGTTAGAGGTTGTCTTCCAAAGTCCATTTATGTAAATGTAACACTCTAATAAATGAGTGGATGACTTAGATTTTAATATTGTAAAAACCAGTATTGGCAATTTAACCACATTTCATAGAAAGTAAATTGTAGCTGATCTAAACATAACTGGTAGACAGTACGTTTTGTAAAAGATATTATATGACCATGAGCTTACGACATGAATTTTTATTTTAAAAGGAATGTCAAAAAAGTCCTATAATAAATGAGAATATTTTAATGAAATTACCTTTCTGTTATTCTGAACATGAAAAATAATATATTCATTTTATATATAATGTATATAAAAGATACAAATCTTTTATAGATTTGTATAGGTGTGTATAGGTGTGTGTTTGTGAGTGTGAGTGTATGTGTCTGTGTGTGTGTAATGTGTATAAAAGATACACATTCCAATTGAGTAGGAAAATACAGAAGATCAGAGGAAAAAAACCTACAGTAAATCAATAGAGACATTTATAAATTAATATGTATCTGATGTATAAATTAATTTACTAATATTTACAAACATAAATACACAAATTAAAAATATCATTCTCACCAGATAATCAAAAAGGAAACATGACTATTTAGAGGAATAGTGAAAATGTAAAGACACCAGAACTGTCAAACTGCTATGAGGATCTGGTTGGTGCACTCACCTTGGAAACTAGAAGGTTGATGAAAATGACAACAAAATCCAAAGTAAGTTCTTCATAGAGTTGGAAAGAGTAGCTTGTAAATTCATTTGACATAACAAAAAGACAGGATAGTAAAAACTATCCTCAACAATAAAAGAACTTCTGGGGTAATGACCATTCCGGACCTCAAGCTGTATTCCACCAGAGAACTACTAAGCCTGGTCAACACCTTCAGCAAAGTGGCTGTGTATACAATGACTCAAACAACTGAGTAGCCTTCTTCTACTCAATGGATAAACAAGCTGAGAAAGAAATGAAGGAAATGACACCCTTCACAATAGTCACAAATAACATAAAATACCTCGGTGTGACTCTAACCAAGCAAATGAAGGTTGATATGACAAGAACTTCAAGCCTCTGAAGAAAGAAATTGAAGATCTCAGCATATGGAAAAACCTCCAATGCTCATGGATTGGCAGGATTAATATAGTACAAATCTCCATTTTGCCAAAATGGCAATCTACAAATTCGATGCGATCCCCATCAAAATTCTAACTCAATTTTTCATAGAATTAGAAAGAGCAATTTGCACATTCACTTGGTATAACAAAAAACCCAGGATAGCAAAAACTATCCTCAAGCATAAAAGAACTTTTGGGGCAATCAAGATCCCTGACCTCAAGCTGTATTACAGAGCAATAGTGATAAATAAAATAAAATAAAATAATAAAAATAAAAACTGTATGGCATTGGTATAGAGACAGGCAGATAGATCAGTGGAATAGAATTGAAGACCCAGAGATGAACCCACACATCTATGGTCACATGATCTTTGAAAAAGGAGTTAAAATGATCCAATGGAAAAAAGATAGCATTTTCAACAAATGGTGCTGGTTCAACTGGAGGTCAACATGTAGAAGAATGCAAATCAACCCATTCTTATCGCCTTGTATAAAGCTTAAGTTCAAGTGGATCAAGGACCTTCACATAAAACAAGATATACTCAAACTAATAAAAAAATGGGGAAGAGTCTCAAACATATGGGCACTGGGGAAAAATTCCTGGAGAGCACACCAATGACTTATGCTCTAAGATCAAGAATCAACAAATGGGACCTCATAAAAATGCAAAGCTTCTGTAAGGCAAAGGACACTGTCATTAGGACAAAACGACAACCAACAGATTGGTAAAGGATCTTTACCAATCCTACATCCGATAGAGGACTAATACCTAAAATGTACAAAAAACTCAAGAAGTTAGACTCCAGAGAAACAAATAAGCCTATTAAAAATGGGATACTGAGCTAAACAAAGAATCCTTTGCAGAGTATTTTCGAATGGCTGAGAAGTACCTAAAGAAATGTTCAACATCCTTAATCATTAGGGAAATGCAAATCAAAACAACCCTGAGATTCCACCTCACACCAGTCAGAATGGCTAAGATCAAAAACTCAGGCGACAGCAGATGCTGGAAAGGATGTGGAGAAAGAGGAACACTCCTCCATTGTTGGTAGAATTGCACTTAATTTCAAAGTCCTTAGTCATCAGAAAAAACCTTTGAGAAGTCATGTATAATTCTGTTATGTCTACCTTTGTATGTTACCTGGTCATTTTCCATTGCTGCTTTTCATATTCTTTCTTTGTTCTGTTGATTTTGTGTTTTGATTATTATGTAATGGGAGCATTTTCTAGTGCAGTCTACTTGGTATTCTGTAAACTTCTTGTATGTTTATAGGCATCTCTTTCTTTAGGTTGGGAAAATTTTCGCCTATATTTATATTGAAAATATTTTTTAGGTCTTGGATCTAGGACTCACCCCTTCTACTTCTATTATTCTTAGGTTAATCCTTTCCATAGTATCCAAGATTTCCTGATTTCCTGGATGTTTTGTTTCTGGGTTGTTTTTTTGTTTTGTTTTGTTTTGTTTTTTTTAGCTTTAACATTTTTGTTGACTGATGTATCAATTCCTTCTACTGCATCTTCTATGTCTGAGATTCTCTCTCCCATCTCCTGAATTCAGTTGGTGAGTTGTGTATTTGTTCTCTTCCCTAGGTTTTCTGTCTTCAGGATTTCCTCAGTTTGTGGTTTCTTTATTGCTTCTATTTCCACTTTCAGGTCTTGCACAGTTTTATTTCTTTAACCTGTTAAATTGCATTTTCTTATATGTCTTTATGAATTTATTCATTTCCCCTTTAAAGTCCTCAATAATCCTTTTAAAAATTGAATTATGTTCACTTTCTTGTGTTTTCTTTGTTAGAATAACTTGGGCTTGCTGTAGTAGGGTAGCTATGCTTTGAGGGTCATATTGCTCTGACTTTTGTTGATTGTTTTCTTTTGAGGGCCTTTAGATATCTGGATTGATTGTTTTTGCTTCCTGGATATTCTTGTTGTAGTTGGTATAAGGAGGCAGGTGAACCTCCACCGTCCTGGTGTGGCAGTCGTCTGGTGTCTATTCTTGGGCTGTATGTTCCAGATTTGCTATTCTGCATGACTCAGGAGCCTCAGGTTTGCTGTGGTTGATGGGAGAAGTAGCAGTAGAAGGGAGGGCTACAGAGCTAGCAGGCTTCTCAAGGCAGCTTGCCTTGGACCAGAGGGCCCAGAGATCAGGGAAGATAGGGAGAGGAATGGAAGCTTATCTGTATGATTCATGATTCTGATGGAGGTGGTGAAGAGGTGGCAGGGCAATGGAGCTCTCTTGCTTTTCCTTTCTTAATAAATGGTGGGCTTATCATGTTCCAATGGAAGTCTATACATCCAAAAGTAAATCATCATCCCTAATTAATGGATGGATTAAAAAACAAGAGGAGGGGGAGAGGGAGAAGGAGAAGGAGAGGGAGAGGGAGCGGGAGGGGAGAGAGAGAGAGAGAGAGAGAGAGAGAGAGAGAGAGAGAGAGAGAGAGAGAGAGAGAGAACAGTGTTGGGTACATAGGGAGGATGGGGAAGACCTTAGAGAGGGGAAGTGGTGAATAAAGTGAAATACATTGCAGGAAGTTTTCAAAGAGCTAATAAAAATGAGAAATATTGTTCTTGTGATTCTAAAACTGAAGACTAAAACAAGTCATTCTTAAATGGTGGCACATAGGCTTTAATTTTCCCATATTTTACAGCATGTAAAGAATTCAAAATCGGGAAATGGTGCAAGCACACACATGCCATGCTTTCATTAACATAAATATAATGAGTGACTTGATTTTTATTTAAATGTTATTACAATTTGATTAAAATTATCTAAGGCAATTTATTGCTCCAATAGTTTCAATATCCAATTTGTTAAGATATACTTTTTGAGGAAGTAATTTATTCAATCTGATAATTCAGTTCACTATCTTATCTTCAAAACTGAAGTTCCTTTATGAATATGCTGATGTGGTTATTTTCACAGCTTCAAACTAAATACCTGGTGGGCAATAATTCTCTTCAAAATTTTATGGCTCAGTTATTACTAGATTATGCTCAAAGAATTAAAACTCAATACTTCAGTTCCATGAAGCAGAGTGAATTATTTTATATTGCTATCATTTTAAATAACACTCTTTATTTTTAAACATTTTTATAGTTTTAAGCCCTTCTAAAATACATCTTTGGGAAGCTGTATTTTTTTTTAATTTCAAAGACATTCCTATCACAAAATCACTGTATTCATCATTGTTAAAATTTTACACCTTTGTGTAAGGGACATGGACTATTGTTTCGATTTTGTATTTGTCTTAGTTTCTATCACTAATATGATCACTAGTTCCATTTTGTTTCGGTCATGGCAGTAATATTAGACATAAGTATAAATAAGGAAAGTCAATTAGGGGAGCAAATTCCTTTGTTTTACATGTACTCTTCTTTCATGCACTAGATCCCAACCACAGACTCACTTCCCTCCACTCCTCCCAGTCGCCACCACCCCTGACCTCCCTTCTTTCCCAGAGCCACTGCTTCTCCATTTCCTTCACACACACAAAAAGCAGCTTCCTGTTGGTATTAACTGAATACAGCATAACAAAATTCATTAAGAATAGACACAAACCCTCATATTAAAGCTGGATGAAGAAACCCACAAGTATCCCAAAAAGAGCCAAAAATGTCAGAGACATCCGATTCCCACTGTCAGTAGTCCCAAGCTACACAACACCCATATCTACGCTCATGTGTACACTAATACTATGCACTTTTTACTAAAAACCATAAAATAAAATAAACTGCTTCTTCCATAAGTTATGGTGTTTTATCACAGTAATATGAAGTAACTAAAGGTACATTAACAATACTGTATTTGAGAATAACTAATGATAGTTGTAAACATATGGTTATGAAGATTGCGGCTTTTATAAGTGACACAAATATGAAATTAGCATACCTGAACTCCAGTTTTCCATGGCCTTGATATTATTATAAAAATTAAATGTTTTTCAGCTGATTTCTAATAACCTATTGCTTATATCTCTAAGGTACCATGTGATAATAAGATACACATGTTAATTTGTAATATTTCACTCAGCTCTAGCATCTTTAGGTATTTATCATTTATTAATGACGCAGTTCCAATTTGAATGGGAATTGTTCCCAGATGGTAGAACAGTTTTAATGAATGATGGGTACTCCAGGAGACATGGCCCAGATAGGTAATGTAGGTCAGAGGGGGCAGAGTCTAGAGGTCATACCTCATTTCATTCCTTATTTTTATCTCTCTGTTTCCCAGACTCCATCAAGAAAGCCACCCCATTCAAACGTACTCTCTTTTGTCAGGATGCTTTGGCCCTCCACTGGCCTCTAGCCACAGGGCTACGAGACTGGATAAAAACAATTATAAGCCAAAATGGTCCCTTCCTTCTTCTAATTGCTTCTCTCAGACATTGGTCTCAGTCTAAACCAAAAGGAGAAAGATGACTAACAGCCAAAACGCATTCACAAATTGTTTCTTGATGCTTTTTTGAAATGTACTGACCATTCTAATTATCTATAGCCATTACCATACTATAGAAAATTCTCTGGCTCTGTGTCAGTGTGACTTAGTGTGTATCCTCAATGATCCCTGCGTTCTCAACCAAGACTCTGATGCCCACCATTGGTCTTTTAGATAGAGCTCACCACTGACTTTTTTACACAGGCATCTCAATTTGGATTTATCTGATATTTTCAAATGTTATTGAAGTTAATGTTTTTCATGAATATCACAAAGAGGGTCCTCTAAATTCATCTCATCACATATCCAGCAAGGTTGACAGTTCTTTATTAACTATAGACATCCGTCTAAGGTAATATTTGCTAGATTCTTTAGTGTGGAAAGCCATTCTTTGGAAGCAACCCATTAGTATCATGTAAACATCACAGTTCCTAAAATTCCCTTTTCCATGGTTGTAGGGTTTCATTACTGTGAAAATATACCAGATAACTTTTACAAAGGACAACATTTAACTGGGGCTGTCTTAAAGGTTCTGAGATTCTGTAAATTATCATCATGGAGTAAAGCATGGCAGAGTCAAGGTGGACATGGTGCTGGAGGATCAGACTGTTCTACATCTGATCGGAAGGCAGCCAGGAGGAGATTGTCTTCCTCAGGTATTCAGTATCCATGAGAAAGGTTCCTTCTGCATTGGGGAGAGCATGAGCATAGGAGGGAACCTCAGAGTTCACCTTCACAGTGAAACACTTCTTCCAACATGGACACATCTACTCCAACAAGGCCACAACTTCCAATAGTGCCATTCCCCATGGGCAAGTCATGCAAACCAAAATTCTTTTCAGCATCTACAACTAGATCTTAAAAGTTCATTTAATACTATATTTTTTCTATTTAATTGTCTACTTCCATGCATTATTTCATTTTTTTCAGTTTCTGGGGTTTTTTTGTTTTGTTTTTGTTTTTGTTTTGTTTTTGTTTGTTTGTTTCTGTTTCTGTTTCTGTTTCTGTTCTGTTTTGGTTTTCTTTTGTTTTGTTTTGTTTTGTTTTGTTTTGTTTTGTATTTTTTGCAGTCCACTAGTTGAAGCCTTCCTTGTCTGCCCTTCCACAGTTCCTTATCCCATTCCTCCTCCCTGACCTGTGTCTAAGAGGATACCCTTCCCTTCTGTCAGAGCTCTGCACTCCTCTGGGCCTCAAGTCTCTCCAAGGTTAGGTGCATCTTCTCTCACTGGCCCCAGACCATGCACTTCTCTGCTGTGTATGTGTTAGGGGCATCATATCACCTCATATATGCTGCCTGGTCAGTGTCTGAGAGATCTTAGGGGTCCAGGTTACTGGAATCTTCTGGTCTTCTTATGGGTTTGCCCTCCTCCTCAACGTCTTCCAGTCTTCCCCTAATTCAATCACAGGGGTCCCAGGCTTCAATCCAATAGTTGGGTAAAATATCTGCATTTGTTTCAGTCACCTGCTTGTTGGGCTTCTCAGAGGATTGCCTTGCTAGTCTCCTGTCTGTAAGCACACCACAACATCAATAATAGTGTCAGGCCTTGGAGCCTCCTTTTGAGATGGATCCAAAGTTGGGTGGGTCACTGGACCTCCCTTTTCTCAGTCTCTTTGCCATTTTTAGCCCGCAGTTTAGACAGAAACAATTCTGGGTCAGAACTTTTGACTGTGAGATGGCAACTCCATCCCTCCACTTGATGTCCTGTCTTTCTACTGGAAGTGGACCCTTCCAGTTCCCTCTCCCCACTGTTGGGCACATTTCATTCAATGGGCCTCCCTTTAAACCCTGAGAGTCTCTCACCTCCTAGGTCTTTGTTACTTTCTAGATGGTCCCCCCACCTCCACCTCCATGATTGCATATTTCCAGTTATTCTGCTGGCCCTCAGGGCTTCTCTCCTGACTTCACCCTCCTTTTCCCCTCCCTGTCCCTTCTTCCACCCAGATCCTTTCTTCCCTTTGTCTCTAGTGATTGTTTTCTTCTCCATCCCAAGCAGATTGAAGCATCCTCTCCAGGGTCCTTCTGCTCATTAACCTTCTTTAGTTCTGCGGATTATATCTTAGGTATTCTGTAGTTTTGGGGCTAATATCCACTTATTATTTGGTTAATAATCACAGACCACGAATGTCCTTTTGGGGCTTTGGGGCTTGAGTTACCTCACTCAGGAAGATATTTTCTAGTTCCATCCATTTGCCTGCAAAACTCATGACACCCTTTCTTTCTTTTCTTTTTGTTTTTTGGCATCCTCTTTCTTAATAGGCAAATGATATTCACTTTGTAAATGAACCACATTTTCTGTATCCACTCTTCCCTTGTGGGACATCTGGGTTGTTTCTAGCTTCTGCTTCTCACAGATAAGGCCACTATGAACATAGTGGAACATGTGCCCTGGTGGTATGTTGGTACATCTTTTGGATATATGCCGAAGAGTGGTATAGCTGTGTCTTCAGGTAGATTTATTTCCATTTTCCTGAGGAACCTCCAGATTGATTTCCAGAGTGGTTGTACCAGTTTACAATCCCAGCAGGAATTGAGGAGTTATTCTTTCTCTGCATCCTCACCAACCTGTGCTGTCACCTGCGTTTTTATCTTAGCCATGCTGACTGATGTAAGGTGGAATCTCAGGATTATTACTCATGTAGAAACTTTGTCTTTTATGGGTGTGGCTTTTTCTACACATTAGATGAATATGGGAGACACCAGTAAGAGAAATCTCTTTCAACAGGTGCATTGGGTTCCAAAAGAGTTTCATTTTCTTCAGAAATGTTTTTGCTACAAATAATGTTAAATCCTTTCTTACAAGGTTGGCGCCTTTTCTCCCTGGAACCTGGTATGGCTCCTTGAAATGAAGCCTGTGGTTTTCTCTACTGCAAAATTTTTGGCTTTCTCCTTCCTGAGTCCATTCTCAGTCTTTAGCATCTTGTAGCAATTGTCATATAAGGATTTCCTTATTGAGGAACATGAGTGCTGGTTTCCACTCCTTTCTTATGCTAAACTTGAAGCCAAGTACTAATCCCTTCTTTTTTATTTGTTTTATTAATCATTTTATTAGTTTACATTTCAAATGCTATCCCCTTCCCAGTTACTCCTCCACAAATAACCTCATCCCATCCACCCTTCCCCCTCCCTTTCATCTATGAGGACGCTCCTCCACCAGTTCCTGACTCACATGTGCACCCTTCTAACATCCCCCTATGTTAGGGCATAAAGCTTTTCTCTCCTCCCATTGATGTCAAATAAGGCCATCATGCTAATTATGGATTTGTAGTTTTGGCTCCCTCCCTATATACTTTTTGGTTGGTGATATATTCCCTGTGGGGTCTATGTGGTCCCGTTAGTTGATATTGTTCTTCCTATGTGGCTGCAATTCCCTTTAGCTCCTTCATTCTTTTCCCTAGCTCTTCCATTGGGGTCCTCAGGCTCAGTCCAATAGTTGGATGTGAGTATCTGTATCTGTACCAGCACCTCAGAGGTGCTAGTAGAACCTCTCAGGGAACAGCCATATCATGCTCCTGTCAGCAAGTGTTTCTTGGCATCAGAAATAGTGTGGGGGGTTTGGTATCTACAGATGTGATGAATCCCTAAGAGGGGCAGTGCCTGGATAGCCTTTCTTTCTGCATCTGTTCTATCTCTGTCCCTGTCTTTCCTTTGGCCAGGAACATTTCTCAGTTAAAATTTTTGAGATGTGTGGGTGACCCATCCTTCAACTGGGGGCTGTGACAATCTACTGGATATTTCCATGCTTTCAATCCCTTCAAATTTGTGGAGCCTATGCGATAGGTTTTTCCTGTTGGGTATGGTAATTTACAGCACTACATTTTCTACTTAATTTCTTTTAATAGATTTTTTTTGTTAACTCATTTTAGGTCATTATTATAATTTATTTTTTTGTTTATTTACTTTTAGTTTTAGGAATCGGTTCTTTATGCCATGGATTTATTTATAATAGTTGTTTCACATGTATTGGCATTAGGACCAACATATCTAATTTTTTTTCTGTTAACCAACATTTTACCCTGATTATTCATCGCAATGTGTTACATGATTTCTGTTATATTGAAAATCAAACATCCTCCAAAATACAATACATATTTTAGTGATTTTTTGCTCTTTTGGCTATGGCTTATTTGACGAATCTGCTTCTGATATAGAAGATGTGTTATAAATTTATTTTCTCATTTTATTTTCTAGCCTTGAATTTTAGGAGTCTCTTGTGTGTCTGTATTGCTTAATGTTCAAGTAATACTTTTCACAGAGGCTCCTTCAAGAGCCTGCCGTTCTGTGAAGGCTACATGATCTATGCATGGCTTTGTGTGTGCTTTGGGAAGTTCATTCAAAGATCAGCTGCTGTTTAAGGTTGCTGCTACCTTTACCTCCCTTGGGGTGCTCACAGTTCTTTCTAGAACACACACATAATGTCCCAGTCAGGAATGACTCTTTGGATAATTTATTTGACCATTCTAAGTCTTTCTTATTTCATGACTCTCTTCTTTGACATTTTGACTAGACCACTGCTTGCTCTCCTGGCCTAACAACCTCAGAACAGTGAATCTTCTACAACCATGACTTACTATGTCTATATCTGCATTGCAACTGACAGGAAAAATTACTTTTGCCCTCCTTGCAAAATTCAAGTCTGCCTTCTCTTGTATATATGCACTTAGATTTTATGAAAATGCCCTTCCCTTTGCCCAGAGATGTGTTATACACACACACACACACACACACACACACACACACACACACACACGCATGCATGCATGCACACACAAACTCACACACATGTACACGTAAGAAAGACAGAGACAGACAGACAGACAGACACAGATAGGCAGGTCTTGTTATAAAATTCTCTGGACTCAGGCTCTTAAAAGCCAGAAAAGTCATATGTTTGCAGCAATTTTGGTAACTGTAGCAAAATTTTTTATTTTCTATCAAACACAATAAAATTGTATATCAACTGTTTTAAGAAAGTCTATGTTTTTGAAATAGAACTCTAAAACAATATTTTTATTTGTATTCTATGTGAATGAGTGTTTTCTGTGCTCGTATATAAGTGCACTGTATATGTTGCCATCAACCACAGTAGCCAGAAAAGGGTGCTGGACTTTCTGAAAGTGTAGTTACAGGCAAGAATGTCCATATGGTGCTGGGAACTAAACAGGTTCCTCAGTGAGACCAGCAAGTTCTGTCAGCCACTGAGAAATCTCTGTAGCCCCAAACTGGAACATTTTAAAAGTTTAATTTATGGAGCATAATGTGGACAAGACATTCAAGATTGGTTACCTAAAAATACTGTTCAATTTTTAAAACAGTGTTCCAGCACATGAAGGTCACATTATCTGAAGACAATATTAACGCCCCTCCCAAATCATTGGCAACACAATGCAGCAGATGTGTGTCCAGGCTTGAGGGCAATAGCACCATCCCAGCATTCATGTCATCATTCACATCTGCACGCTCTCTACCTCTGCCCTCCTATAGATAATAAGTATTCCATATTGAAAAACGAAGCTGGAAGTTCTGAGTTATTAACTCAACATTCATTGATTTTATGATTCCAGGACATGTGAAAATGAAATAAATATAACTATAAAAATGATGATATATTAGTATATGCATTTTACACATTAATGTATGATAGTACAATCTTAATGGTTATGCATTTTATGTATTAATGTATGATCGTATAATCTTAATGGCATTATCTAGGTGATAGTCATGAGACTGATTAGTGTCAACCATTGTGTTCTGTTTATTTGAAGGTTTTTCATGATTAAATACCCATGGGAAGGATAAAATGTCTAGACTTTGAAAAGAAATGCTACTGAAATCAAGATTGGAATTTGAAGATCCTAGGGAAATAATTTGCATATTTGCTCTTTCTGAAAAGCCAAATA
The DNA here is from genome assembly GCF_021556685.1 of Rattus norvegicus. Lineage (NCBI taxonomy): Eukaryota > Metazoa > Chordata > Mammalia > Rodentia > Muridae > Rattus > Rattus norvegicus. The sequence continues at coordinate 32,955,616 of NC_141549.1, forward strand.
TTGATTTTTTTTCAGAAAATAATGTCCTTGACCAATAAAATTCTGCCTTCTTTCTTCTTTTGACTAAGTATAACACTGTGCCTTTGGTTCTTACATTCTTTGTCTGCTAAATTCTCACAGTAACCCTGTACCATCCCCACTGCTTTCATTTTGTTTCCGAAGCTCACAGAGGAGTTCAACTTCTTTTAGTCCAGCCATGATCTTTGCTTACTTCAGTACATTTGCTTTATGTGTATATTTGTATAATTGTATTTTATATAATGATTTTGTATTATAATATATCAGTATGATATATAATATACGATGTACAATATAAATTATATAATTATCATATGCTATATATAATATAGAAATAAATATTAAAGGCAGAGTTAAATACAACCTTCTTTATTTCCAAATTCATATGCTGCATGTCCTTTCTCCTCACTTTTTTTACACTCTTCTCACTTAAAAGCAATGAGCTCCAGCACAAAAGCAGAGCATCTGTCGAGAAAGCTCCTAATGCTGACTTTGTCTTATATTTCCTGGTACTTTTTTAAAAATAGATATATAATTTTCCAAGTGCTTCAAAACTTTCATTTTTCTTTAAGTCACAAATGTCAAAGGACATCTACTATTACTGTCATTTCCTAATATGTGGTCTGGAACATTGAAATTAAAAAATGACTTAATCACTAAACGAGCAGGTCGTCTTTCAGGTCTGGCTGTCTTTATCCTCAATCCATGGTGAATGTAAATGCTGAATGTGTATTGAATTTGTGAGTGATGTTACACATTTAACAACATTTTCTCACAAATATTCCTAGCAGAGATATTCAGTGTGTGTTCTAAGAAAATCACAAGGGTAAGATGTTGACATAACAGTCAATATAATAAATTTATATCATTCTTTAATATAGTGTTTGTTTTTAAAGTACAGAAGTAGGTATAATTTAGCTGGAGACAGCTTTCACAAAACTGTCATTCTTTATGGTGTTCATATGACTCTAAAGAGAGTAAATGTTTTATTCCTATTCTCGGAGAACTATGCTAAGTCACATAGAATGAAACACATTGTAGAACATGATTTTGCAAATGAAGTACTACATTCCTTATGACTTAATTTGTTCTGACAATTTTTGTAGCGACAATGCAGCTTTCTCCTGACAAGCACAATTAGGTTTGGCAGAGCACCCTTATTTCATGTCTCTGAGAAAGGGTTTCAAGTCAAATAAAGAAACATCTCTGACAGGATGGGCAGTGTCACAGAAAGCCATGGTGAATTCAAGTAAATTAATGTTGAACTAGAATTCATAAAATACAAAATAACACCATAAACCACTATTGCAAAAGTTTAAGCAACAGCCTCTTTAAAATGCAAGAAGGTGCATAGTGGTGTATTGCATTTTATCTTTAAATTGAGTGAGGAATGGGAGGGTTTGAAAGGAAGAATAATAAAGTGTTCCCTCACACTGAGGAAGGAGCAGCAAGGGCAAAGATGTTTTTATTAGACTAATTGAACTTTAGCAAACTAAAATATTGCCTAAAGGAGCATGTATGTAGCATGCTTATATCACCAATATAATAACATTAAGTGGTAGGGTCTGTAGACAATGATAAAGAGTACAAAGCCGTTGTGCAGATGTACCACATATTTTGAATCCATTCCTCTGTTGAAGGGCATCTGGATTCTTTCCAGCTTCTGGCTATTATAAATAAGGCTGATATGAACATAATGAAGCATATGTCTTTGTTGTGTGTTGGCATCTTTTGGGTATATGCCCAAGAGAGGTATAGCTGAGTCCTCAGGTAGTAGAATGTCCAATTTTCTGAGGAACCTCCAGACTGATTTCCAGAATGGTTATACCAGATTGTAATCTCAACAAAAATGGAAGAGTGTTCCTCTTTCTCCACATCCTCACCACCATCTGCTGTCACCTGAGATTTTTATCTTAGCCATTCTGACTGGTGTGAGGTAGAATCTCAGGGTTGTTTTGTTTTGCATTTCCCTGATGACTAAGGATGTTGAACATTTCTTTAGGTGCTTTTTGGCTATTTGATAATTCTCAGCTGAGAATGTTTTGTGGAGTACTATTCAGCTATCAAAAATAATGACTTCATGAAATTCATAGGCAAATGGAATGAACTAGAAAATATCATCCTGAGTAAGATTACTCAATCACAGAAAAACACTTTTGGTATGTACTCATTGATAAGTGGATATTACCCAAAAAGCTCGAACTACCCAAAATGCAATCCACAGACCACAGGAAGCTCAAGAAAATGGATGATCAAAATGTGGATGTTCCCACTCCTTAAAAGTGGAAAAGAAATATCCATAGGAAGGGATATGGAAGCAAAGTTCAGAGCAGTGACTCAAGGAATGGTCATTCAGAACCTGACCCACATGTGGCCCACACATATACAGCCACCAAAACTAGATAAGATTGATGAAGCTATGAAATGCATGCTGAAAGTGACTGGATATAGATCTCTTCTGACAGTCACATCCAGAGCATGTCCAATACAGAGGTCAATGCTAGCAGCAAACCACTGAACTGAGAACAGGACCCCTTTGGGGGGAAGTAGAGGAAGGATTGAAAGAGTTGAAGGAGCTTACAACCCCATAAGAACAACAATGCCAAGCAACCAGAGCTTCCAGGGACTAAACCATTACTGAAAGACTATACATGGACTGACCCAGGGCTCCAACTGCATATGTAGCAGAGAATTGCCTTGCTGGGGCACCAGGGGAAGAGGAAGTCCTTGGTCCTGCCAAGATTGGACCCCCAGTGCAGGGGAATATGGGGGGGCAATAATGGGAATGTATAGGGGGAATACCCATATGGGAGGGGGAGGGAATGGGGACTTATGGACAGGAAACCGGAAAGGGGGAATAACGCTTGAAATGTAAATAAAGAAATTTATCTAATAAAAAATTTAAAAAAAATAAGGAGTACAAAGCCAAAAAGGTTGGACTTGTTCTTGTGATGGACTTGAGGAAGGTGTTGACTCACCACAATTAGGAGAAAGTATTCTTCAAGGCATATTCACTAAGCAGAAACACAGCCCTTACCAGAAACTTCTCCCTCGCACAGATTGCATCCTTCTGTAAAGGGGAGAAACAATTTTCTGCTGTTTATAAATTACCTAGTCTGATGTAACTTGTAACAGCTCACATGGAGTGAGGCACCAAGCGTACACTATACCCAGAAGTAGTTGCAATCTCAGAAAATAACCCTCACAGCATTTGGAATTCCATAGGTAGTGACTGAGTAATTGAATAATATTTATACTTTTAAAAAGTTCCAGAATGATTAATCACATATATGGATTGCTCAAGTTTGAAAGATCTCGTCTCTGAGTCAAAGCAAGATCATCTTCATGTTATCGGCTGAAGCTATTTATAAACCTTTATCCAGCTAGGCCTGTGAATTTGAAAAATCTCTCACAGGAAAATGGTGAGGGATATTAGACTCTCACCTGACATTTCAGTCATTTTTTCTCATCATTTGTAACCAGTTCTGCTTAATTTTAAGTGCTCTGGGTGGGTCTCAGGTTGAACAACAGCCTACAGTCTAAGAGAAGGTAATTGAAAGGGATTCCATCTACGTAACAATGGGGAAGCCCACATCCATGGTGGATAAAGGTTTCTCATGTCAGCTGCTCTGTGGTTACACAGGCTTCTGTCAGTTACCTGAAGCGGATATTTCTGGTTGTATTATGTAATGCTTTGCTGAAGCAGACTCACGTGATGTTTGTTGAAGCAGACCCTGAGGGGACACTGGATGCTTGGAGAGTATAAGTAAGACTCGGCATACAGAGACAGAGCTCTTGCCCTTGCACACTAAGTGTGCAAAGCTGCTTTGCTGGTCTTGCATCTCTGGTGATCTTCACTTTGTTAAGAGACAGACAGCAGATAATTTCTTGCTTTCCACGTGGTTCTGGCCTCTGCAACTGACTTATGACTGTTGGGAGGAGGCCTGGCTTTTTCTGGTGGATCATGCCTCCTCTGCTGATTAGTGTTTGTGGCACTTTTTTTTATTATTGTTAATCATTTTATTTATTTACATTTCAAGTGATATTCCCTTTCCTGGTTACCCCTCCACAGAACCTCCAAACAATCCTTCTTCTCCCTCCTCCCCTTCACCTCTATGAAGGTGTTCCTCCACCTCTCCCCTCTAGAATCCCCCTATGCTGGGGCATTAAGCCTCCACAGGACCAAGGACTTCCCTCCGATTCATGTCAGATAAGGCCATTCTCTGCAACATACGTGGCTGGAGTCATGGGTGCCCCCATGTGTAGTCTTTGATTGGTGGTTTATTCCCTTGGAACTCTGTCTGGTACAGTTAGTTGAAATTGTTCTTCCTACGGAGTGGCAATCCCCTTCAGTTCCTCCAGTACCCCCTAGCTTTTCCATTGGGTCCCCATACTAGGCCTGATGTTTAGCTGTTGAGTATCTGCATCAGTATTGGTCTGGGTACTGGTAGAACCCCTCAGGAAACAGCCATACCAGCCTCCTTTTGAACTGGACTGCTGATATCCTGACAATGGAGATGAGAATCACACACCAAGGACTTCTTTTAAACAGGTCCACATCCCCTTATTGTATTCACCATCTTTTCAATCTTGGAATCTTCATAGGAAGGCTTAGACACTGTTTTCATCTCCCATAATGAAGGGATTTTAGCAAGAATTCAAATTATTCTTTTCAATTTCTAGAATATGTTACATGAGCACACACACACATATTTATATATACTCACAAACAAATCTAAATTATAAAATAAATGAGTCAAATGATTTCAGTTTCTGGAATTAGCTCATAAAATGGGGCCATTCTTTCTTTAAGAGCCAAAATTCTTTCTTTAAAAGCTCCCTATACTATAGTTCTCTAAAATATAGCTTTCCTAAGCAACCATTTACACTATGCATCATTGCAGTTTTGTGAGAGGAGGCGGTGTGGACGCTGTGATTCTGGCTTCTTTCTTCATTATGCTACCACTGTAGCCACTACACTTATCCAGCCTCACCAGGGTTTAAAAGCATTTTTCTGAAGAAGGATCATTTTCTATTTCTTGAAATTGTATAACACTTAATTCAGTACTGTATAATATTTATGGGCAGAGTTACTAAAATTTAGTGAGTACCATTTAAACTAAATCTTTACATAATTCCTCATGAAGATAAGTGGATGCATCTCAAAACAATATTGTTCATAGTAAGTAGGCTTCATCAATGTATTACTTTTACACTGTACCATTATTACTTCATTGTAGAAAATATGACACTATGTATATCACACAAAATAATATTTAAATTATTAAAAATAATAACCATATAATGGATCAGTAGTCAATTATCAGTTTTTAAGAAATAGTAATACTATTTGAATGCTAATACAATTAAACATATTAGAAGTTGTTTATTTCACACATATTAGACTCACATTTTCATTATAAATGTTTTCTTTATATGCTTTGCATATGTATTTTAATATATAAATACATGGATAGGAATATGTGAATAAGACTATTTATACATGCATGCACATGTACTCCATGCGTCCTCCTTCATAAAACTTATATTTTAATACATATAGAGTTGTAAGAATGCTTAACTATTTCTTCAGTAAACTATGTGAGTCATTCTAAAGTTTGGTAATACTTAGAATACCAGACATTAAAATTTGAAGAAACCATTGCATTGAGTGATATAGAATTGAGTAAGATGTTGGGAAACTGCATTGTCAGTATTGTTAAAGCTGAGTGAGTATCCGGATTTCAGTGGATACTTAAGCCCAAGACTTGCGAGATCACCATTCTTTTAGAAGTAACTAACATGACATTGATTCTGCCTGACTAATTACAGTAAGTTTTTCTCTGCTACATTGTGAGGATCCTTCAGTACAAATGATTTATAATCTCAGTGTAATACTTGTGCCCTCTTGTCTTGACTGCCACTCTACCCCCACCTTAGGTATTTTTCAAGGCATATCACAATCCCTCATTACAACCTGCTCCAAGCTTTCTCTGAACCATGGTTCTCCAAACACTGACACTGATTTCATTTAAAATTCTCCAGTCACAGCCAATACATGAACATCATTAAATGTTGTTGCTCCATGAAATTTTGCCAGAAGGGATTATAGTACAGAGCAGAAATAAATTAAAACCGAGACCCAGAAACCATCTCCTGGAGTTGTTTGCCTCCTTAGAACATGGCCTCTGGGCTCATCATTTGTTACTGAGACCTACTCTTCACCTCACAGCCTTCTCCTGCTCTTCCCTCCTGGGAACATATTGGCCAGAGGAGATTGCCATTTATTTAACATATAATGAAGGGCTATGAGGAGGAAAATGAACTTTTCTCTTAGGTTTTTATCATTTATTTCCTAATTTATGTGGATCTCTCTGTTTTCAGATTTGCTTCCACACATTGGAATCAGAAATATAAGAAAACAGAAAACAAAGAATTTAAGACAAAGATGACTTCCATTCACATCTGACAACTTAAATGACGGTATCTGTGGAATAATAGGTTTTCAGGTGTTCAGGGTACAGGGACTGCTTGTGAATGACTACACAGCTTAGTGAGCCTTGGGATTCTTTCTTTTCCAACAGTAATTATACACTCTTCAATGGGAATCAGCAACACCATTTATGCCTTTACATGGAATTCTCCTTTACTTTATTAATTTTATATTTATATGGATTCATATTTTATGGCTATTCTTTCTTGTGTCCTTTACTTTTCTAGCTGTTAATTATTTTGATTTCAGATGACTGTTTCCCAATGTTTTATGACTTTAGAATTAAAAACTTTCTACCAATAATTTAATTATGTCCCATAATTTCCATGTTATAACTTCAGTTTCATTTCTCACACTGTTTTATTTATGTTTTTTCTTTTATTTTTATTAGATATATTTCTTTACTTACATTTCAAACGTTATTCCCCTTCCTGGTTTCCTGTCCATAAGTCCCATTCCCTCCCCTCGCCTCCCCTCCCCCATATGGATATTCGCCCTATACATCCCCCTTTTTGGCCCCCCATATTCACCTGCACTAGGGGTCCAAACTTGGCAGGACCAAGGACTTCCCCTTACCCTGGTGCCCCATCATGGCTATTGTCTGCTACATATGCAGTTGGAGCCCTGGGTCAGTCCATGTACAGTCTTTGGTTTGGGTAGTGGTTTAGTCTCTGGAAGCTCTGGTTGGTTGGCATTGTTGCTCTTTTGGTTGCCAGCTCTTTCAACTCTTTCAATTCTTCCTCTAATTCCCCTCAAGGGGGTCCTATTCTCAATTCGGTGGTTTGCTGCTACCATTGACTTCTGTATTGGACATGCTCTGGATGTGTCTCTCAAAGGAGATCTATATCCGGTCCCTTTCAGCATGGATTTTGTAGTTTCATCAATCTTATCTAGTTTTGGTGGCTGTATATATATAGACCACATGTGGGTAAGTTTCTGAATGGTCATTCCTTGAGTCACTGCTCTAAATTAATGTTTTTCTATGTGAATTGGACTTTGAAAATAGAGTTATTCAGTTTCTGTTGTTTTGTGGTTATTGTGTTCTTTTATTGATTTCTGATTCAAATCACTTGAGTCTAAGAACACTCACTTCATGAGCCCAATCATTGTAAATATGTTACCATTCTATTATTTTTTTAATAATTGCATCTACATTTTAAATGTTACTCCATTTCCCTGTTTCCCCTCCAGAAACCCGCTATCTCACCCTCCTATGCTTCTATGAGGGTGATCCCGTACACACCCACACACCCCTCACACCACTCACACCCCTCACACCTCCCTGCCCTGTCATTTCCCTACACTGGGGCATCAAGCATTGACTGAACCAAGGGCTTCTCCTCTCATTGGTACCTAACAAGGCCATCCTCTGCTACATATGGGGATGGAGCCATAGGTCCATTCCTGTGTTCTCTTGGAATAGTGGTTTAGTCCCTGGGAGCTCAGGGGCATCTGGTTGGTTGATATTGTGTTCTTATGGGATTGAAAACACCTTCAGCTACTTCATTCATTTCTAACTCCTCCATGGGGGACCCTTTTCTCAGTTCAATGGTTGGCAGAGAGCATCTGCCTGTGTTTGTAAGGCTCTGACAGAGCCTCTCAGCAGTCAGCTATACCAGGGTCCTTTCAGCATGCACTTCTTGACATCCTCAATTTCTGAGTTTGGTGGCTGTATGTGTGATGCATCCCCATGTGGGGTAATCTCTGGATGGTCTTTCAATCTGTGCTCCAAACTATGTCGCCATATTTTCTCCTGTGAGTATTTTTGATCCCCCTACTAATAAGGTCTGAAGCATCCACACTTTGGTCTTCCTTCTTCTTGAGCTTCATATTGTTTGTGAGGTTTATCTTGGATACTCCGAGCTTTTGGGCTAATATCCACTTATCAGTGAGTGCATCTGATGGTTGTTTGTTTGTTTGTTGGTTTGTTTTGTGATTGGATTACTTCACTCAGAATGAGACTTTCAAGTTCCATTCAATTGCCTAAGAATTTCATGAAGTCATTGTTTATTGTTTTTAATATCTGAGAAGTGCTCCATTGTATAGACATACCACATTTTCTGTATCCAATCTTCTGTCAGGAGTTGTTTCTGGATTCTGACTATTATAAATAAGGCTACTATGAACATAGTCTAGCACGTGTCCTTGTTATGTGGGATATCTTTTGGGTATATTCACAGGAGTGATATACCTGGGTCCTCAGGTACTACAATGTCTAATTTTCTGAGGAACTGCCAACCTGATTTCCAGAGTGGTTGTACCAGCTTGTTATTCCACCAACAATGGAGGAGTGTTCCTCTTAATCCACATCCTTGCCAGCATCTGTTGTCACCAGAATTTTTGATCTTAGCCATTCTGACTGCTGTGAGGTGGAATTTCAGGGTTGTTCTGATTAGAATTTCTCTGATGAGTAAGAATGTTGAACATTTATTTAGGTGCTTCTCAGCCATTTGGTATTTGTCAGTTGAGAATTCTATGTTTAGCTATGTATCCCCATTTTTAATAGAGTTATTTGGTTCTCTGGAGTCTTCTTGAGTTCTTTGTACATATTAGATATTAGCTCTCTATTGGATGTAGGATTGGTAAAGATCTTTTCCCAATCTGTTGCTTGCTGTCTTGTCTGATTGACAGTGTCCTTTGTGTTACAGGAGCTTTGCAATTTTATGAGGTCCCATTTGCAGATTTTAGACCTTAGAGCATTAGTTATTGGTATTCTGTTCAGGAAAGTTTCCCCTCTGCTTATGTGTTCAAGGCTCTTGCTGCCCACTTTCTCTTCTATTAGGTTCAGGGTATCTGCTTTTATGTGGATATCCTTGATCCACTTGCTGTTTTTTTTTAACTGGATGGTTTTAGCTTCTTTAACCTATGGTCAAAGTTTAAGTGACCATAGTTGTGTGGGTCCATTTCTGGATCCTCAATTCTATTCCATTGATCTTCCTGTCTCTGAATCAATATTACACAGTTCTTATCATGATTGCTTTGTAATACAATGTGAGGTCAGGGATTGTGATTCTCCCAGTAGTTCTTTTATTGTTGAGAATTTTTTGCATTCTGTGTTTTTCATTGTTGCTAATTAATTTGAGAATTGATCTTCATATCTCTGTGCAGAATTGAGTTAGAGTTTTGATCAGGATTTCATTGAATCTGTAGACTGCTTTTAGTAAGATGGCCATTTTTACTATATTAATCCTGCTAATCCATAAGCATGGAATTCCATCTTCTGAGATCTTCTTCAATTTCTTTCTTCAGAGACATGAAGTTTCACTTGCTTGATTAGAGTCACAAGATATTTTACATTATTTTTACTATAACGAAGAGTGATTTTTCCCCTTATTTCTTTCTCAGCCTGTTTATTAAGTAAAGGAAGGTTACTAATTTGTTTGAGTTAATTTTATATCCAGCCACTTTGCTGAAGTTGTTTATCAGGCTCAGTAGTTCTCTGATGGAATTTTTGGGGTCACTTAAATGATTCTGCAAATAGTGATATTTTGACTTCTTCTTTTCCAATTTGTATCCCTTTGACCTTCTTTTGTTTTCTAATTGTTCTGGCAAAGACTTAAGTACAATATTTATTAGATAGGGAGAAAGTTGACAGTCTGGTCTAGTCCCTGTTTTTAGTGGGATAGCTTGAAATTTCTCTCTATTTAGCTTGATGTTAGCTACTGGTTTACTGTATAATGATTGCTTTTACTATGTTTAGATATGGGCCTTGAATGCCTGAACTTTCCAAGACTTTTAACTTGAAGGGGTGTTGAATTTTGTCAAATGCATTCTGAGCATCTAATGAGATGATCATGTGGGTATTTTTTTACTAAGTTTATATAATGGATGACATTGATAGATTTCTGTATATTGAACCATCCCTGCATCCCTAGGATGAAACGTACTTGATCATGATTGGGGATCGTTTGATGTGTTCTTGGATTCAATTTCCGAGAATCTTATTAGCATTTTTCATCAATATTCATGAGAGAAATTGGCCTGAAGTTCTCTTTGATGGTTGGGTCATTGTGTAGTCTAGGTAGAAGTTTAATTGTGGCTTCATAGAAGGAGTTGGGTAGCATTCCTTCTGCTTCTATTGTGGAACAGTTTGGACAGTATTGGTATTGGGTCTTCTAAGAAGGTCTGATAGAATTTGCACTAACCTCATCTGATCCTGGACTTGTTTTTGGTTGGGAGACTTTTAATTACTGCTTTAATTTCTTTAGGAGTTATGGGACAGTGTAAATGATTTATCTGATCCTGATTTAACTTTGGTACCTGGTACCTGACTAGAAAATTGTTTATTTCCTACAGATTTTCCAGTTTTGTTGTGTATAGGCTTTTTGTAGTAGGACCTGATGGGTGGTTGTTGTTGTTGTTGTTTAAATTTCCTCAGATTCTGTTGTTATGCTTCCCTTTTTATTCCTGGTTTTTTAAATTTAGATACTTTCTCTGTGCCCTCTGGTTAGTCTGGGTAAGGGTTAATCTATCTTGTTGGTTTTCTCAAAGAACAAGCTCTATGTTTTGTTAATTCTTTACATAGTTCTTTTTGTTTCTATTTGGTTGATTTCAGGTCTGAGTTTGAATATTTCCTGCCTTCTACTCCTCCTGGGTGTATTTGCTTCTTTTTGTTCTAGGGCTTTTAGGTGTGCTGTCAGGATGCTGATTCTCCTGTTTCTTTTTGAAGGTACTCAGAGCTATGAGTTTTCCTCTTAGCACAGCTTTCATTGTGTCCCATAAGTTTGGGTATGTTGTGCCTTCATTATCATTAAATTCTAAAAAGTCTTTCATTTTTTTCTTTCTTCCTTGACCAAGTTATCATTGAGTAGAGCATTGTTCAGCCTCCATGTATATGTAGGCTTTCTGTTGTTTTTGTTTTATTGAAGAACAGCCTTAGTCCATGGTGATCTGATAGAGTGCATGTGTTTATTTCTGCTATCTTGTACCCCTTGAGGCCTTTTTTGTGACTGATTATATGGTCAATTTTGGAGAAGGTACCATGAGGTGTTGAAAATGAGGTATATTCTTTTTTTAAGATGAAATTTTCTGTAGATAACACTTAAATCAATTTGATTCATGACATCTCTTAGTTTCACAATGTCTCTGTTTAGTTTCTGTTTCCCTGATCTGTTTTTTGATGAGAGTGGAGTGTTGAAGTCTCCCACTATTATTCAAGGGTGTTTTGAGTCTTAGAAATTTTCTTTTATGAACGTGTGTGCCCTTGAATTTGGACCATAGATATTCAGAATTAAAGGCTTATCTTGATGCATTTTTCCTTTGATGAGTATGAACTGTCCTGCCTTACCTTTTTTGATAACTTTTCGTCAAAAGTTGATTTTATTTGATATTAGAATGGCTACTCCAGGTTGCTTCTTGGGACCATTTACTTGGAAACTTTTTTCCCAGCCTTTTACTCTGAAGAAGTGTGTGTTATTTTTTTCACTGAGGTACGTTTCCTATATGATGGGTCCTGTTTATATATCCAGTCTCTTAGTCTATGTCTGTTTGTTGAGGAATTGAGTCCATTGATGTCGAGTGATATTAGGGACCAATGATTGCTGTCTCCTATTATTTTTGTCATTACTGGTGGAATTATGTTTGTGCGGCTATCTTCTTTTGGCTTTGTCGCAAGATCACTTTCTTGCTTGTTCTTGCTTTTTCTCCTTGTGCTGGATTTTTTTCATCTATTATCCTTTGTAGGACTGGATTTATGGAAATATATTATGGAATTTTGATTTGTGGTGAAATATCTTGATTTCTTCGTCTATGGTAATGGAGAGTTTTGCTGGATATAGCAGCCTGGACTGGCATTTGTGTTCTCTTAGGGTCTGTATGACATCTGCCCAGGATCATCTGTCTTTCATATTCTCTTGTGAGAAGTCTGGTGTAATTCTGATAGGTCTGCCTTTATATGTTACTTCACCTTTTTTGTTACTGATTCTAATATTCTTTCTTTATATAGTTCATTTGGTGTTTTGACTTTTATGTGACAGGAGGAATTCCTTTTCTGGTCCAATCTATTTGAAGTTCTGTAGGCTTCTTTTATGCTTATGGACATCTCTTCCTTTAGGTTAGGGACATTTTCTTCCTCCATTTTGTTGAAGATATTTAGTAGCCCTTTAAGTTGGGAATCTTTGCTCTTTTCTATACCTATTATCCTTAGGTTTGACCTTCTCATTGAGCCCGGAATTACCTGGATGTTTTGGGTAAGGATTTTTAAAAAAAGCACAAAAGTGTTTTTCATTTTCTTTGACTGTTGTGTCAATGTTTTTATGGGATCTTCTGCTCCTGAGGTTCTGTCTTCTATTTCTTGCATTCTGTTGGTGATGCTTGCATATATGAGTCCTGGCCTCTTTCTTAGGTTTTTTTTATCTCTAGAGTTGTCTCTCTTTGTGATTTCTTTATTATTTCTATTTCCACTTTTAGATCTTAGATGATTTTGTTCAATTCCTTCACCTGTTTGGTTGTGTTTTCCAGTAATTCTTTAAGGGATTTTTGTCTTTCCTCTTTAAGGTCTTCTACCTGTTTACCTGTACTGTACTGTAATAAGAGAGTTATATATGTCCTCCTTAAAGACATTCAACATCATGAGAAGATTTTAAATCAGAATATTTCTTTTCTGGTATGTTGGAGGATCTTGGACTTGCTGTGGTGGGTGAACTGAGTTCTGAAGATGCCAAGTGGCCTTGGTTTCTGTTGCTTATGTTCTTGCACATGCCTCTTGCCATCTGGTTACCTCTGGTGTTAGCTGTTCTTGCTGTCTTTGATAGTGGCTTGACCCTCCTGTAAGTCTGTGTTCAGCACTCCTGGGAGACCAGTTCTCTTTCTGTGGTATCTGCGCACAAAGAGCTGTGGCACAGGGTCAACTCTTGGTGCATCCAAAAACTGGAAGGATCCATTCCCAGACTGCTCCTCATCTCCTGTGTTCCGAGGGCTACAGGTGGGTCCCTCTGAGCAGAAGTGCTAATCCTATCTGCACTCTCAGGTGTGTCAGCACTCTTGGGAGAACAGCTCTCTTCCAGTGGGATCTGGGCACCATGATTATATCATTAACAAGAATGTAGTATATGATTTTTAGAAACCTAGAATGACCATCCCCTTACTTTGCTGGTTTAGGGCACATTGGGATATATACTTCAATTATTTACTGATGTTTAGTGATGTAACCTGTGTCATGCTATATGCCAGGTGATATGCTATAGTTGTTCTTTGAGAAACTGAGAAAGAAATGTTCTATCTAACTCAAGTGACAGAATTTTCTATTTTCCTTTTTTGCTCACCATTTTTTATATTAACTGAATTTGTGTTCAGACAGTTTCACTAACTACTCTCACCTCCAGACCCCAGCAAATCATCTTTGTGACTATTTTGTGTTGTGATCTACTGGGATTAACCAGGGCTTTCTATGTGAGCACACTGTTTCCTCTGTCTTCGCATAGACTCTTTCTAGAGCTTTGACAGAACTGATAAGTCATGTCTAGTCTCTCAAATAAGTTATATACTGAAGTTTTAAGAGTCTACTTTACTTGGTCAGTTTCCTGTCTGCTATTCAGATTGATGACTATTGATTGATCCTCCATTCAGGGATCCAGTCCTTTCTCTGTAACTCTTGCCAAAGTTATTTATTAAGGCCTTTAAAATAAGGTTGGCGTTTTCATTTCTAAACATGGCATTTTGCTTTGTTTTATGTCAATTGTATTTATGTGGTGAGATGTTGTTCTGTTTTGAAGCTTTCTCTATATTCTCTTCTTTTATTGGATAGCTTATGTGTTTACATTTCAAATGTTATCCCCTTTCCTGGTTCCCCCTCCCATTTCTCCTCTTTCTACTTCTATAAAAATGCTCTGCCTCCCTCTCACCCACTCCTACCTCAACACCCTGGCATTCCCCTATCCTGGGGAAAAAAAGCCTTCACAGGAACAAGGGTTTCTCCTCCTATTGATGCCAGACAGTGCCATCCTCTGCTACATATGTGGCTGGAATCATGGGTCCCTCCATGTTTATTCATTGGTTGGTGGCTTAGTCTCTGGGAGCTCTGTGGGGCGGGGGTTCTTTGTTGATATTGCTGTTTTTCCTATTGGGTTTCAAACCCCTTCAGCTCCTTCAGTCCTTTCTCTAACTCCTCCATTGGGGGCCCCATACTGTGTCTGATGGTTAGCTGAAATCATCTTAATCTGTAGTTGTATGCTGAAATATTTCATCACTGCATTCTTAAAATCTTCATCTTGTACTTCTAACATCTTGTTTTGTTTCTTTTGTTTTCCTTTGTTTTGTTTTTGTTTTTTGTTTGTTTTTTTTTACCCAAGGTTGGTCAAATTCATTATTTAGTTTCTTATGTTTTAATTTCTGAGTGCTGAGATTACACTCATGTGTCACCACTTAGTTACAGGGTGCTCAGGGTCAGATATATTCTCCACGAATTTTTAGGAAAACAATGGACTAGATTAATTTTCTACAACCTCTTATGAGAAGAGAAGAAGTGTAAGAGGATGAGTCAAATCCACTTTCGACCAATGCATCTGTTGCCGTGGATTCATCTTTCACAGCAATGAGCCTCCTGAACGCATTTACTTATAAATATAACTTAGAGTTGCATGAATCATTTTCTTTTCCTCTCACTACCTGTTCTGACTGATTTCATTAGTTGAAAGAAAGCAAGAAGACAACTGAATTAAACATTTATTGTTACAGTGAGACATAAGTAAGGTAAGAAGGTGAAACAGATTTTCCCAAAACAAACATGAAAATCTAAACAAGAGTTTTCAGTTATTAGAAGAACACCTAAAGATACAGCATAAAAGATAAAGGATTTATAAATTGAAGATATGGTTCAACACTTAAGACTGCTTACTGCTCTTATAGATAGCCTGAGTGTACTTGCTAGCACATTCATTGGGCAGCTCATATCTTCCTAATAAGTCCAACTCCACAGGGCCCATCCTCTGGCCTCACCTGCAGTTGCAGTCACATATTCATACACAAATATACTCATATACATGAAATTTATAAAAGAATAAAAATTCTACAAAAAACAATAGGGAATACATACCATGTATGATCTTTTGTGACTGGGTTACCTCACTCAGGATGAGGTTTTCTACTTCCATTCATTTGCCTAAGAATTTCATGAAGTCATTGTTTTTAATAGGTGAGTAGTACTCTTTTGTATAAATGTGCCACATTTTCTGTATCAATTCCCCTGTTGAGAAACATCTGGGTTCTCTTCAGTTTCTGGCTATTACAAATAAGGCTGTGATGAACATAACATAGTATGTGTCGATGTTATATGATGGAGAAACTTTAGGGTATATGCACAGGAGTGGTATAGCTGGGTCCTCAGGTAGTACTATGTCCAATATTCTGAGGAATAGCCAAACTGATTTCCAGAGTGGTTATACCAACTTGCAGTCCCACCAAAAAATGGAGGAGTGTTCCTCTTTCTTCAAACCCTCACCAGCATCTGCTATCACCTGAGGTTTTGATCTTAGCCATTCTGACTGGTGTGAGGTGGAATCTCAGGGTTGTTTGGATTTGCATTTCCCTGATGACTAAGGACATTGAACATTTTTTTAGGTGCTTTTCAGTCTTTTGTTATTCTTCAGTTGAGAACTGTTTTTTGTTTGTTTGTTTGATACTAATCTCATTTATTAATTCTTTAATTTTTTTCATTTATCAATTCTTATGACTATTTTTTATCTTTATTAACTTGAGTATTCCTTGTTTACATTTCGATTGTTATTCCTCTTCCAAGTTTCTGGGCCAACATCCCCCTAGCCCCTCCCCCTCCCCTTCTATATGGGTGTTCCCCTCCCCATCCTCCCCCCATTATCACCCTCCCCCACAGCAATCACGTTCACTGACGGTTCAGTCTTTATTTAGCTCTGTACCCCCTTTTTAATAGGTTTATTTGGGTCTCTGGAGTCTAACTTTGTGAGTTCTTTGTGTGAATTTGATATTAGCCCTCTAGTAGATGTAGGATTGGTTAAGATCTTTTCCCAATCTGTTGGTTGCCATTTTGTCCTGATGACAGTGACCTTCTTCACCTTACAGAAGCTTTTTAATTTTATGAGGTCTCTTTTGATTATTGTTGATTTTAGAGTGTAAGCTATTGGTGTGCTGTTCAGGAAATTTTCTCCTGTGCCCATATTTTCAAGGCTCTTCCCCACTTTTTCTTCAATTAGACTCAGTACATCAGGTTTTATGTGGAGGTTCTTGATCCATTTGAACATGAGTATTGTACAAAGAAAAAAGAAAGGGTTAATTTGAATTATTCTACATGCTGACTGCCACTTAAACCAGCACCATTTGTTAGATATGCTGTCTTATTTCCACTGGATGGTTTTATCTCCTTTTAAAAGATCAAGTAACCATAGGTGTGTGGGTTCATTTCTGGATCTTCAAATCTTTTCCGTTGATCTACCTGCCTGTATCTGTACCAACACCATGCAGGTTTTGTTTGTTTGTTTGTTTTTTAATCACTGTTGCCATGCAATATTGATTGAGGTCAGGGATAGTGATTTCCCCAGAAGTTCTTTTATTGTTAAGAATAGTTTCACTTTGCTGGGATTTTTGTTGTTGCAAATGAATTTGAGAATTGCTCTTTCTAAGTCTATGAAGAATTGAGTTGAAGTGTTTATTTGGACTGCATCCAATCTGTAGACTCCTTTTGGTAAGATGGCCATTTTTACTTTATTAATTCTGCCAATACATAAGCATGAGAGATCTTTCCAACTTCTGAGGTCTTCAATTTTTTCTTCAGAGACTTGAAGTTCTTGTCATACAGATCTTTCACTTGCTTGGTTAGAGTCACAACAAAGTACTTTACATTATTTGTCACTATTGTGAAGGGTGTTTTTTCCCTTATTTCTTTCTGAGCCTGTTTATCTTTTATGTAAATGAAGGCTACTAATTTGCTTGAGTTAATTTTATATTCTGCCACTTTGCTGAAGCTGTTTATCAGGTTTAGGAGTTCTCTGGTGGAATTTTTGTGGTCACTTAAGTGTACTAACATCTCATCTGAAAATAGTGATGTTTTGACTTCTTCCTTTCCAATTTGTATCCCTTTGACCTGCTTTTGATGTCTAATTGCTCCAGCATAGATTTCATGTACTATATTTAATAGATAGGGAGAAAGTGGACAGCCTGGTCTAGTCCTTGAATTTAGTGGGATAGCTTCAAGTTCTCTCAATTTAGCTTAATGTTGGCTACTGGTTTGCTGTATATTGTTTTTAATATGTTTAGGTATGGGCCTTGAATTCCTGATCATTCCAAGACTTTTAACATGCAAGGGTGTTGAATTTGGCCAAATACTTTCACAGCCTCTAATGAGATGAACATGTGGGATTTTTTTCTTTTGAGTTTGCTTATCTACTGGATTATGTTGATGAATTTCTTTATATTAAACTAACCCTGCATCCTTGGGATAAAGATTACTTGATCATGATGAATGTTTATTTTGATGTGTTCTTGGATTTGTTTTGCCAGAATTTTATTGAGTATTTTTGCATCTATATAATAAGGGAAATTGGTTTGAATTTCTCTTTCTTTGTTTGGTTTTTGTGTTGTTTATGTATAAGTGTAATTGTTCCGTCATAGAAGGAATTTCATAGTGTTCCTTCTGTTTCTATTTTGTGGAGTAGTTTGAAGAGTATTGGTATTAAGTCTTGTTTGAAGATCTGATAGAACTCTGCACTAAAATTATGTGATCCTGGGCTTTTTTTTGGTTAGGAGACTTTTAAGGAATGCTTCTATTTCCTTAGTGATTATGGGACTGTTTAGATGGTTTATCTGATCCTTGTTTAACTTTGGTACCTGGTATCTGTCTAGAAAAATATTCATTTCCTCCAGGTTTTCCAGTTTTGTTGAATATAGACTTTTGTAGTAGTATCTGAAGATTGTTTTAATTTCCTTGGTTTCTGCTGTTATGTATCCCTTTTCATTTCTAATTTTGTTAATTTTGATACTGTCTTTGTGTCCTCTGGTTAGTCTGACTAAGTGTTTATCTGTCTTGTTGATTTTTTTTACCCATGATACAACTCACAGACCTTATGAAGTTCAAGAAGAAGGAAAGCCAAAGTGTGGCTGCTTCAGTCTTTCTTAGAAGTGGGAATAAAATACTAATAGAAGGTAGAAAGTGGGAGCCATTTAAAAGGAAGAGAGGTGGGGGAGGGAAAAAAGGAGGGAAGGATCAGATATGGGAGGATGATATAGATGGTTCAGGAAATTGAACAGAAGTATGTAGCAACTGGGGATGGGGAACTGGGTATAGCTACCATAAAGTTCCAGATACCAAGAAGAAAGATGTTCCCAGGACCCAAAGGTGATGAGAGTAGCTGAAATGCTCAACAAAGGGAAAGGAGAACATGTAGAAACCATAACCAGAGGATAGGCAAGACCCCTGGTTAATGGATGGGGCCACACACTCATCTCCAAAATTTTAACTCAGAATCACTCCAGTCTAAGTAAAATGCAAAGACAAAGTGTAGAGCAGAGATGAAGGAAAGGCCATCCAGAGACTGCCACACTTTGGGATCCATCTCATATAAAGACACCAAACCCAGAAACTATTTCTGATGCCACGAAGTGTTTGCTGAAAAAAGAGAAGTCTGATATAGCTGTCTCCTGAGAGGCTATTCCAGAACTTGACAAATACAGAAATAGTTGCTTGCAGCCAACCATTGGATTGAGCACGGGGACCCTAGTGGAGGAGCTAGGGAAAAGTCTGAAGGAACTGAAGTGGTTTGCAACCCCATAAGAAGAACAACATCAACCAACCAGACCCCCCAGAGCTCCCAGGAACTAAACCGCCAACCAAAGAGTACACATGGAGGAACCCATGGCTAGAGCTGTATATGTAGCAAAGGATGGCCTTATCTGGTGTCTAGGGGAGGCAGAGCCTTTGTTCCTGTAAGGTTCAATGCCCTCTTAACACTTCTAGCATATGCTCTTTGCATTTGTCCATATTGAATTCATGATTCATCTGAGAGTGCTATTACTGCTTCAGTTATTATAGATGCTGTTTCTACCTGGGGACTTGAACGTATCTGAGAAGGACAACTCAGTCGCTTTTTCAATGGAATCTATTCATCCCTGTGTTCCATCTCTATTTTACCAAGACCTCTCTTTTTTATGATTTTGGCAATTTTGCTTTCATCTTTCCCTCTGCTTACCTATGTGTGTGTTTGCATGTTTATTTTGGCCTTTACATGAGAAAATAGTTCAATCAGTTCTTTTAAAGCTCTACTAGATTGCTCACCCAGTCTCTTATACCAATATTCACTGATTCAATGTTAATTACCATGTTTCCTTTAGAGACAGTATTTCCCTGTAGCCATCTATTGTGGTGCATGTGTTGGTCTATATTGCTAACATTTACCTTTATGCTTAATTGTATATTTGGGCTTAATTTATAATTATTTTCCTCTTTCAATATTTCTTCTTGTTGTTTAGGCTCTGTCACTTGTTGTTTTATTGTGAAAGCCCTATATAGTATGGCCCGTGGCTTGTTATCTGAGGTCATTCTGTGTGTAACTAACCTGAGAGAAGAGTTCAAGGGTATGGCTTAAATCAATCCCTAGGAGTTAAGAAGATGAACAACAATCCAGAGGAGGATCTTGCAGGTCTCCTACTGATGCCTTTCATTTTCTGTTCCTTTGTCAAATAACTTTTGGGAGGATTTCTTCTTTAAAGAGCAGAATTTTGAGGAGTTAAATATACTTGCTCTATGTCTTAAGGGAAATTGTACACATATTGTGCTATGAACACTGAGTCACTCCAACCTCATTCCCAACAGCTGTAAAGTTGACTCCCTGAATTACTGATTTCTCTCTGCTGACTGCCTCTGTCATTTGTTTTTCTTTTCCTTCACAGTGATTTATTTATTTATTTCATGCATGTGAGTGCGCTATCTGGATGTGTACCCCAATGCCAGAAGAAGGCACCAGATCACATTTTAGATGGTTGTGAGTCACCATATGGTTGCTGGGAATTGAGGAGCTCTGGAATAATAGCCAATGCTTTTAACTGTTGACCTATCTCCCCAAGCCCTTTTTCATTATCACTCATCAAAACATACTCAACTGCATGTGGATGCATGTGTTTGTGTTCCTGTTAAATGCTATTCTTCCAAGTTCTTTGATCTCTGGGTACTTCCCCTTTACCAATACTTCCCTTACTGCCTAACTAATACACCATTGACTTCTAAATAGTCTATCACATATCAAACATAGAGCCTACTTCACACCCCAAGTTTGAGTAGGTTCTACAGCTGATTCAAATACAAACTTCTCAAAGGTTACAAAAGACTGATTAACAGCATTGCAGAATATTCTCTTGAAAAAAAGAAAACTTACTCTTTTAGATACTGGGGGTGTGTTTACTGCTGTCAGTTTCACAGAGAAAGGTTAATCTGAAATCCATACAAACACATTCCTTTGCTTGAATTTGTTTTTCAATATTTGTATCTTCCTTGACTTCTGGGGAAAGTTTGGTCTTTTTGCACTTCACCATTTATACAACGAATATACACCCCATGTACTGTTGTTTAATAGCTACATCTGGGGGTTGGGGATTTAGCTCAGTGGTAGAGCGCTTGCCTAGCTAGCACAAGGCCCTGGATTCAGTCCCCAGCTCCGAAAAAAAATAGCTGCATCCACTGCCCCTGGCCAGAGGGAAAGTCATTAGTTTCAGATGGTAAAGCAACTCCCTGCTTCAGTGGCTTTGACTGCTCTGTCAACACACAACAGTGCAACTGAAGGCAAAGGCAGTTCTCATTCTTGAACTTACTCAGGACCAAAAGGTGATTGGAACCTTCCAGGAGAGGTTCTCTGGGTGTCCTCCTTGGTCTTTGTCTTACCACTTTCTTAGAACCTTGTTACCTAGAAATACCCACAACTCTATGGATAATCTTCATAGATTATGTTGTTTCTAGAAAAACCAGATTTGCTCCTGGGGAACTATTTGTTTAAAGTCTTGTATCCTCATTTCTCACATTAGTGATTAATAATATAAGAAACAATTTACATCTTTTTTTTAATTCCAAGATAAAGAACTTTCTTGATAGAGAATGTCTGAAGCCAAGATCAGGTTAATAGGAAGGAAACCATTCTTTTTGAAAATTGAATTGCTTCTAATCTAAGCACAACAAGAAATGTCAGGAACACAATTCAATAGACTCTGCTGTCTAAAATTACTGAAAGCTTAATAAACAACATGTTTCTTCATTTTTTATTTCTGGAGCCTGCACTTTATTATAAATATCCATAAAATATAAACAGAAGTAACATATAATATATGATGACTCACCACATCTATAATTACGCTTAGTATTTAGTATTTACTTAAGAGTTATTTATTTAGATTGTTTGGTATTGGGGAGTAGCAATAAGCTAATGGTAGAAATGAAGCTGAAATGACAGAGTGGTTACTGTTTCAAAAATAATTTTTCTCTCCCTAACTAATCAAGTGCATTAATGGACAAATGTATATTTTTATACTTTGAGAGCACAGTAAAATGCTCTATTCCCCTATGACCATAACATTGATTGTCTTCCAAATAGATATGTGAAAGGCAAATAGAAACCTCATTCCTACATACCCTGTGGCAACCTTAAACCTGTTGAACACTATTCAGAGTCTTATATTACCATCTTCTGTTCACCAGTAGAAAACATAGAAATACCATCATTTACTTTTAAAAGCCTTACTCCAAGCCCTTTCGTGACACATTATCTATGATAAACCAGAGATTCACTGTGGTAATGAGGGCAGGATGGGATCCATTTGCTGGATGATGCAAATCTCAATAATTCATAAGAATTAGTACTAAAACATTTAACGCCACCCAAGCCAAGCTTGGCAACTCAAATTGTAATGTCTTGCTCACCCTGGTTGGTATTCAGACATTTCCTTTTCATTAGGAAGGATAAATACACACCCCCTCTTACAGCAGTTTGGATTATAAAAGATAGCAGATGTGTAATATGTCTGGGGTGATTTTTGGAGGCCCTAGGCAGGCCCAGCAGACAGTCTGCAGATGTCTGATGCTTAGGCAAAATTAATTTTACAAATTGGTAACTGCAAATAGAGTGTCTGCTAATAAGCATCCATTGTACCCAACCCCACAATGGCATCAATACAAAAATATGGAATAGAGTAATAACTTGGAACAAAATTATATTGGCTTCTAATGAAACCATGTTATTGGATGAGCTCCAGTTCTTGTAGTACCAGTGTCGTCAATACTGTGCATGCCACCCAACCATTCAATGTCTTTAAATTTTTTTATCATACTTGACTGAATGTTTTAATATCTACTCCATTCTTACCTACAGACAAAACAATATTATTTTAACTTTTCTCCTAAAAAGCCCCCTTTGAAAGAGAAAATTTAGGATAAAACATAACAAAAACATCCATCATTAATACAATAGCAAGGATGAAGTTTTCAAGTACTAATCAGTTCATAAAAATGAAAAGTGGTGGTAAATATCCATGATATTATAGGTATTTAACTATGAGAAATGACCCACAAACAAGTTGATTAGAAAAGTCACTACAGAAAAAATGTTATATCCTAACAATCTTAAGGTAGTCACTGCTTCAGTAACTTTAATATTTTATATAAAAATCACAAGAAATAAATGTAATACAAATAAGAAGTTTGTAAGCTGAAAAATCCAAATGCAGAAATGAACATAACTGCAGGACATGGAAATTTGTTTTGGCAACCAGTTCCTTAATGCCTCCAACACAGTCCTGATGTTGTGTTGTAAAGCAATCTTAATACACACAAGAGAGACCGCATGCTTAAGCTCTCAAATCCTAAAATCATCAACAGTTCTGACAAAATAACGTTTCTCAGTCTGAATTTTCATAGAGTTCTTTGTTTATCATTAGTCCTGGTTGTAATCCTTCATTAAAATTAATTATGTTCTAAAGATACAAATCTCCATTTGATAAAGATTTCTCCTGATACATTTTGCTTTGAAAAGAATTGATTTCTGCATTTCTCTTTGTTGGGTGCCATAACTAAAAGTTGCATCTTTAAATTGATTATAACCTTATGAGATTTTGATCTTCACTTTTTAATTGTATGAATGTCAATAAAATATTTTTGAGCTGAAATTTTGATTCTAATCATACTAAAAATTTCCTCCAATGCCACCAAGGAGATTGAGATAGAAGGACTGCATAAAGTCAGGAAAGACTACATAGAAAGCCTACACACATGCCTCCTCCTATGGTCTTTGGAGGTCTTGCCATGAGATGTTGCCAGTGAGAGAGCAGGCTGGAAGCGTTTTGGAAGCAGGAGATGGGGAGACACAATGTTCTTTCTCTTTTCTATAAAAGAAGCAAAGTTTTTGAATCTATCACACAATTCCTCTGACCTTTCCTTTCCTGAGGCACGAGACACTTGCTCTGAGTGCATAACCCTCCACTGTGCCCTAAAATCACACACTATTATGGCAGCCCTTTACTTTTGGTCTTTGAGACACCTCCCAACACGGCAGTCACCATTTCTGCATATTAAATAATGTCTATTCTTGAGAATTTCTACACTTTCCTTTTTCCCAATTAGACCCAACTAAAAACCTATTGAGGGTTCTTTACCGAGATGTGGTTGATCTGACTGTTGTTCTAAGGGTATGTTGACTTCTTCATGGATATGAACTTAGAGGAAGAAACTGCAGATATAAATTATTTGGACAGTATTTCAACAGTACACAGGAGGGTTGGGTTAGAGGACTTTTATCATAGTAGAAAAAGAAATATACAGCAAAACAAAAGTACGTAAGAAAATAGAATGTTAGGTTGGCTGGCAAGATAGTTTATTAGGGAATGTTGTTGGATGCTAGAAATCCCAATCTGAGCCAATTCCTGTAACCAAGGTCGTGGAAATAAAACCCCAAGTCCAACAAATAGTATTCTTACCTCCAAAGTCACCATTAGGCATATGTGTGTGCACTTTTTCCCATAGAGAAGTGTTATAAATATATTTGCAAAACTACAGTGACCGGATTGAATGTGAAATGATTAATACAAGAGATTGATGAAATTTCGAGATATTATCATGAAGTCATAATGGAAGTGGTAAAATTTGGAGTATTTATGAACAATTTGAGGTAACATGCCCAGGAAGAAGGTTTAATGTCTTAAAATTTATCTAGTCATAGGGAAAGGGAGGGCTGGGAGGTACATTTATATACAGTCCAGTTAAGTCCGTTCCTTTCCCTGCATTTGTGATTGCATGTCTATTAAAGGAACTGTATAGAAAGCAGGGTTTTTGTCTGACCCATCATCTGTGGGAAAACAGTTTACCATGGTGGAGATACTATGCCTGTGGCAGCAGGAGGGTAAAAGCATTTGAGGTATTGTACATGCTGACAGGAGGCAGAGATGAATGTTGACACTCACTAGCGCTCTCCTCTGTTTTCTATTTTATTCAGTCTATATTATATCCAGACCATGGTTTTTGCAGGCCTTTCCTCCTCAATTGAAACTCCCTGAAAATGCCCTCACAGACATACCCAGAAATTTGTCATACCCAGAATAATCTTTTACCTGATTCCAAATTCCACCTAAGCTGACAATGCAGTATCACCATCACAGTGGCCCATGAGATATTTGTTTTATGGGTGCAGGAAATAAAAACAGATAGAATGGAGAGAAGCTCTAGGATGCTAACTTTACCACATTACAGCCTGGTAAACACATGGTAAATTAAAGGAGAACAGAATTCTAGGGTGCTGAGAGGAAAGTCAGGCTGGTTATGTGTCAAAAACAAAATGAAAGAAGATGCCTGGAGAAGTAAGTAAGTAACAGATACTGAATGGAGAACAGAATGGAGAATGAGACTCCTAGAAATATCAGAAGCTACACCCATTATAGGCGAATGCCATCATTAAACCACTGAACTGAGAACAGAACCCCCATTGAAGGAATCTTAGAAAGGACTAGAAGAGCTTGAAGGGGCTTGTGACCCCATATGAACAACAATGCCAATCAACCAGAGCTTCCAGGGACTAAGCCACTACCCAAAAACTATACATGGACTGACCCCGGACTCCAACTGCATACGTAGCAATGAATAGCCTAGTAAGAGCACCAGTGGAAGGGGAAGCCCTTGGTCCTGCCAAGACTGAACCCCCAGTGAAAGTGATTGTTGGGGGTAGGGCGGTAATGGAGGGAGGATGGGGAAGGGAACACCCATAGAGAAGGGGAGGGGAAAGGGTTAGGGGGATGTTGGCCTGGAAACCAGGAAGGGGAATAACAATCGAAATGTAAATAAGAAATACTCAAGTTAATAAAGATGGGGAAAAAAACTCACCCACATGACCACACAAATGTGAGCTAAACAGGCAGGACACCAATTCACGTTCTTAGCTGGCTGAGGACCCATTAGACCTCAACCCTACCAAAATATTGGATATGGCTAAGTAAAATTGGAAGCCTGAGAAGAGATCCTCCACACCTAAGACCCGATTGGTTGTTCAGTGCCAGAGTCAACCCTGACAACATCTGTACAAATAACATTGTATGAATGCCAAAGATTGCATTTAAAAATACGTTTGCAAATGCAGACGCTACATGTATGCAATAACTACTAACGAAAGCACAGGCCATGAAACTGATGAAGAGAAAGGAGGGCTATATAAGATGGTTTAGAGGAAGAAAGGGGAAGGGGAAGTACTTACATTTCAATCTCAAAATTAAAGGAAAGACTAAAAGAAATAAGTAAATAGTGTATCGAAATAGCTAATATAGTAGGCTATCTGAGTTATATTCTATTGCTAACATAAGGAAAAGAGAGTTACAATTTTCTTACAGAAGGTTTCATTCTTGTTCTGAAGATAACGTAAAAAACAAGCTTAAATTCAGACTCTGGTCACTTACCATTCCTATGTACTAAATGTTTTCAAAGCACGGGGAAGAGATAGATAATACTAAAAATATCGTAGTCACTGCAGCTGCCTCTCTTTCCATCTTTGACGTGTGTTTGTCTTTCCACTTGAGAGAACTTGAACAGACACATTACCACAGATGCCAGGAACTACTAACACCACACAGTATATAATCTTGGCAATAGTGTCCAGAATATCAGCTCACAATTCACATTCCACAAAGACAGTCAGATCAAATTCCAGGAAAGTATAACTAAGAGTATAATCACATTTCTTAGGTGAATGGCATTTTGAATATTGAAATTTCTGCCCCTTAATAGGAACATGCCTTACCATTACCATAAAACTTTAATAGTCCATTAGATCCAACATAGTCTCTTATTTCTATAGCTGTACCTTAGAAAGAAAATGGAGCTTGGAACTGTTCTCAGTCATTACAGACTTTATGAAAATATATCATTACTGAGTAAATTTCCTTCTCAATTTTGCTCACAATTACCACCTTATTGAAAATCTATGATGTAGAGCTATGTGGTTTGAGGCCTGACGATTAAACTCAAGCAATAATCATTGATTTTTAAAGGCTTTCAATATCAGGGACACAGGCTATTAATAGGAAAAATTGACTGCTCAGGTAAATGAACGAGCAATCTGGTACCTGTTTTGCTAGTTTCTATCTCAAATGCATTTGGTAGAAAGTTTGAAGAAGTTTGTTTGGTTGCTAATTAGCTAAGACATGAAAAGCTTTGATCTGGCATTAAGTGTGTCAGGATCTTAATTGTACTTTATAATGCTTTATCTTTGTGCCTGTAAATGGTGTTTCTGAAACATTCTGGAAAGCTAAATTGCTTTTTTCAAGGTGCAAGGCAGGTCTGTAATTCACTTCCTGTCTGCTTTTTATCTGTGAAATGAAAGCAGACACAAGGTCCTTATTCTGGCTTCTCTTCTGAGCTCACTAGCAGAGCAAGTCATTTAAACTCTCTGAGCCTTACTTTCTTACTGAGAAAATAGAATTATAAGCAATGTACTCCTCTTTAGGACATTGCTAAATCAGTTAATACAATTAAAATTTTTGCACCAAACTTATGTTTAATACAAATAAATATTAATTGTGCTCATTACATGCAAAGCATCTAGATAAGACATTATGTTGAATGTAGCCATTTATTATGACTTACAAGTGCTGCAGTATACTTTTTCCAATCACACACACACACACACACACACACACACACGGAAGACTACGTCTAGTAAGACATTATGAGAACATGTAATAAAGCTGAAGGGGTTTGCAACCCCATAGGAAGAACAATATCAACCAACCCTACCCCACCAGAGCTCCCCGGGACAAAACTACCAACCAAAGAGTATACATGGAGGGAGCCATGGCTCCAGACACATAGGTAGCAGAGGATGGCATTGTCTTGCATCAGTAGGAGAAACCCTTGTTCCTGTGCAGATTCAATTCCCCGATGTAGAGGAATGCAAGAGAGGTGAGGTGGGAGAGGGTGAGGGGGAGAGGGATCATCCTCATGAAAGCAGGGGAGGGTACTGGGAGAGAGGGGAACGGGAATAAAATTTGAAATGTAAATACTTAAAATTTCCAATAAAAAATAAAGAGAAATTAAGGAAGAGGAAGGTAAAAAGTGATGGAAAGTGGAAGCAAGAAGGAGCAAGCAAAGGAGACAGAAAAATCTCTCTCTCTTTTATATCTCATAGAATCAGGGCATCAAAATAGGAAAATGGCCATGACTCTCAGTTATCATACACTAAGGAAAAATTAAAACAATAAAATACCTGAGTAGACAAGTAGATAAAATCCACTTGATATCAGGTGTGTAATCTTTAGAAAACAAAAATGATATCAACATACTCTATATATCTACATACAAGAATAAACATGCATCTCTAACATTTCCATTTCTATACATGGAAGTATACATGTTTACCAAGAGTATTTTTCTGCTTGGGATAGTTACAGAAAATGATTTGGTGGGTGCAGCTTTTGATGAATAAGTAGATGACTCACTGTGATATTGATAGAAAATTACTGAGAACTGCGTTCTCTAAAACAGACTGTAAGGGGTGGAATGATGCTCTCTCCTTCACTGTGGAGAAGAAGGTAGCATTCCCAAGGAAAACAATGAGGAGGAGGACCAGCAACCTCCATACTGCAGCAGAGGTACAAAGCCCATTCTTCACAGATTCCAGAAGGAACCAACCCCAAAACATTTCACTTCCCACTTGTGATCTCTAGAAAGATGGGAAAATAAGATTGCATCATCTTCAGCCACCATATCCAGTGATGTTCTGTCCTGATGTCCCCAAAATTCCAAGAGAACCCCCTTTTATACCTTTGTAGACACAAATTAGATGTTAGAGCTTTTATCCATTCTCAACTTGTTATGCTCATTAATTCATTTGTTTGATAAGTCTTCAAACTACTCATCATGTGGATTTTGACTATTTTGTTTACATATGCTTATATTAGTGGTCCCTTCTAAGACCAGTGAGAAGTTTTTCTTTTAATGGCCTTCTTCTACCTATGACCTAAGAGAGTTGAACTGGGTATAAACTGTTTTAAACAGTTCTAGATCAGATCAATCAGTCCTCAATGACTCAAGCTTTGCACATTCTCTCATCTATTGCCATGTGTAAGTCATACCCGCAATCCCTTACAAACATCCTTAAAACATTGTTTTATAAGAGTTATACTGACTACTCTTCCCAATGACTTAGATTGGTTTCAACTTAGATCAACCATATTTAAGTTCCGATATTTTCAAATTGACCATTATATTTGTTTTAGTTGTTAAGGTTTATTCTTGAGCACCATATGTTTTACAGATAAAGCTGTATACGAAATAAAGAATATGCGATTGTAGAAGGTGAATGCCTCCCATAGGCTTCTATAATTGAATGCTTAGTTTTCAGAAAGTGGCACCACTTAGTGTGGTAGACTAAGTGTGGTAGGTGTGGCCTTGTTGGAAGAAGTTTGTCAATATGGGTGGACTTTGAGTTTTAAGAAGCTCAGGACCAGTTGCTCTCTCTGGATCTGCCAGATGTCGAACTCTCAGCTATGACTTCAGCACCAGGTCTGCCTGCATGCCATCAGGATCCTGCCATGATAACAATAGACTAAACCTCTGAAATTGTAATAAACCCTCAAGTAAGTGTTTTCCTTTGTAAGAGTTGCTGTGCTCGTGATCTCTTCCCAGCAAGAGAAAGAACACTGATTAAGAATTATCTATGTTCTCAGGTTATAACTATGATTCGAATACAAATATTTTGAAATAAAAGTCATGTCAACTAATAGAAGTGGGTTTTTTTCGGAGTAAAATTTTAAGATTCCCTCTCTCTTAATTTAGCCCAACAAATTTACCTGGCTAATTCCTAACGATACGGCATGTACACCTTACCAATAGTTTGAAACATTTCATTGCCACTCAAACTCCTCTAAACATATGGCTGTATGCCTTGGTGATACATATATACATATATATTGCTTGGTGCTTCATAGGTCAGTGAAATCACACTAGAAAAAGAAAACAAAGTCTGACGTAAAGCTGCAGAGAGAATTGGACATATTCCCTCCTAATTATTAAGTAGGGAAATAATTTGTATTCCATTGTTAATAGCAAACTTTCAGGCCTCATGTATTTTGTGTTGAATTTTACTACTAATACTTTTTCATAAGAGCAATGTTTGTTCTTGTAGATGACAATAAACACATAGGCTGCAATTAAGACAGAAGTTTGATGTTTATCTTACATGTTCATTGTTGAGGATTGACTTATGAAGATAAGTCACTCTATTTGCAACATTCATACTATCTGTGTAGAACACAAATATTTATTTTGTTTAGTTAATAAATTTAGGATTAATTTTTCTAAGCTAGAAAAATAATTAAATGGCAGGCTTTTTTTGGTATTTCTAGCAAAAGCATTTATAAGTTTTAAGCAACAGGATTTTTAACTTTGTAGCATTTTAAAGCTTTTATTCATGTAAACTTAAAATTTAAATCATACAGCTATTTTACATTATAACATACTTGCTCCCTGCCTGTTGGACTCTAGAAAGAGGGTGGAGAAGGAGAAATATACACACAAAGGAGCTGCTATCATTGTTGTCTATCATTCTCTTTCTGTGATACAAGAATATTTGTTAATATGCAGAACATGTGTTTGTTAAAATAATTTTTCCATTATCCTACACTGTGAGTGTAAGAAGAAAAGATAATGCTGTTCATTTCATATACTGTAGAGATTTATACATTCTACGGCATTATAAGGACTAATCCTGTAAGAATTAGTGATTCACCAAAGAACGAAACACATAGTATACAAAAGCAAAGAATCTTTTAGTCTACAGAAGTCCAGCATTGGGTCTCTCCCATTTACCAAGATGAAGACGCCCAAGTGAGCTTGCAGGCCCAATTTAAAGCACATTAGGGAAATTCCAGGGAGGAGTAAGTGGCCTTAATCTTAATTTGTTGACTTCATCTCTAGGGAAATTTCAAAACCATTGCAAGGGTTTGGGGGAATGGAACCTATTTCTGGGGAAGCCTGGAAACTGTTACTGACCCATTGTCGTTGCCTCAGGCCAGGTGGCAAGGCAGCTTCTGATGGCTGCCTGAAACCTGAGGTTTTTCCAATAACTGACTTGTCTGAACTTGTCCAGTTGTTGGAAACAAATCTAGGCCTAATCTTCTGAACTGCCAATTTGAAGCCTTTTATGGAATCAGCCTGTCTTAGTCTCATTCCTCACTTCAGTAATGGGGCATCCTGAATCCTTGAAATGTTTTTATGGACTGTTATTGTTCAATCATCAATTGAACAGTGAAAATCTGTTCTTTAAATAACTAAAGCAGGGACTACAAGTCAAGGTTAGCATCAGTAGGATAAGGGAACCTGTTTGGTCAGACACAATGGTGGACAGCCAAGAAGACCAGTTGAAGAGGGACTCATAAAAGGGACTGATTTTTTTTCTATATTTTTCTATAATTTTCTATATTTTTGTCTTGGGGTCTCATTTTGACTAAGGCCATGGATTCTTTGACCACCCCTGAGTAGTCAACACAGAAAGATCATTCTTTACTTAAGGCTGCAGAGTTCTCTCTGCTAGAGGAACAGCAAGCATAGGCCACTTCTGTGCTGTAAGACTAATTCTGCTGTAGGGGATAGGGAATCCTGCAGGGCCATGATGAACTTCCATCTCCTGCATATCTGTATCTACTGCCATCCATAAGTCCTTAAAATTTTTATCTTGGAGTATTAGGGCTGAAGCCCCTATATTTGTAGCTTCAGCCAATCTTATGTGAAGGAAATTACCTAGTAACATAGTCGAAATGGGTACCTTTTTTTTACCTATTGTTTTAAAGTATTAGCTCTAGGAAATAAGTCACTGTATTAGGACATAAAATTTTCAGTCATATTTACAATCAAACCATAAATGTGGGGCGTAAGTCCTGAGGTTATATAAGTCCACTAAGTGTTCTCTGGGTGCAGCAAATATCCTGCAATGGTAGGAATTACAGTGAGGTTGTAGAGGTGGAAATAGGTTGAGGGTACCTTATTTCTAATGTAGAGTCCCTGTCCTGTCATTGATTGTAGAGTCAGCTAACATCTATTCGGTTGTTGTCTTCTATATGGTGTACCATTCTTTATAATAGTGGAGCTGAGCATTTAAGCATAACCAAGAGTCCTGTGTTAAGTCTGTGAGGGGGAAGTTAAAAACCTGGAAAGTGACTTTTAATAATTGTGAAAGTCTTGAGTTGGGTGATGAAGTGGGTAATGTTGGAGGTGAGATGGCTTTAGGAAGTCAGTCGTTGGTTAGATGAAGTGAGATCTCACTGGGGTGAAAGGGTGGTGGATCCTGCTGAGGGAGTGATGGTGGGTAGAAGCAGAGCTTAGGGGGTGGTTGGTTTGGTTCCCGATAATATCTTGTTGGGGCCTATGTAGACCATGGATCTCACAAGGCTACTCAGGAGCAGTTGAACAGTAAATAGGAGTCCTTTGCATCATAAGAGATGTGGAGTCTTAGTCTCTATGTCTCACCAATTGTCCAATCAGCCTTCTTGCCAGCTGCTGTGAACTTGATAACAAGGTTGTTGCATAATCCCCCAGGGGTACTGAGATAGCAAGGGGGCTCAAAACAAGTTCTGCAAGTCACTCTCCTAGGGGGTTGGGTGTTCTTTTTCTTTTCTGGAGGATCTGGCTCTGAGTGTCTGTGTATCTCTAAACCGGGTCAAAGTGATGAAGTCATCTTTGATCAGGGACTTTTAGCTTAACTACTCAGTAGATTTGTAACCCCATTCCTCACAGAAACAGAATTCTGGACCTCCCAGAATTTGGTTCACTGGCTCCAATCCTGAGAGTGCCCCAGGCAGATGTAAGAAACCTGAGACCAAGACCGACCTTGTGCTCCTTCTGGCAATTGTTCTGTTAGGGGCTGTTGATCCAAAGGGTTCCATCCCCCATCCACTAGGTCACAAAGATCTACAGGAAGATGAGGGAACCAGGTGCTGGGAGAGTTGGAAATTTTACCCGTTGTAGCATTAACTATCTGTCAGGTTAGATTAAGGGTATAGGAAGGGCTAGTACCTTTTGCAGCAAAGCATAAACAGCAAGCAAGTAGGGTCAGGAGCATTGGAGTCAAAGTTTCCTTGGACAGACAGGGTGGGTGGGGTGACGTTCCATTGCTCTTGTGGCAGATCATCTGGAAGTCTCCTCAACTGCTGAGTCATCTCTCTCGACAGGCTTAATGTGGGAGTGGTGTACCCATGTCTGGATCCCATCCACCTTAACAACCATTGGCATGTTCAAGATCACAGTGTGAGGTCTTTTCTAGGGAGGGTTTAGAGTCTTGTGGTTATGTCTTTTAATCTAGATTTCATCACCTGGGTATGATGTCTTCTAGAAGTTTTGTTTGTTTGTTTGTTTGTTTTTGTCACTACATTGCCAGTCTCTCTGTGTTGTTTAAATCTCGGCCATGTCTGGACAGAATCCACCCAGACAACACGGTTCCACGTAGAGAGGTTTAATGAGAGAGGAAGAGTAGAGGAGGAGAAGAAAGACTGTCCATGGGCACGTGGAGTAGCGGGGATGGGGAAGGGGAAAAGAGCAGCGAAGAACAAAGAGCAAGAGTGGATAAGAGGGGTGTAAGAGAAAAGTTAGAGAGGGAGGAGGGGCAAGCAGCCCCTTTTATAGTCAGGCAGGGCTGGCTATTGCTAGGCAACTGTGGAGCAGAGCATACCTGACTGTTCCCAGGCAGCTATCGGGGTGGAGCTTCAACAGAATACCAACACTTTGTAGGGTAGACTTCTACCAATCCTGAAAAGATATATCTACAAAAACTAGCAAATATTCTTATCTATATGTTCCTGGTTTTATTTAAGTATGGTCTATTTCCCAATTAGTACCTGGCCACTGATTCCTGATTCTGGTTCCTGGGGCAGCTCTGTGATTGGGGCTTGATGGATTCACAGCCTGGCAGGTGGTGCACTCTGAGATGACCTGATCAACCGGTTGTCCTAAGTCAAATATTCTGTACCTCCCCGCCCCCGCGCAGCCATTCCTTCAGTTTTCAGTGGCAATCATCCATCTCTTGCGTAAACTTTTTGGCACTTTGCCCGATCTCATTTTAATTCAGCTTTACATTCAGGATGCCTGGAAGCACAAAGGGCAGCAAAGTTACCAGGGTGTTGAGAGTGAAAGTTTGAGTGGCCTCCCTTGCAGCTTTATCAGTTAGTCTGATGCCCCTTTCTAATGCCCGGGACAAGGAATTATGGCCACTTTTCGAGAAAGCTATAATCCCTCCAATAAAGTATTTCTTCCTTCTTTTTGATGGTTTTTCCTTTAGCCATCAATGATCCTCTGTCTTGGTATATGGACCTATGTACATGAACCATAACAAAGGCACATCTGCTGTCAGTGTAGATGGGAGCTATGGCCCCTTTTACCAGTTTTAAAGCCTGGGTTCGAGCCTTTAGTTCAGCTTTCTATGCTGAGGTTCTCAGAGGCAAAGCAATTGCCCAAACACCAGCATCCAAGGTCCCTCCAGCTCTCCCTGTATTCCTGATTCCATTCTGAATGAACCTGCTCCCATCCGTGAAGTAGATAGGTTCTGATTCTGTCCAGAGTATGTCAGTCAAGTCCTGCCTGATGCTCTGGATGTGCCCCAGAACTACAGTGCAATGACCGAACATCTGAGAATGGATCAGGTAGCAAGGTGGCTGATTTTGTGGCAGATGGTAGGATATATCTTATGTGAGGAGGAATTAAAAGCAGAGCCTGAAAGTATCTCAGTCTGGTGTGAACAGTCACTGCCTGGCTGGATTCTTGTGGGTCCTGTCTTAGCAAGGAGAGTGGCGATAATAAGTTTCTGCCCCATGGTTATTTTGTCAGCATCCTTGACGAGCAGGGCAGTGGTGACTATTATCCACAGGCAGGCTGCCCATGCTTGGGCTACTTGGTCCAGCTTCTTAGATAAATAAGCCACAGGTCTTTTCCATGGTCCTCAAGTTTCAGTGAACACCCCCTTTGCTATTCCCTTTCTCTCATCCACATACAGGTGGGAATGTTTGTGAATGTTCAGAAGGGACAAGGCCAGAACCTCCAATAAGGCTGTTTTTTAAAGTCTTATAAGTCATGTCCATGTTAGGTGTCCATTCTATTTTGGGGAAACAAAAAAGTTATTAAAAATAAGATTTATGTCCTATACAGTGGATAGTGTTTTGAATGTCAAAGGAAATTAGGAATTATAGGAGGAGTGAATTAGACCAAGGAGACATGGGTGGAGGGTATAAAAGCACTCCTCACTACAATAATAAAAATGTCGGCCTCCACTTCTCACCTGGCTTCTGGAGTCTGTATCATTGATTCTGTGCCTTCTTATCCCATACACTCAAGAACTACAGGGGTGGGGGGCAAGGGCTAGGGCAGCATCTCGTTCCTGACCAGGGACCCCTATGGATCTGTGTTGAATTTAGTGCTCGTTTTGCTCACATCTATTGTTTTCTGGACCCTGGTTTTTACTATGTGCTACTGCCATTGTGTCCAATACTGTTCTGCCTTCTTTTGTTCTCACAATTTCTGCCCTGCCAATGTACTTCCTGCATCTAGGAGGCATGGTCTCAGGGCCCCTTTTCAGTTGATTCTAGATAAGTTGGCCCCTTTTTGTTTCATGTGATATAACCCTTTTAGGGGAGCAAGAGGGATCTTTTACTATTCTGTTCAACTGAGTCTGCTCATTAGTGTAGGGTGCATACTTGTGGTTTAGGTTTGCCTGGCCTCTCCACATAAAGACTCACCAGGAGACAGAACCAAAAATTGGCTGCAGATATCCCTTTCCTGCCCAGAGATACTGTGTGGGTCTAGAACCATAGTCTAACAAACCCCCAAAGTTCCTCACTAAGCACAAGATATTTGGGTCTGACACCTCATCTGTCTTGTCTTGTCTGTGAAAGTTTTACTTGTCTGTGAAAATTCAACTTGTTTTGCTAGCAGAGCTATGGGGAATCTACCCTTTCATGTTAAAGAACTCCAAATCTGGGCATTAAAAACACTTGGTTACCTGAGGCCTATAGACTAAGTCAACAGACTTTGAGAGATTTTGGAATGAGGTCACAATTCTGGCACCTGGGATCTCACTTGAAAACATGTGGCACTCTGTTCTGTGGATAAAAGTACTCTTCCTCTTCAGTAAGCATAAGGTTAACTCGGGCATTACTGCCCCCATCCTAGCCCCACCCCCTGTTTGTACTGATTTTTCTGGTTATCATAGTAAGTCTCCAATCCTCCTTTACTGAGGAGGTAGTTACAGCACACAATAACCTTTGTCAGGAACAGGCCTTACTTAATCTCTCATTACCACACAGCTGCTATCTCCAGAGAGTGCAAGCAACCTTCCATCTTCTCCCTAGGATGAGGAGGAAGGTTCACCTTCACACAACCCTCCTCCTGGGCAAGCTTCCATGCACTGACCCCACTTCAGGGAGCCCCTCATGCTCCTTGTGCCCCCTTAAGATTTGTATGCCCCTTCCCTTACCCAAGGCACAAGATGCAATAAGCTGGAACTAGGGGAAACAGGTCCTCTCCGATCCCTGCAGTCACACCCATGACGTTTGCTGCTGCCCAATGTGGTTTTCCTGACCCTTCCAAAATCCCCCACACATACCAGGCCCTGCATTGAGACATACCCTGTCAACATGATAGCCAATGTGGCTATGAAACCTATCCCTCACTAATAAAGCAACAAATGAGTCTGGATGGGAATCACTCTGTCTTTGAGCAGGTCCTCAAACAATAGTCTGTAAATCCAAATAATATGACAGGCATAGCCTTTTCAAGGCCGTTCTGGAGCCATAAGTATTTTGAACTGGTGGTCTGCTTATGAAGACCATGCTAAGGCTCAAGCCATGCTAACATCCCAAAAAAGCATAAATGTTTCCTTAAACATGCTATTGGGAAGTGCTAATTTTATTGATCTGGTGGCCCTGATAGGTCAATATGCTTATTTCTGCCAAGTTTCTAGTCTGGTGTTCAAGGCTCTTAAGGCCTGCATACCCCATGATCCCTTCCCCAACTTCCTGACTTGGGCCATAGAAGAGGCTGTGGAAAAGCAGGTGTACCCTGGCCCCATTAGAGATATGCTCATAAAGCAATTGATTTGGCTCTCATTATTCATGTGCAGTGCCTACTGTCCACAATGAGGACATCCATAAGTGGATCTTAGCCACATTCAATCTCAACTCCCATGCAGGAGCAATTGCAGCCCTGACCTTATCGCTTGATGCACTCCTAGCTGACAGGCAGAGGCCCTGCAACACCCAGCAACTGCCTGATAGAATGTGCTGGTGATGTGGTAAAACCTGGCACCTGCAGAGGGACTCCCCCAATGTCCTCCTGTGCATTTGTCACCCCAAGTGTAACAAAGGTTTCCACTGGGCCAGGGACTGCTGGTCTGCAGAATCCCAGTCTCCTCTTCCTTTAAACTCCAAGAGGGACACCCCCAGTAAGAAGGAAAACCATGGACACAGAATTTTCTGGATCCTACGAATATTTCCCTAGTCGACCATAATAAGTATCCACCTCAATGGGCAGTCTGTCAAGGGGCCAATGCCACTGCATTGATGGACAATGAGGCTTTGTGATTCACTCACTGGAAGTTCAGGTCTGGCCGAACAATAAGAACTTGGGGTTGGGGGAAGGTGCAGTGCTCAACCCAAACTACTATTCAACCAATACACTGGGAAGATCTTGATTGCAATCAGGGGTCAACTACCCCTGTGATATGCCTAATAATCTGTGGGGCAGAGACTTGTTGGCAGATATGGGCACTGTAATAACAACAAATGACCATGACTTTTATGTTGAGGTTTTGATGCACGGTGAAATTGGGCTGTCAGGACAACTTACCAAAAATGATTTCTCCCTGGTTCACCCTCAATTCTAGATGTCACTGCCCACCTCAAGCCCATGGGGCTATGAATACCACCCTGATATCCCTCTCCTGACTATTGGTTAATGACACCTAGGTGGAGCAGTGGCCCATACTAGAACCAAAGCAATCAGGCCTTAAATACTTGATTGAGGAACAACTTAACCATGGCAACTTAGCAGCCCACATCATACTCCCACCTTTGTTGCTCACAAGAAATGTGGCCGCTATAGATTGCTGTAAGACCTTTGTGCCATTAATTAGCCAATGGAAAAGATGGGCATTATACAGCCTGGCCTGCCTAACCCAGTGCCATCCCTCCCTCAGTCCATACCACAGTCCTTGACATAAAAGATTGTTTCTTCCAAATCCCCTTCGCTCCTGCTGAAAAGTGCTGCTTTGCCTTTACAGTGTGGGAACCTAACATGCATAAATCCATCCAGAGCTACCAATGAACTGTGCTGCTACAGGGGATGAAAAATAGCCCCATTATTTGGCAGCCATATGTGGCAGAGGCTCTCCACAATATCTTCAAGAAAGTCCTCCCTTTTCATTACATGGCTGATATCCCGATAGCTCACCCTGACACCTACAGGCCACCTCTGCTGTTTTGCTAAGAGATTTAGCAGAGAAAGTACAGTTTATTCTTCCTTATAAATTTTTTGGGGATTACCAAACAAATTTGGTTTCTGTCATTTGAAGTCAAAATTAAGGAACTGTACTCCCTGGGTGAGTTGCAACAGCTATGTGGAATGGTCACTTGAATCAGACCCTTCCTGCCTTTTCCTGCAGGAGATGCAACACTTGTTTTTGTTTCTGGATGGTCCCTCTACTGTCTCCTCAATAATCAGATGTACAACAGAGGCAAAGGAGCTCCTTACGCAAGTGGTCACCAGGCTGAAATCTGCCTTTTTGGAACAACATAGTTCCTCTAAGCCTCTTTTGGCTATAATCCTGTGGAAAGTTTTTGGCATACTGGAGGCCTTTTGGCAGGATAGCCCTCTGATATGGCTATATCAAGCCTATTCTGCCCTTCACAAGATCAATTCCAAATTTGAACTGACCTTCTGTCTCACCCTTAAGACACAGGACCTACAATTGAGAGCTAGATAAATCATTTTGCCTCTCTGGCTGAGGCACTCACAGCCCCTCTGGTCATATTCAATTAGCTTTAAGGAGATGGAGATTGGATTCCCCAGGGCATTAGGCAACTACCAGCCCCAGGACAGGCGACTCTCTTCCTTATCCCTACTCCCCTTCTTAATCAAACCTCATAGCACTCATCTTTTCCCTAGCAGTAGGGGCCATATTTGCTTTCTCCAGCTCTAACAACCTCGTGTATGGCATCTTGATACAAATCTCCGATAAAGGGGTACTCCTCAATCCTGGGTCAGTCCAGTTGCAGAGCCAATGCCGATAATAAGTGTTCTTGAGATTCAGGATGAGGCTGTTAACATTCTTTTTACTGATATCCAATATGTAGTTCAGGCACTCCGTATTGTACTCTTCTCCCATATTGAACAGTGGACCTGTATACCCTCTATCTGACAATGCCTACACTCTAGGAGCTTCTATGGCAAAGACCCCTTCCTGGGTGTATTTGCCACATTAGCTCATATTCAGGACTCCTCTGTGTATTGGCTGGGGAAATGATCACAGGGACAGCATGATTATGATTGTGGGTCTTGAGTTCCTGGAACAGACCCTGACACTGCTACAATAATTTCATGTGCCCCCACAAAGCCTTCACAAATTTATCCCAGGACCCTCAATGTCTCAGTGCAAGCCCCTGACTTGTACCACAGGTGTGCCTTTGATGCCGCTGAACACCATTAATCAGGGAATGGAGGATGGCAGGTGCAATGGATTCCAGATGCCCATTATCCAATGCCATATGGCAGATGGATGGCACTCACCACCCTTCAGCTGAGAACCTCCGCTATGTACACATAATAGTAGATAGCTGTTCTTCTTATGTCTACGCTCTGGCCCATGTCAGAGAAAAGGCTTCCCATGTGAATAAGGCCCTTAAGTCGGCCATGCTAGTAATGGGACTGCTTTGGCCCCTAAAAACAGTTAATAGTTCTGACTACTCTTCTAGACAACCTGATAATTTCCTGACCATTTGGAAAATTGATTGTGCCTTTGGCAATCTCTACAATCCACAAAGATAGGACAAGGCATTGTGGAGAGGACCACCAGATATCTAAAATCCCTACTGGTAGAAGTCATGTCTTCTGAGGTTAAGCATGACCCACATCTGGCCTTGGTGAAAGCACTTTTCCACATGAATTTGTTTACCTTCCATGATAAGGACCTTAGGCCTGCTTATAAAGACTGGATCACACTGCCCCACAGCACTCCTCTACTCCTGGTTAGGAAGAAAGATCCCCTTACCTCACTATGGCCACTCCTGCCCCTTACTGACACTAGGGAAAGGTTGTGTTTGTGTTTTTTCTCTAGGAATACACAATGCTGATATAGGTATCATTGAGGAATGTGAAACCTGCCATGGAGGACCCCTTGGACATCCCACCCCACTCAAAATGGATGACAGGGGAGTCTGACTCTTCTCCTCATTCTACTTGCTTACCTCATGGGTAAGGAGCTGGGCCTTTGCCACCCCTACTATTGCCTAATGACTCAGGTTTTCTAGCATGCCCTGCAGATTTTATGACTAATCCCACACTGGGAACCCTCTTCATGGTTCCTATAGACCTAACTCAGATGATTGCTAGCACTGGGCCTCAAGCTGGGACCATCTGCTTTGTAACAAAAATTGAGGGACACTCTTGTATCTAACTTAGAAACCTCACAACAAGGACTTTCATGGCAATAAAACTTCAGGGAAGATGATGGGGACAGAGATGCCTTCATCCACCATCCAGTTCTATGCTCACCCTGCCTCCTCTCTACTTTATCGGGATCTTCCTCACCCTACTGCCCCTTGCTGTTCCCTTACAAGTAGACTGCCCACCATAGTCAAACTCCCAATCCTGTAAGAATATTGTCAACCTGATCCCCTGTCACCCCACCCACAAGTACAGGTAATGATTCCAACGTGTCCCCCTACACCTTAGGACCTATAACCACTAGGGCAGATCAAACATAATTTTGGCACCACTGTGGCTATCATGTCCATCATTCTAGTGACTGTAGCTGGGGCAACTACAGCGGCAGTGGCTTTAATATAAAATGCAGCAACAGCAGAAATACTAGACATAGTAGTGTCCTGCTATGCCAATGCCTTCCTGACCCAGGAGATGCTTAATCAGCATCTTTACTGGGACATCCACACTTCACAAAAAGAGCTTGATCTATAGTCAGAAGAACTTGAGATGGTACAAGGTATATCTCTTCTTGTATAAGACCTTCAGTCTTTTTTGCCTGACCCCTTCCAGATACATAACTCCATCTCAGGGACGCTGAAGCTGGCCCGTTATATCAAGGGGACATAGTCCACCAAGTTTTTCAATCATTCTATGATCTTCAGAGATCTAATACATAAGTTAATCTTCACCAGAGCTATTGATATGTCCTTTGAAGTAAGCTTTATCACTAAAGTGTAAGACAACCTTAAAAAGCTCCCTGACCCATCTCAGATAGTCACTTATATAATATTATAGAATGTTCTGTTTTATTAATCATTCTCTTTAAGTATCATATTCAGCATATGCTGTACAGCACTTCATCAACAAGACTATGGTCTAAGTGCTGAGGCCCTTGAATGTCAAGAACAGGCCCCCTCCCTGACCCCCACCAGCTTATATAGGCATTGTTCTCAGTGATATGAAAGACCTCCCAGTAGGTCAACCTATTCTAACCGGTCATGCTCTTCAGGAAAGCTGACCTTCCAAAGCTGATAGTCAATGACAGGTAAGGCCCCAATAGCTGGAGTAACCTAAGACAGGCATGGTTCCTTATGCTGGTGGTCCCCTGAGATGGGGTCAACAAGGTCAGAGTACAGAACACTGGCTCCCACTGAGCTACAAACCCTTAAATGAAAAAGGAAGATATGTAGGAGTGAGTTATCATGTTCTGATTAGCAGTCTACAATGGTCCATGCATATACAGAAGCACTTTTGCATTTAGTAAACCCACAGCATACCTGACAAGTAGATACTGAAAGGACATGGGCAGAGGGTATAAAAGGCATTCCTCACTACTACAATAAATGAATCTACCTCTACTTCTCACCTGGCTCCTAGAGTCTGTGTAGTTGACTATGCATTTTCTT
Source organism: Rattus norvegicus (assembly GCF_021556685.1). Lineage (NCBI taxonomy): Eukaryota > Metazoa > Chordata > Mammalia > Rodentia > Muridae > Rattus > Rattus norvegicus. Next base: position 32,997,686 of record NC_141549.1, read on the forward strand.
TCCTCTTAGCCCCTACTTTCAAAGACTATTTTGGAGGACTGAGGGCTAGTACAAGAAATGGAGAGATATTTAAATAAATAAAAAGATTTGAATTTACCATGTCATCAACTGTCTTTATAAATATATTTTAAACTTTAATCTAGGTTTTTGAAAGTAGATTTCAGAAATATTACTTATATGTGTGTCTGCATACACGCATGTGTGCACATGTGCACTCACATTCAGGTATGTGCATCTTTCTTTTATAAATTATAATATTTATGATTGCATGTACCTAAGTAAAAGTATGATAAATTTGTGAACTCCCTCAAAGCTAAATAAGAAAAGCTTAATCAGCAAACTCGGTGACAAAGCAGAGTGAAAGGTGTCCTAATTGAGAACATGCTCAATCACCACAAAGTTGGCCAATTACATTAGATTTGCAGTCACTGTCACTCCACAAAGTGGATATCAATAAATTGATTCAGCTTCCATCTTCTGCAAACAGACTATTTTCTGACAATGCAATATTTGACTGGCTATGGAGAACGAGGAATTTATATTTCAAGTGGTTAGTTAAGTTTTTTTAAAAAAAAATCTTTGGCAATTTTAAATTAGTCCAGTTCTCTGAATTGAGAAAACAACTTGTCAGTATACCTAGAAACCACAATAAGATCACCATTGAAATTGTGTAGGTACAGGGAAAATGAGGCACTGAAAACTGAAAGATATGTGCTGTCATTCTTATTTTCTGAAGTCTCTGTGTGTGTGTGTGTGTGTGTGTGTGTGTGTGTGTGTGTGTGTGTGTGTACACCTGGGACCTTGATATCAACTCTCCTAGTGACTCTGAAAATAATTATTAAATGTGTGATTTTTAAGCACCTGTGATGTGGGGGTGGCCATTAAGGGCTAGTATAGGCACACTAAGTGTAGTTCATTTGTATTTACCTGACCTCATTTTATGATAAGATTGCTAAAATAGCCTATTAGAAAAATAGATACATGATAGGAATAGGATGAAGATATACTAGAGACAATGAAATATTTCAAGGATTTTCTACTTATGGTGTTTGGTAAGGATTTGGTTCAGGGCCTCTGAGTTATCTCCATGTAGTTAACTTTTGAGTAGTACTGATGACCAAAGACTTTCTCTCTTAATAATACCTTCCTGCCTGACTGAGTCTTTTTGTATCTTGATTTTTCCAGTAACTTCTTCCTCTTAGACACTAAGCAGGTCTTTAATGGCATCTTTTAATCTGCATTCTGTAATAACTTTGTCATTCTTTTAAAAAACTATGTTATATCAACATTTGATTTTCAGAGTCACTCATTGCTAACATTGGTCCAAGAAAGGGCAATTGTAAGTGATGAAGAAGGACAGAAGGTGGGCAAAGAGGCACAAAGGCATGAAAGAAACAGAGAGCCTAGGAGGTGGCAATACAAGGGGAAAAAACAGGGATATCAGAATTTTTGAGGCAATGGGAAGGATAATCACGAAACAGACTTGGTTTGATTATGCCATAATGTATAATCAATATATACTGATTTAGAAAAATAAAATCCAGAAAAGCCAAGTCAAATAAAGTTACAGTATGGCTCTGTTCCCATGTGGTAAATAAACAACTAGAATATGAAAAGAAGAGAAAACCTTCCTTCAGAACACTGTACCTACAGGGGATCCACTAGTTACAAATACAAGCAACTCACTGATGTTCTGTAGTTCACTGACCTTGGCTTTAGACAAGAGTTCCACCTGTGAAAGTGCAGATGTATGAAATCCTCTTAACCTCAAAGGTCATGTGTCCCCTCCGTCTTTATGTCATGATATCATATGTGGTCTCTCATGCGAAACAATGATAGTCACAAGAAGTATAAGGTTTTGTTTGGTTTAGTTTTTTTGTTTTGTTTGGTTTTGTTGTTTTGTATTATTCCTTCCTTTGCCATTTACTATTACAGAGGAAATTTAACAAGTCATTGTAAACTTGGAATTTTAGAAAAAAATGTTGGAGAGGTGTATATGAATCAATATTTTACTGTAAATCTGGAGAAAATAATCAATTCTAAATCTGAAGAAAATATACAGTCACAAATTAGGCAAAAGGCAATGTTGGAAAAGAAAATCCTCAGGATTAGAACCATTTCAGTTAAGGTAATGGATATTTAAGAAAATATTTCTCACACATCCATTGTCTTCCAGAAATACTACAGCTGGAACTGTAGGGAACAGTGATATAGGAGATACTTTAATCTGAATACCTTAACTAGGAGAGTAATAATTTGGAAAATTTGACAAGAAAGTTTTTCTTAGAGCCTCCATCAAAGAGCAACGGTAACACTTAGCAAAATTTCCTGTGCCTCTTACTGATGTCAAAACCAACTCCCTAGATGCTCTACGGATATTATCATCCAACAACCCAGATGAATGAGAAATGAGGATAGACAGAATGAAGACAAAATGGTAATATTATAAGATATAGTTATAATTGATGTAATATTGAAATATTTTGATGGTGTTTATAAAGAAAATAATATTGTTAAATGCCTTTAGGGTAAAACATAAAAAATTACAAGAGAAAAGTTAAATCAGCTGTGATTTATCTGTAAATACAGACAGACTGTGGTTTCCAACTTTCATTTAATGTGTTTATGAAAGTGCAAAACCGATTTTCTAAGGAACAACTTCAATGTGTTATGAGAAAAATTATATACATAGGGCACCAAAAGCGTTCTGAAATTATAACATAAAAATGCAGTTTACAAAGCAAATGTGACACTGGGGTGCTTATACCAGACACAAGCCTCTGGGCATATGAAGAACTGACAAACACATTCTTTCAATTAGGATGAGACCTGGATCTTTTCTCAAGTACCAGAGGCAAGAAGACAGGGTTGAAAGTTTATTTATCAAGCAATATATGAAAAACATTTTGCATAAGCATGCAAATTTTCTCTATCAGAGTTGAGTATGTGGAAGTGTGGGTTATATGAAAGTCAAGTGCCTGAAAGTCAGGGATATTTCCCTTAAGACTTCAATTTCAATTTTAAGTATAGCAAGAAGTTGTGTTTCCAAAATATATTTTTTTGACTCTTAGCCTCAACTATCAGTCTTACCTATTTCTAAATGTTGACATTCATAAATTTCTTATGCTTTTTTTCTGAGTGTCCTGGCATGTATCAATATAAGTTCATGTTAGTCTATTTTCTCTTGCACTCCTTGCTCCCACATTTGTCCTTACATTGACCAGACACCAGAAAATAGCTATGCAATAAATAAGTGTAAAATTAACATATGGAGACTGTGGCAGGATACCCTTCAATTTTCTCATACACATATATTATTTTACTTGATCATATCCATTCCCTCTCATTATTCTTCATTTTGATCTACTTTCTCCCTTTCTATTCTTAATAGAATCAGTCAGGGCAACTCCTCACTGAGCCATTGCTGCTTATTGTTATGAAGAATAGCATGTGCATTATCACATTTATCCTTTGTTTCTCAGCATGCTCTTGAAGACTGACTGTTATGGTAAGGTATGTGACTGTTTTACACAATTCCAAAGCCACCTCCAAATCAAGTTCCAAAGGCAACTTTCACAGATATTTTTTCTCCAGTGATAACTACAGAGCCTTCCAAAATGTAGATGCATGTCTGCTGCCTCTGGGAGCACTTATTATTTAGCTCTCATCTGTGAAAACTCAAAACACTGAATCAAAGTGGCAGACATGGATGGAAGTAGTCTATATGGCTATGAGTTGCTGTGGGAAAACAAAATTGCATGCCCCAAAGAACAGTCAACATTCGCTTCTTCACAGTTGTACATTTTGATCACAAGTTTATGTTACATGAACTTTTTCTGTAGTTTCTATCCAGAGAAATGATGCTGAATGGGAAAGTTATTGAAATGAAACTTATTAATAAGAGAAAAACACAGTGTGAAACAGTGAATAGCAGATGGGTTTTAAATAATGGTTGTGCCCTTAACTAGCAACATGCTGCACATCAGGAATGAGCAACAGTGGCCTGCTGATGACCAACTTTATTCATTAATCATTTTGGTTAGGATTTTACAATATTAAAATCATCCTACCCTTGATGCCAATTAAAATTTTCATTATAGAATTCTTGTAAACTGGGTATGTTGTGAGAAAGCAAATTGTTCTGAGGAAATGTGCTTTAAGTGTCATCCTATAGACTCAAGTTTCATGAATTATTAGCAGTTGAGAGTTTCAAAAGTTTAATGGGATTAAGAGATGTCTAGAAAGTTATCTTCTAAGTTTGTTGTTCACTACAATGTATTACTTGCACTCAGCCTTAACTATCAAGAACTAGAATCTGTATAGAAATGTTGTACCCTATACACACAACGTTCAACACAAATGTACACATTCTTATTTATGTCTTCTAAAATTAGAAGAAAAAAAGCCATAAACCATTTCTTCAAGGTTTAAGGTTTTGAATTAAATTTATAATTTCATAATAGCTTAAAACTCTCCTTATAAAACATTTCTATGGGTATGAAGCAAATATTTTCATAAAATGAGATTTGATGTGGCCTGTGTAATGTCTGACAAAGATGTCATAAAATATCTTAAAATTTATTCTTACTGGTTAACATTACTATTGGAAATGCTTGACATCATTTATTATAAACGTGAATTGATTATAAATTATCCACATCCTTAAAGCTACTTTGTCCAATTAAATATAATGTTCATCCTAGTTAGTTTTCTCTGCTTATGTGATAAAACACCAATTCAAATAAACTTGCAAATGGAAGGAATTTTTATATTTTACAGGGTAAGTTTACAGTCCAGAGAAATCAGGACAGACACTTAATCAGCAACATAGAGGCAGGAAGTGAAGGTGAGATCATGGAGGAATTCTGCTTACTTGCTTTCTCTGCATAGCTTGCTCAATCTGTCTTCTTTTTCTTTTTCCTTTTTTATTGGATATTTTATTTATTTACATTTCAAAGGCTATCATATTTCCTGGTTTCCCTTCCAGAAACATCCCTTTTCCCCCTACTTCTATGAGGGTGCTCCCCCAACCATTTTGCCTCCTTGCCCTGGCATTCCCTTACACAGGAGAATGGAGACTTCACATGGCCAAGGGCCTTTCCTCCCATTGATGTCTGATAAGGTCATCTTCTGATACATAATTGGCTGGAGCCATAGATCATTTCATGTGTACTCTTTGGTTGGTGGTTTAGTTCCTGGGGAACTCTGGGAGGGGGGTCTATATTCCAAGACTAGCATGAGCCATAATGGTCTTGCCCCTCCCACATCAATCATTAAACAAAAAATTCTTCCACAGACTTAGTTGAATCTGATCGTGGCCTTTTCCCTTTCTTCTTTCTATCTACCCCAATTTCTGTCAAGTTGATAGTAAACTAAATAGCTCAGTGTTATGTACAAGAAAACTTGTTTTCATGTGATATAATGTTTCATCAATATTTACAAAAAAAAAAAACCCAACCCTACAATATGGAGCCAGTGAGGTGGTTCAGTGGATAAAAGAGCCTGTGACAAATAATTTCATCCAAATTGTTCTCTGATGTAAAACACATGTGGTTCTTGGACTCACATTCATACACATAAGATACTTTCCATGCTCAGATACATACAAATAACTAAATGTAATGTTTTACCATAAAAAGGAATACAAATTGAAGTTGTAGACTTAACAAACCCTACATACAATCCTCGGACCACATAAAGCTCAAGAAGAAGGACAAAAAGAAAAAGAAAAAGAAAAGAAAAAAAACATATTAAAACATAAAGGCTATGTACATATGTATTTCATTTGGTAACCCAGAACATTGTGGAGGCAGGGTGCTAGCAAGAAAACATTGCCTTGAACAGCATTAACTGGGTACAACACTGAATGAGAATGTTAGGACAACATTTTATCTTGATTTGCTATTGACATTAAACTAGAAAGAAGAAACAAAGATTTTTTAAGATCCATAATATCCCAGGTGAAAGAAGAATGTTTGTCATTGCCCATCTTCTGCAAGTAGATGTCACTTGTATAATTTCTCTATAATAAAATCTTTTTTACAGAGAGATCAGAGATAATGCCAGATTTAATTCAGGTGGAAAAATAGACCCTCTTCACAAAATATATTTGACAACAACACTTGAGCAAAACAACTTTTGTGAGTCTAAGAATCCAAAGGAAAAGATCAACTCATATTTGAAGAAACAAATCTAAGAGCATGAAACCAGACATAATGAAGAGAGTATGCAAAGCTTGTCAGGTTATATATGTTCCTCCTTCCCAGAGGTGACCTTCAAATCCTCAGGTCTATTTGGTCTACATCTTTGCACAGGAGAAACCGAGGGTATACTGAGCAAGTTCTGTCCTCTTACATGGTGGAAAGACTTTCCAAGAGACACAGCTTGTTCGATCTATCTATCTATCTATCTATCTATCTATCTATCTATCTATCTATCCATCTATCATCTATCTATTTATCTATCTGTTTCTTATACACAGTGATTTCACAGCTGCTGTGGTTACTGTGAAAGACCTACATAAGATCAAGCTAGTCAACATCCAGCAAGGGTAGAGGGAATAGCTCCTGACGACCATCTCTATACATGGAGGAGCAGTTGGCACTCAGAGACTTCTAGATGGAGAAAAAGAGAGAATTTCCTGTAAGAATATGGCCCCTGACATTCTCAAGCTTCAGGGATCACTGACCCTTGCCCATGGTCTGTGGAAATCTTCAACTGCCTGCACAACTCACCTACTTTGCATACTATATCTCACTATTTGAATGTGCCCATGATCAGTGAGTGAGACTCTTTTCCATAGCTCACAAGTGGGTACAGTCTTATAGTGAACGGTCATAGGTTCTTGGGAGTTGCTAGATACCATCTATGTAAACAATCATGAGACCCTTAACGTGCAGCTTGGCTTTGTAAAGGAAGGCAAAGACACATGATGTTAAGAGGCTCCATCAGCTGGTGTATGCTGCCTGGTTGGTGACCCAGTGTCTGAGAGCTCTTGTGGGTCCAGGTTAGTTGAGACTGCTGGTCCTTCTACAGGGTTGCCCTCCTCCTCAGCTTCTTCCAGCTTTTCCCTAATTCAACCACAGGACTCAGCAGCTTCTCTACATTGATTGGGTATAAATATCTGCATCGGGCTCTTTCAGCTGCTTTTTGAGATTTTTTTGGAGGGATGTCATGATGAGCCCTTTTTGTGAGCACACCATAGCCTCAGTAATAGTGTTAGGCCTTGGGGCCTCCCCTTGAGCTGAATCCCATTTGGGCCTGTTGCTGGACTGCTGGGTCTGGGTTCAGTAAGAGAAGATTTACCTAATCCTTAAGATACTGGAGTCCCCAGGGAGTCTGGATGTCTGGTGGGGTTGGGGGTGTGGGTAATGGTGATATCCTTGTGGAGACAGGAGATGGAGGTATGGGAAGTGAAAGAGTCAGAGGGTAGACTAGGAGGGTAATAATATCTGGAGTGTAAAAAAATTAAATAAATAAATAAATAAATAAATAAATAAATAAATCTCCACCAAGCAGAAATAAGGAGGGCAGAGTGGATTTGTCCATAGTAAAGCTCTGTGTTTTTTGAGATGTTGACACTGCTAACTACTTTTTCCCTTTTTTTTAAATTCCCCAATGGAATCCATTGAGTCTGGAGAAACTGTACACTTTTTGAAAGGAAAAGAAGTTTTTTTTTTTTTCTGAACTGTGAAGCTTTATTTTTTTTTTTTATTAACTTGAGTATTTCTTATATACATTTCGAGTGTTATTCCCTTTCCCGGTTTCCGGGCAAACATCCCCCTCCCTCCTCCCCTTCCTTATGGGGGTTCCCCTCCCAACCCTCCCCCCATTGCCGCCCTCCCCCCATAGTCTAGTTCACTGGGGGTTCAGTCTTAGCAGGACCCAGGGCTTCTCCTTCCACTGGTGCTCTTACTAGGATATTCATTGCTACCTATGAGGTCAGAGTACAGGGTCAGTCCATGTATAGTCTTTAGGTAGTGGCTTAGTCCCTGGAAGCTCTGGTTGCTTGACATTGTTGTACATATGGTGTCTCGAGCCCCTTCAAGCTCTTCCAGTTCTTTCTCTGATTCCTTCAACGGGGGACCTATTCTCAGTTCAGTGGTTTGCTGCTGGCATTCGCCTCTGTATTTGCTGTATTCTGGCTGTGTCTCTCAGGAGCGATCTACATCCGGCTCCTGTCAGTCTGCACTTCTTTGCTTCATCCATCTTGTCTAATTGGGTGGCTGTATATGTATGGGCCACATGTGGGGAAGGCTCTGAATGGGTGTTCCTTCAGTCTCTGTTTTAATCTTTGCCTCTCCCTTCCCTGCCAAGGGTATTCTTGGAAAAGAAGTTTGAAATGGAAGAGTTAACAAATAAAACAGAAAGAAAGATAAATAAATAAAGCAAAAAACAAAACAAAATAAAACAAACCCAAAAAACCAAAAACCAAAACCAACAGCAGCACTATGAACAAACAAAACAGAAACAAACAAAAACTAAAAATCAAAAACAAAAACAAAAACCAAGGGAACAAGCAATACCCATGGAAGACAAGAATTTTCTAGTACATTATATTTACTAACTCCAAGGACATTGTGAATGTCCCATCCAACATAAGAAAACAATGCATGGTTTGAGTAGATCTCTTAGAAGAAATCATGAAGCCAGATTATGAGATGATAAACCTTGACAACCAGGAACATTTAGAGTGAAAAAAAGAAGGTTATCCTTCAATATAAGAATAGATTAAGAGTTTCCGGACTTATTTTGTTTTCTAGTTCTAGGTTATAGTTCCTTCTCTTCTCCAGGTACTTGTTCTTTTTTTTTTTTTTTTTTTTTTTGGTTCTTTTTTTCGGAGCTGGGGACCGAACCCAGGGCCAGGTACTTGTTCTTGACCTTCAACATTGACTTCCCTCTACTCCACTATACCTTCATGATGCCTTGGGAAAGAATGATAAATTCACTGGCAGCAGCTGCCCCTGCCTGCTGTCCTTCCTACATCTCAACCCTTGTCAGTTGATACATTTGGTTTCAAGCCTCAGAACAGTGACTTCTGGGTACAGCTCTCTCTACAGAGCTAATCTACTTTATTCTAGATTTTTTTCTAGTTATATCCATTTGCCTGAAAATTTTACAATGTTACTTTTTAACAGCTGTATAACACTTCATTGTGTAAATGTTCCTCCATTTCATTTTTTCATCCTTAGTGAGGTAACTATGAACCAGAAAGACAAATATGATTGAAGCCTAGCTCAACTGTCAGAGAGACTTCATCCAGCAACTGATGGGAAATGGATAGCATATGCAGAGACTTATGGCTAGACATTTTTGGCCAAGCTTGAGGAAGATGGAGAAAAACATTGTAGAGTCCAGAGGGAACAGGAACACCAGAAGAAAACTTACAGAATCAACAGGCTCATAGAGACTGACAGAGACTGAAAAACCAACCAGAGAGCCTGTGTGAGTCTTATCGGGGCCCTCTGCATCTATGTTATAGTTGTGTAGTTTAGTCTTGCTGTGGGACTCTTAACAGTGTTAGCAGCAGATGTGCCTGACTCTTTTGCCTCCTTTTGGGAACACTTTCCTCTTAGTGGGTTGCCTAGTCCAGCCTTAATATGAGAGGAGGTAGCTAGTCTTAATACTTAATACTTAGTATTGTAACTTAATATGCAATGCTAGGTTGATATCCCTGGGAGGTCTGCTCTTCTCTGAAGGGAAATGGAAAAGGAGTGGATCTAGGAGAGGGGAGGGGAGGGGGATTGGGAGTAGAGGAGAGCGGGAAAAGTGCTGTTGAAATGTAATATATAAACTTTCAGCAACCAAGAAGTGAGAGAACTCATGACAGATAAATGTGCTTTGCAGTTAATGCCAAAGAGATTTCTTCAACTGAAAGTGAAGGAACATATTGTAAACGTAAAAACATCTGGAACCTGAAAGTGTGTTAGTAAACATTCAAAGTCACAGTACTCTCTCAACATAAAGGCAAGATGGAAAACAGTGTTAACTCTACTGTGCATGTGTAAGAAGAACTAAAATAACTCTAGCTACAAAAATTGTTACAGGATATAAAATAGAATTATCGCTACTCATCTTTCCTACTGTCTTAGCTATTTATGCCCATTAATCAGATTTAATAATTTCAAATTTTAAATGTCTACAGCAATATCCAATTGTATACCATACATCTATGCCATTTTTATTTGTCAATTAAAATAAAGATTAAAAATAAAATAGAGCTTTATTACAAATTCCATTCCTGGGATCAAAAATTATTTTTTAAACTTTTTATTGGTGGGGCCGGTTCCCTCAAGTCCCTACCAACAGGGACAGCTCTACTGTGCTGCCAAGGTGAAGTGCAGGCCTAGTCTCCTGAGTGATGCAGCTGGTGGTGAGAGTCAGGGACAGCTCTCTTGCTTCATGACCCCAGGGTCAGTCTCCCACCTGCAGCAGGTATGGAAGGCACAGGGTGGAAGGTGACATCTCTACCTCATGCAAGCCATAGCACAGGAGATTCTTATATCCTCAGATGCTGGCTCACCCGCAACTCCTATATTGTGCAGGGCTGCTCGCCTGAGTACTACAGCTAGCTAGGGGTAGAGTCAGTTCTGCTCTCATGCTCCCCGGTCCATCTCTCCAACAATGGCAGGTGAGGGGTGTGGCAGTTCACTATAGTCCTGGGACATCAAGAAAGTTCCATGGTGGCAGGCTAGACCAAGAGCATCTGCCTTGCCTTTGATGGAACAGACGCTCCATCAAGTATAAGTGTTTTGATACTTATGTTTTTTTCCGGAGCCATATGTCACTTTTCGGGAAAGGAGAGAGTGGGGGAGGAGCAGGAGCAGGGGCAGGGGCAGGGGCAGGGGCAGGGGCAGGGGCAGGGGCAGGGGCAGGGGCAGGGAGAGAGGGAGAAATACATAAAATACTAATTTAGAGAAACAGAATATGTTCATTTTCATGACTTTGAAACTGTAGATAACTTATCTGAGTTAAAGGATTATCTATTATAATGCCAGCTATCTGTAATTTAAGATTAATGGAGAATAAGCAAATGGAGAAATTGTAGTATATCATTTCAAATTAAATTTTGATCACTTAATGTATTATTGACATTCCATTAATAATTTCATGAACCATTATTAAGCTTTGGTCCTTGAGCTAAACTGATTACCAAAATAAGTTAGTCAACATTTTAAAAATCAGAGAAAAACAGAGAAAAATAGTAAATAGAGTTGAAGTTGATCTTGCTAGCCAATTTCTCAAACCTTGAAATGCTAATATTTAACTGTACTCTAAATAAAGCCAAGCCTATATCTCGTTATTCTTGATTTTCCAGAGTTTTTACACCTAGTCACATCTTTTTGTCATTTTTCCATATCATCAGAAGACAAAACTCGGTGAAAAACAGAAGTAGATTGGCTTTGTTTGAACAATTAACAAAATTGCTACAGATCCCTATGCATTTTGTAGTCTAACTTAACAAAGAAGAGTACAAAATATAAAATAGGAAATGATCATTTTCCATCATTATAAGGCAGCAGTAGTTATATATACAAGATTATGCTATTCAAGGCAGGAGCCCACATCTCCTCATGATATTCAAGACAACATGATAATAGATACCACTTAAGTAAAATTTCCTTGAATATATTGAAATTACAAAGATTATCTAAATTCTGAGTGTCTATATAGATTACAATAATAGTATTATTTTATCTCAGTATCACTGCAAAATGGAATATTGTTTCTTTTCTTTTTATTGTTGCAAAAGATTTTCATTTTAATGAGACAGAATGAGTTTCTAAAGTATAGTTTTAAAACTTCCCTTAGTCCTGTCCATTTCCATGAATTCTATTTTATTATCATGGAACATATACGTCATTTTCTTTATGAGAAGTTTGGGATTAAGGATCATTCAAAATTTATAGATACTTTGCTATAGTAAAAAAATATATATTCACCTAGAAATTAATTCACAAAATGAATACAGAATGCAAAGAAGTAAAATTTACAACATTTAAATAGGTTCAAGTGAGATTCAGAACTGGGTCCATCTTAAGGCCCATTGCTATGTAGGAGACTATTGTCAAAGTTTGTGCATAGACTAAAGACAAGCCAATACTAAAGAAGCACGTAGACAGAACAATTTAGTCAAATGTTATTTTATTGTATCTTTTATCTTATCCATATCTAAATCCTTTTCCATAAAACTGAGCTTCAAGTGGTTAATAATTGTAATTGTCAACTTGACTGGATTTAAGGTCAGCCTGAAAACACACTTCCTGGTCAAGTAGGTCAAGGGGAAGACCTACTGAATATGTGGGCTTCACTCTGCTCTGGGCTAAAGTTCTGGACTACATAAATGGAGAAAACAGAAAGTTCACTACCATTTACACTTCTGAGCTTGCTGGTAGCTGACTTAAGGTGGCCAGAACCTCATGTTCGTGCCTCCAACTTCAAACCTGGAGGAAAAAATCCATCGTCTCTCCCATAGGTTGCCTCTGATCAGATATTTTCTCAAAGCAGGAAAGAAAGCCATACAAACAGTTTGTGGTACTAAATTGTTTGAAGCCTTATTTTTAAAGTAATTATCTTTAAGCTATAAAACATACAACCAAGTTAAAAATGATTGTCTTTGTGAAAAATACCCTTAGTGTCAAGATATAATCAGAAAACAAAAACAGGAAATTGAGAGCTTCAGCAGGAATTTCAGCTGGAGACACAGAAAATCCTCAATTATTGTGATTACTAAGGTTTCAACATTATGAGTTTTGGTAAAATGTGCAATGCTCTCGTGACAGCCTCAGATGCTTCAAGTGCAAATGAGAGGGAACTGATGTGCATTCTTGGCTTCAGACGAGAATATACAAGAAGCAAGAAACAAGCAGAGAACAGGAAGTGGTTCAGGAGCTGGCTAGAAGAAACAGAGATGGATTACAAATGTCAGTGAGCAGCTCTAAGCCACAGGAATAAACTTAGATCAGTATTCATGTGAAGGCCCAAGAAGCTTTTATCGTGAAAATATTTTTAGATGTAATCATGTCTAGTTCAGAAAATAATTGAACAATTCAATTTGGTGAATGCAAATTTTGGAAATGTTTTGTGTTTTTATCTCAATCCATGACACTGAAATTAATGAATTATGCATGCCTCATTAGTCACAAAGAAATTATTTGGCCATGGAGAATAATTCTTTGAAATTAAAAGGTTTTTATTTCAAATGTACTTATTTGAAATGAATGCTAAATTGAAAGGTACCAATAATTTAAAAGACTACTTTGATATATAAAGATTATAGCATTGCTTCTATTCTTAAGTTTTATTTTCTTGCATGTATCTGTAAGTAGTGTTTCATGTGGTATATGTACGCACATGCTTTGTGTATCAGGACCTGTACCCATGCACAAGCTCATAGAGGCCATAGAAGGGCATCAGGTGTCCTGCCATGCACTTCTGCACTTCTCGCCTTATACACAAAATGTAGTCTCTCTCACTGACCATGAGGTCAGCTGCTCAAACAAGTTTCACAATCCTCTATTTTGCCCTCCAATGGATGGAGTTATAGGTTAAATGGGTGTTGACAATTTGAACTTAAGTTCTTGTATTCATGCAGTAAATGTTCTTACCCAACAAGCTACCTCCAGAATGTCCTTGCTTTTACTCAAGCTCCTACCTCCCAGGGCAGGTTCTCCTCTCCAGCACTGAGAAACAAGTTACCTTTTCAAAGTGATTTGACAGCTACATCTTTTTTTTTCTTTTCTTTCTTTCTTTTTCGGAGCTGAGGACTGAACTCAGGGCCTTGTGCTTGCTATGCAAGCACTCTACCATTGAGCTCAATCCCGAATCCCTGACATCTACATCTTGATATAATTTTCTATATTGGAATTACATTTAGAGTAAAACAGACATTTCTTATCACAGCCTAATATGCGATATGCACTTCTACTTCAGTCTGATTCTCTGAGCTCATGTCTCATAGGTGAACAATGGAGGAACCTCATGTGGTACTTTCCAGCTCTGGGTTTGAAATAACTTATCATAACTATTCACAAAGAATCTATCAGTAGGTGCTCATATAGGTCTTCTCCACAGAGCTCTTCCACAGGGTTAAACAATCTGCAAGATGCAAGTTTCAATAGCAAAGCCAGGACTAAGCTGTGAAGTATCTGGTTTGCTCTGTTTAGTAACCAATTCTCTGGCTTCTGCTTTGCTCTGCTCCTGCTGCACACTGAGTCTTCTTTACTTTATAAAACAATCAACAGCACTATCCTTTGGGAGCCTGTCAGAAACTCATTCATCTGCCTGGAGAGCTTCCTCCTCATTCTCAGCACTTCGCTTTCATACAATTTTAATATGTATCTTAAAATAAAAATACTCTTTTCTTATAAACTTTATTAGTCACTGGAATATTAATCTTGGTTGTCAACTTCAACATACCTATAATGAAGGGAAACCCAAGTTACCTGGAAAACCTGAGAGGGCTTGTTTTTTGTTGCTGTTGTTTGGTTGTTTTGATAGGATCATTTATGGTGAGAAGACACAGCTAAAATAGAAAAGAAATCCAAATTTGAAAAAGAGCAGAAAAAGGTATAGGGAAGATTTTGAAAACAGGAAAGGTAAGGAGAAATGTAATCACAAAAATTTTTTATTGGATACTTTATTATTTACATTTCAAATTTTATCTCCTTTCCCTGTTTCCTATTCAGGAAACCCCTATCCCATCCCTCTCCCCCTACTACTGAGGCTGATCCCCCAGCCACCCACCCATTCTCACCTATCTACTTGGACAGTCCTTTACACAGGGGCATCAAGCAGTGGCAGGACCAAGGGCTTCTCCTCCCATTGGTGCTCAACAAGGCCATCCTCTGCTACATGTGCCGTGGGTCTGTTAGTGTGTATACTTTGGGTGGTGGTTTAGTCCCTCAGAACTCTGATTGGTTGGTATTGGTGTTCTTATGGGTTTGCAATTCTTTTAAGCTCCTTTAATCCTTTCTCTAACTCCTCCAATGGGGGCCCCATTTTCAGTACAAAGGTCAGCTGTGAGCATTCACCTCTGTGTTTGTCATGCTCTGGCAGAGCCTCTCAGGAGACAGCTATATCAGGCTCCTGTCAGCATGCACTTCTTGACATCAGAAATATTGTCTGGGGTTAGTGACTGCATATACATGGGCTAGATTCCCAGGTGAGGCTGTTTCTAGATGGACTTTCCTTCAGACTCTGCTCCAAACATGGTCTCCATATTTCCTCCTAGGAATATTTTTGTTCCCCCTTCTAAGAAGGACTGAAGCATTTGCACTTTGGTCATCCTTCTTCATGAGCTTCATGTGGTCTGTGGACTGTATCTTGGGTAATCAGATCTTTGGGGCTAATATCCACTTATCAGTGAGTACAGACCATGTGTGTATTTTTATAATTGGGATACCTCACTGAGAATATTTTCTAGTTCCATCTATTTGCCTATGAATTTCACAAAGTTATTGTTTTTAATAGCTGAGTAGTACTTCATTATGTAGATGTACCACATTTTCCCTATTCATTCTTCTGTTGAAAGGCATTTGGTTTTTTTTCCAGTTTCGGGCTATCATAAATAAGGCTGCTATGAACATAGTGGAGCATGTGTTCTTGTTATATGTTGGAGCATCATTTGGTTATATGCACAAGAGTGGTATAGCTGGGTCCTCATATAGTACTATGTCCAATTTTCTGAGGAAATTCCAGGCAGATTTCCAGAGTGGCTGTACCAGATTGCAATCCCACCAGCGACAGAGAAATGTTCCTCTTTCTCCACATCCTCACCAACAACTTTTGTCACCTGAGTTTTTGATCTCGCTGGTGTGAGGTGGAATCTCAGGGTTGTTTTGATTTGCATTTCCCTGATGACCAAGGATGTTGAACTTTTCTTTAGGTGCTTCTCAGCCATTCAATATTGTTCAGCTGAGAATTCTTTGGTTAGCTCTGCCCCTCTTTTTTTTTTAAATAGGATTATTTGATTCTCTGGAGTCTAACTTCTTGAGTTCTTTGTATATATTGGATATTAGCACTCTATTGGATGTAGGACTGGTAAAGATCTTCCCAGTCTGTTGGTTGCCATTTTGTCCTAATGACAGTGTCCTTTGTCTTACAGTAAGTAGTTTGTAGTTCTACGAGGTCCCATTTGTCAATTCTTGATCTTAGAACATAAGCCAGAGGTATTCTGTTCAGGAAATTTTCCCCAGTGCCCATGTGTTCAAGGCTCTTCCCCATTTTTTCTTTTATTAGTTTGAGTGCATCTGGTTTTATATGGAGACCCTTGATCCAATTGGACTTGAACTTTGTACAGGGAAATAAGAACAGATTGATTTGCATTCGTCTACATGCTTATCGCCAGTTGAACCAGCAGCATTTGTTGAAAATGCAATCTTTTTACCATTGGACATTTTAAATCCATTGTCAAAGATCAGGTGACCATAGGTGTGTGGGTTAATTTCTGGGTCTTCATTTCCATTCCATTGATCTACCTGCCTGTCTCTGTACCAATTCCATACAGTTTTTATCACTATTACTCTGTGATAGTGCTTGACATCAAGGATGGTGATTTCCCCCAGAAGTACTATTATTGTTGAGGATAATTTTTGCTATCCTGGGTTAATTGTTATTCCAAATGAATTTACAATTTCCTCTATATAACTCCATGAAAAATTGAGTTGGAATATTAATGAGGATTGTATTGAATCTGTAGATTGCGTTTTGGCAAAATGACCATTTTTACAATATTAATCCTGCAAATACATGAGAATGGTAAATCTTTCCATCTTCTGAGACCTTCGATTTCTTTCTTCAGAGACTTGAAGTTCTTGACAAACAGATCTTTCACTTGCTTAGTTAGAGTCACTCCAAGGTATTTATATTATTTGGGACTATTGTGAAGAGTGTCCTTTCCCTAATTTCTTTCTCAGCCTGTTTATCCTTTTAGTAGAGGAAGGCTACTGATTTGTTGGAGTTAATTTTATACATAGCCACTTTCCTGAAATTTTTTTCAGGTTTAGAGATTCTCTGGTGGAATTTTGGGGGTCAGTTAAGTATATTATCATATTACCTCAAATACTGATATTTTGAATTCTTCCTTTCCAATTTATCCCTTTGACCTCCTTTCATTGTCCAATTGCTCTGGCTAGGACTCTGAGTACTATATTGAATAGGTGGGAAGAGAGTGGACAGCCTTGTCTAGTCTCTGATTTTAGTGGAATTGCATCAAGTTTCTCTCCATTTATTATCATGCTGACTACTGGTTTGCTTCATAGTGATTTTACTATGTTTAGGTATGGGCCTTGAATTCCTGATCTTTCCAAGACTTTTAACATGAAGGGATGTTGAACTTTGTCAAATGCTTTCTCAGCATCTAATGAGATAATCATCTGAATTTTTTCTTTGAGTTTGTTTACATAGTGGATTTCATTGATGGATATCTGTATATTGAAACAACCCTGTATCCCTGGGTTGAAGCCTACTTGATCATGATGGATGGTCTTTTTGATGTCTTCTTAAAGTCGATTTTCAAGAAGTTTATTGAGTATTTTCACCTTGATATTCATAAGGGAAATTGATCTGAAGTTCTCTTTCTTTGTTGGATCTTTGTGTGGTTTAGGCATAAGAGTAATTGTGACTTCATAGAAGGAATTGGATAGTGTTCCTTCTGTTTCTATTCCGTGGAATAATTTGGACATTATTAGTATTGTCTTCTTTGAAGGTCTGATAGAATTCTGTACTAAACCATTCTGGTCCTGGACTTTTTTTGGTTGGGAGACTTTTAAACACTGTTTCTATTTTTTTCAGGAGTGATGGGAATATTTACCTGGTTTTTCTGAATCTGATTTAACTTTGGTACCTGGTTTATGTCTAGAAGATTGTCCATTTTAGCCAGATTTTCCAGTTTTGCTGAGTATATGCTTTTGTACTAGTATCTGGTGGATTCGTTGTTGTGTCTCATTTTTCATTTCTGATTTTGTTAATTTGGATACACTCTCTGTGCCCTCTGGTTAGTCTGGCTAAGATATTATTTATCTTGTTGATTTTCTCAAAGAACTAGCTCCTGGTTTTTGTTATTCTTTGTATAATTCTTTTAGTTTATACTTGATTGATTTCAGCCCTGACTCTGATTATTTTCTGCAGTCTACTCTTATTGGGTACGTTTGTTTCTTTTTGTTCTAGAGCTTGTAGGTGTGCTGTCAGGCTGCTAGTGCATGCTCTACCCAGTTTCTTTTAGGAGGTACTCAGCGCTATGAGTTTTCCTCTTAGCAGTTTTCATTGTCCCCCATACGTTTAGGTATACTGTGCCTTCATTTTCATTAAATTCTAAAAAGTCTTTAATTTCTTTCTTTATTTCTTCCTTGACTAAATTATCATTGAGTAGAACTTTGGTAAAAACTGGAAGGAATCTGGATCATTTATAATCAGTAGTTTCACTGTAAATCTTAGCCATACCTTGTGGCATCCCAAATAAAAGGATACAAAGGAAAAAAATTACTTTTTGCCTTATTGGCTACACAATCTATGGCAAGTTCATCTGTCCTATTCTGGGGCATTTCTTAGTTGCTCTTTGAACCTATATCTTTGGGATTCCAATGTAGATTGCAAACCAGTAGCTCTTTAGGACTCCAGCACCAGACTGGGGCTGGAGAGACATCCAGACTTGTGAACTAAGAACTACTGTATCCTTGGCATCTCCATCAAGAGACAGCCCTTATCGTACTACTCTGACCACAGACTGTAAACCCATACATATTCATGCACACATATATGTGGTACGTATATATGAGAGTGGCTTACATAAGTATATGTGCACAAGATAGATATGTTACATACAATAAATATATATTCTCATTAGATTAATTAAAATCTATCTAAGACTCCAACAATATCTAGAAAAAGTGTTAGAGTTATTTTAGATTTTAGTAGAAAGATCATACAGTTCTGTTACTTTTGTATGCTGTTCATTTTTACTATAGTTCTACCTGTCCTGTCTTCATCCATTTAGCCAATAGGTATAAGCAATGTGTGTTCTGGATTCATTCTGAACTGCTTAAGCAATTCCAGATGGAATTCCATCATTAATAGCTTTTTCTTTCTCTCAGTACTAAATGTTTCCTGAAATTACTTTGTCCTTTTATTTATATATTTTCCTCGCTGTGCCTCTTACTTTAAAATTAGAAGAATGTTTTCAATTCATGTTTATTTTTCTGTTTCAAATATTATAAAATAAATAATATAGATATTTTGACTAAAAAGTAGCTGGTTTATAACCCAAACAACTTCTAGAATTTTTTTTTCGGTTACCTTCATGATCTGGAAAAAATATTGTATAGCATTGTTGCTTTGGCAATCAGTCCATTTTCTTTTGTTGTTGCCCATGTTGCATTATAATCTGTCATTATCCATTTCACCCGCATAAAAATACTTTTCAAATATTTTCAAAACAACTCCTGTTTTCCTCTATCCTGTAACATGTCCCTTTTTTTATTCATATGTATCATAGGCAGTAGGATAGAGTCAAAAGTGTCCCTGATACTATCATAGGGTTTTTTGCATTAAAACTACTACTTTTAAAAAAGAAATTGCATATGAATTTTTAAAGAATTGATAAGTATGAAATATGATAGAGGCAATGTAAATATTTACTAATTAATAAATCTTGCAAAACAAACAATAAGTAGTATGTTTTTTTTCATTACTGTGAGTCTTAAATATAGAAACCCAAAAGGTGCAATGGAAGTTTGTATTTATATCAACTTTATAATAGATTATCCTACAGCGTTGGATCTACAGGAAAGAAAAATAAAATTTATAAGAATGTATCAGTGTTTGAAAATGCCATCTGTATGTTGAAATTGGATTTCAGGACTGTGGCTTAAGGTCCTATCATTTCTGTATATTTATGGATTCAGTATCTATAAACCAACCCACTGTGGATGGATAATAACTAAACTTAAATTGAGATTCTCAAACAAGACAACAAATATAATCTTATTATTATCACTGTGACTATGTGAAGTGGAAATCAAGATTGGAAGATGGCTCTGTGCCATTGGCATTCCACAGCCTAAAGAAATGCAACCCGTAAGTGGAACGGCATGGGGAAATGTAGTACATGAAAGCATGTACCTGCATGGAAATCTATAAAACTAAAGCTGGAGATTTGCTGATGGTCAAAAAGGAGTAAGACAAGAATGGTACCACCAAGAGAGTGTGCCATGCTCTTTTGTATACATGGGAAAAAGGTTGTTTTAATAGAATACGATATTTTTGTGGAAGTTTCAAATGGCAACTGTATCAAACTATTCATTTGCTATAAAATAAAGTGCCCAAAATGTCAGCCGTTATGGACTAGGAGAAAAGAGTGCTTGCTGTTAAACCTGAAGACCCAAGTTCAACTCCTTAGGACCCACATGCTGGGAAGAGAGAACTGAGACAGAGGCTATCCTCTGACCTCCATACCTTAAGCATGGAACACATATATACTCTGCCTGTAGAAACGAGAGAGAGAGAGAGAGAGAGAGAGAGAGAGAGAGAGAGAGAGAGAGAGAGAGAGAGAGAGAACGGTGGGTAGATAGGTAGATTAGTAGTGAGGGAGAGTGTGCTCTGAGAGGCCAGAAGAGGGTCTGTACCCTGCGGAGCTGGAGTTCAGGTGTTTCTGAGCCTCCTAACACGAGAGTGGGACCCAAATTCTTTGGAAGACCAGTATGTTAACTGTTGGCCACCGAATTAGCTCTGCAAACTCTATTTTTGCAAATCGTAAATTCTTTAGTCAAAAAAAAAAAAACCCAACTTCTTGTTAAGAAATCATGAGTTGGGGCTGGAGAATTACCTCTATTAAGAGCTGTGACTGTTTCCAGTGGACCGAAAGTCCATGGAGGCATGCCATGCACGCAAAACACCAATGCACATAAAATAAAAAATAAATTACTTTTTAAAAAGAAATCATGTTAGGCAAACTGGTTCCCAACTAATTTAGACGTATCTAAAGCAGGGGAGGATGTCATTAGTTTTAATTGTTAGTGTATAGGGTATGGTGTGCCAGAATGTGTTTGGTAGAACAGAAGTGGGGATCTGTTGGCAGAAGCAATACTTTAATATTGTAATACATAAAAATCATAGGAAATACTTGGCAAATTAAAAAGTGTAATCTATAGAATGCTTAGCAAGATTTTCTCAATAAAAAAAAACACAATACTGACTTGAAGTGTTTGCAAAGTATTTAATACTTAATATTCCCTAAATTGGATCCCATTCCTGCGATATGCTCCTAAGGAAAGGCATAAACAGAAAATAATTTTGTGTAAAGATAGCTCATGTACCATCCTGTGGAAGGCTATTCCAGGATCTATTATTAAGTAATGAACCCAGGCAGAACTCTGTCGCTTAACATGTAGCATTTATTTTGCTCATGAATTTAAGAAAGATTTGACAGAATCAGCTCACTTGATATCAGCTAGGACGGGTGAAAGCTGGAGGCTGAGATCACCTTTGGCCTCTCTGAATTTTGTGGCTCAGAGTTCATCTGCTTGTCAGCTGGATCCTCAGCTGGAGGCGGAGCTAGAATACCAAAACAACTTTCTTTCTGGCTGGCTGACCTTCGCACAGCATGGGGACTGTATTTCACATATGACTGCTCCATTAGTAGAAAAAGAACCAGAGGAAGCCTGTCAGGACCTGGCAGCCATTATTCAGACCACCTCCACCTCATACTGTTGTCTAGAACTGAGTAACTCTTTAGATCATGCCGATTTCACTGGGAAAAATAAATTAGGATTATTTTGTAGAAAAACTACCACAGAAGACACAAATGCATTTAAAAAATCTTCCTAGGCATTGTTCTAAATCACAGTCATTCATTTAGAATGTATGGATGTGTATGGCTTTGCATACCACCTGCACATGGTGAGGTCTGAGGACACTTGTAGGAATCAGGTCCCTTTCCCCATGGTGTGGGTGCTATAGTTTAAGCTCAGGGTGTCTGGTTTGAGAGCAAGTGCCCTTTTATCTGTTGAGTCGTCTTGCCAGCTGAACCCTGAAATTTTGAGACAATGAAATTTGTCTTGCAGTATGTTCCTAGCATTTATCTGAAGTCGTTAAATACCACATAGTAAATACAACATTCTATAAATTCAGGAGAGGAGTCACTTCAGGTCAAAAGCATACAGGTCTTTGGTATTATCAGTTTTCTTGAGGTGTGAGCTAAAAGCAAAACACTGAACTACAATGCATACCTAGAAAAATTACATTTACACCAAAATCTAAGTCTTGTCCACATTTTCGGCCTCTACTAAATACCCAGGCATACCTCATTCTTTCATTTTACTCTTTATTTTTTTTTTTGTGGTTTACAAACCATTAATGTCATGCCCTTCTATTTTTATTAGAATTTATTAGTGTTACTGAAATTGACATATTTAGAACAAATATTACTAAATTTAAAACACTATGCAAAGGACAATTCAAAGGAGGGAGTCATAATATAAAAATCATTGTGTAGTTATTGGTTCACATTCAACTAGGTAGTTTTATAATGCTGTATATATCTTGATTTGTTGGAGGTTGGCCTTACGCTCTGTGTATTCAGATAATGATTTTCGTGCTCAGACTTCAGTCTACTGTCTGGATGGTGGCATGGTTAAGTGTCTCTGGTCTCAACATTATGTAAAAAAATATTTTCCGTCAACTCGGATTAGTCAACAAAGAGCTGATTCAGCCTATGAGGAGAGGAGGTTATGTAGAAACCACATGGAAGGAACAGGAGGATTTGTCAGGAGATCATGAGGACAGAGGAGGCATGAGGACACACATGGATGAGAGCAGGCCAAGGCCAGACTCAGGTTTAAGGCAAATGACCTGTGAATGGGAAATAGGCAGCCTTCTAGGGTCAGAATGTCCCAGGCCCTGCCCAGTTCAGGCTTGAAGATTATTAATAAAAATACCATATCTCTGTGTCAGTTCTTTGAGAGATAGAATGGACTAAAACAGGCTTAGAAGTGCCCTGCAGTAATTTGGGTACAGAGGGGGCAGTGGAAAACCAACAAATAATTAGTTATATTGCTTACCACAAAACAATAGCTAGTTATACAAGAAGACAAGATTGTTTCCTTCTTAGGTTTATACTCAAATTTTATATTGACTTTTAATTAACATAAAGCTAATCACACTTTAAATAAACAAAGCACCTAGGCTACTCACTGTTTTTCAACTGTCATATTATGCTAAACAGCTAATACATATATTTTAGCCCCTGGTCCATAACGTTTATTTATCGCCATTTTGGATCGCACTGAGATGTTGCATGCTTCCTTTCTCCTGTCACTAATGTGGGCTACTTTGAAAGGCCCAGCCTGTGCTTCAGCTTTCTCTCACCTGTCATTTTATAGCATCCAGCCTGCTGACCTGCACTTTCTATCTCCCACTGGCCTTCTAAGCTCAATCTATTTCTCCTCTCTTAACATAATTCTTGAGCTTGCCTCAAATTAGAGACTTTTCTACAATTCACATGTCAAGGAATTTTGTTCGAGTTCAAAGGTTTGAGTTAATTTCAAGGCTCGAACATCAGTGTAATAAGTTCACAAAAGAAACAACCCTGGCTCTTCATTTGAGTATGTGAACACCTTGTATGACTCTTCAGAGTTTAGATACATGTGCTAAGAATTGAAATATCTGTGTAGTCTGCTCCCAACCAACAAACTCTCAGGTGTAAAAGAGAAAAAAAGCAAACAAACAAGCAAACAACAAAACAACAACAACAACAAAAACCCCCAAACATATGTTCGTGAATTTTTCAGTGTTTCTCACAGCAATAGCTCCTGAAATCTTTTTCGATATCTGTCTTATATTAGTTACCAGCTCTTTCAGAATACCAAGTGTGACCTATTCGTTTTTTTCCCTCTAAGTTGGCTTTATTTAGATCTCTCTTAAATAGAATATATAAAATTGTAATACTTATTTTTATGTTGCAGTCAAAACAAAATTATATGGGGTCCAAATGCCTTCTAAAATAGTGGTTTCCCCTTTTTTTAAATTAAATTCATTGATTGTTTGATTCTCTTTACAACCCAATATCAACTCTTCCTCTCCTCCCAGTACACCTCACACAAGTTTTCCCCCCATTCCCTGGCCCCCTCTCTTTTGAGGAGGGAAAGTCCCCCTCTAGTTGTCAACACCATTCCATCTCCACCCCCAAACTATCCCCACTAGTACATCCACTCCCCCATATCCCCACCCCGAAACCCCCACCCTGCCACATCAAGTTGGTGCAGGACTAGTCGCATTTTCTCCTACTGAAGACAGACAAGGCTTTAGGGGCCCCGGATCCACAGGCTGGCGGACAGGAAACAGGCTCAGGGACAGTCCTGCTCTAGTTGTTCGGGAGACCAAGCTGCTCATCTGGTATATATGTGCATGTGCAGGGGGTCTAGGTCCATCTTGACCTCGCATTTTGGCTCGTGATTCAGTCTTTCAGAACCCCAAAGGGTCCAGATTAATTGACACTATTGGTCTTCCTTTGGAGTCCCTGTCCTCGAGATCCCCCAATTCTCCCAGTTCTTCCGTAAGACTCCAAAGAGCTCCAGTCTAATGTTTGGGTGTGAGTTTTTGCATCTTTTTCCATTGGCTGCTAGGTGGAACAGTTATGTTGGGTGCGTGCCTGCAAGTATAATGGATTTATCATTAATATTGTCAGGAATTGGTTCTTGCCCATAGGATGGGTCTCAATTTGGGGAACTCACTGATTGGCTGTCCCTCCGTTCTTTGCTCTTTGTCCCTCCACATCTGGGAGGCAGGACACATTTGGGGTTGAAGGCTTTGTGGATAGGTTGCTGTCCTTATCCTCCCACTGGGGGCCTTGCTGTCTACAGGAAGTGTCCATTTCAGGGTCGATATCCACCACTGCTAAGAGTCTCAGCTAGGGTCTTCCACTCCTCATGCCCTCTGGGGAACATCATAGATATTGCCCCCACCCCACCCCGCAGGAAATTTCCTTTCTCTCTTCCCTGCTCTCTCTACATGTGATCTCGTCCCACTTCTCCCCTCCCATCCCATATTTCACACAGCTCCCTCTGTCCATCAGTCTCCCATAACTATTTGTTTCCCCTTCTGAGAAAGAGTCAAACATCGTACCTTATGTCCTCCTTGTTATTTGATTTCTTTGGGTCTATTGATTATAGCATTGTTATCCTGTACTTTATGGCTAGTACTCAATTATAAGTGAGTGCATACCATGCATGTCCTTTTGGGTCTGGGTTACCTCACTCAGGATGATACTTTTAGTTCTACCCATTGTCCGCAATAATCACGATGTTCTTGTTTCTAATGGCTGAGTAGTATTCAATTGTGTAAATAATATCAATTATAATTGTGTAATACACAATTCAATTGTGTAAATGGATATCTTCTTTATCCATTCTTCAGTTGAGGGGACACTCTGGTTGTTTAGTTTCTTGCTATTATAAATAAAGCTGCTTTGAACATAGTTGAGCAAGTGTCTTTGTAAGATGGTGTTGAATTGAAATTAATTAATCAATTGATAAATCCTGGCTTAGGTGGTTGCTAGTGCCCAAATGGTTTATGTTCCTGAACGAAAGACACACATATACACTTCATATTTTAATATGCTGGTTACAATATACGGCACAATATCTGGGCTACTATCTAACTTCAACTGATATTAGATAAATTTAACTCCCACCTTCTAATAATTTCAAGTTACAAGAGAGTACACAGCATCCTTCCTGTCCTCTGCATCAGCTCCTGTCTTCAGATACATGCCCTGAGTTCCCTTACTGATGAAGTGTATCTAGAAGTCCAAGTTGAAATAAACCCCTTCTTTCCTGTGTTGCTTTCGATGTTTCATCACTGCAATAGTAACCTTAAGTAGGATACACGGTCTTAAGCCATTGAATGTCTTATATGGGAAAAAATATCATTCCTATTTTTACTCAAAGACTTTCAGAGTGAAATGAAACCATGCAAAACATCCAGGAAAGAATATTTTGCAAAATATTCAGGAAATCTCATTCTCAAAAATGAGATTTCATGGGTTTTATCTGTCACAATACTGTGTCTTTGTGATGGCTGAATACATTCAGAAGTGCATGGCCCCTTACATACATGTGAAAATATAGATATATGAAACAATTCATTCAACAACCATCCTTGCAAAGATAGGTACTTTGAAGCATTTTAATAGAGTATATTTACTTGAGTTCCCCACTTTGAAAATCAACAGAACACTCTATCCAATTAGCTCATAGGCTGTGGATATATAAAGTTTCAAGGAAAGTCATAAATACATTTATTATAGGCATTGAGAAATGGTGTTCCAATCCCCCTTCAAGAAAGTAGTTGCTGTCTTGCTGTAAAAATTCAGCAATAGACACTTCCTCTAAGTTTGATACAAATAGAGAGAAGCCCCCCATCTGAAAGCAGCCCTGTGTCTGAGCAAGGTGAGGGAAAAAATCCAAGGTCATTTGAACATAGCCTGAATAATTTGTAAAGCAGATATAATGAAATAATAAGTTATTATGCCTTTCTTGCTCCTAGACTGGCTGGTACTCACCTATTATATCTAAAGCAGTCTAGGACAGAATGCCTAGATACAATGTTTCTTCTAGTGGTCCAGGACTTTCTCTGTCACCTAAAAATCAAGACAATTCCTGCAGGCATGCTTAGACACCAGCTCAATCCTGGAAATTAACAGCTTGAGGCAATCCTCTCAGGTGACTCTAGGTTGTGTCAAGATGACAGTTACATCTAACCATGATATCACCTTGATCTCAGCACTTGCTTTGGGAGAATTCTGCTATAAAACTTTAAAAATGACATAGGTTTAAGATAATATTGTTCATACTCTGATGGCCAATGACAGCTCTATCTAAAAGGAACATAAAAGGCCCTGAGAGAATGAATGCTTGGGTGAATTCTTGGTTTGGGTCATATTGACACACTCATGGCATGTCAAAGGAACTATAGCCCCATAGCCATAAAAAAATAAATTCCAAAGCCTTTTTCCAGTGTTAGGGAGAAATGGCAAAGGCTTCCCTTGTGTTTGTCAGTAGTGTGTGCAGAAAATATTCACCATCATTTTCTCTTCCCAGGTATTTCTGTCTGAAAACTATTCCCCTACAGATACTTCTCCTATTGAGATTATCTTAACCGTTTCCCTTGATCAGCCATATACCATAAATTCTGCATCCTTTATTAGGTGCATTTAAGCCTGCCTTCTTGTTCAGCTGTATACAAAAACCCTGCCTATGTATTCCATGGTATATAATAAATACAACAAACTTCCAGTGTAATGCTGTTTCTTCAACTGAGAGGAGATGCCTTCGCGAAGAGGCCTTCTACCTGTTTATCAATGGGGGTGAAGAGAAGAAGGAGACCAAGCAAAAGTTCTGTTGTCAAGGTCTCGTTTATTGAGAGAAATGTACAGCATTTAAAGGTCTCAGGCAGGAATAGAAGCGGGAACTGAAGCTTAGGGTGGGGGAGTATTGGGAAGTGCCCAAGGATATAGGGTGAATGGCTAAACTCCAAGATATCCTCCTTAAACAAAGAGGCAACAGTCTTCTGGGTACATGTTCTTTGAAAAGGTCGAACCCTTCTCAGGAATCTGCTCAGGGACATCCGGTGTTTTGCTCAGGCTGAAACATCCTGTGATTGCTCCCAGGGTCTTCCTGGGAGAGGCTTTTGTCCAACAATCTCATAATCTTACAGCAGCCATCTAGGGGTGAGCTTCTGTGGCCATACAGCCCAGAGTCATGTACCCACCTTGAGCTATGCAGTCACAAAGCAGTCAGGCCCAAATCCAATACGGCTCCCTACAAGGAGAGACCACCCAACTCCCATCTTTATGTCTGTTTGTGTCTCAATTTTTTCTCCAACCTCTCCTAATCAGGTGCCAGGTTCTGGAGCCATGGATGGAAATAGCACCTATCAATGGTAGTAAATGATGCACAAATTGATCTTAATACACAGTGGTGAATCAGTGGTGAAATATATTTACCAAATTATATAGAGTATTTTATGTTCAACCAATTAGTAACTATAACAGAAGTTGATATATTAATAGGGTAATTTGCTAAATATTATTCACACAAATGCCCACAAGGAGGTGATATGCAAACATCAATTCATTCAACTGCTTTTTCTATCATAATGAGAAAATAGAATAAGAAATATTTCAGATTCAGAACAAATGGAGATAAATTATATTAGCTCCTAATAATCATCCTACACACAGATATAACATTGTTTTTCTTACTTTCTTTCCTATTGTGATAATCTATACTGACAAAAAGCAACTTGAGGGTGCAAGGGTTTATTCTAGTTTACAGTTTAAGACGGGAAAGTCAAGAAGGCAGGAGCCTGAAGTAGCTGGACACAGCACATCTATGATCAGGAAACAAACAACTATGAATGCTACTTACAGTTTAATCTCCTTTTGCCATTGACAGAGTTCAGGACCCCAGGCAAGAAATGATGCCACTCAACACTGAGTGCATCTTCTCACATCAATCAATGCAATCATATTTATTTAAAAATACTTTAAATGCATAACATGTGGGAAGTCCATTAAGTGTTCTGACACTGGCAAAGATCATGGCCATTTTCAGTTAGTTTAAGATATTACTAACCTTAGAAGTTTTGAAGGGTGTATTTACAGAGGTTTAAAAAGAGCAGCCTTAAACAAGGTATTGGCCTTTGCAACAGTGAATGACATTTTAGAAGAATATTATACTTTTATTCTTATAGCCTTTTCTGATTTAAAATATTACAACTATATGGGGATTAAACTCTGACCTTGTAAAATTAAATTCTTTAACAACCACTTACCTCGTTCTGAAATTTTATCATAATGGGGAATTATCTTTTTCCCTAAGTTTGATCTTGATCATGTTGGCTCCTAAAATGGTGAGCACAAAGTCCGCACAAAGTCTTCTGTTATATCTTTCTACTGTACTATTCACAGTGCACTCTCCACAGTAACGATCTCCAAAATCTATGAGGAAAGCTTGATGCATTTGTCATTGATACAGGGGTATAAAGACATGGCAATCAAATAAGAGTATTCTAATAGTGAAGAAAAAAATCAAGATCAATTGGATTTCCAAATTTAAATTCTTTATTTACTAAGTCACATCAGGAAAATGAAAACAAGGAGCCTGGAATCTTAGAGCATACCTGTCAACATGACTTACACTGCAATAATAGGCCATCTGTGCCGGTGTTATATAGTTGTGTCTTCCAGGAAAACTTTACAAGGGAAATGTTGAGCAAGGTCGGTAAATAACTTTAATGTTCTCTTCATGAAATCCTAACAGATCAATTTATCAAAGCTGTGGTAGATTCACCTGGGCAAACTGTTTCTTACAAACCAACAAGCTCCTTGGGCTTTCTTAAGCTGTTATATCATAAACGTGCCTCTTCCGCATCATCTTCTCACTTCACAAAAAGGAGGAGGGGGAGAAAGATAAAACATCAGACAACAGAGCCTAGATATCAGAGTGCAATAAGTAGCCAATCTGACTTTCCTCCACAGAAACTCAAGCTATTTTCTTCAAGGAATATTTCTGAGAACTACAATGAGCTAAAATATTCTCTGCTTCATAATGTCTATATAACATAATGTCTAGTAATATTTCTGAATGTTCAATGAGTCAATTACTACTGTTGGGCTTCACCATATTCTGGGCCAACCAGAGAACTTTATAAAGAACTCACACTGAAAATTACTTCACATTTTATATCATTACATTATCCAAGCAAAGAAAATGTAAAATTAAGAGCCATTACCCAGCAGCTAAGCTGTGGTATGTGCTATCACATACATAACAACCAAATCTGAAATCAGAAAAATCAGCAACTACTTAAGGTGTGCCCATGACAATGGGAAAAGTTCACATATTGCATATTTCAATCTATTATTAAGTTTTCACCATAGTTTTGGGGTGGATTTTTGGTTCCTATTATATTACTTGTTTAGCTTTAGTGAGATTTTGCTCAAA
The DNA here is from genome assembly GCF_021556685.1 of Rattus norvegicus. Classification (NCBI taxonomy): domain Eukaryota; kingdom Metazoa; phylum Chordata; class Mammalia; order Rodentia; family Muridae; genus Rattus; species Rattus norvegicus. The sequence goes on from NC_141549.1 coordinate 33,027,685, forward strand.
ATGACTCACAAAATACTAGTAAATAATGAAATGAATCAGAGTGTTTGGGCAGTAGGATTAAAAATATAAAATTTCTCCAAAACTAAGAAAAGAATAGAGTTCATGATTCGGCAGCAGCATTTGCATATTTAACCTTCACAGGTTTTGTAGTTTTGTGAAGAGATTAAAGGAGAAGAAAGTTAAAAACAGATCTATTTACCAACCTATTGTAATAGTTCACAGAGGAGATGTTGGTTGTCTTTGAACAGGACAGCAGGAGAATTAGAAATGAGTGTGTAGGATCAAAAGCATTTCAAGAAATAAACTAAAGCCTTTTGTGCTTCTGTGAATGGACTTGGGAGTTAAGTTCAAACAAACAAACAAAAAACATTACAAGTCAATGATGAACTGGGCATGGTGGCACAACCTTGAATCCCAGAACTTGAGAGGCAGAGGTAGGAAGATCTCTGAGTTAGAGGCCACTCTGGTCTACGCATCAAGTTCCAGGACAGCACAGCTACACAGTTTGTCCCTATAAACTAATAACTGTCATGTCTATTCTCAGTTGCCAGCTTCAATATATGTAGAATGAGCCACAATCCAGAAATGGAGTGTATATCTGTGATCCGGATCTTGAGACTGAAAGACGCACACTTTTGATCCAGATCTTGACATAGGTTGACACATACTGGATTTTGAGGCATAGTGACCATGGTTATAAAGGTCTTATAAAAAGTAATTAAGGAAAAGTTTAGTGCCAGGTGATGGTGTCACATACCTTTAATCTCAGCACATAGGAGGCAGAGCCAGGTGGATCATTAAGAGAACATTCTAGAATAGTCCCCTTCTGTTGCCTGCGGGTCAACAACTTCAGCTCCTGAGCACTAAGTCTGCCTCCATATTGCCATGCTTTCCACCATGATGGACTAAACCTCCTGAAACTGTAAGCCAGGTCCAATTAAATCTTTGCCTTTATAAGAGTTGTCATGGTCATAGTATCTCTTCACAACAATGAAATCCTAAATAAAACACTAACCACAAAAATATTCAATGATGATACTAGAGATTCTGTTTGAGGTGAAAGAAGATAGTGCTGACAATCTCACAGACAATATGAAAAGAGGAGCAAACTTTGTATAAAAAAAAGATGATTTTTCTGGGAAATAATGATGTTTCTAAAAATTTGGGCAGAAGATGATTGATGAGTGAGGAAAGTTCCCAAGAAAGAGAGACAGTTAAGAAATATGCATTCTCTGGAATAGTATGGCTGACCAAGAGAGTATTATCTGAAGGTGAAATGAATCTCTTAACTTTTAGATGAGTAGGTAAGGTAAACACTAGAAAGGAGCTCATTTATATATAGACAATTCTTATAATGTAAAGTCATTGTTGGTGATGAGGAGTCACCTCACAAATCACACTAACACTGATTTCAGTCATATAGGGAGAGTCTATTGAACATTTGCCCCAGGACCAATCAATCAGAGTCACAGACCAGGTCTTGGAGCTGGTTGAGATCCTGAGCCAAAATCCAGCATAGCTTTCAAGGCTGAAATGCACAAACATCTGTGCCAAATTATTCCATCAATTTAGGGATAGGGGATTTCCTTAGGAACATGTCTTTGTTGTTTTCTAACTCTGTCCTGAATGGTTCAGTATTTCAACTATGGGTCAACTTGATTTGCCTATTATTCATTTCCCAACATGCCAACCAGGAAGTTAGTACCCATGACCATGTCTTTTTCTGCCAAGTAGGATGCCAATTCTTTGAGAGGTCTCAGGTGCTTAAAATCTTTACTCGTACCCTACTCAAAATGGATGTCTTGTTCCAAATAGCTTTGTATATTGGTGCAGGTGTCTCTTTTATGTTGGGGTCCATCCAGGAACTGTTCATAAAGGCAAAAACCATTAAAACTCATACACAGGTGCAGGAAGTGATGCCTTGTAGTTGGTTTAGGTCCAAGATTCTTGTGGCTAACTAAACAAAGCAGGTCTAACTGACTTCTATTGTGACTGGTTTCCAAGAACAAGTAAGAACAGAACATAACAGAATATGCAATCTACTAGAACATGAGAAAGTTTCTTTGTAACAGTAATAATGTCATAAAACATCTGCCTAGACATATTGCAGCTATCCAATCTTTAACAGTCATTTGATTCATGGGAAGAAATGGAGAAAATGAATATTATATATTTAAATTCTCTACTATTCAGATGTGTCAGATATTCAATTCTAAACATTTATTTTATCTTTTCAATATTATTCTCATTTTTTTTTCTTTTTTTTTTTTTCCGGAGCTGGGGACCGAACCCAGGGCCTTGCGCTTGCTGGGCAAGCGCTCTACCACTGAGCTAAATCCCCAACCCCCTTATTCTCATTTTTTAAATGTGTCAGAAGATAGAGCCTTTGAGGGAAAAAAATAAGTCCTAAAGAAGAGAAGAGAGGGAGAAAGTAGATGAGAAAAAAGACAAGGAAGAAAGAGAGGAGAGAAAACTATAGGAGAAGCAATTTTAGGAAACCATTGACATTAATGAATAAATTATGCAAGTCAGCATTGTAGTTAGATTATCCTGAGGAAAGTAGTTATTAAATTTAAAGCAAATAAGGGGGCTAAGTATTTTTCTGTGCCCTTAAATTGTATTGCTACTCTCAGCTTTTGTCTGAAAAGGTTATTTTTGCTGTCAGCAACTGTTTCAGTTATAACTAGTCAAAGTAACGTGAATAAGTGCTGGCTGGTAAGTGGAACATGGATACTGCCGCCCATCACAAGGCTCAAGGAATATCTTTGAAGAAGAGGTAGAAAGTGTATAAGAAATTGAGGGAGGAAGTTGTTAGAAACTTTGATGTCAGGCCATTATATGGATGTTTACTCTTGAAATCACTGCAGCTATGTTTATCTAAGGAAGATCTGAGCAAACCTGGCAGGAACAAATCATGGAAATGGGAACAGATCACAAGAACCAACTCATCAAGATAGTGATCAAAGAGATTAAATGGTCTTTAGTGGTGTACCCATTCTCCTGTAAATAGCCCATTACCCATGCCATGTAAGCATCCCTAAGAAACCCATTGAGTAAAAAACAAAATAGTGGGGAAGAAATAGAATCAGGAAGCAGGACTCCCTGTAAAGATGATGAACAACAACAAAAATGGGAAAGGGATGAGTGAGGGTAATAAAAATGAATAGAATTAAAATATATTATGTAACTACATAGAATGCCATAATTAAGTTTATTAAACTGTTGAAAAATTACAATAACTACAATTGCACAATTTTAAAAATAACTGAAAAATAATATAGTAAAATATTCAGGTATTTACTTTAGTCACCTAAGAAACACATTCCTTCCAATATCTGGTGTAGAAATGTATTTATTTTTTAAGTTCGGCATTAACAAAATTAACAAATCAATAAATATTTGAAAACAAATTTATTACTGCTGGAGTGCTTGATATTTTTTACAGGATAGAAATTTTGATCCCTAGAGCCCATGTTAGTTAAAGCAAGGCCACCAGTAACTCAGGCTCCAAGGGATCTGATGCTGTTTTCTGCATTCCATAGAACTCCACATACATGTCTACATGCGCAGAAAACAACACATCCACAGATATGAATAAGTGATAAAATATAATTTGAATAAAGTAAACCATATTTTTTCAATTATCTCAGTAAATATTCTTAAATAAAAGCAAAATATGGAAATTATGTAAAATGACAAAAGGTATAGTCTGATTCCAAAAATCTCAAATACAAAATTCACCAAGATCTGAAGTTTATGAATTACAACATGATATCACAATTGAAAAAGTCTCCTCTTGACCTTATTTCCTCATATCCCTAACTGTAGTAAATATATTAAATGAAACTTTGATCCAATTAATTTAATTCTGACTTAGATTCTACTCTCAAGATAGAGTAGAACAATGAATGAGCAAATTCTACACAATAGAAAATATCTAAAATATGAGTTATTCATGCCTCAATCTTTCCAGAGAAAGCTGTCATGCAGGTCAAAATACTGAAGTATCAAGAAGCAGATAAAGTGTATGTAAGTTTAAGGACACAATTCTCATGCTTGCTACCTCTCCCTTAAATATTAAGGCATTTATGCATTTCAAAACAGCTGGAATTTCCATCTGTATCTTTAATTTTTTGATCTTTTTAAGATGCTTATTTTTAATTCTATAAATATATTCATAATGCCAATTTTATAATTGTATACAAATACCCATATATTCATTTTATAGAAGTGTAAAACACCCATTATGAAGATTAAACGATTTTTTTAAAAAGGAAGCAAGCTAAACAATGAGCCTGATAGGCTTTTATACTCTGTGATATCAGGAAATGAACCCAAAATTCCCATGAAGTCGACGTTAAGATAATCTGAGATTCCTGTTTTGGTAAATACCAAAAGAAACCACAAACCCTTGCTAGCCAGCATCGGCGAGCCATATGACCTTTAGTGGGGTAATTCATAAAACAAACTAAAACACCTTCTACCAATTCTAATACCAATAAGTAAAATTGTTTAGTCTTCATAATGGGTGTGACTTTGAGTTTTATGGTTATATTATTACTCTGGGAGAGAGTGCAAGATACAAGCTTTTCTGGTTACAGACTAAGGAACACAGTATTTGGGGAGAAATATTTTGTCTTTGTGTTTTTAAAAAGTGCAATTAGTCTTTGGAAACAGAGTTATACTGATCAGATTTGATAGAGGTAGATGACCTGAAAAAATTAATTCAGGAGAATCAAACAAAAAGATATCTCTATTCTAAACTTTTGTCTTGAGAGTTGTATTTTACAGAGTGTGCCTACGTTCTAGTGTAGATTTGTCTCTACAACCTCTCAGTTCTGGAAGTCGTGTTAGACTTCCTATGCATATAGATATTTGGTCATTCAAAGATTTCTGACATGGTTGAACACTGGTTGTTTTGTAAACAACCCAAGCTGTTTAGCATTGGAAAGGATAATAAATTTGAAAGGGTGTTTTTTCAGATGGCATACTATCTCAAACTGGGATATAAATCAGGTATAGAATTATAGTCTTTTAGCATAGGTGACAAGGTGCTTTAGGTAATGGACAAAAATTGATAGACTGGGTGTTGAGTGTATCATATGTTTTATAAATTGTAGAATGGTAATAATTGTACTCAATGTATATATAAGTGAAAAGGCCTTTTAACTGGACAAAAAGGAGGAAATGTTGTGGTTTGCCCTGGAGTTATCTGTATTTTGATGCTAATTCCATTGCCTCAAGGACAGCTGCCTAGTCAGTACTCAGGACTCAGGTGACTTCACCAGAACCTTCTCCCCATAGGATTTGTAAATGCAGGTACAGGATAGAAGGAGGCCTGTCATTGGAGGAGAAGGAAGGATGGGTGGGAAAGAAGTTTGAAGGAAGAGGAGGAGACTGGAACGGATAGAAGAATGAGGAGGGAGAGGGTGAGAAGCCATGGCAGGTGACGTTAAGATTCTGCTCTGTGTATTTACAGGTTGTTATTAATGTTCTTAAGGGATGGATGGTACTGGGCTTTGTATGTTTAGGTGGACAATTATATCTTACCAATTGGGTCAAAAAAAAAGAAGTGTAAAACATTATTGTTTTCATTTACCTGTTTCATTATAATAATCTTAAAAATCTTAATGGGGTTAGGATAAAAAGCAGCATTCAGTTCTAGATACTAATATATACTCCGGAGCTCACTTTAGAATATGTTAGTGACTTCTAGGTATGCACTCTTATCATGAAACCCATGTGGGTCAGAACACTGTAGGTTGTTTTCAGTAACTTCTTTCACAGGAAAATTGTCTGAAGAATATGGAATTTCTCTTCGATTTTTCATGCACATTTGAAGCACAATAGCATAGCATGGCTTTCTATTGCTGCAGTTTTAAAATCCTAGCAGTAATTTTCGAAAAAATTTACTTCAGACTTCAAAGATAATTTGATAAAAAGGGGTCATTGAGTTTAGTTCATGTAGCAAGTTTGTTTTTGCGATCATTTGGTCTTGAACTTTATACAGAACACATATAAATCTAGTACCTACTCTGTGTTCATGTTCAATATTTAGGAACAGAAAATATGATATTCATGGTGTTGTTAAGTGAGGAAAAGGGAAAATTGATAATTGATAAAGCAGTAACATAATTATTAGTTAATATAAAGTCAATTTAAAACTTATCATTAAAAATAAGAGACAAGCTAACCACAGTTTCCCTTTAAATAATTTATCTGTGGAGATAGAAAACCTAGAGAGAAATTAACCATGTAAAACATGGTCATATGTATGACATGTCATACAGAAGAATAAGGCATTCTTCAAAAATTTGAAATATGGAGAGAATGATGAAATTAATAGAGCAGGAGAAAACAGTAAGAAGAAGAATATTTCCTCTAAGTCCACTAAATTTGAGCCCAGTAAATCTTTAAGCTGTAGAATATCTTATAAACTGGCCAATAAAATGAAAGGAAACTCATTTAATTAAAATCCCGATCAAAATTAAGAGTTAAGAAGCAACATTATTAACAGCCTCACAAAAATGAAAATGATTGTAAGGCAAATCTCAGAATATCTGTATGGCTCTAACACTAGATGAGTTGGGCAAGATATTTAAATTGCCAGGGAGACTCAAACAGCTGGGACATGAGAGAAGAAACAAATAGTCAATGAACATGAAAAGCAAGGAAATGGAATTCGTGATCAGGTAATCATGAACCAAATGAGAAAAAAGGGCAAAAATGTTCCAATAGGGCATGGCAAATTAATACTAATTCATATAAAAATTTAGCCCAAAAGGTATTTAAAAATATCAAGTATTCAACCTACAAATTCAATCACATTTCAACCCACAAAAGAAAAGCCATACACTGCTCCTTATGATGAAAGGTGTAGCCACATAATCATTTTAATATATTCAGAAACATGTTAGCCCTCCATGTCTTTTGGTTTTCAAATAAAAGGAAAATAAATGTATGATCTTCACATGAAAATACACATGTACCAAAATGTATTGGCTAGTGTATTCCCAACATGAATTATGCCAAGACATGCTGTTAATTGATTTTTCCATTTTATAAAATTGAGCTCTTTCACATCATCTTACACGCTGTATCCAGACTAAACTTGTTTATCAAACAATATAGATGTTTCTGGGTTGGTATGTATTTTTTAGAATTTTTTATACATATAGAATAGGAAATTCTTCTTTCTAATCTGCTTTTTCCATATTTTCTTATGATTAGCAATTCAGTTGTTTTGTTTATGGAGATAATATGTGATGCTACAGTATTACAATGGTTATATCATCAGTAATAATAAATTTCTATCTATATTACAATTTTATTGGATTATAGTTTTATATATATGATCTGCCACTAAGATAATTATTGTGTGGTACATTCCTGAATTAAGGGTGAAACACCAAATTCTGATTTACAAAAAAAAAAAACCCAAAGATATATATACAGTTGAATATTGTCATATTCACATTCATAGTGATGCTAACTAGTGTAAGAATTTAAGGATGGAAAATATGCACAAAAACGTTAAAGTAGAACCTATAGCAAGGAAGGCCATTTTGAACATCTAACATAGAGCATAAATTGAGGAGAAAATTCTCAAAATAAACATAAATTCAAGTAAACTTTTGCTATGTTTTTGACATTCAGGAAACCTACCACTCTGTTATATTTTCACTGTTCTATGACACCCTTTTGAGGAGGAATAGCTAGCCTATTCCTCCAATTCCATTATTTTTCAGGTAAACATCTAACAATAATGTTTGATTTCTCTGTGACCTAGTTTGCAATTGATCAGTTAGCATACTGGACGCATTTGGACACAATAAACCTATTATTGTGTGGGAACAACGTGGGTATTGGATGGATATGAAGGTCAATGGTTATAAACTGAATGGTGTCTCCCTAAAATCCACATGTTGTAATCCCAAGTCTGAATGTAATAGTATTTGGAGGTGAGGTCTTCAGAGGAAATTAAGTATAAATTAAATAAATTCATGAGGACAGATACTTAATCCAGTAGTAGGATCAGTATCTGGAAAAACAGGAGGAGAGGACAGAAAGTATTCTTTCTCTCCTTACTTCTCTCCCCATCTTGTACTCCATCTTCCTATACATTTAGCATAAGTAATATGAAGATACAAAAACAGTATGGTGAGCCAGAAACTGGAACTTGAACAGACCCAAATACTCCTGACAACTAAATCTTGAATTCTACCCTCCATATCTGTAAAAAGACAATGTTTTGACTGTTTGTGTTTATTTTTGTTATACTGTAATGATGAACAAATTAAGAATGCTAATGAGTAAAGGAAAAGCTTTAGGATAAGGAAGATTTCTGAAAGCTAACAAGCCTGAAGTTGTGAACTATTTTGTGTAGAATGTTCTAGAACATGACTACACAGAAAATGTGGAGAGTCACCAAAGAGGTAACCAACAAAGTAGTTACAAATTCCAAGGTAAGTGCAGACTTCTAGTCATCTCCTTACAGTCTTACAGTCTGCTGCTTCCCATAACTCACTCATGTCCCCATGGTCTCCAAATCCAAAGAAAAATTACTGATTACAAATGATAACAAGTCATGTCTTTTTACTCCTTTCCACAGAAATAAATTCTGTTGCTTATGGTTAGTATTGGAAAACTTATTCCCCCTAGAAAGCAAGAAAATACAGGAAAAAAGAAGTGTTTCCTCTCCAGAAGAAAGAGAAAGAAGACTAAGTGGAGAAGTTAGTTAACTTCAATTACATATCATCTGCAGCAAAGGCAGAGGAACACTAATAATATATTGTCCTGCTGTGTGATTTCCAAAATTAGTGATGTTTAAAATTCGAACCGAAATCAAATGGCTTTATTAAGTTTCCCCTGAGCATCAAAGGAATCCAGCTGAGACATTTTAAAAACAGCAAAAGTAGACCAGAAAAGCATTGATGATTCAAACTTTGAATGGTCAGGATGATAACAGGAACTAAGTTTAACTGAAAAATTGTATTTCTCTTCCCCTTATAACAAGAGTTCAACACTTCCTTTAAAGACAGGATCAGAACACCATTTTTTATTATTGTTACTTTTAAAGGAAAATGGCATTATAGCTGTCAGCCAAGATGCCAGAGAAATTACTTGCATTTAAATTTAAGAAATTTAAATCCAGTATACATAAATCCCTGCATTTCAGCAAATTAAAATTATCGTGAGATAATAATAGAATTGTAATGATAAAAAGAGAATGCATTATATAGGTACACATCTGTTGAGAGAAAAGCAAATATGAGGTGATTATATAATTTCATTTTAAGACATAAAAGATATTTAAGTGACTCAGAAGTTCTTACTTGTTCGTTAGTAGGAAGGTCAAAAGTCAGAGAGTGACTTTTGTCTAATTGCTGTGTAGATTCTCTACAATAACCGTATGGAATCCCTCAAGGATTTTTTTTTTTAAGAATTATTGGGCTGGTTCTAATTCTGTAAGGAAAAAGACATGACTAAGGGATGTCTGTCTACCTTGTATTCACCAGTAACTCTCACACCTTCTTTCCTTGACAACTTTTTGCTAAAGTGCTTCCTAGAGTGAGACTAGGTCTACAAGGGTGAGGACACTGGGGTTCAAGTCCTTGACTCCAAGAAATCTCTTCATAAAGTGGGTGTGTGGGGGGGAAGGGGGCAGGGGGGTCATTTCCCAGAATTTGTGTTTCTGTTAAGTTCCATGAAACCCTAATGCTTTGGTCATATGATCATAAACACAACTATTTGGGAAGACAGAATAGGTTTGCAAACTTACTTTTAGAATAATCAATTATTTTCACACGACACAGTGATTTAAAAGTCCTGTGCTCACAGATATGACACTAGGATCATGGTGATTTTTGATATGCCTGTTACATACAATATCCTCCAAGTTCTCATCTTCCTCACCTTGTGTGGATTAGATGAAAGAGCCCCTTACCTTAAGCACACACAATCCTGCATTATTATGAATCAAAATTTTAGAAGTCACAGTAAAGGGTATTTTATTTTCATTTAAATAATAACATGCACAAAAGTGCATTGGAAATTGCTGTTCCCTTCAGGTTTTAAAACTTGTACTACATTTGTTTACTTGTTTGAGGAGACATGTCATGTATAAATGTGAAGATGACCTGTAGATATTGAGTTTCTCCCTCTGCAACGTGGGCCGCAGGCATCAAAAATAGGCCATCCTTAGTGGCAACAAAACCCTTACCTGCCACATAATCGCTCTATCTTTCTTTTCATTATTTCTCTATTTCAAATGAAGTTGATTTGTGTTGACCAAGATTATATGTATTATTAGAAATCTAAGTAAGAAGAAAATGTGTTTCTGAAGATGATAAGATTGACTCAGGTATGATAATCTTACTTGGATTTGAAAAATAAGTTATTTTGTACACTATACTAATAAGATGTATAGGCAAGCAGGAAAGTCCGTGAGCATCAGTCCTCTCGTGGCTTATTGTGTTGGCATTCTGCACTACAGCAGCCTGAAATCTGGTGCCAAGCCTGAGCAGGTTTTGCCTTCTCAATAGATCTGTAATCCCTGGGGACCACTTTCCTCTCACTGAGCTACATCTCAATCAGGAGACAATTCACCACAGAGACTCAGTTTGAATTCTTGCTTCATCTAGTCACACTCAATTGAACAGAGAGGCCTGTGATCATTAAAGTCCCTGCTTTCTACTGACAGTTTCATGGAAGCCGTCCAGAGCCACTCAGTGCCTGAATTTCATATTCTCTTGAAATTGAGGCTGCACACCGTGCAGCACCGTGACCTTTTCTGTGAGTTTTTTCGCCTCCTCCCTCTGCAGTTTGAAAGGTGTAGACACATCAGAGAAATCTCACTAAGGATAGCCACATGATAAAATGTGATTGGAAAGGTCACACTACATACCAGGTTTTAATTTAATTCAGACACAGCTCACTACTCTGGGAACTGTTAAATATTTAGTACACAGAGAATACCACATTTCCTAAATTTCCTTCTGTGGACCTGGGAGTCTAACCCTGGGAGCTTCACATGATTGCCTGCTAGACAAGCCTACAGTTGTGCTGACTCTCAATATAGGAATGCTGTTTTTTCTTTGTAGTTCCTGAAAAAGATCTGTAGGTTTAATATCTGAGGGATTCTTATTCCAGAAAATGTAAATTTGTGGGTTTTATTTGTTTTAGTTTGGGAAGGACTTACTTGCATAACAGAGTTAAGATACAAACCAACCATTTGTTCTGAATTGATTTTGAATTGATTAGTGACTCATCCTAGCTATATAAAACTGCATGCTTTTTTTCTAATTCTTTTGAAGTTCAGGACCTTTAGTATTTGTCAAGCTATTAGTTTGTTACCATTTCTAATGTTTTAACAAATGACAGTGGTGCTTTCTCCTTCCATTGGTTCTTACTCTAGAATAACACGCACAGAGTCAGGACACCTCTTTACAAAGAGGATTACGACCCTTTCTTTCATAATTTTGTTAAATTGAAGATTGCAAAGAAATTAAGCTTATGCTAGATGATGATTTAGTTTTGCTGTACGACCTACTCTGCCCCACATGTGGCCCATATACATATAGTCACCAAAACTAGAGAAGATGGATGAAGCCAAAAATTGCATGGTGAAAGGGACGGGATATAAATCTCTCCTAAGAGACACATCCAGAGCATGTCCAATACAGAGGTTAATGCTAGCAGCAAACCACTGAACTGAGAACAGGACCCTGTTTAGGGGACTTAGAGGAAGGATTGAAAGAGCTGAAGGGGCTTGCAACCCCATAAGAACAACAATGTCAACCAATCAGAGCTTCCAGGGACTAAACCACTACCGAAAGACTATACTTGGATGGACCCAGGGCTCCAACTGCATATGTGTAGCAGAGAATAACCTTGTTGAGGCACCAGTGGAAGGGGAAGCCCTTGGTCCTGACAAGGTTGGATGTCACGCGCCCAATGTCCCACCAGCAAGAACGACGCAGGGCAACAGGATTCTTCTGCGAACAAGCCTTTACTGTGTTACAGCTCTTCTTAGTGTTACAGCTCTCTTAGTGTTACAGCTCTCTTGAACAGGGACCCCAAGCGGCAAAGTCGCTTGACTTATATACACAACAGTATGCTAATTATCTCTCAGGGATTGGTGGGGCATGGATCACCCCACTATCACCCCACTACTTGTCCTCCAGGGATTGGCGGAGAATGAATCGCCCCATTAGCATGGTACCGCCCCTCATTAGCATATTAAAGGCCAACTGACACCTGGTGCAAAAACCACACATGTGCAGTACCGTTGTTCACCACTGAAGGGCGCCCTACATCTCATTATCGTATGGCCGCCCTAGCAAGGGGAAAAGCCTGCACATGCGCAGTAAGTTGCCGACATCCAGACAAGGCTGGATGTCGGCGCCATCTTTGTTTCACCGCGCCGCTGTCTACAGTTGGACCCCAATTCAGGGGAATGTTGGAGCGTGGTAAGGGTGATGGAGGGGGGAACAACCATATGGGGGAGGGAATGGGGATGCGGGCTTATGGACAGGAAACTGGGAAAGGGAATGCCATTTGAAATGTAAGTAAAGAAATATATCTAATAAAAAAATTAAAGAAAAGGAAGAACCTAGATTGTGCTTGTTACTGGAAAGATATTGAACAGACTCTAGAAAGTCCATACAACTATCCTTCTTGTACTTAGTGTAATTTATTTGTATACTTTTATTCTAATACCTAAGTAGCTGCATGGATTTGCACATGATTTGTATGCACCTAGAAAAGAAAGGATGAAAAGAAGGAAGAAAAAGAAAAAGAAGAGAAGAAAAGGAAACAGTATAGAGGACTGTGACTTCCATATCATGTACAGGTTCACTGAAGCTACATTCAGTAAGAAAGAGTGATGGGTTCAGATTCTTATGTAGAAATTTTCAATATAACAAATCCTAATACAGTTTCCTTTTGTAACACTGGACTGGCAATGATATCTCTTCCATAAAAGGACTGTGATATGCTACATGTATATTACATTGGAAACATTTCCCAAGATAAAATCGGCCTACACTTTGCTGAAGTGATGTGAGAAAGAAAACATGGATTCTGTAGAAGAAACTAAAAATCAGGTAAATAAAATATTTTTTGAACTTTGCCCCATATAATTAATGAAGTGTCACAACACACCACCTTCAGCATACTCCCTTCTCCCACACAAGAAAAATTTGGAAAATACCAACTACATTTCCATTTCATAGCTGAGAAAATTTTACCAATATATAAGCTATATGGGGGACAAAAGCTCAGAATATTGAGAAGATAGTGTTTTCTTAAAAGTCAGCTTCTATGTAATGTGACAAAACAGAGCATTGTAAATAGGAGCTTTATGCATAATGAATCTGAGATCAATGGGGGAGATAAAGTTGAAGTAAGAGTACTTCCAATAAGATATTATCTGAGCCAGGTTCCTTTGGGAGGCCAAGCACTTAAGCAAATTTTACAGAGTGCTGTAGAGATTGCATGAGAGATCTAGGTCCTATAACTGACCTGGATCCATAAATTGAGTTGTAAATAAATGTGAGGCCTATTTTCGTAATCACACTGAGTAGATTCTAAGATGGCTATAATGGGATCCCACTTTCTGGTACATCTTCCAGCTGTGTCATAATCATCTGGGAGCAGTTTCTTATTAATGTATTTTTGTTCCCTAACAGAACCAGCTCTCTCCCAATCTCCCAGCGTGGAATACAGAAGTCTGTGATAATTATAAGTTAGCAGCATTCTCTAAGGATAAAAACAGCTATGATCACTCAGGGAGAGAGAGTCACAGACAATTAGGTTAAAGGTATACAAAAGACAGATCTCTCTTGCAGATAGAAATCACTCTCTATTTCTGATAAAGTTATCATCCTATATTGACCTTCATAAACACCTGTCCAACTGGAAAATGCTATTTCATGAGCCACAACCTATTTTGTAACTCGATCTTTTTATTGTCATATACATATATGTATATATACATATATATATAATAAACATGTGTTTCCCCTTTAAATATATACCCTGCTTCCTCAATTTTGTGACTTTTTAATTTTGTTTTTATTTATTTAAGATCAAGCCGAGCTGCTCAAATATTCTTGAGTGTGTGGTTTCCCACTAGAGAGTTTCTGACTTACAAAAGGTTAAACTCATAGATAAAATTCTCTCTCCCTCTCCCAGCAGCTGACAGTTGCTGGTAGTGAAACAACTTGAAGTGGGACCACTGTGTACCCAGCTCCTCTCTCTTGCTGGGAATTGGTCTGGAATGGGCTTGCCTAAAGTTTGCACATTCGGTTTCAACCTCTGGGATGTGTATGTGTATTTGCCCTGCTGAGTTCAGACCATATTTTCCTGTAGTCATCTATCTCTTCTATCTCTTATACACTTTCCATACCCTAACCCCCGGTGCTTCCTGAACCTTGGGAAGGGGATTGTGGTTTGCTAAAGCTCACCGTACAGCAGCCTCTTATTCTCTACAAATTGGTTAAATGTAGGTTACTTTTTTCATCACTACTTACTACAAATAGAACTTTCACTGATAAATTTCACTGAAGAAAAATTTATTGATCTTTGATAAGGAGCACACCGTAGAAGTCAGTTTAATATGATGTCAACTTAACAGCATAGTAGTAATAGGTGCTCCTTTAGAGCCTGTGACCTGTCTAGTCATTGCTAATGGTGTTGTTTATTGATATCATCCTGCTGAGCAGTGTTGTGGATTGCCCTGGTGCTGTTTGCATTCTGATTCTAATTCTGCTTCTTTAAGAGGGGCTGCCTGCGATGAAGAGTGAATCAGTACTCAGGTGAAGGGGAATGAGATGGGGACAGCAGAGGAGGAAGTGGTGGGAAAAAATGGAGCTGAAGCACATGGCCTGGAGAAACCACAAGTTTTAAGGGAATCTCAGAGCTGGGGAATAGAATAGTATATTGGTAGATCTGCCCAATCTAGGCATGTAGATTTTATTCATATTAATAGAGTTGTGTTTTCTTTGCAGGGGCTATTTGGGTTGGAGTTCTTACCACAACAAGCAGAACGTAGTTCCCATCAGTACGTGGTTGGTTACTACCGTGATGTTCATGCCTCTATTGTATCAGTGAACATGTCCTTTCAGTCTGCTCACCATTTCAGCTCAAAGGATTAATGCTGTAGTGATGGACGATTACTTCAAACTTTTAGTAGCTGGCATAACACTTTCTAGAACTATGAGCTAGCCAGTAGAGACAATGTTTCCAGATCTATAAAAGCATAATTCTATCATGTTCTATGACTCAAACATATGGTGACTTCAGTGATAGGGTCTTCTCTGAAGTTCTGGAAGATAATTGAGTGCAAGTCTGTAATGTCTGGGGTTCTATGAAACTTTACCAGAAGAAGTAATTCATACCTGGAAGTAGGTCTTCTGTGTGTTAACATGTGACAAGGCGGATGTAAGGTCATTCCATCTTATATATACATGCTGAGGCCATTTCAGGTCTAACCTAATCTGATACCCTTGGTAGTGAATCATATAGACAATCACCCAACTCTATTCTAGGAACAAGAAGTTAAGATGCCCCAGCTAACTTGTCTTAACTTCTGTTAAACTGCTTACTTGTGAAACAATTCCTCTGATGCTATCAAGCAAGATATCAGGATGTGGTTTTTGCCTTTAAATTTTTCTTACATGGGCTAGAGATGGCTCAGTAGATAAGAGCACTTACTGCTCTTCCAGAGGTCCTGAGTTCAATTCCCAGCAACCAATGGTGTCTCACAACCATCTGTAATGGGGACTCCATTCCTGATTCTGGTGTGTTTGAAGACAGTGATAGTGTACTCACATACATTAAATAAATAAATAAACAAATAAATAAATAAATAAATAAATAAAACTCTTACTTGATGCTACAAATAGATCAGAAATATAGTCACAATTTGCCAGAATAAAGACTTTCCGTTAGCTATAAACTATGTCTGAGTGGTCATCTATGATAGGTTCACTGTAAAATTATCTAGCAGGGGCATTGCTGCTTTTTAATAGACTAATTCCATTTTAACCTCTAGTTTCTCTCTCTCTCTCTCTCTCTCTCTCTCTCTCTCTCTCTCTCTCTCTCTCCCTCTCTCTCTCTCTGTTTACGTGTGTTTGTGTGTATGTGTGTGTGTTTGACTTTGGAAGTTGCTATAGTAATAGGTTTTCATGTCTTTCTGAAGGAAAAGATGTAATTGTAGATAAACAAGTTTTATTTATTAAGCAAGAAAGATAACAGCACCAAAATAGTATTTAGTATTTGGAGATCATTATTCAGTTTACAAACTGGTTTTCCAACCATGTTGGGAAACAATGCTGAAAATAGCTTTATAAAGTTAAGGACTCACCCTTGGATTTCACTGTGAGTTTATAAAGTAGAGTTCCAATTTAATAATTTCTTGTTGCTATCTTTCAAAAAGAGGGATAAATTAACTTAAATGAATACAAATGATAGGTTTTCCTAAAAGAGTGTACACAATTGCATCTTTAGCCAGTATACTAACCAAAAATATTTTGTATTGTATTCTGCAGTTTCAACTAATGTATTCATCTTTTAGAAATAAGCACAGATGGAAAGTAAAAGATATAGCCATTTGTTCTGAGCACAGAACACTTAAATTTAGTCCAAATGGAAAATAAGATTCTGTATATATGAGGCTAAAGACTGAAAATAAACAAGTCCGCAAAGGAAGGATGAATACAAAACATGGTGTAGTGTATAATTTTGTTTCTTGGTAAGACATAGGCATGGGGTGGTGGCTTGCATTTTGTCACACTGATTATGAATATTTTTTGTAACAATCTTCCATCCTGAAGCACGGAGCAAAAGAAGACACTTAAGTTCAAATGCTTTCCTACTTCTCTGAGACCATATGATAAAACTGTCTTTCTGCCAAGTCCATGAGGAACGTGGTGCAGAAACGGAAGCTCGGGTACAGACATGTAAGTCTGTGGCTGATACATGCTTCCATCATGCTAAGGGGACAGGGAATCTGCTAAATTGCTCACTGTCACTTGAGAAATTATGAATTTGAGAAAAACTATTTCTAAATGTAATATATACTTTACTGATATTTCAGTTGACATTTCTAAGTAGACTGAGGTTCCAAGAACATTATAATTTACAAATAGATCTGCTTACTTTCAATCTATTTTATTTAAATATGCTAAGTTCTTATCAGTGGATGTGGTAAGTGAACGTTCCCAACCCCAAGAGATGTCTGGATCCTGACCCACTTGAACTTATGAATTTATACTTCATACGTAAAGGAGACATTAAAGACACTTGTAGATTTGGAAATAATTTCTTGAAAATATTTTATCTAGCAATTTAATATAATAAAAGGATTTCTTTTTAAAAAATTCTTACAAGGACTCTTATTTATGGAGCCAGAATGGTCAAAGTCACAGGAATGACAAGCAATCATCCTAAAGAAGTTGGGTGATACTGCTGCTAGATGCCAGAAGAGGCAAGAGATGAACTAAATCCTAGATCCTTCATAACAAACACATTTTGATAAGAGCTCCATAAATCTCTTTCAGGCATCTGATTTTTAGAAGGAAAAGAATAAATGTAGTATTTTAAGTTACTAAGACTTTATCCACTTGTTAAACAAGTAATGTGAAAACATTAAGGACCAGTCAGTAGGAAGCCATTTTTCAAATATAAACTCACCAGTTTTGTTCTTTTTTTTTTTTTTTTCGGAGCTGGGGACCGAACCCAGGGCCTTGCGCTTCCTAGGCAAGCGCTCTACCACTGAGCTAAATCCCCAACCCCAAAACTCACCAGTTTTAAAGATATGTGTAGACCTTGGTTTCATTTCCGCTCATGATGATAGCAAACTAAGGGATACCATTTTTTTCTGAAGAATAGTTTACAGATGCTGTCTCCTATGGGAGAACTCAAAGCTGCAAGAGCTCAAAGCAGCCGGTCATATCATATGTATAACCAGAAAACAGCAACGAATGCAGGTTGCTGTTCAGCCGCTTTCTGCATTTATGTATTCCAGGATCCAGCCAAGGAGTGGTGCCACCCACAATACACAGAGCTTCCTTTTTAAACATTTAACTAAGAAAGTCAGTTCCCCACAGTCCACCACAGAAGCTCATCTTCCAGGTGGTTCTGGAATCTATCAAGCTGACAAAGAACACGACAACAGTATTTGTATTTCACATTTTGAAAATTTACCTATGGCTTTCCCTCACTTTTATGCTAAAATTTGTGATTTAGTTATGGCAACAATATAGGAAGGAATGGGTATTCAACAAAAATTGATTCAAGGTCATATGAATCACAGGGAGTCTGTTTTGTTTGACTTTAATCAGACTGAGAGCCATTCAGAATTATATAAGAATTCTACCTACCTCTACCTCTGCCCCAATATTGTGAAGATTATATTACCAGGTGGGTGGTGAGTGGATACCTCGTGTAGTAGACCTTTTGGCCAGAAGCCATGCTTGCTAGCCGTCTTTGATGTCATCACAGCTTTTATATGACTAAGGTTCTAGTCACAAGGTGTTGGAAACTTCCAGAGATCTCAATTGAGAACTGCTCACATGAGCCCTTGCTGAATACCTTCTGCACTCACTCCTTAAGCATATTCACAGGCTATCAATTTCAATTCTTTAATTCACTGCTAAACATACAAAGATACCTGATAATATATTACATCTATGTCAGTAGTTACTAGCTCTCCATATTCCGTGTTTCAATTATGTTGGACTCCAATAGACACGATTAAAAACTGCTGTCATCCTATTGTATTCTAATCAAACTCTGTGCTTTACTTTAGCCTTAGAAAGTGCAAAATTAAATACATTAAATAAATAAATAATGGCATACAGTAAATAAATAAGTAAATATAATAAATAAAACACATTAAACAAAATAAAAACATTAAAAACTTTGCATTTCTATTTTATTTTGTTTCAGAAATTATAAACAATTTAATAACTGGTCAAAGTTCTAAGTATGGATTCTTGCTACAGAAACTCTTCTTCTAATAAATGTCATGAAGTCTTGCTATTCTGTATGTTAACTAGCCCACATTTGACTTTGTTTTTGTGAGCATTGTTCACATAGATTTCATTCCTGAACTTAGTTATACTAAGTTAGTATAACATTTCCTGTTATACTAACAAAATAACTTCCTGAGCAATGAACCTGGGCCCTGTGATCTCTCAGATGCTGGATCACCACCCAGGTAGCATATGCCAGCTGATATGAGGCACCCAACACATATACAGTAGAGGACTCTTAGGTCTGGGCTCATTCAGAGAAATAAATGCATCTAATCCTCAAGAGACTAGAGGTCCCAGGGAGTTTAGAGGTCTGCAGGGGTGGGTGAAGTGGGAATATCCTCGTGGAGATAGGGGGCAGGGAAATATGGTATGGAACAGTACGAGAGTGGTCCAGGAAGGGAATAAAGTCTTAAGTGTAAAAATAAAATAAGTAAATAAATAAAAAATCTTCCTTATAACATTGTCAGTATAATTAGCTTTCCAATTTATTAGCATGGCTTTTCCCTTGAATACCTTTAATGATTTTGGGATTCTGCTTTGACCTAATTTTACTATTGATTCAATATTCCAATATTCACAAGTCGTTAAACATCTGGCATCAGCTCTGTAGAATAGAGCACTTTCAGTTTAGCTATGTTGCAGTGTGTTATGATGCTTGAAGTGCTTATGGTCACTTGAGTTAGGAAATAGTGATAGTGATTGTCTGTGATAAGAAATCATTTAGGTAGTATACAAAGTTTGGAAGTACAATTATTCCAATTTGAAAGTTACTTCTTTGGATAGTTGGGTGGTATTTCTAAAACCTGACAAAAGGTAATTGTGGAACTCTTAGCCAGTATTTTTAACTTGAGAGTATAGCTTTTTGTCAAGGAGCAAGCATTCACAATTCTTATATGCAGAATCAGAAATATCCATCTAGGAAGATGTTGCCTGTAGGTTAAGCATTCCACAATCGAATGAAATCTGCTTATGTGATATATAGCTTGAGCAGCCTCTCGAGACAAATATAAGTTTTAGTTATAATGCTGCTAAAGCCTCATAGTCTAATTATATTTGTATGTAGTTTTTCTCAATATATACATAGGATCTGAAAAAGTTTCATCAATTAAATGTGTAGGAAGAAATGAGGTTCTCTGACAGACAGTCCTTCAAGATATATTTATTTCAATTAAAATTGCCTATGATCTTATATTATGGAAACTTATTTTGGAAGTCTATTTAAGACTTTTAGAATGAGAAATATTCCATGTTTAAAACAAAATATAGTTCCAGACCAGTAAGATGGCTCAGTAGCTAAAGGTGCTTGCCACTGTGACTGATGCCCTGTGTTCAATACCCATGTTAATCAAAAAGGAAAACAGAATCTGTCAGTTTTCCTCTCATTGAAAACAAGTGTGACCATGACAGTGAATAAATGAAAAGTAATAAGAAGTGTTTTAAACTGAACACCATCAGTTTCTGCTTTAGAAATGAAAATGTATGAATATGAAGAACCCAGATTTTTTTTTATAAACAAGACTTGGAAAGACAAATAAGAAAGCTGGCAACTTAGTAAGAGCACCAGTGGAAGGGAAAGCCCTAGGTCCTGCCAAGACTGTACCCCCAGTGAACGTGATTGTTGCGGGGAGGGCGGTAATGGGGGAAGGATGGGGAGGGGAACTCCCATATAGAAAGGGAGGAGGAGGGGTTAGGGGGATCTTGGTCAGGAAACCGGGAAAGGGAATAACAATTGAAATGTAAATAAGAAACACCCAAGTTAATAAAGATGAAAAAAGAAAGAAAGGAAGAAAGAAAGGAAGGAAGGAAGGAAGGAAGGAAGGAAGAAAGAAAGAAAGAAAGAAAGGAAGAAAGAAAGAAAGAAAGAGAGAGAGAGAGAAAGAAAGCAAGCTGGCAACTGACATAGAGGAAAACTAGTGGGCAGATTTTGTAATATAAGCCAAGGTAATGTTTCTCAGAGTGGTTCTCACCAACTAGTCCTTAAACAATTAATTTCTGTCTCAGAAATTGTTTTTAAAAGTCTATTTAGAGCCATTTTTTCAAATGTTTTTTCAAACATATTTTCCTGGCTTTCTTGCCAAATGTTTGTGACCCTACAAACTAAGCAGTTACTGGTAGGCATCTGAAATATTCAAAGGCTCAATAATAATAAATAACTTACTTTTCCAAGTTTGACTTACTCTTTACTAACTGCTTTGTCTTACTCCAATATGTCCATACTCCAGGAAGCTTAGCTTAAAGCCCAATATAAAAACAGTCACATCATATCCTTTCCAGAAAGCAAAGTATTTTTTATTGAATTAAATTAATAAACTTAGAAACAGTTTTTAATAATTTCTGTGTTATTACTGTTATGAAATACAATATGGCTGCAGCAAGTTAAGAGGGTAACTGGGGGGCCCATCTCAAGGTGTTCACCTGAGAAATCATGCCATGTGACAGATCTAATATAAGGGAAGTTTACCATGGGAGAAAAAGAGTGAGGACTCTCCTGGGTGGTTAAGGCTGAGAAGCGGGTGGAGGTAGACCAGAGAACGACAGAAAGAGAGAAAGAGATGCTAGCTGGGACCATATGGGACCCCATAGCTAGAAAATCATATCACATTGAAAATCATAAAGTGGGGGCAAAAAGTTGGAGATTTTGCAGCTTTGACAATGAATCCTAAAATTTGCCTTAGACAATAGGAGAATGGATCTTTAAAATACAAGTTGGGTCAGAGGGTACATTGCTTTATGAGATCGAAGCATAAACACTCTCAAACCTTGTGATGAACCAAGTAACCAATGGGCAGCTAACTTCCTAATATGATCCTAATAAGAGGAAAATAGAATGGGAAAAGAAATCGTCTAATCAAAATTTCAACCTATAGTCTTTGGTGTTCTGTGTCTTTTTTAATAATGTTAGAATGTCTCAGGTACCTGATGAAAGATTGACTTCAGAGATTTCCACCCTTGTAAGTTATAGCTTGTACCTTAACACTATGAAAACAGAAACTCAGTGTTTAAGAACCAATGGCATCTTGCTTCCATTAGAATCTATTCTTGGGTAAAGTTGAGGGAACAGAAAAGGATAATAGCATTAGGTTTTTGATGGCAGACTGGGTATTGGGAAGACCCTATGAAGTTTGATTGCTCTTTACTGGGGTAGTATATTAACTGAATTGATACGTTTTCTCTGTCATCTGCAAAAAGAAAAATGCTGAAAACTTTTCTACACATTCTTTCTGCCTTACCAGGGTCATTGTAAGTCTATTAATTTGCCCAAACCTATTTCCTCAGAAAGCCTAATATGCTTCCTAGTTTTGTAACTGAACCCTACCAATAAAATGCTCGCAGAGTAAACAGGACACTCTCTTAAAAAGTTTCCTATCAATAACTCTCTAATATTTTATATAAAAGTTAATTGAAATTAGAATACATGGTAAGAAATTTTCTGCTATGCTCTCTTGCCTTTGGCAGAAGGTCATTGATTGCGTGATAGTGGATACAGGTGCTTCTCATTCTGGTGCATAGAATATTTCAGTGACTTAGGCTATGCTCCAGGATAAACAGGTGTTCTTCCATTTAGACTGACACATTGGAAATGGAATGAACAATGGCATTCTTCCAAGTTCCCGGAGAAAACATAAAGACTTCTTAAAAATCTGTTGAAAATATCTTCACATAATTAATTGAATTTTGTTGTGTTCTGTTGAATGGTAACACCAGAATAAAAAAAAATACTATTAATATGAACAGTACACTTTCCGGAATTGTAATTATGCTAGGCTTTAGTTTTTGTCTGTGTTCTATGACATAAATAGACTTAAATGAGTGGGAAGAGTTTTAATTGTTTCTAGGTCATGGAAATTTGGAGCAACGAAAACCGGATATCATCTATCAAAAGAATAGAGCCTTACAAGTTGGTTAACCAACTTGGTGTATTGATATGCCTCCGTAGTGACAGCTTGCAGGAGGCAGAAGCAGAGCCATAATTTCCAAGTAAGCCTGGGCGACCTAGTTGGATTCTGTCTCAGAAAAATAAAAAAGGAAACAAAGGCTAAGCAAAGTATGGTTAATGATAGCCAAAGTGGTGCAGTCATACAATGAGACATTTTTATTAATAATAATGTTTATAAAATATCATATATTGTATTAAATCATTGATCAGAATGTTATAGTGAATTATATTTTGCTTTACTTAGATATTAGCACCACATTATCCTGCCTCAATTTAATGGAAGCTCATTAAAGACACATGTTTCCTGTATCAGAAATGAAGAGTAATATGTGTCTCAAAACAATAAAAGTGAACAAAAGATTTACATTTTCATAGTTAATGTATGCCTTATTTTCCTAATTATTAAACAAGATCAGATGTGTTAGAGTAAGGTCATTGTTAGGCTAATGTAACATGATAAGTATTGGAGAGCTTTCAGGGTTCCACTTACGGTTTAATAATAAAGACATGAAGACATCTTTAGACTGTTGGACTGTTTCCTGGAGCAGTTCCTCAGATAGCCCATTTAATTCAACCCAACTTCACTGCCTCCTTGCCTCTCCACTTGGCACTCTCTCTCCCCGTACTATCCTTTGCATTTCTCCAGTTATGCTTTAGGCCCATTCATTCTTCTCTCTCTCTCTCTCTCTCTCTCTCTCTCTCTCTCTCTCTCTCTCTCTCTCTCTCTCTCTTACCCTCTTTTTTTCTATCTCCCCATCTGCATGGTGACTTCTCTGATGCCGTCCTGTAAGATCAGCAACCCTGCTGCTTGAAAGCTGCCCCCAATAAAACTGCCTTTCTATACTTTTAAATTATTTTTATAATTTTATTTATTTTTATTATAGTATTTTGTTCATTAATGATTTGTAAAACAGAAATATGTATTGTCCTGCACTAATGTTATTTTTGTAAGTTTCTTAAAAGAGACTACGAATTTGAAGGAGAGTTATATGAAGTTTTGTGAGAGGAAAGAGAAGGGGTAAATGATGTAATTATATCATCTCAAAAAGTAAACAATTAAAATTTCACACACAAAGTCTCACCAACATGATGACCGAACTGTGAGTAGAACAAGGAGTTCACCAAGAGTCATGGCAAATCTTACAGAGAGCCCACAAGGTCTCAGCCCTACACAAAGAACTACATCTGTAAGAAGTAGCACGTCCCATAGAAGAGCACACCCATTGCCTGTCTACTGACAAACTGTCAGTTCTGAATACATACATACAAGAAACATTCTATGGACTCAAGAGATTATATTTAGGCATATATATGCATATACAATAAATACATGTATGCAATGAACATCAACGTAAAGGTAGAATCTCATGTTGTTTTGATTTGCATTTCCCTGAGGACTAAGGTGTTTAACATTATTTTAGGTGCCTATCAGCACTCAGTATTCCTCAGCTGAGAACTTTTTAACTCTATAGCCAATTTTTAAATAGGATTATTTGATTCTCTGGAGTCTAACTTCTTGAGTTCTTTGTATATATTAGATATTAGCCCTCTATCAGATGTGGGATTATTAAAGACTTTTTCCCAATCTACTGGTTGCCTTTCTGTCCTATTGACAGTGTCCTTTGCCTTACAGAAGCTTTGCAATTTTATGAGGTTCCATTTGTGATTTCTTGACCTTAGACCATAAGCTATTGGTGTTCTGTTCAGGAAATTTTCCCCAGTGCCCATGTGTTCAAGGCTCTTCCACACTCTCTTCTATTAGTTTCAGTGTATCTGGTTTTATGTAGAGGCCTTTGATCCACTTGGACTTGTGCTTTTACAAGGAGATTTGAATTTTTCTACATGCTCACCTCCAGTTGAACCAGCACCATTTGTTAAAATACTGTCTTTTTTCCATTGGATGGTTTTAACTCCATTGTCAAAGACCAAGTGAGCATAGGTGTGTGAGTTCCTTTCTGAATCTTCAATTCTATTCCTTTGATCTACCTGCCTGTCTCTGTACCAGTACCATGCAGTTTATGTCATGATTGGTCTGTAATACAGCTTGAGGTCAGGGGTGGTTATTCCCTGAGATCTCCTTTCATTAAGAATAGTTTTCGCTATCCTCGGATTTTTGGTTTTCTAAATGAATTTGCAAATTTCTCTTTCTAATTCTATGAATAATTGAGTAGGAATTTTGATGGAGATTGCATTCTCACACTAGTCAGAATGGCTAAGATCAAAAACTCAGGTGACAGTAAATGCTGGCAAGGATATAGAGAAATAAGAACACTCCACCATTGTTGCTGGGATTGAAAGCTGGTAAAACCACTCTGGAAATCAGCCTCGCAGTCCCTCAGAAAATTGGACATAGTACTACCTGAGGACCCAGCTATACAATTCCTGGGCATATACCCAAAAGTTGCTTCAACATATAAAAAGGACACATGCTCCAAAATGTTTATAGCAGTCCAGAAAACAACCCAGATATCCTTCAACAGAGGAATGGGTACAGAAAGTGTGGTACATTTACACAATGGAGTATTACTCAGTTATTAAAGACAATTACTACATGAAATTCTTAGGCAAATGAATGGAACTAGAAAATATTCTGAGGGAGTTAACCCAGTCACAAACAACACACATGGCATGCAGTCACTGGTAAGTGGATTTTATCCCAAAAGTTTCAAATACCTAAGAAAAAAATTCATCAATCATTTGAAGTCCAAAAAGAAGGAAGACCAAAATATGGATGCTTCATTCCTTTTTTAGAAGGGAGAACAAAATATTCATTGAAGGAAATATAAGAACAAAGAGTGGAGCAGGGACTGAAGAAAACATCATCCAGAGACTGCCCCACCTGAGGATCTATCCCAGGTGCAGCCACCAACCCTAGTCACTATCGCTGATGCCAAGAAGTGCTTGCTGACAGGAGTTAGATATGGGTGAATCCTGAGAGGCTCTACCAGAACCCTACTAATAAAGATGAGGACAGTTACAGCTAACAATTGGACTGAACAAAGAGACTGCAATGGGAGACTTATAGAAAAGACTGAAGGAGCTGAAAGGGTTTGCACCCCATAGAAAGAATATTATCAACCAACCGTACCCCACCAGAGCTCCCAGGGACTAAACCACCAACCAACAAGTACATGTGGAGGGATATAAGACTCCAGCCACATATGTAGCAAAGGATGGCATTGTCCAGCATCAATAGGAGGAAAAGTCCTTGATCCTGTGAAGGCTCATTTCCACAATGTACAGGAAAGCCAGTGTATTGAGGTAGGTTGCATGGCTGGGAGTGTGAGCATCGTCATAGAAGCAGGGGAGAGGAGGGTATTGGACGGGGTGGGGGAGGGGATATTTGAAATGTAAATGTATAAAAATATCCAAGAAAAAATAAAATTAAAAAAATAAATGAGCTTTAAATCTAAAAAATATCAATGTAAAAATAGGACTCTTCTGGTCCTGGGCTCTATTTGGTTGGGAGACGTTTAACAGATGCTTCTATTTCCTTAGAAGTTATGGGGAGGTTAGAGAGTTTCTTTCATTGACGAGCATGGGGTATTGAAATCTCCTACTATTGTTGTGTGAGGAGCAATGTCTGATTTGAGCTTCAGAAGGATATATATATATATATATATATATATATATATATATATATATATGTATATGTATATGTATACGTATACATATATGTAGGGGCTCTTGCATTTGGAGCATAGATATTTGGGATTGAGATAGTTTATCTTATCCTGATTTAACTTTGGTACCTGGCATCTGTCTAGAAAATTGTCCATTTCCTCCATATTTTCCAATTTTGTTGAATATAGGCTTTTGTAGTAGGATCTGATGATTTTTTGAATTTCCTCAGATTCTGTTGTTATGTCTCCCTTTTCACTTCTGATTTTGTTAATTTGGATACACTCCCTATGACACCTGGTTATTCTTGCTAAGAGTTTATCTATCTTGTTGATTTTCTAAAAGAACCAGCTTTTGGTTCTGTTGATTTTTTCTATGGTCTTTTTTTGTTTCTCCTTGGTTGATTTCAGCTCTGAGTTTGATTATTTTCTGCCTTCTAGTCCTCCTGGGTGTGTTTGCTTCTTTTTGTTCTAGAGCTTTTAGGTGTGCTGTCAAGCTGCTTATATATGCTCTCTCCTGTTTCTTTCTGCAGGCACTCAGAGCTATGAGTTTTCCCCTTAGCACAGCTTTCATTGTGTCCCATAAGTTTGGGTATGTTGTATCTTCATTTTCATTAAATTCTAAGAAGTCTTTAATTTCTTTCTTTATTTCTTCCTTGACCAAGTTGTAATTGAGTAGAATGTTTTTCAACTTCCATGTATATGTGGGCTTTCTGTTGCTATTGTTGTTATTGAAGACCAACCTTAGTCTGTGGTGATCTGATAGGATGCATGGAATTATTTCTATCTTCCTGAATCTATTGAGGCATGTTTTGTGACCATATATATGGTCAATTTTGGAGAAGGTACCCTGAGGTGCTGAGAAGAAGGTATATCCTTTTGTTTTAGGATGGGATATTCTTTAAATATCTGTTAAATCCATTTGACTAATAACTTCTGTTAGTTTCTCTATGCCTCTGTTTAATTTCTGTTTCCATGATCTGTCCATTGATGAGAATGAGGTGTTGAAATCTCCTACTATTATTGTGTGAGGTGCAATGTCTGATTTGAGCTTTAGTAAGGTTTTTTTTATAAATGTAGGTGCCCTTGCATTTGAAGCATACATATTTAGGATTGAGAGTCCATCTTTGTGGATTTTTTTTTGATGAATATGAAGTGTCGTTCTTTTTCTTTTTTGATGACTTTTGGTTGAAAGTCAATTTTATTTAGTATTAGAATGGCAACTCGAGCTTGTTTCTTCAGACAGTTTGCTTGGAAAGTTGTTTTTGAGCCTTCTACTCTGAGGTACTGTCTGTCTTTGTCTCTGAGGTATGTTTCCTGTAAGCAGCAAAATGCTGGGTCCTTTTTATGTACCCAGTCTCTTAGTTTATTGGTCAATTGAATCCGTTGATATTGAGAGTTTTTAAGGAATAGTGATTGTTGCTTTCTGTTATTTTCATTGTTACAGGTGGAATTATGTTTGTGTATCTCCCTTTTGGATTCATTGCAAGGAAATTATATTCTTGCTTTTTGTAGAGCATAGTTTCCTTCCTTGGGCTGGAATTTTCCATCTATTATTCTTTGTAGGGCTGGATTTGTAGAAAGATATTATGTAAGTTTGGTTTTGTCATGGAATATCTTGGTTTCTCCATCTATGTTAATTGAAAGTTTTGCCGGATACAGTAACTTGGGCTGGCATTTGTGTTCTCTTAGGGTCTATATGACATCTGTCCAGGATCTTCTGGCTTTCATAGTCTCTGGTGAGACGTCTGGTATAATTCTTATAGGTCTGCCTTTACATGTCACTTGACCTTTTTCCCTCATCACTTTTAATATTCTTTCTTTGTTTTGACTATTATGTGACAAGAGGAAATTGTCTTCTGGTCCAATCTATTTAGAGTTCTGTAGGCTCCTTGTATGTTTATGGACATCTCTATAGGTTAGGGAAGTTTTCTTCCATAATTTTGTTGAATGTATTTACTGGCCCTTTAAGTTGAGAGTCTTCACTCTCTTTTATACCTACTATCCTTAGGTTTGATCTTCTCGCTGTGTCCTCAATTTCTTGGATGTTTTGGGATAGGAGATTTTTGTGTTTTACAGTATCTTTGATGGTTGTGTCGATGTTTTTTATGGTATCATCTGCCCCTGAGATTCTCTCTTCTATCTCTTGTATTCTGTTCATGATGCTTGCATTTATGACTCCTGGTCTCTTTGTTAGTTTTCTTTCTGCAGGGTTATCTCCCTTTGTGCTTTCTTTATTGTTTCTATTTCCATTTTTATATCCTGAATGATTTTGATCAATTCCTTCACCTGTTTGGCTGCTTTTTCCTGTAAATCTTTCATGGATTTTTGTGTTTCCTCTTTAATGGCTTATACGTGTTTACTTGTGTTGTCCTGCATTTCTTTAAGGGAGTTATTTATGTCCTTCTCAAAGTTCTCCATCATTATCATGAACTGTGATTTTCAATCTAAATCTTGTTTTTTTTTTGGTGTGTTTGGATATCCAGTATTTTCTTTGGTGGGAGAACTGGGCTCTGATGATGTCAAGTAGTCTTGGTTTTTGTTGCTTAGGTTCCTGTGCTTACCTCTCACCATCAGGTTGTCTCTGGTGTTATCTTGCCATTTCTGACAGTGGCTTGACACTCCTGTAGGCCTGTGTCAGCAGTCCTGTAGAACCATTTTCCTCTTTTTTTTCAGCAGTTTCTGGGAACAGGTGCTCTGCTCTCAAGTGTATAGGTGTTCCTGGTGATTGCCTTTCAGCTCATGGCACAGGTAGGAATCAAATGGGTCTTGTCCCTTACTGCTCTTTGGTCCTTGTACCCCCGGTGACACAGCTGGCAATTCCCTCTTGAGTGGGGAATGTGGGCAGAGGGTAGTCTCCTCTCTTTTTTCAGGAGTGTTTGCAATTCTGAGGGTTCAGCTCTCTCCCCCATGGGATTTGGGTGCAGGGAGTTCTTTGACCAGTTCAGTTCAGTTCTGTCCACAGATCAGAACCTCAGGTACTGGTAGCTGACTGTTCCTCTATTCCTGTGTCCAGAGGCACTATGCAGTTTCCTCTTGGACTAGGGATGTGGGTAGAGGTGGGCAGAAGTGGCAGTCTGTCCTGTGGTCGCAGGTTGGTCTGCACTTCTGGGTGTTTAGCTCTCTTCCCCACAGGATTTGGATTTACATTTTTAAAGTAAGATTGGCACAAATGTCTCCATTTTGATTCCAACAACTTTCACACTTCTTTCATATTTATAGTTCATAACGGGATGTTTTGATTCATTTGTACATTGTGCAATGATCAAATCAAGTCAGTTAGCATATCCCTCACTATAAACATTTATATTTCCCTCAGGGATGTTGACAGCAAGAATTACATGTGTGTTCAACCTTCCATCCGAACATGAGAAACAAATTACTTATTTCTAGTTTCCCAGATCTAAGGGTAAAAAACTGTATTCTGGGAGCTATGTAGTTGGATCTACATCTTGAGAGGCTCATTTACACTGGTCCCTAATTTTAGATTATAGGGAATCTATGCTTTTTAACTAATGCTGCAATTAAAATGGTATTTTTATACTTCAAATGTGAAACTCTACTTGTAGGTTTGAATACTTGGTTTCTAACTAATGACACTATTTTGGGAAAGATGACAGGCCTTCAGGAGGAAGAGGCTTTGTCTTGGTGACGTCATTGGTGGTATTTAGGTTTATGTCCAGTCCCACTATCTGTTTAGTGTCCAGACCACATTCTGTGGCCTGCTATTGTCACATCTTCCCAGGCATGATGACTGACAGACTATCAAGTAATAAGGGGGAATAAAAACTTCCACCCTGTGTTGTTTTTTGCATGGTATTTATCAGATCAACAGAATCAGGCAAATGTCAAAAGATTTGATGGAAACAGTTCAGTACCTTGAAAACATGTATTTTTTTCCCATCCTGATGTCCGTGTTGCCATCAGAAGCCATTTGATGTGCATAGTCTGTGTAGCCACCAGAAATCATGTGAAAATCCATGTTCCGTGCTATATTTGTTTGTTTGTTTTGCCTGAAAGTGGTATCAATGGATGCAGACTCATAACTGAGAAGACAGGCACTGAAGGCTTCTGTGACAACCTCCCCAGACCCACACCAAAAGAAACAGTCCAGCAAGAGACCTACGAAAGAGAGTCCTTGAAGTTTATTCTGTTTCAATATAGAAAGTTGTAATCTAATCAGTTAAATTGTATGTGACAATGTATGGTTTCATACAGTTACTGACTTATACTTTAAATATGAATGATTTGTCAGAGACCCAAGCCATCTAATTCACTGTTAGGTCTTAAACAAATACTCCCTGTCTTAAAATAAAAACTGTGACAAATATGCTAAAATGTAGGTCTTCACAGTTGATATTTTCTGACAATGGGTGGGGAAGTATTCAGTCTTCTTTAAGGGGCTGGTTACTGGAAGGTTGACCATGCTCCAATGAGTATATGAGCGACATGAATTGGACTCGGTGTATTTTTCTTTTTTATGGGGGAGGTGATGGTGTAAGGGTGGGAAGGAGGACCTGGAAGAAATGGGACCCTAAGTGATGAGGGTGCATTGAATGGAATTCCCAAAAGATTCATAAAATATTATGTTAGAAAAAATGTGTTTCTCAGTTGAGTTTTCAGACTTTGTTCCCCATTGCATTAATCTTTTTAAAACTGTTCTGGTATACATATAAAATATGCCATAGATGTGCGTGGGTTTGTCTGTATCTCGAAAGAACTAGAGCTTCATTTCTTCAACTGATTCCTTTTCATTATGCAAGATTTTTCAAAAGCCATCTACTTCTAAGGACAGATGTTTACTTCTTTTGTGCTCTCTCTCTTTCTCTTTCTCTCTCTTCCTTTTTCCTTCATTCTTTCTTTCCTTCCTCCATTTCTTCCTTGCTTTCTTATAACCAAGGCATACTTTATTTATTGTGCAGTCTTCCAACCTCAGTCTTCCTAGTATGATAAGAACTATACCCATCTTCTTTATTTGGTCTAACATAACATTTTTCATAGATCTTAGCTCATGAATATTTGTGAAGAATTTTTTTCTCTTGCCCTCTTTAAACAATTTTATAAAATTATACATCTTAGAAGGAAGGAATGAAAATATATTAGTCATGAGTCTTTCCTTGTGTCTAAGCTTATAAGCAACAAAAAATCACAACCTGTATAACTGACTCTGTTCACATTGGTGCATGGTGGTGATGATCTCTTTGTTATTTAACTGTATATTTCATTTTTCTTTTATCTACTTATCATGAAAATATATTGGTCAAAATGAGTGACTATGAAGTTAGAAATAAAATATAAATATTTCGTTTGTTCAGTAGAATGCTAAATAGAATTCTGGAGACACTGTTCTAAGAACTCCCCAGTTCTTAGGGATTCACACTTCTTTTTCTCATCATTTCTTGAAGAATTCAACTATGACAATCTGACTTTGATGAAACTTTGGTAATTTTCAAACAATTCAGCTTAATGAAGTCCACTGCTTCATGGGAGGTCCTTTTCAATATTACTGAATCAAAATTTCATTGATTGAATCTTGTAATTTTCTGAGTTCTTCATAATTGATACCTAGGCCATATATGAAATAGATGTCATTAAAGACAGAGTAATGAACAAAAGATACACAAGGGTAAAGTTTATTTCTTACCTATTATGCTTCAAACAAAAGAAAAGACTATGAAACAAAAGGATTAAATTGTTGCAATGAAGTTTATATTTGAACATCAAAATGTAAAAAATTTTAGGTAGAACAAACACACCTATAAGAACACACAAAAGCACATGCATATATGAAGGAATGTAATGGTCACTTTTCAGTTAATTTTATTTTTTCTATGCATATGAGCATACTTTCTGTGTGGTGATATCTTTTTATGTGATAATGACACATAATTTTATTTTAATGTTCATTAGACTTTTAAACAAAGTTATTCATCCTTGGTTAAGAGAATTTGTTTATAATAAGACAGGAATTTGTTATATCTAGCTACTAACTAAATACAGTGTTTACAGTTTATAATCTTTGTACTATTTTATATAACATTAATGTAGTCTCTGTACCTCTTTCTTTTCAATCTAACATGTACAATGTCCTGTAATTTTTGAGAGTGTACCTGCCATGTGTATTTATAATTGTCTTAGAGAAAACATCATTGAATTAAGATTACAGCTTTCCAAAATGTTGTCAAATAAGCCCCAGGAAATGTGGGAACAACTGGAACATGGACAAAAACTATATCAAGGAGCTCTTTTCTTTCATGTTTTGATGCCTATTAGCTTTATTTTCTTGCTGAGACCAAACAGTGCATTTAAAAAAATCTGAAAACATGTGGCCACCAATATGTCCAAGATTTCATAAAGTATAACTGCAGTTTCCAAGTGAAATTAAACAACTCTCTTAGGTGCTTTTTATGAAACAGACTAAGAGATGCACTATATTTATTAATGCATAATGTCTGCATATATATTTGTCCAGAATATACTTCTGACAAATAGGAGGGTCAGGCTGTAAGAATAAAGATGCCCCTAGTAATCACATTTCTTGAAAAAACACTTGACTGCCTATTTTGCCTTTTTCATGTCACCCATCCCTTTCCTTTTCTTTCTGTTTGGTCTCTTATCTATTGCTCTGTGTCTCTCTGTCTCTGTCTCTGCCTCTGTCTCTCTCTCTCTCTCTCTCTCTCTCTC
The DNA here is from genome assembly GCF_021556685.1 of Rattus norvegicus. NCBI lineage: Eukaryota > Metazoa > Chordata > Mammalia > Rodentia > Muridae > Rattus > Rattus norvegicus. Next base: position 33,060,969 of record NC_141549.1, read on the forward strand.
TCTCTCTCTCTCTCTCTCAACCTCAGACTTACTCTGTCTCTCTGATTTTAAAATTCTACAAGCAGGAGCTGCCTGGTGGACTCAGGACACACAGAGGCAAAATTCCTCTGGGACTGGACACTTCCGGTATTTAGCTGGAGCTTGAACCTCGCTGATCCCAGCACACAGCTCCCTGCTGCCAAACCCCATGGGAGAGAGAGGTCACCGCCTGGACAGGTGGGCACTCCTGAGACTGCAGAGCAGGAGAGACCACCAATACTGCCCATCCCTGCCCAGATGCCTGGCCCAAGAGGAAACTGTATAGGGCCTCTGGGAACAGGAAGATAGGGGCACTCAAGCAGCAGGTCGCCTACTGTCCAGACACCGCCCAGATCTTAAGGGACCCGGTCAACATTTCCCTGCACACAAATCCCATGGGAGGGAGAACTAAATCTTCAGAGGGGCAGACACACCTGGGAAGTCAGAAAAGACTGCACTCTGCCCAAATTTCTGACTGCAGAGGAAAACACCTAACACCATCTGGGACCCTGGTGCACAGGGGCCATGGGAAAAGGCGGCGCAGACCCTCCTGGTTGCTGCCCTCACAGAGAGCTAAAACACCAACTCCCCCAGGAGCAACTTCAGGCCCGGGACCACAGGTAAGACCAACTTTTCTGCTCCAAGTGACCTGCCTGGTGGACTAAGGACACAGGCCCACAGGAACAGCTGAAGACCAGTAGACAGGAAAGACTACACGTCTGAAAACAGAACACTCTGTTCCCATAACTGGCTGAAAGAAAACAGGAAAACAGGTCTACAGCACTCCTGACACACAGGCCTATAGGACTGTATAGCCACTGTCAGAAATAGCAGAGCAAGGTAACACCAGACTAAATGGCATCATTGGAGCCCATTCTCCCACCAAAGAAAACACTGAATTTCCAAACACACCAGAAAAGCAAGATCTAGATTTTAAATCACATTTGCTTATGATGATGGAGGACTTCAAGAAAGACATAAAGAACTCCCTTAGAAAAATGGAGGAGAACAAAAATAAACAAGTAGAAGCCTTTAGAGAGGAATCACAAAAATCCCTGAAAGAATTCCAGGAAAACAATCAAACAGGTGAAGGAATTAAAAATGGAAATAGAAGCAATAAAGAAAGCACAAATGGAGACAACCCAGGATATAGAAAACCAAAGGAAGAGACAAGGAGACGTAGACACAAGCATTACCAACAAAACACAAGAGATAGAAGAGAAAATCTAAGGAACAGAAGATTCCATAGAAATCACAAGTGTCAAAGATCATGGAAAAAGCTACTGGTCCAAAACATACAGGAAATCCAGGACTCAATGAGAAGATCAAACCTAAGGATAATAGGTATAGAAGAGAGTGAAGACTCCCAGCTCAAAGGACCAGTAAATATCTTCAACAAAATCATAGAAGAAAACTTCCCTAACCTAAAGAAAGAGATGCCCATAAACATACAAGAAGCCTACAGAACTCCAAATAGATGGGTACAGAAAAGAAACTCCTCCCGTCACATAATAGTCAAAACACCAAATGCACAAAACAAAGAAAGAATATTAAAAGCAGTAAGGGAAAAAAGGTCAAGTAACATATAAAGGCAGACCTATCATAATCACACCAAAAGGAGGTCAAAAGGATACAAATTGGAAAAGAAGAAGTCAAAATATCAGTATTTGCAGATGATATGATAGTATATTTATGTAATCCCAAAAGTTCTACCAGAGAACTACTAAGCCTGATAAACACCTTCAGCAAAGGGGCTGGGTATAAAATTAACTCAAATAAATTGGTAGCCTTCCTCTACACAAAAGAGAAACAAGCCGAAAAAGAAATTAGGGAAACAAAACCCTTCATAATAGTCCCAAACAATATAAAATACCTCGGTGTGACTTTAACCAAGCAAGTAAAAGATCTGTATGATAAGAACTACAAGCCTCTGAAGAAAGAAATTGAAGAAGGCCTCAGAAGATGGAAAGATTTCCCATGCTCATGGATTGGCAGGATTAACATAGTAAAAATGGCCATTTTACCAAAAGAGATTTTCAGATTTAATGCAATCCTCATCAAAATACCAATCCAATTCTTCAGAGAGTTAGAGGAACTACCTGAGGACCCAGCTATACCTCTTTTGGACATATACCCAAAAGATGGCCCAACACATAACAAAGACACTTGCTCCACTATGTTCATAGCAGCCTTATTTATAATAGCCAGAGACTGGAAAGAACCCAGATGCCCTTCAACAGAGGAATGGATACAGAAAATGTTGAACATCTACACAATGGAATATTACTCAGCTATCAAAAACAATGACTTTATGAAATTCATAAGCAAATGGATGGAACTGGAAAATATCATCCTGAGTGAGGTAAACCAATCACAGAAAAACACACATGGTATGCACTCATTGATAAGTGGCTATTAGCCCAAATGCTTGAATTACCCTAGATGCACAGAACACATGAAACTCAAGAAGGATGACCAAAAAGCTAATGCTTCACTCTTCTTTAAAAGGGAACAAGAATACCCTTGGGAGGGAGTAGGGAGGCAACGTTTAGAACAGAGGCTGAAGGAACGCCCATTCAGAGCCTGCCCCACATTTTGCCCATACATATACAGCCACCAAACTAGATAAGATGGGTGAAGCAAAGAAGTTCAGGCCAAGAGGGAATGGATGTAGATCTCTTCTGAGAGACACCATCAGAATACAGCAAATACACAGGCGAATGCCATTATTAAACCACTAAACTGAGAACGGGACCCCCGTTGAAGGAATCAGAGAAAGGCCTGAAAGAGCTTGAAGGGGTTTGAGACACTATATGAAGCACAATGCCAACCAACCAGAGCTTCCAGGGACTAAGCCACTACCCAAAGATTATACATGGACTGACCCTGGGCTCCAACCTAATAGGTAGCAATGAATAGCCTAGTAAGAGCACCAGTGGAAGGGGAAGCCCTTGGTCCTGCCAAACCTGAACCCAGTAAATGTGATTGTTGGGGGAAGGAGGGTAATGAGGGGAGGATGGAGAGGGGAACACGGATAGAGAAGGGGAGCGGGAGGGGTTAGGGGGATGTTGGCCTGGAAACCGGGAAAGGGAATATCAATTGAAATGTAAATAAGAAATACTCAAGTTAATAAAGAAAAAAAAAGAAAAAAGAAATCGCTCTCTAAAATCTTCTCAACCTTCATTTGACATTCACCCATGTGTTTCCCAGAATTGTCGAAAGGGAAGGGTTTCAAAAGACAGCTGCAGTGAGCCAAGAGCAGACCTGAAAGTCACAAATTTTGGTAAAATGGACTGCATTTAGGAATAAAAGTTGTTCAACGTTCTGAAAAATACAAGGAGATATCAAGAATAAAGTTTGAAGAGCTGGGAATGTCGGAAATAACTAAAGAGCTACAGTGAAGAGTCAATCTGGAGAAACAGAGAATGGAATGAAGACATGAGAAGCACATGTCGTCTAGGGAAAATTAATCCATTCATTACTTCATTCATCCATTCAAAATTACTTCACTCATTCATGCTTTCATTCGTTTACCTCTGTGTGTCTGTGTGTGTCAGACACACACACGCATGACTGAAAAAGAGAGAGGGCGACAGGGAAAGAGAGAGGGAAAGAAAGAGAGAGGGAGCTAGATTGACAGAGGGAGGAGGGTCTTCCATATGCAGTTTATTGCACAGGTGTGACAATCAGAGGACAAACTTAGGTGTGCAGAATCCGTTGTAAGTTCTTGCCCACTACCTTGTTTGAAACAGGGCTTCTTGTTTCTCTACTGAGTACCCAGTTCAACTGACCTCCTGTCTTTTCATGATTCACATGACTCTGCATTCCATCTCCCAGGAGAGCTTTGCTGAGTCGACTGATACCTGTGCTACCATGTCTGGTTTTTCGCTTTGGTTTGGAGATCTGAACTCCAGTCTTCATACTGGCATGGCAAGCACTCTACCCACCAAAGCGTCTCTACAGCCCATTCTTTTATGAATAATGTACAGGACCATGCAGTTCTGCAAGTGTGCTTATTTTAATAAGCAAGTAAAGATGAAAATTAATGTTACAAAAATTACAAAAGACTCAAAGCAATGTATCAAAGTGGAAGAAGTCAGAGCTTGAGAGCTTTGGTTAATACTGGAATATAAGTTTTTTCTTTCAAACAGAAGATAATAAGATTAAGAAAGAATATAGTATATGTAAATCAAAACAAACAGGTGAGGAGATAAACAGTTAGGAAGTCATAATATTTCCTTTCAGTTTGCTTTAAGTGTTTCAGTCATCACTCAACTACCCAAGGATCATGGAAGACTACTGTGGGTTTAAAACAGTTACATGGTAGAATGAGAGATTGAGTGGAAAGGAATCCATGAAACTTCTTACGTTTTCTTATACACTTGCTCAGGAAAGAGCAGTGTTTATAGTGACTGACTGGTGGATAGATAGTGCACAACATTGAGGATAAATGTATAAACAAAAAGAAAATGACATTAGAGTGTAGAATACATGAACATTAATAACTCCCAAACAACTTTTAATTGCATTCAATACAGCAGACTTAGTTTATTTGGGACTTATACATTATAGATATACTAGGAATTAATTTCTTATCCTGCTGCCTAATAAGAAGTGAGACTGATATGAAAGCAGATTGAGATTTTAGAAAGTAAAGTTTATTTGTGTAGCACCAATGCTTCCCATGTAATATAAACTATATCTATAACTACAGCCTTTGAGAAGTTACTGCTTTTCCCAGTGAGAGCCCTTTGCCCAGGAAATAAACTCTGCAGTTTGGCTCAAACACAGAAGCACTGGCCATCCTACCTTGGAGGTCGGTTAATTGCAACCATTAGGCATCTGAAGGAGTCAGAGGTTAAAGGTAAAGGGTATATTCTCGAAGAAAGTCACTAGCTAATGTTATACACTAACCATTATCCACCTTTTCAACTATAGGGTCTGTTACAGAAGATATTATCTGACCTTACTGAAAGGACAAAACTATAGTTGGTAGTTTGTCATCAAATTAAAATGGAAAAATTATGAATAGCTACCAAACTTTATACTCTAGGCCGAAAGACAGACATTGTAGCAAAATAGCCCTAAAAGAAAAACAAGATAAATCAGTGAGACACAGGCAAGCAAAACTCATAGACAATCTATGCTGATGTTTGATTCTTCACAAACTAATACATTTAAGAAATGACATTTTAGATGATGATATATTAGGAGTACCCTCTTACTAAACATGATATTCACAAATGGACTCAGGTCAGCAAAGGAATCAGAAACCTTCATAGTTATTAATATTGTAACTGAGCTATGGTTCCCTGTCTCTCTGGTCTCAACTTGACATAGCAAACAAGATTTACATCTGCTTTCTCCCCCTTTCTATTACCAATATGCAATAATGATTAAACAAAGAAAGATAAGTGGTCTTACCCAGCAGAGAACACAATAAACTATAATACCTTCCTCCTGGACAAGATGAATTCCCTCTTACAAAAGTGTTGTGACTGCCCAGGACAAACAAGTACTCTAGATTTGACTTTTTGTCATACTCCACAAAAAAGAATCCATGCGTGCTTCAGTAAACAAGTTAAAAATCCCACCTCTACAGCTCAGGGATCTGTGTGCTTGATACTTCCAGATATGTGTGAGAAAAGAGGACACAGAGGAAATCATCACCCCAAACTGGAATTAGCATTAGGATATAAATACTTGATCTGCTCTATGGAAACTGCTACGGACTCAGTATAGACAAGTCTGAGAATGGCAAACTCGAGGAGAATCAGTTTATAGAGGGATTTCCTTTTTTTTTTTTACATTTAACTTAATATGATCTGTCTAATTTCATAGTGAACACTGAAAAACACAGAAACAATCAGGCAAACAAACCAACTCCTCCACACCTACTTCTGGAGCTTACTGTCTTTTGAGGATTTTGAATGGCAGCATGCAGACTGTCTGCATTGACTGGCTGTAAAATCTGGGCCCCACAATCCTGGCATCCTGGACAAAGCACCAGACAGTCCTCATGCCATCACTTCTGTGATTTGCCATTGACAACACTCTGAGTTTTAACTTTCAAGGACCAATGAGACTGAAGGCATGACACCTTCCCCTAGGAGACCTAATCCACCCACAGTCACTCCAGGAGAAAAAAAAACAATTGAGATATACCAGAGAATTTGGTTATTCATTTTTAACAAAACTTGAACTCAACAGCAGCTATTTTGACAGGTGGTTCAGACCATAGTCCAGCCCAGTAAAGGACAGTTCCCAACTCAAGCTTAGATGAAGCCATCATGCCCAAGTGCAGTCTAAGTGGCTGAACTTGTGCTATGCACAACTCAGGATTTCACGTTTACAACATGGCTGAAACTTCTGTCATCTCATGGTTTTCACAGCTTCTCTTCGTGTTTTGTCTGCCAAAGTTTATTTACAGTAGCTCATTTTCAACACTATTTCATTTTTAGTTGTCTAGGAAAAATTGGAAGGCCAATTAAAATGTTAATTACATAATCATCATCACCATCATTATCATGCTGGAGAGACTGGGAGAGTTTAAGAGCCAGAACAGAGAGTTTGCTGTAATATTGTGTCTACTAGATATGCTAAAAGCTATGCTGATGAAACCTTGCTAATATGGCTGCCTCAAAAAGACGTGAACAAAATCAAACTAATAGTCATGCTAGTGTGATTGGGGATGAGCTCTTAAGGCTTCCAAAGGAACTATCAACTAAGGAATGTTGAGAGTGTCGGGGAGGAGGAAGGGCTTCTACAGAGAAGGGGATACCAATTGAATAATCTATATCACATCAAATGGAAACATATATACAGGTATCAATATAGAGACTATTTTGTAGTTATGCAATTAGGAATACACACACACATGTACACACACACAGACACACACACACAGACACACACACACACACACACACACACAGTAGCAAATTAACAAGAGGGGAGAAAGGGTAACATAAACCTCATTTGTCCCCATTTAAAGAGCTGGCCTAATTTCAAAAAGAAGTCCATAAGGCACCAGATCCAGGAACAGACTGTAAAATCCAGAAACAAGTTCATAAAGCCCCCTCCCAAAGAACAGCCTGGGAATAACCACAAGAATTTGAAATTATCTAAAATATCTCAAGATGGGCCATCTGTGTTAGCAGCCCTATGTCATCCTGTAATTAAAGGTTCATGACATAGGAATGCTGACCTCTGACTAGCTGGCACAAGACAATCAGAAGCTGATATGCCTATGACCTCCCTAGCACCCACCAATGACATTGTAGATTACCTAACCACTCTCAAAATATAGAGAACTAACATAAATATAGAAGAACTAACATAGCAGCCAATCAAAATTATACTAATGACACTGCTTTGCCCCCTATCAATCACAGTAGAGGTCACCTAATCCTTCTAACTGTTTACCTGGTTCCCTATAATAAAGCCTTTGTCTTTGTCTGGCCAATTTCCAGAATGGGTGGCACCCCAACCACCGCAAGCTAGTTGTTTCTGCAGAATAAAACGCTCTTTGCCTTTGCATGATATTCCTTCAGCAATTTTAAGATTCTTATAGGGACAGAGGCAAGTCGTGTCGGAACTTGAGGGAGGAGAGGGGAGAATGATGCATTGAGATTATGTTATAATCTCAAAAAAGCAAAACAAAGTATTTTGAAACAATGACTGTTGTTGTTTAGCTAAACTGACAGAATGCCAAGCTGTATTTTCAAGATAGTTAACACTGGTAGTCAAATATTCTTCTCAAAATTCTTTTTAAAGAAAAATGGTGAACACAGAGACAAATATCTTCTCAAGGTACTGAGAATAAGTGATAGCTATGTGCTTACCATTAAGCAGAACACTGATCTTCTGAGACTCTGAGACCAAAGAGGTGGAGGCAGCAGAAAGGACGCAGAGCTGGAAGATAGGGGGTAGCTGTGGAAAGCTATTCGGTAGAGATTGCAAAATTTATGCAGTCATGATTTTCTGGCAGTGTGGTTTCTAGAATGGGTCTGCTAAAAACTGGGTCTCTCAAGAGTCAGTCAATGGCCACAAAGAGGCTCTTGTTGTCCTGTCCCTTCATGGTAGGCTATGAATTAGTGATAGACTCAGAAGGAGGGGCAGACATTGTCTTTAGCCATGTACCTACCAATAAATAGCAAATACAGAGGAACATGAACAGCCTTAGCTAAACTCAGTGGGTAACAAATTAAAATGAAAAGATATGAATGTCTGCAAACGACTTGTAGAGAAAAGGGGTCATTGGGTGGAAAATAAAGGAATGTGTGTGTAACAGTGATCAAAATACAGTGTGTGTGTATGTGTATGTGTGTTTGTGTGTGTGCATTTGTGTGTGTGTGTTTAAAAAACATAAATAAAATAAAAAAAGAATGGTTACTTGAGAAGATTACTTGAGAAGTTTGAGAACCTATGCAACATTTATTTTGAACATTTGTACCTTTATATTTTTGTATGTGTTATTCAAGACACTATACATGTTAAGGAAAAGTACTAAAAATATATCCATAGTTGGTGTTTGGAATTTGACACCTTAAATATCTGTGAAGGCAAATATACTTTCCCTGGAGGTAGATATAAACAAATGTTCTTTATCAACTCACTGAAAACATAATGGAAAAATTTATCAACATAAAGTAAAGGCTTGTTAGTTTTTATTATTATTTTACATAATTCTGCTTTCAGCTAAATTGGTCCCTAGATTTGCACTAAGTTTTCGTTCCAATCACAAACACGAGCAGACTTGTTTTGTTGCCTAGGGCTCAGCTGGCTGCTGATGTACGAGTGTCATGCTATTGACCTGCAAGTATTATGCATCATGGATTTGGAATGTCCTGTGCCTATGAATCATTTTGATTGATAGTCTTTCACTCTGAGAGAACTTAGGAAGCTGACATATGTAAATAAATGGAAAAACAAGCATGGAAGTCAACAGCTCTAGGTTTTCTTCTACCTTAGTTTATTACCTTCTCAACGCTCTGATCTTATTCTATATTGCAGGTCAGATGGAAATCACTAAAATTCACAGAGCAAATGACCCTAACCTAGGCCATTGCTAACTGGAGCACTATCTCCAATGTTTTGATGGTGATGTTTGCTCTTTTGATGGACTGTAGCAAGTTACCATGTTCTTAAATGTGACATGCTTGGGATTATATTTATGTTACTGTTCCGTAAACTCAAAGCTTCCGATTCTATTGGAAATGACTCATAACCTGTTTTAGTTTTATTTTTTAACAGTGAAGGCACAGAGTCAATATCTGTTGAGGTTATCAAGATTCAACATAAACATTAATTTGTAGATGTGATTTTCCTTAATAGTAATATATGTTTCAATTTAAATGGGTTAAAACCTCAATTCATATCACATACTATATGTTTAATCCTCAGTGTCAATTAACTAAATATTGAGTATATTTGACAACTTTGTTCATCTCACACAAGCATATTGTAAGCTGTCATACAACTGCTAATTCAAATAACACAGATATAGGTATATTGATAAACAAATACAAGTATGTGTGTATATGCATGTTCATGTGTGTATGTTTCTCTCTCTTTCTCTCTCTCTCTCTCCCTCTCTCTCTCTCTCTCTCTCTCTCTCTCTCTCTCTGTGTGTGTGTGTGTGTGTGTGTGTGTGTGTGTGTGTGTGTGCATATAAGATTCAAATATTGGCACTATGTGTAGTTTGAACTTTTGGAATGTTAGCAAAAGTACTTTGGGTTAATTTCCACATGGTAAAGTATTATCTCCTGTAACTAAGCACAAAGCAAGCATACCTTACATTATTTGTGTAGTTGATTGGCAGGCTGGGCAGTGATTGATGTTACTGCCAAATTCTCCTTGCACCTTCAGGAAGTGGATTCTTTAAAATGTGCTGAAACCTAATTAATCCTGCATGAGACGGAAACATTTTCTCCTTAACTTGCTAGCGGTCTGGAACAGCTGGAAACCCACAATTTTCAGGAGATGGGAGCTCGTGCATAAAGGATGTGTATAAAAATATTCAAACAACAATAAAATTACCTTTTCTCAACAATAAAAGAGGATGGAAATCATACCCTGCCATTCTCTGAGGTATTTCCAAAGTACTACATGACAGGCTTTGTAAGTGTAGCACTTGATCATAAAAATCACAGAGCGGGTTAAGAAGCATTGTATGTGTTTGTCTTTTTAAGTTGTTTCCTTTATCAACTTGATGTATAAAGCCCATGGTGCTTAAATTGATGTTTACTCGAACTGCTGCAGAGCAATCCTTCTCTCACCCTCTATGGAGTCAGCACCATCTTTCAAAGTCTCTTGAGATGCTAACACCTTCTTCAGTGTAAATCAACCCTTGCCTTTAGTCATGCGATCACTATGGAGCACTTAAAAAAATTATAAAACCAGAATGGACATGATAACCCCAAAGAAATACACTTTAAAGATTTTATTTAACTCATCAATTACTGAGACGAGAATAAAATCTATGAAACCTTGCATATATTAGGTGTTAGCAATTGCTGACCTAAATTTACACATACAAAATTCATCAGTAACCACTGTGAGTAATGAATTACTTACACTAGACAAGAGGATCATGTGTATATTCACGGTCAAAACCATTTATGATGTTTTTCATATGATTGTTTTGAAGATTTGTATAATACATCAGTGAAAATAATGGGTGTGTACCATTAGAAGATAGCTGTCTCATCACAGTTTCGCTCGAGTCAAAAGAGGTGCAGAATGTTCCTTGGTGATAGGAAATATGGAGAAATGTGAAAAACCTGTGATGCCAGGTGTAACATAGATAATGATTTGGTGGAACACACATTTGTAAGTCAAAGCCTCTAAATTGTGTGTGTGTGTGTGTGTGTCTGTCTGTCTGTCTGTGTGTTCATGTGCATGCATTTGCATGTGAGTGTGTGTATACAAGTAGAAAAAAATTATGGACTCATTCTATAGAGGGCTGAGGTTAATGTACTTTGTATTTGCTTCAGTTTACATATACAATACTGGATGGAAATTATTCTATAACATGTAGTAGCTCCCTTATTAAAATTTGGTCATTGATTCTATTGAAATTTCCTCCATTGAATAATTGGCAGAAAAATTTTGAGAATGATATAGTTTATGTGTTGATATTTTTGTTATTTACTATAAGAATACTATAAATAATAGCCAAATCATATTAAGAGGTTGAACACTTGTAGAAGAATGATGTTTTATGTTTCTATTCAGATCTGCTTGTTTGTGCATATATAGGTATATGTGTAGATTTTATGACAAATTAAGTCATTGATACATCTTTTACACACACACACACACACACACACACACAAACACACACACACCCTCTGCTCGGATGAATAAGGGACATTAACTAGTCTTTTAAAATAGATGGCTGGAGATGGTGGTCCCACTCATTGAAAACAGGCATCTTCTAGTCACATTCTCAGGTTTCTTCTCTTTGATCCACTTTCTATACTTCTTAACTCTGCCCTCTGCCCTAAGAGCCTGACCTGGTTTACATCTAAAGACCTAGTTTTTCCTGCCCTCTAATTTCCATTTGGATTCTTAATGGAGAAGCAGACTGGAAGCCTGGAGGGAGGGAGAAAATGAGAGCAGAGAGTTTACTCCAGCTCTTTTCCTCCAATTAGCCTTGACTGTCTAAGGACTGAAGTCTTCTCCTCTCAAGGAAGTCTTCCCTCTGTAGGATTCTGGCAGCTGCTTATTTTGATTGCTTCTGGGCCTTTGGGGGGAGGGCTGCAGTACTTCATCCCCTGTTACTGCACCAGGATCATCTCTCATCACTCATAATTTGGCCTACACCAATGTGAATACTTTTGTGAAAAATGCCCTTGGTATAATCTTGTATTCTCCAATTTCCCATTAAGAACTTGACTCATATAACTTCCAAATGTCCTTCTAAATTTTCTGAATCATGGGCCTATTAGAAGGATAAAAATACCCAAAATTTCTATTTGATCACACAAAAGGCAAAGGATCTATCATAGCATTAGCCTCTACCATGGATCAGAAGTATTATATGCAGAGGATCAAAGAGGAAATATTTTATCAGTTGATAGGTATTCTAATGCTAACAATAGAATTAAAATTGAACAGCAGCAACACCAGATGGGGTATAACAAGGCCACAGAACTTCATAGAACTTACTGCAACTAGAACATACACTGTACACTTCATTCACAACAGCTATATATTCGTTGTATCTCTTACTGGTGTCATTAACAAACACAGATTTTTGTTTTAATTTACATTCAGGATTTTTTTCCTGAGAGTTTCTTTGTCATTGTTTTAACTATTAGATTTGGGGAACTGAATTACATGCCTGTCATATTTTCTAAGGTTTATAGTTTTAGTTATCATGCCTTACAATACACAGATTCATTCTAAAGCAAAATCGACACCGAAATGTTAATATGGTAAGTGGATGTAGAGTGAATTTAAGACGGTATATTGAGGATTATCTTTATTGGGCTAATTTAGCATACAGTTTTACAGTACAAAAATATTTTGCAGCCAAGTGTCCATGTTCCTTACAAATAGTAACGTATGCATTCAGATACACCACTTGGGTTTGCATTTTTGAAAATCACATCTTATAGAATAATGTCATGAAAGGTGTTGTCTAATAGAAGACATACCTATTCTGATTCTTTACTTCACAATTTTTCTCTTCTGTACCTTTCTCAAGAGAAGTTCCTTCCTGTAGGCAAAATGTCAGAGACTATTTCCCAGGTTGCATGATGGTTTTAATACTTGACCCTTTCTATTTAGACCAGAAAAAATTATACTCATAATATTTAATGGATCATTATCATACTTGCTGGAAGATAATCACATCTGATTCCTTGAGGTGATGTAATAGGCAGATAAGGCTTTCATGGGGTACAGTGCAGAAGCACGGCTCAAAATTTAGGCATGAAAAGGTGGTAGCACTGTACCTACCAGACTGACCAAAAATAACTCAGAGAAATAAAGCCTAGAAGAGGAGAAAGACTAAAATGATAAAAAATAAAATAAAAATAATGAGCAAGAGGCAATGAGAACACGGAAGCAAGAAAAATATCCAAACTAGGAATCTCAGGGTGGATACTAAGAAGGACATTAGGCAAGTGAAACATTTTTAAAGATTGTGTTTTTATGTGTGTGTGTGTGTGTGTGTGTGTGTGTGTGTGTGAGAGAGAGAGAGAGAGAGAGAGGGGGGGGGGAAAGGGAGAGAGAGAGAGAATGAATTCATGTGTATTAGTATTGGTGTTCATGTCTCAGAGTATATGAATAGAGGTCAGAGGTCATTCTCAGGTAACATTTCTCATTTATTACAGTTTGGAAAAGGCTGTGTGCAGATGTACACACCATGATTGGCCTGTGAGCTTTGGGGATTATTCCATTTCTACATTCCATCCCTCCATAGGAGTATTGAGATTACAGATGTACTCCACTACACCTGACTTCACAGAACTTGTAGGGTTTCAAATTCATGTCTCACACATCTTCAGGTCCCAAATTTCTTATTTTTCATGGTTATATGACTTAATATAATGTTAAAAATATTAAAGCAAAAGGAAAAGGAAATTGTCATTGGAAACTTTAAAATAGATCATGATCCCAAATGCCAATTATACAATAGAAAGCTTGGTAGAGAAGCAAGTCACATTTGAATAAATCTGAGCAAGACTTAACACTTTTGTGATGTTTTGATATGCTGTGTAGTCTTTTTGTGAACACAGTTAATGAGAAAAATTGCCTGTGTCTTAGTTTTCTATCATGAAACTTCTAGGATATTTCAGTGTCACCTTTCTTCCTAGAATCAGAGAATGAATGAAGTATCATTAAGTTTTACTATTACAACCAGGCTGTTGTAAACATTGAGAAGACTGTTCTGGGCAAGGTCCTACCATCCTCTGCAGAAAACTCTTTCCCTGTTGAGAAACAGCTCTTGGTCTGCTACTTTATAGATCCGATAGCCACTTCCTAAGACTGGCACCACTCACAAGGGCTTGGTCCTACCATAACAGTCATTAATTAAGAAAATTAACTACATGTTTCTTTTTTCCCAAATGACTACTTTGTATCAAGTTGACATAAATTAGACAGCACACATTTGCTTCCTTATCTTGACATAAATACATTATGCTTATTTCACATATATTAAAAACTTAATCAGTTAATGAGATATATATTACTGCTTCATTGATAACATTACTGCTTTATTGGTGTGACTATTGACAATGCCACTTTATTAGAGAGCTACATAGATATTTTCATTGTTTGAGGGCTCTGGCACTGGACTCTTCCCCTTATAGCTAATAATTGCAAAGCTAAAGACTAGAACTACACGGTTTTAATTACTAATAAGAGAAATGGGACTGGAGTCATATATTTGATCATGGGAGGAGTCTTGACACCACGAATCTCTTATAAGTTCATTACAGATAACTGGCTTGGCTCCTAGATTTTTATCAATTATAAGCTTTCTGTCAATAAGGATCTTTTTCTGATAAGGAGGAAAAGCATGGCATTGTTCCACATTTAAATCAAACAAATTTATCAGTCACTTAAACAATATAAAACCCCTTGGGAAAAACTGCTTCTTTTAGACTTATGGCTCTCAGCCTGTGGATCAAAATCCTCACAGGAATTATGTATCAGATCTCCTGCATTTGAAATTTTGTGATTCTTAACAATAGTACAAAATTAAAGTTATGAATCAAAAAGGAAACACATTATGGTTGGGTACTCATCAAAGCACAGGGAACTGCAGTAAGGGTTTTAGCATTAGAAAGGTTAACTATGATGGCCTGGACCTGAAGGGACCTGGTCAACAGTTCTCTGCACCAAAATTCCCTGGGAGGGAGAGCTAAACCTTCAGAGGGGCAGACATGCTTTGGAAGCCAGAAGAGACTACACTCTGCCCACATTTCTGACTCCAGAGGAAAACACCTAACGCCATCTGGGACCCTGTTGCACTGGGGCACAGGGAAAAGGCTGCACAGGCCCTCCTGGTTGCCGCCCTCACAGAGAGCTCAAAAGCAGCCTCCCACAAGTAACTTGAGCTGTGGGACCACAGGTAAGACCAACTTTTCTGCTCCAAGCGACTTGCCTGGTGGTCTTAGGACACAGGCCCACAGGAACAGCTGAAGACCAGTGGACAGGAAAAACTACATGCCCGAAAGCAGAACACTCTGTTCCCATAACTGGCTGAAAGAAAACAGGTCTACAAAACTCCTGACACGCAGGCCTATAGGACAGTCTAGCCACTGTCAGAAATAGCAGAAGAAGGTAACACCAGAGACAACCTGATGGTGAGAGGCAAGCACAGGAACCAAGCAACAGAAACCAAGACTACATGGTATCACTGGAGACCAATTCTCCCACCAAAGCAAAAACTGAATATCCAAACACGCCAGAAAAGCAAGATCTAGATGTAAAATCACATTTGAGCATGATGATGGAGGACATCAAGAAAGACATAAAGAACTCCCTTAGAGAAATGGAGGAAAACATAAATAAACAAGTAGAAGCCCATAGAGAGGAATCACAAAAATCCCTGAAAGAATTCCAGGAAAGCACAATCAAACAGGTGAAGGAATTAAAAATGGAAAGAGAGGTAATAAACAAAGCACAAAGGGAAACAACCCTTGATATAGAAAACCAAAGGAAGAGACAAGGAGCTGTAGACACAAGCATCACCAAAAGAATACGAGAGATAGAAGGGAGAATTTCAGGAGCAGAAGATTCCATAGAAATCATCCACGCAACAGTCAATGATAATGTAAAACAGAAAAAGCTACTGGTCCAAAACATACAGGAAATCTAGAAATCAATGAGAAAATCAAACCTAAGGATAATGGGTGTAGAAGAGAGTGAAGACTCCCAGCTCAAAGGACTAGTAAATATCTTCAAGAAACTCGTAGAAGAAAACTTCCCTAACCTAAAGAAAGAGATGCCCATAAACATACAAGAAGCCTACAGAAGTGCAAATAGATTGGACCAGAAAAGAAACTCCTCCCATCACATAATAATCAAAACAGCAAATGCACAAAATAAAGAAAGAATATTAAAAGCAGTAAGGGAAAAAGGTCAAGTAACATATAAAGGCAGACCTATCAGAATAACACCAGACTTCTCACCAGAGACTATGAGAGCCAGAAGATCCTGGACAGATGTCACACAGACCCTAAGAGAACACAAATGCCAGCCCAGGTTACTGTATTCAAGAAAACTCTCAATTAACATAGGTGGAGAGACCAAGATATTCCATGACAAAACCAAATTTACACAATATCTTTCTACAAATCCAGCACTACAAAGGATAATAAATGGTAAAGTCCAACAAAAGGAGGCAAGCTACACCCTACAAAAAGCAAGAAACTAATCATCTTGGGAACAAAACAAAGAGAAGAAAAGCACACAAACATAATCTCACATCCAAATATGAATATAACAGGAAACAATAATCACTATTCCTTAATACCTCTCAACATCAATGGTCTCAACTCCCCAATAAAAATACATAGATTAAAAATTGGATATGCAATGAGGACCCTGCATTTTGCTGCCTACAGGAAACACACCTCAGAGACAAAGACAGACACTACCTCAGAGTGAACGGCTGGAAAACAAGTTTCCAAGGAAATGGTCTGTAGAAGCAAGCTGGAGTAGCCAGTCTAATATCGAATAAAACCAATTTTCAACTAAAAATCATCAAAAAAGATAAGGAAGAACACTTCATATTCATCAAAGGAAAAATCCACCAAGATGAACTCTCAATCCGAAATATCTATGCTCCAAATACAAGGGCACCTACATACATAAAAGATACCATATGAAAGCTCAAAGCACACATTGCGCCTCACACAATAATAGTAGGAGATTTCAACACAGCACTCTCATCAATGGACAGATCATGGAAACAGAAATTAAACAGAGACATAGACAGACTAAAAGAAGTCATGAACAAAATGGACTTAACAGATATTTATAGAACATTCTATCCTAAAACAAAATGATATACCTTCTATTCACCACTTCATGATACTTTCTCCAAAATTGACCATATAATTGATCATAAAACAGGCCTCAACAGATACAGAAAGATAGAAATAATCCCATGTGTCCTATCAGACCACTACAGGCTAAAGCTGGTTGTCAATAATAATAAGGGAAGAACGCCCACATATACACGGAAGTTGAACAATGCTCTACTCAATGAAAACCTGGTCAAGGAAGAAATAAAGAAAGAAATTAAAGACTTCTTAGAATTTAATGAAAATGAAGAACAACATACCGAAACTTATGGCACACAATGAAAGCTGTGCTAAGAGGGAAACTCATAGTGCTGAGTGCTTGCAGAAAGAAACAGGAGATAGCATATGTCAGCAGCTTGACAGCACACCTAAAACCTCTTGAACAAAAAGAAGCAAATACACCCGGCTACTCTTCCAGAGGTCCTGAGTTCAATTCCCAGCAACCACATGGTGGCTCACAACCATCTGTAAAGAGATCCGATGCCCTCTTCTGGTGTATCTGAAGATAGCTACAGTGTACTTATACATAATAAATTAATCTTAAAAAAAAAAATAAAGAAGAAGCAAATACACCCAGGAGAGAAGAAGGCAGGAAATAATCCATCTCAGAGCTGAAATCAACTAAGTAGAAACAAAAAGGACCATACAAAGAATCAACGGAACCAAAAGATGGTTCTTTGAGAAAAATCAACAAGGTAAATAAACCCTTAGCCAGACTAACAAGAAGACACAGTGAGTGTGTACAAATTAACAAAATCAGAAATGAAAAGGGAGACATAACTAGAGAATCAGAGGAAATTCAAAAAATCATCAGCTCCTACTACAAAAGCCTATATTCAACAAAACTGGAAGATCTGCAGGAAATGGACAATTTCCTAGACAGATACCAGGTACCGAAGTTAAATCAGGAACAGATAAACCAGTTGAACAACCCCATAACTCCTAAGGAAATAGAAGCAGTCATTAAAGGTCTCCCAACCAAAAAGAGTCCAGGTCCAGACGGGTTTAGTGCAGAATTCTATCAGACCTTCATAGAAGACCTCATACCAATATTATCCAAACTATTCCACAAAATTGAAACAGATGGAGAACTACTGAATTCCTTCTAGGAAGCCACAATTACGCTTATACATAAACCACACAAAGACCCAACAAAGAAAGAGAACTTCAGACCAATTTCCCTTATGAATATCAACGCATAAATACTCAATAAAATTCTGGCAAACTGAATCCAAGAGCACATCAAAACAATCATCCACCATGATCAAGTAGGCTTCATCCCAGGTATGCAGGAATTGTTTATATACGGAAAACCATCAACGCAATCCATTATGTAAACAACCTAAATATATAAACCACATGATCATTTCATTAGATGCTGAGAAAGCATTTGACAAAATTCAACAGCCCTTCAAGATAAAAGCCCTGGAAAAATAGAAATTCAAGGCCCAAAACTAAACATAGTAAAAGCCATATACAGGAAATCAGTAGCTAATATGAAACTAAATAGAGAGAAACTTGAAGCAATCCCACAAAAATCAGTGACTAGACAAGGCTGCCCACTCTCTATCTACTTGTTCAATATAGTTCTTGAAGTTCTAGCCAGAGCAATCTGAGAACAAAAGGAGATCAAAGGGATACCGATTGGAAAAGAAGAAGTCAAAATATCACTATTTGCAGATGATATTACAGTATATTTAAGTGATCCCAAAAGTTGCACAAGAGAACTACTAAACCTGAAAAACACCTTCAGCAAAGTGGCTGGGTATAAAATTAACTCAACTAAATCAGTAGCCTTCCTCTACACAAAAGAGAAACAAGCCAAGAAAGAAATGACACCCTTCATAATAGTCCCAAATAATATAAAATACCTCGGTGTGACTTTAACCAAGCAAGTGAAAGATCTGTATGATAAGAACTTCAAGCCTCTGAAGAAAGAAATTGAAGAAGACCTCAGAAGATGGAAAGATTTCACATGCTCATGGATTGGCAGGATTAATATAGTAAAAATGGCCATTTTACCAAAAGCGATCTACAGATTCAATGCAATCCCCTTCAAAATACCAACCCAATATTTCAGAGAGTTAAACAGAACAATTTGCAAATTCATCTGGAATAACAAAAAACCCAGGATAGCTAAAACTATCCTCAACAATAAAAGGACTTCTGGGTTAATCACTATCCCTGAACTCAAGCAGTATTACAGAGCAATAGTGAAAAACTGCATGGTATTGGTACGCAGACAAATAGACCAGTGGAATAGAATTGAAGACTCAGAAATGAACCCACACACTTATGGTCACTTGATTTTTGACAAAGGAGCCAAAACCATCAAATGGAAAAAAGATAGCATTTTCAGCAAATGGTTCTGTTTCAACTGATGATCTGTATGTAGAAGAATGCAGATCGATCCATGCTTATCACCCTGTACAAAGCTTACGTCCAAGTGGATCAAGGACCTCCACATCCAACCAGATACACACAAACTAATAGAAGAAAAAGTGAGGAAGCATCTCGAGCACATGGGCACTGGAGAAAATTTCCTGACCAAAACACCAATGGCTTATGCTCTAAGATTAAGAATTGACAAATGGGATCTCATAAAACTGCAAAACTTCAGTAAGGCAAAGGACACTTTTGTTAGGACAAAATGACAACCAACTGATTGGGAAAAGATCTTTACCAATCCTACAACTGATAGAGGGCTTATATCCAAAATATATAAAGAACTCTAGATGTAAGACCGCAGGGAGACAAATAATCCTATTAAAAATGGTTTTCAGAGCTAAACAAATAATTCACAGCTGAGGAATGCCGAATGGCTGAGAAACACCTAAAGAAATGGTCAACATCTTTAGTCATAAGGGAAATGCAAATCAAAACAACCCTGAGATTTCACCTCACACCAGTGAGAATGACTAAGGTCAAAAACTCAGGTAACAGCACATGCTGGCAAAGATGTGGAGATAAAGGAACATTCCTCCATTGTTGGTGGGATTGCAGACTGCTACAACCATTCTGGAAATCAGTCTGGAGATTCCTCAGAAAATTGGACATTGAACTACCTGAGGACCCACCTATACCTCTCTTGGGCATACAACCCAAAATGCCCCAACATATAACAAAGACACTTGCTCCACTTTGTCACAGCAGCCTTATTTATAATAGCCAGAAGGTGGAAAGAACCCAGATGGCCTTCAAATGGAGGAATGGATACAGAAAATGTGGTACATCTACACAATGGAATATTACTCAGCTATCAAAAGCAATGACTCTATGAAATTCATAGGCAAATGGATGGAACTAGAAAATATCATTCTGAGTGAGGTAACCCAATCACAGAAAATCACACATGGTAAGCACTCATTGATAAGTGGCTATTAGCCCAAATGCTTGAATTACCCTAGATGCACAGAACACATGAAACTCAAGAATGACCAAAATGTGAATGCTTCACTCATTCTTTAGAAGGGGAACAAGAATACCCTTGGGAGGGAATAGGAAGGCAAATTTAGAACAGAGGCAGAAGGAACAACCATTCAGAGCCTGTCCCACATGTGGCCCATTCATATACAGCCACCCAATTAGATAA
Organism: Rattus norvegicus; assembly: GCF_021556685.1. NCBI lineage: Eukaryota > Metazoa > Chordata > Mammalia > Rodentia > Muridae > Rattus > Rattus norvegicus. The sequence continues at coordinate 33,081,630 of NC_141549.1, forward strand.
GATGGATGAAGCAAAGAAGTGCAGGCAGACAGGAACCGGATGTAGATCTCTCCTGAGAGACACAGCCAGAAAACAGCAAATACATAGGGGAATGCCAGCAGCAAACCACTGAACTGAGAATGGGACCTCCGTTGAAGGAATCAGAGAAAGAACTGGAAGAGCTTGAAGGGTTCGAGACCCCATATGAACAACAATGCTAACCAACCGGAGATTCCAGGGACTAAGCCACTACCCAAAGACTATACATGGCCTGACCCTGGACTCTCACCTCATAGGTAGCAATGAATAGCCTAGTAAGAGCACCAGTGGAAGGGGAAGCCCTGGGTCCTGCCAAGACTGGACCCCCAGTGAATGTGATTGTTGGGGGGAGGGTGGTAATAGGGGAAGGATGGGGAGGGGAAAGAGTATAGAAGGGGAGAGGTTAGGTGGCTATTAGCCTGGAAACCGGGAAGGGGAATAACGATCGAAATGTAAATTAGAAATACTCAGGTTAATAAAGATGGAAAAAAATAAAAATAAAAATGCTCTGTTGATTCATGAGAAAAAAAAAAAAAGAAAGTTTTACTACTACGGTTTTAGAGACTTAAACCAGCCTGTAGTGGAAATTGATACAATGATCGCTTTGACAATTTTCCACTCTCGCCCCTGAAATGTGCACTACTTTACTCTATGATAATTTCTATCAATTTCTAATTGGCTTGGGAAAATCAAAATGAGATCCTAGTGACACCACGGATTCAAAGTACACCAAAACCACATGGTTCCTTGAGAATAAACTGGTTGTGATACGTTCTACTATTATAACAACCAAATATGTCCCGTTCATCTTTTATGTTCTGGTATATTATAACTGCCATTCATTTCCCTTATCGGTGAGAATACAAAGAGAACAACAATAAACATGGTAAAGTGACCAGGATTGAGGTGTAGAAGGAGCGTCAGTCCTATACAAAGAATTATAGGAAATACAGGATGCTAAGGGTAGAAGAAATAGTCTTCTGCATGGAAGAGCTCAGGAAACCATACTAAATGGTTAGCCCGAAGAACACAGATACAGTAATATTATACAGACTCAGTAAGTTGTATTTATGTACTTAGGAGTATATACATGTACACACACAAGCACACACACACGTACACGCACACACACACACGTACACACACATGCCCATACACACATACATTTACACACACACACACACACACACACACACACACATTTGAACAAAGAGAGTTTGCAAGGAAGTAAGGAAATGGGGTACACACAAAATGGTATTGTAATCTCAGAAATTAAGGGAAACGATGTTAAAAAAGGTATATACTAGTAAATACATAACATTTCAATGGAGGACTGCTTGCATTTTGTTGTATCTTTTGAGAACATAAAAGGAATAAATATTTTTGTTTTCCTTTCTTTTATTCGTTCCCTGGCATTTTTCTTTTTATATAGATATCAGTTTCTGATATTTTCCTTTGAGAATGATCTCATAGCATATTGTTCAGGACTTATCTGCCAACAGCCTTACTGTTTCAGATTAACTGTGACATTTTTTATTCCTCTTTTACTTTTAAAGATTAATTTCATGGGAGATAGAAATTTAACTTTCTGTTCGATGAACATTAAATATTTCAGTCAACTCATCCTGTGGTTACTGGGGAGAACTTGAATGTATTTATTACCTTAACTCCTAGAAACAGTAGCTTATTTTTTTCTATTCTTTCTTCTTTCAGCCTTTTTATTCATTTCATGGATACTCTCATGCTTGAATATAACATGTTTCAACATATTGGGGTTTGATCTATCCAGTATATTGCAAAGTGTTATTAATTTTATTTATATGTGTGAGTGTTTTACCTGTATGTACATATCTGTACTACATGTACTATGTGTATGCTGTGTACCTGCATTGGCTAGAAAAGGGCCCTGGAACTGGAATTAAAGAAAGTTATGAGCTATGATGCAGGTTCATGGATTTGAACCTAGCTTCCTCAAGAACAAGCCTTCTTAAGCATTAAGCCAGCCCTGATTATGGGATTTTTGAGGTTTCCAAAATTAGTGGTTTAGTATCAAACATAACTTGTGGAATTTTTTCTATTACTCTTCCGAATATTCTTTCTTTCTTTTCTTATTTTAGTGTTCCTATTGCATGTGTGCTATGTTCTGTAACTGTCCCACAGTTCTTAGTCATTTTGTACTATCATTTCTTTCTCAGTCCTTTTTCCTTTTGTGCTTCCAATCTGAAAATTTCTATTGAGAGAAATGTGCAGGAAGCAATTCCTTCCACGACTATGACCAGTTCTCCCAATGAGTTTACCAAAGCTGTTATTCATTTCCATTATTCTGTTATTATCTCTTGTGCTCTTATTTTGTTATTTGTATTTTTGTTTGTTTGTCTTTAGCTTTCTTAGAATTTCTATTTGTTGACTGGCAGTATCATCTGTTTCTTACATGTTACTTACTTTTTATTGCCTACATTTTTTAGTTCACTAACCATAATGTTAAAATTCCTCTGAAAAGAATTCTAATATAATTCTCAATATTAATGGACTCAACTCACCTATAAAAAGACATAAGCTAACAGATTGGATACACAAACAAGAGCCAGCGTTTTGGTGCATACAGGAAACAAACCTGAATAAAAAAGACAGAGACTATCTCACAATAAAAGAATGCAAAAGGTCTTCCAAGCAAATGGCATGAAGAAACAATCTGGAGTTGCCATCCTAATATCCAAGAAAACAGACTTTCAACCAAAAGTTATGTAGCATCATGAAGAAGGACACTTCATATACATCAAAGGGAAAATCTACCAAGAGAATGTCTCAATTTTGAGCATCTATGCCCCAAATGCAAGGGTACCCACATTCATATAAGAAACTTTAGTAATTTCAAAACACACATTGGACCCCACACAATAATAGTAGGAGACTTCAACACTCCACTCTGACCAATGGAGTGGTCAGAACTAAACTAACTAAACTAAACAACAGAAACTAAACAGAGACACAGTGAAACTATAATAGAGGTTATGAACCAAATAGATTTAAGATACACAGAATATTTTACCCTAAAACAAAGAATACACCTTCTTTTCATCACCCCATGGAAACTTCTCCAATATTGATCATATAATTGATCACAAAACAACCTTCAACTGATACAAAAAGATTGAGATAATCCCATAATTCTGATCAAACCACCATGGCCTAAAGCTGGTCTTCAGTAACAGCAAAAGCAACAGAAAACCCACATACATGTGGAAACTGAACAACTCTCTACTCAATGATAATTGGGTCAGGGATGAAATAAAGAAAGACATAAAATACTTCCTGGAATTTAATGAAACATAAGTTTCATACTGAAACTTATACGACACAATGAAAGCAGTGCTAAGAGGAAAATTCATAGCACTAAATGCACTGGTAAAAAAAAAACTGGAGAGAAAAAGAAAAAGCAAAAAAACTGAAGAGATCTTATACTAGCAACTTAGCATGGCACCTGAGAGCTCTAGAACAAGAAGAAACAAAGTCACCCAAGAGGAGTAGAAGGCAGGAAATAGTCAAACTCAGGGCTGAACTCAACCAAATAGAAACAAAGAGAACAATACAAAGAATCAGCAAAACCAAATCTGGTTCTGTGAAAGAATCAACAAGATAGAGAAACCCCTAGCCAAACTAACTAAAGGGCCCACAGGCAATATCCAAATTAACAAAATCAGAAATGAAAAAGGAGACATAACAACAGAAATGGAAGAAACTCAAAAAATCATCAAATCCTCCTATAAAAGCCTACACTCAACAAAACTGGAAAATCTAGATGAAATGTATGGTTTTTTTAGACAGATAACACATGCCAAAGTTAAATCTAGAGTAGGTAAACTTTCTAAACAGGCCTATATCCCATAAGGAAATAGAAGTCATTAAAAATCTCCCAACAAAAGAAAGCTCAGGGTCTGCCACATTTAGTTCAGAATTCTACTAGTCCTTCAAAGAAAGACCTGATACTAACATTCCTCAAAGTATTCCATAAAATAGAAACATAAAACACTACCTAATTCATTCTATGAAACCACAATTACTATAATACAAAACCACAAAAGGACTCTACCAAAAAAGACAACTTCAGATCAATCTTGTTTATGAATATCGATGCAAACATAATAAAATTTTTGCAAACCAATTCAAAGAACACATCAAAACCACCATTCAACATGATCAAGTAGGCTTCATTCCAGTGATGCAAGGTTGGTTTAATATAAGAAAATCCATTAATGTAATCTGCCATATAAACAAACTCAGAAAAAAAATCACATGATAATCTACTTAAATGCAGAAAATGCATTTGACAAAATAAAAACCCTTCATGTTAAAAGTATTGTAGAGATCAATAATTCAAGACCCATAGCTAAACTTAATAAGAGCAATTTTCTCTAATCCAACAGCCAATATCAAATTAAATGGAGAGATGCTTAAAGCAATCCCACTAAAATCAGGGAGAAGACAAGGATACCTACTCCCCTACACATATTCAATATAGTACTCAAAGTGATAGCTAGAACAATGAAACAAGAAAAAGAGATCAGGACATATAGATTGGCAAAGAAAAATTAAAGTTATCACTATTTGCAGATGATAAGATAATGTATATAAGTGACCCCAAAGATTCTACCAGAGAACTTCTCCAGATGATAAACAGCTTCAGCAAAGTGGCTGGGTATAAAATTAATTCAAATGAATCAGTAGCCTTCCTTTATACTAATGATAAACAGACTGAGAAAGATATTAGTGAAACAACTTCTTTCACAATAGCCACAGATAATATAAAATATCTTAGGGTAACTCTAGTCAAACAAGTGAAAGATCTGTATGATAAGAAATTCAAATCTCTCAAGAAAGAAATGGAAGATATCAGAAGATCTCCCGTGCTCATGATTGGCAGAATTAACATAGTAAAAATGGCTGTACTACCAAAGGCAATCTATAGATTCAATGGAATCCCCATCAAAATCCCTACACAATTCTTCAAAGACATGGAAACAGCAATTCTCAAATTCATCTGAAAAGGCAAAAAAAAAAAAAAAACAAAAAACAAAAAACAAAAACAAAACAGAATAGTGAAAACAATTCTTAACAATAAAAGAACAGCTGGGGGGCCTGACCTCATGCTCTACTACAGAGCAATGGTGATATAAAAAAAAACAAACCCTACATGGCATTGATGCTGAGACAAATAGGTTGATTAATGGAATAGAATTGAAGACCCAGAAATAAAACCACACATGTACACTTAACTTTTGACAACGATGTCAAAAATATACAATGAAAAATAAAAAGCATCTTCAATTAATGGTCCTGGTCTAACTGGCTATCTGTATGTACAAACAAAATAGATCTATATTTCTCAGCATGCACAAAGCTCAAGTCCAAGTGGATCAAGGACCTCAACATAAAACCAGATACACTCAATCTAATAGAAGAGAAAGTTAGAAAGAGCATTGAACTCATTGACACAGGGGGAAATTTTCTAAACAGAACTCCAATGGCTCACACTCTAAGATCAAGAATTGATAAATAGGACCTCATGAAACTGAAAAGCTTCTATAAGGCAAAGGACATAGTCCATAGGACAAATCGGCCACCTACAGATTGGGAAAAAATCTTCACTAACCCCATATCTGATAGAGGGCTAACATCCAAAATATATAAAGAACTCAAGAAGCTAACTACCAGAAAACCAACTAACCCAATTAAATAATGTGGTACAGAGCTAAACTGAGAATTCACAACAGAGGAATCTTGAATGGCTGAGAAGCACATAAAGAAATGTTCAAAGTCCTTAGTGATCAGTGAATCAAAATGACCCTGTGATTCCACCTTACATCAGTCAGAATTGCTAAAATCAAAATTTCAGCTGATAACACATGTTGGTGAGGATGTGAAGAAAGAGGAACACTCCTCCATGGCTGGTAGGATTGCAACTACTCTGGAAATCAATTTGGAGGTTCCTTAGAAAATTGGAAGTAGACCTACCTAAAGACCCAGAAATACCACTCTAGGGAATATACCCAAAAGATGCCCCACCACGCCATGGGGGCACGTGTTCCACTATGTTCATAACAGCCTTATTTGTGATAGCCAGAAGCTGGAAACGACCCATATGTTTCACGACAGAAGAATGGATACAGAAAATGTGATTTATTTAAGAAATGGGATACTACTCAACTATTAAGACTGAGGACATCCTGAGTTTTGTAGGGAAACAGATGAAACTAGAAAGTATCATCCTGAGTGAGGTAACTCAGACCCAAAATGACATGCATGGTGCATTCTCACTTATAAGTGGATATTAGCCAAACAAAAAAAAGTACAGAATACCCAACTCCACAGAACTCAAAAAGTTTAACAAGTTGAAGGGCCCAAGTGAGGTCATCTCAGTCTCACTTGGGAGGCAGAAGAACGAAACCATAAGGTGGGAGGGAATGAGAGACAGGAGAGAGAAAAGTGATGGGAGTGTGGGGGGAGGGGAGCATGATCTGGTATTGGGTGGGGGGAAAAAGACTAAAACCAGAGGGCCAGAAGAAAGAATGGAAACAGGTGACATGGGGGGACGGAGGCTGAGAAGATCCTCCAGAATGTACCAGAGACTTGGGAAGTGAGAGACTCTTGGGACTCAGAGTGGGGAGTGCGCATGCTTAGATGAAATGCCCTGTAGTGGTGAGAGGGAACTTGTTGAGCCCACCTCCAGCAGAAATACAGGTCATCATGTGAGGGACGGGTTTGCTATCCCACAATCAAACCCTGACCTATAATTCTTCCTGCCCAGAAGAAATGGAGAAGAGCCTGAGGAAAAGAAGATCCAGTGACAGGCCCGAAGTTGGATCCAGCTCAAGGGGAGGCACCACAACATAACATCATTACTAAGGCTATGGGGAACTCACTAAAAGGGACCTATCATGACTTCCCTCCCAAAGACCCAACAAGCAGCTGAAAAAGTCAGATGCAGATATGTCCACCCAACCAATGGACAGAAGCTGCTAACCCCTCTGTTGAATTAGGGAAAAGCTGGAGGAAGCTGAAACGGAGAGATCAACCCTGTAGGAGGACTCAATTAACTTGGACCCCTGAGATCTCTCAGATATTGGACTATCAACCAGGCAGTACATACCAGTTGAGGTGAGGCCCCTAACACATCTACAGCAGAGGACTCCCGTGTCTGGGCTCAGCCAGAGAAGATGCTCCTAACCCGCAAGAGATTGGAGACTCCAGGAAGTTTAGAGATCTGGTGGTGTGGGTGAGGTGGGGACATCCTTTGGGAGAAGGGAGGAGGAGGCAGGGAGTATGGGGAGGAGGTATGGGATGTGGAACTGTGGAAGGTTGGACCAAGAGGGGAATAAAATCTTGAGTGTGAAAATAAATAAAACAAATTAAATAAAAAAAATGAGTGGCCTTGGTCATGTGTCTAGTCACCTCACAATGGAAACTATAACTAAGACAATGTCAGTTATGATGTGGTTATTAATGATGATGACGATGATGATGATGATGATGATGGTGACAGTGATGGTGACAGTGGCAGTGGTGGTGGTGATGATGATTATATTATTAGCATTTTAATTTGCCTTCCAATTTTCCTGGACAGCTGTACATGAAATAGTGCTGAAAATGAGCTGCTGTAAATAGACTTTGGTAGACAAGACATGAAGAGAACCTGTGCATTCCATGAGATGACAAAGTTTAGCCATATGGTAAGCTTGGAACTCTGGGCTGTGTATAGCACAAGTTCAGCCACGTACTCCTAACTTGGATGTGGTGGCTGTATCTGAGCTTGAGTTGGGAACTGTTCCTTACTGGGCAGGGTTGGGGTCTGAATCACCTGTCAAAATAGCTTCTGTTGAGTCCAAGTTTTGTTAAAAATGAAAAACCAAATGCTCTGGTATATATCTCAATTGGTTCTTTCTTCTTGGAGTAACTGTGGGTCACCTGGAGTGACCCAGGTGGGAGTGAATCAGGTCTCCTGGGGCAGGAGTCATGCCTTCAATCTCACTGGTCCTTGCAACTGAAATGTGCTCAGAGTGCTATAAGTGCCAAATAACAGAAGTAATGTCTGGAACACTGTCCAAGATGCCAAGATGATGGGGCCCAGAATGCAGACAGACAGCCAATCAAAAGAGATCTGCGTACTTTCGTTCAAAATACTCAATAACCTTAAGCTCCAGAAACAGGTGGTGGAGAGGGTTTTGGCTTTTGTTTGTTTGTTTGTTTGTTTGTTTGCCTACTTGCTTCTTTATTTCTTTGTTTTTTAGTGTTAACTATGAAAATGAGTAGATCACATTAAATTAAAAATTATAAAAAGGAAGATTTAATATCTATAAAATTAGAATGAATTTTAATTAAAAATAATGCAGAATATCCAAAAAATATAAAAAGGATGCCATTCTCAGCCTTGACTCTACTGTCTTTAGCAATTCACATAGAGCAAATTAAGCATTGATAGCCTAATGCTAGTTCCAGTTTGGGGTGATGCTTTCTTCTGTGTCCTCTCTTCTCACACATACCTGGAAATATCAAGTGATCCTCCCAGTTTCATCAACATTTTAATCATTACATAGATGGAAATGTGGCTTCCAAGGTTTTTAATTGGAGACCTGGAACTTGAACTGAATAGTTCAATATGGCAGCATTAAATCCATCGGGTCAGGACCTACAAGTATTTCTTAAGTCTATATCTGATACTTTTTAAAGTGTTTTCTACGTTGTTTCAGCTCAGCACAGTACAGGTATGTTTTAGGGATGCTTTTGTAGGATGACCTTTAGTCACTGGGCAAATACAGCTCATTTTAGCAGATTATGCTTTCGCCATATGGTCTGACCTCCGAACAATTCTTCTGCTGCCTGGATTTTCAGCTACAAATCTACTCCATCTTGACATGCAGTAAGTGTTTTTAACCAAACCAAACATATTCAGACTTCATAGTATGAGAAGCATTTCTGAAACATAAACATGAACTATATACAGTCCTCTCATTTTATGCCAGGTTATATACATTCTTCAGTTTGCTCATGTAGCATTTGCTATGTAATCGTGTGTGTGTGTGTGTGTGTGTGTGTGTCCATCTGTGATTGTTCATGTAAGTGTAATGTGTGTATGCACATGTACACATGTATGCGTGTGAATGTATATCTATGGATAAGGAGTACCTGTGCTATACTAAAGGCATTGAGTCTAAAGATGAGCATGCTAATAATCTGACATCTGAATTTCCTACTTTGCTTTTAATTTTTTTTTCATTTTACAATGACTCAACTTCTTTGGGATCACTTACACTCAAGAGTTTTGGTCAGTTCACCCATTTTCACTCATTAATTTTACTGTTTTTTGAAGAAATACAATACATGAATTTCTGGGGATAAAATTGTCAAATTAACTTAGGTGACTATTTCCTTCTCAAAATTTATTCTCTATTGCAAATGTATTAATGAAGGTGTTATACCTAATTGGTAAAAACAACGTTATTTGAGATGATATAATCTATTGCAAAAAGCAATATTCAGGAGACTTAATATGGAATGAAAAGTACTTTTGATGATGTGATTAGAAGTGGTAATAGGAACATATAGAAGTGAGTAGGTTTTCATTTTGCTGTTTTTAATATTAATGCTAGTATTGTTATTGTTGTCTCTTTTTGTCTTTCTCTCTCTTTTTCTGAGTGTGTGTGTGTGAGAGTGTGTGTGTGTGTGTGTATATGAGTGTGAAAAACATTGGAGGCAGTTTGTAGATGTTTCAAGGTACATACGTGTGTAAGCCAGAGAACAACTTTATTGAGTCTGTTATCTCCTAGTTTGACAAGGTTTCTGGACATTGAGAATTCAATGTAGTTCAACACATGTTTGAATGCTGTTGAACACTGGTAAAAACTTGGTAAGAATATTCATTTTGTGTTGAGTTTTAAGTCTCCTTTAATCACTAATATTTTTTCTTTGTAAATGTATAAAATTGTCTGGCACTGACTGACTGGCCATTCCAGCTTTTGAATGGAAGTAGTTCCATTCTGTTTGATTGACTGTCTAGATTTGGTTGCCAACACCCTCTTACTGCATACAATGGACCCACCTGTCTTCATGTCAGTACTGCTGTTGCTGTCCCTTCTAGCACTTCAAGAACATTTTATTGCAGGGAACAGTGGGATTAAAGACAACAATCACTCCAGACAACCAGCACCACCCCAGGGAACCTGCACAGGCCTTTGCAGACAATACATGCCAGCAAGACAAGACAAGGATCTGCCCAACTTTCTTTCCTCTTCTTCTCTTCTCTTTTCTTTCTTTTTCTTTGTTTCTTCTTTCTCTTTTTAGTTGAATACTTTTATTTCACTTTATTGTATTGCTGAGATTATAATACAATATGTCTACCTTATTTCCTCCCATTTACCACTCCTCCCTTCACTCTCTTTCAAATTCATGGTCTATTGTTCCATTAATGTTATCACATGCATATAAGAATATATACTACATATGTTGCATATATGCATGCATATATTCTACATATTTGCATTGATAAGATTATACATACATGATTGTATTAGATGTATGCCTATAGGCATATGTGTGTGGTGTGTGTGTGTGTGTGTGTGTGTGTGTGTGTGTGTGTGTGTAATCCTAGCTTTCTGGAAGTCAGTCTCTCATCAATAACCTTCGGAGGTAGATGCAAACTCTCAGCTCCACTTGCACCAGGCCTGCCTGGATGCTGCTGTGCTCCATGCTCCTACCTTGATAATAATGGACTGAACCTTGGAACCTATAAACCAGCCCCAATTAAATGTTGTCTTATAGGAGTCCATACATATATTCATAAATATAACCTGTTCAATCTATGTAACAGTACCTTTATGTATGCATTCATGGCACCAGGTAACCAATTGGTATGTTCTTCCCTTAGGAAGACTCCCTCTTGCTCTGAGCTTTCCTCATTTGCCTAGATCTATTGTAGGCTGGAGGCCTTGAGGACTTTTCCCTGTCCATTTTTTCATTGTCCTTGATGCTCTCCTTTAGACAGTCAGGTTGGTGACAGGTTATGGATATAACTTCTGTTATTACTAGGAGACACAGTCTCACAGCCTATCTCCTGTCTTCATCTCATACAAACCTTCTACTCTTTTCACAGGGCTCCCTGGAAAACCTAGTTACATTGTAGTTCTACAACTAATGATTTTCCCTGTACAGATTTGTTTTTGTTCTTGTCACTGCACTATCATGATTTCACTTAAGAAACTATTATATTTATCAGGGACTCTTTAGGAACAAAAACTCTTATTGTCTCTTCTTCATATATGGAATACTGTTTACTATACTTGCAATCAGAGTTAGTATTCCTATTCAACTAAGATCCACCTATCTTTATTTAATAGTTTGTACAGAACATTCTAAGTTTTAACAAGGCATTCAGAGTTTGTTTTGTAGCAAATATTCATTCTACATCATCCTGTGTAATCTACATCTTTAGCCACATAGACTATAGCAAAACAGAAAATGTTATTCTTGAGGAATTTAAGGATTTTACAGAGGGTAATATTCTTCCATATTTTAAGTCAAATAAATTATTTTAAAGTGGTCCTAACTGTAAACAATATCACTTGCTACATACTTTCATACACACAACAATCAAAATATCAGATCATAATTTTTATGTCTGCCAAATCCGGCATGGTTTTGATAAGGAGAGAATGACCTGGTTCCTATACCTGGGACAGAGGCACATACAGGAGCTGTGGATCTCCATGAGTGTGGATGGCTATTGTGAGCATAAAACTTGTTTTTATAATAATGTACATATTTTTACACTCGTCCTTCGAGGAACATCCTCCTTGTTAACATTAGTGACTCCATGATAATCAGAGACAACACAGTCTGGGAGGCAGAGGTGTGGCTAATGTCTCAGCAAAATGGTAAATGATGGGATCTACAGGACAGCTCTTAAGTCTGTGGTAAAGAACTCTAAAAACATGGGTTCAAAAACTATAATTTCTCAAAAATAAGGATGCAATATGAATTGTACAAGAGGCTTCATGACCTAAAGAAAGAAAAGCAGCTATCCTATGAGCCAACTTGTCTGAAATGTACTGAGAGAGGAGATAAAGAGATATAGGGAGTGGTAATCACAGGAGATCCCACCCAGCTAAGGTATTTGTTTATTCTTACAAAGGCAGACAGATTCCTGAATCTAGGGTCAGCCTGGACAGAGGATTAAGCCCATGTGTTTTGGAAATGCTAATTTCAGGACAGGTTTTCACTTAGCTAGCTCATTAGATGCATTTAATAGAGGCAGGCAGATCTCTGGATTCTTTTGCAATATTAAAAAAATGTGCTTGCTATCTCCTAAGAGGCTGGATCATGGAATGCTGATTTGTAGGATAATCAACCTGATGTAAATGACTAGGTAGATATGTATTATAAAAGCCTGGGCTTATGGTCTACAAGAAATGAGCTGTTCAAGGAATGTTTTAGAATAGCAAGGGACAAGTGCTTGAAGAACTGTCTTGAGTAGAACATAGAGACAGAGCTGTCTGAATCTCCAGAGAGAGCAGAATATAGAGACAGCAATCTGCAACGCTCTCTCGAGCAGAACATGGGCTGCCAGCTTGAACCATGGTTTGACTTCGAGTAGTTTCTTTCTTCACTCTCAGACTACCTCCCCAAGCTGAGGCTGGTCCTTGGCAATGTGCCCAAGCTTGCACATAAGAAATACATGAACTACATTCCAAGAATTACGCAGCTTTGTTTTCCTCCTGAGCTTTATTACAGAACTTCTGTTATTTTAAGTTTTCTAATCCAATTAGGCCTTTTCATGCTTTATAGCCATTCCTAAAATAATTTACATGTGCAAATTATTATATAATCTTTTAAAATTTGTTGTCACTAAGTGAATTTAAATAATAACAAAACTTGTTCTGCTTTGGGACATCATTCTGAAAACAATTTACAATAAAGATTGTTCAAAGCAGTATACTTGCACTAGAGGTTTTAAGACGCTGTATTATTAATGTAAATACAGATCTGTTTCAAGCGCATTGAATAATAACAGTTGTGGAAAGATCTGCACCTCCTTGGATTGTTTCATTTGTTTATGGAGAAATGTCACTTTTTTGAAATGACACCTGGAATGGTATAGTGACTGCTGTATTATTACTGTTCTTTGTGTTATGTAATAAAGACTGACACCTTTTGATGACAAAGGACTGAAGAAAAGTGAAAGGAATTTTCTTATGTCAGTATCACGAAATGAGTTTGAACTCCTGTCTAAATTCACAGGGTAATCTATACAATAAAATTAATTTTGAAAATATGCTAGATGAATTTCCATTAGATTGCCCTTCATTTTATTGAAAGTAAAGTTTGGAAATTGTCTTGCTCAAAAAACTAATTTAAGAATAAATTAGAGTCATTTGGTTTCTCAACATCAGTATTGAACTCTTTGGGGCCATAACCCATTGCATTACAACCTTGTGACCTTGTGTGACACGTCAGTGCAAGAGTTTAGAAATCTCCCTCATCTTTGCTAGAGAAACAAAGGCGGTAATGAAAAGAGGACAGAAGGGAGAATTTGTGCAATAATATGGCCAGAAAATTTTTCACTCAAATATTTAAAAAACTGTTTGTGTGAAATATTAAGTTTCCAAATTTCATTTTTGAACTATTTCAGAGAGCATGGTCTTAAAGAACCAGCATTCAGAAAATTTTTAGAAATTAAAGCTTTCAGATCATACTCAGATACACCAAGATAGTAACTCTGAACACAGGGCCTAGATATCTTCTCTTAGCTTACTTTTAGTTACTGTGATAACACTATGACTAAAAGCAATTTGGAGCAGAAAAGTTTTATTTTAACTTACATGTTACATTCATTACTGAAGGAAGCCAAAACAGAAACACAAGCTAAAAAAATAAAATAAAATCCAACAGAGGAATACTGATTTCTTGCTTGCTCTCACACTAGTATCCTCTTACCCTTTGCAGGGATGATATCACTAATAGTGGATCCAGCTCTTCTACAAAAATTAAAAATTGTAAGAACTAGATCAGGGAGTTCAGACATTGCATCTTTTAATATTTCTAGAGGCTACACATGTAAAATTACACCAACATGACTCCCACAAATGTAAATGAACAAAGATAATAGGAAGAGACATGTCAAAGTGGGTGAAGTAACACCCCCAAAGCCTCAACCCTACACAAAGAACTATAGGCCAGCAAGGAATGCTGAGAGAAGAAATAGTTTCCCCAGGAAAGAGCACAGGAGCATACCAACTGGTTATCCAACACTACATGATCAGCCCTGATCAGATACATACAAATAACTTTGTACAGATTGAGTAGGTTATATTTAGGAATATGTATACATGTGCTAACGTTTAATGAAAGAAATGACCACAAATTTGAGAGAAAGGACGGTTATATAGGAAGGTTAGAGGGAGGAAAGAGAAGAAAAAATGTTGCAATTATAATATAACCTAAAAATAAATGTTAAAGAAAAGAGAATATCTCACAGACATAGGAACAGGCAGATCTGGCCTAGGTAACTCCTCTACTGAGGTTGCCTCTCCCATAGAATATCAAGCTGAAAATCAAGATTAGCCATTGCATGGACAAAACCAACTTCATTCTGATGAGTGTTCAGGCCTACTCCATAGAGGAAATAAATCCCTAGTAAACCAAAAAGGAAAGTATTGTTAATATCTCTCTGCATATCTTCTGGTCAATTTCCTGTGAGCACCATCAAAGAATAACTGCATGAAGCCTTTGTCACTGCTCTAGTCACTCTGACTTATGGATGTGTTTCTGTGCATTCACATGTTGTGCTGGCCAAAAGTCACAGACTTTTATAATATATGACCTAACAACTTAACCATTGCCTAAAGGAAGTCAGTACTTTAAAAAATGATTACCATGCACCACATTGATGTTTATAGCTTTATTCATCAAAGTAACAGGGCCTGTTTTCATCTTGGTGCTCCATTACTTTGCATGTAAAGAGTGAGTTAGGTAAGAGCTAGAGAATTGAGATTTGATCTGTAGCTATGTATCGTGAATCTAAATTCTATACTGAAGATCTAGGCCTACAAGTGACTTCTGTTCACTCTTGTGCAAACCTGGTTTCTTCATTTAAAACTATTGGTTAAATAAAATTGGGTTTGCAGTGACCTGACTTAGGAGAGAAAAGGAAGAAAAGGAGGAAGAAGAACAAGAGAGAGGAGGAAGCTGCCATGAGGTGCAAGGAATCCTGAGCACATGGCCAAGAGAACCAGTAAGTGTCTGGGTTACACTGCTGAGGAGGTAGCCAAGCCAGCAATTAGAAGAGTATATTGGAGGTTACCCCTCAGTAATTGCCAAAACCAAATAAACTAACTATAGTCTGAGTCTCATTTATATGTAAGCTAGTCAGAGATAAGCTTAAATTGGTTGTACTAACTACTCAAACACTCTTACTACCCCAGACTTTAAACGGAAGAGGTGACATCCAGACATAGCCAAACCAGCTCACTGGCCTATATTTAATACTTAAAAATTGATTCCTTGGAAATAATTTTAAGTAGTTACTACTTTGTGTTTATATAAATATGTTCAATGTGTAATGCTTCTTTATTTCATTTCCCTATTATCTGTATGTCTGTCTATCTATCTATCTATCTATCTATCTATCTATCTATAATTTATCAAATTATATCTTCATACTTCTGACCATTGCGATAAGTTGCTTTTCTTCTGGTCACACTGGAGCTTTGAAAGGTGCCAGCTTTTAGCTGCATTGGACTTGCTGAATTTTTGTGTTGCTTTTATATTAGGCAATATCTTGAAATGCTTTTTCCAGTCTATCAAAATTATTTGAGTACCAAAATGAATATAATATATTAGAATCATCATACATGTTGCAGAGGAAAAGAAAATATTATTGAAAATTCAGTACCACTTGAAAAGAAATCTGTTTCAATGAAAACACTGCAAGGGCAGAATGATAGAAGAAATAAGTGTGTTGCTTTCTTGATTAAGAACATCCACAGTCTTTCATAGCATATCCACAGGAAGCCAGGAAACATAATGGAGAGAGTGCAAAATCTATGGCATGCTTTATTGGCTCTGTTATTGTCTGAGTAGCAGGAGATATAAATATTCTCCTTGGCCTCAGGGCTGCCTTCAGAAATGGTGGTCTATATTAACTGAAATTGAAAAGAAAAAGGGGGAACGGGAAAGGAAGAAAGCATTCGTGACTCTGTTAAGCTGCCATAGGCAGAGATTGAAAAACGGTGTAATAATATTCTAAGCAGTTGACCGAGTTCAGAGCTATTAAAAGGGAGTGACAGGTGGGGCATACACATCCCCAGGCTCCCAGGTCTCAATTCTACACTACACTAACACTACCCAGATGAATCCTGACAGCAGTCACTTCGTACCATCTCTTCCTCGTTTTTTATCCTTGATTTCTGTTGGGGATAAAGCCTTTAAATACCTGAAAAATACATAACAAAAATTAATTTCTATTTTGTCACAGATTTCGACTACTGCATTCATACATGAAACTATATTAGTGAAGCAAAATTTGTCCACAAGCCTTCTGCTAACAAACACTAGGGTATTGTCCCATAGCTATGTAATCCTTTGTATGTCCATGTGTACACTTCCATTTCATCTGGTTGTCAAAGGGGCAATATGAATTTCCATTACTCTACCCTCAAAACCTAGCACACTTCAAGAATAGTATTTGATAATTTTTAGTGCTATTTAGTCTTGCTTGTTTTTGTCATATAGAAAAAAAAACTCTCAAATGTATTTTCCAGTCTTTCAAAATCATTTGGATAACAAAATTAATATAATATATTAATCACTGTAATCTTCCACTGAATAAAGAAAAAGTTTTTTGAAACTTGGTGAACAGGTAAAATAATTAACAATTTTAAAAACACTCATTTTCTACAGTTTGTGTGAAAGGGCTTCCTGTAGGTTTACCCTTGCCAAAGAATATCTCAAATTCTAGGATTTCAAATTTAATTCCCCAAGCTATATCCCTGTTTCTGACACACTTACCAAGCTGAAGCTGCTAGGATTGCAGTTTCAAAAGAGGCTGATATAGGACAGTTGACAGTGATTTTGCTGGTGTTGGAGATGGGGATAATGCAAGAGAAAAATTGAGTTGCTCTAGGATCTAGAAAACATTTCTGGACACTTGCCATGATAAAAGTGGAGGTTTGACTTTTGTATCTGTTGGATAACTAGCTAATTTGTAGCAAATATGTTTAGCAGGGCCTACACACATTTGAATTTCTACTAAAACCAGATATCTTAGGGGTTTACTGCTGTGAACAGACACCATGAGCACAGCAACTCTTCTAGGGACAACATTTAATTGGGCCAGGCTTATAGGTTCAGAGGTTCAGCCTGTTATCAAGGCAGGAGCATGGCAGCATCCAACTTCCAGAGTCCCTATCGTCTATAGCGGTCTCAATAATGTCAAAAGTCCAAAGCTCAAATTCTCTTAGGGGATTCATCTAATCACATGATTCCCAAAGCAAGACAGGAAACCAGCTAGACAAACCTCAAACTGCATCTCCATGGCTGATGTCACAGCAGTCTTCACATCTCCACTCCTATTTTATCTTTGTTGACTGCAACAAACTTCTTTCTCCTGAGCTGGTTCCATTCACTGTTAGTAGCTTTCTTCTGCTGGTTGCACATGGCTCTGGTACGCTTAACATCTTAGGTTCTCCAAGTCAACTTCAACTTCACAGCATCTTGTTCCAATGTCTGTGGTCCACGCATGATCTTTTGGGATCCTCCAAATGACTTCAATCACGTTTCCAGCTCTGCTTTCTGCAACACTCTAGTATCTTATTGACTCCACTCCATTGCTGCTGGTATTCTTGATGGTCATCCCATGGCACTAGCATCTTCAATATACTAGGGTCTTCAACTGCAACTAGTTTTTACCAATAGCCTCTCATAGGCTCTCTTCATGATGTTAAGCCTCAAATTTTTTGCATGACTTCTTCAGTCTTGAGCCATTAGCTGTAATTGTTGTGACACCTTCACCAATGGCCTTCAATGGCCTCTCACAGTGCCAAGCCTCAGCTGCAATCCATGACTCCTTCATACCTTCAAAACCAGCACCACCTGCATGATTCTTACACATTACCAATCCCAGCTGAAGCATGAAGTATAACTTCGGCTATTTCTGGAACACAGCTCCTTTGTGCTCTCAGAAAACATTTTCCAGATTTCACCTCAGTGATGCTGGTTTCTTCTTAATCATGAATAATTTCTTAGCTCTAGCTAACCAGCATCAAATAGTTCCAGTTGTCCCTTCTATTCTTGACTCTAAGGCCAGAGCCACATGGCTGAAGATGCCAAGTTATGCTGTTTGCTGGGTCTGGAACATGGCCCCCTTATTCTATTACCAGTTTTCTGTTCCCAGCTTCCTTACTGCCTAAACTTGGCTTGCTGTATATAAACTTGAACTCAGAGATCTGCATGGCTCTTTCTTTCTCATGGGGATTAACATTGTGTACCACACCATGCCTGGATTTAAGTTTTTCTCTCATAGAATTTGCTCTTTTCCTGGCTGGCCTTGAAGTCAGACATCTGCTTTGCTTTGTCTCCTGGGATTAAAGGTTAGTACCACCATTCCTGGTCCTAAATTTGGCTGGGTGGAATCTTGCCCCTAGGTTACCACTCCCTTAATTCAATTTAATATCCACGAACACAGGATTTGGCTCCATCTCACTTCCTGTTGCCCCTTTAATACTCGAACTATATTTTTTATAATTTTCCTTTCTAGGTTGGCTACACTTATTCAAAATGCTCTTCATGAGACTTAACCAAAGAACAAAGTATCTGCTGGGATATTTTGAGACTTCCTTTGTCAATGCAATTAAAATAAATCTCTTTACCTTAGTTTCAGGCAGACTTTTCCAACAATGGCAAAAGGTAGCCACATTCTTCACCAAAATGCCACAAAAACAGCCTCTAGGCCACATGCTGAAATTCTTTTCTAACGAACCGTCTTGGGCCATGTCTGAACAGTTATAGTCACTCTCAGCAACAAGGTCTTCCATATTCCTATTAGGATGATCCATGAAGCCACACTTAAAGCATTCTATTGCTTTCCAAATACATAACACCAAAATCTGCATTCTTCTAAACAAAAGTATGGTCAGGACTAACACAACAATACCCCAGTCCTTTGGACCAATTTCTGTCTTACTGCTGTGAGCAGATGCCATGACTATGGCAACTCTTGTAAGCATAACATTTAATTGGGGCAAGTTCAGTCCAATATTATCTAGGCAGGAACATGGCAGCATCCAGGAAGGCATGTTGCCGAAGGAACTAAAAGTTCTACATTTTCAACTGAAGGCTGCTAGGAAAAACTTGCTTCACAGCAGCTAGGATGAAGATCTTATATTGTTGGCTATGAGTCTAGCCTTTAATGGCTGAACCTTCTATGCAACCCTAGGATGAAGGTCTTAAGTTCATACCCACAGTGACATATCTACTCCATCAAGGCCACATCTCCTAATAGTGCTATTCCCTGGGCAAAACATATAGAAACTATCACATCAGACCACTGAGTTATTTTTTATAAGATAATAGTATCTTCCTCTATTAGAAAAACGATGCCATTGTCTTTTGAAGACATGACTTCATCACCATGCTTTCCTATGCCACCATGAACCCACTCCTAAGGGGCTATGTAATTCACAAATAATCTGTGACAATGACAAACGTGAAGGACAGAAAGAGCATCCCTCTTCACTGACACCTAATGCCTTGTAAAACTTGTCATGTCTATATAAATAACTTGGATGTTTGCGTAATTGGTATACAGTGCTGGTATATGATTAATAAATGGTGTCTAGATGCTTTGTTCCAGTTTCTCTCCCTTCATGTAGATACTCCCCCTCTCCCGGAAAGAATCTGTTGCATTATATTATTTTACTTTTTTAGATTTTTGATGAAATATAATTCTGACAATGTTCAATTTTTCCTTGTCTCTTGTATTCTCAGCAAGATTTCAGATTTAAAACCTCCGTTCTCTACCTAGAAACATTGTAGATATGTCAGCAAAGCCCCTTCAAAGAGCCACTCATTGACCCAAAAATTGTTCTGTTTATTTATTTCCTCTGGATTAAAAGAGACCCTGCAATGGACAGATGACTCAGGATTCACAAATGTAGACTGCAATTTCAGGTAGTCCTAGTTCAGTGCCCAGCACCGATGCCAGGCTACTCACAAAATCACCTGAATTTCTAGTTCCAGGTGATCCCTCTCTCTCTCTCTCTTTTAGTCTCCTGAGATGCCTGCACTTATACAGACAAACACATAAACAAAAATGAAAATAATAAAGTAGTTCTTTAAGAAGAGAAAATGGGTTGACTTGCAACACACAAAGGAAAGTTTCAGTAGCCCCCAAGAAATTCAGTTGAGGTCAGGGCAAAGCCTATATCTATGGACATAGCTGATAAAAATACAATCAAATGTCTCCTGTCAGATTCATTTGTGAAAAAAAATCCAAAAACATCTCATACACATTAAGGGAAAGAACCAATAATTTATTATCTTTTGAAAACAGTGGCTCTTACATTACTTCCAGAAAAATATATGCCACTAAGAAATTTCACATTTCATCTTAGATAAGTTTAATGCAAAATTTCCAGCTATTATACCACCAATTGCATATTATGGTATATCATCAGCTTTACCCATGGATAGGGAAATTTGAATTTTGAAAGCTAAAAATGAACTACATAGCAAAAAGTTTGAGACTTGAGAGTTTCAGCATTTTTCATAATTTATTGCAAATATTGTTCTTTCAAGGTATTATTTAGTCCGTATTTCATACATGAATAAAATTTACTAAGATCATTTAGGTCCTTTCCTCACCTCCAGTTCCTTCCAAATCTCCCCACTGCTCTAAGGGGTACCTTAGAGCTTATCACCTCCAAGTCCCTCCTTCTTCCCCTCCTCCTCCTCCTCTTTCACTTCCAGCTTTTCCTCTCCCTCTTCATCCTCCTTCTTCTCCTCCTTTTGCTTTTTTTTTTACTTTTTTATTAGAGTTAAAAAACATATCACTTCTTTTCTTCTTGGTAAGAAGTAATTTCCTAGCAATAATTAAGGATTTGTGAATTATTTCCGGGGCATGCGTGACTGGTTATCTTATCAACTCCGTATACCAAAGAAAGTACATCACTAATTGCAGGCAGTGAACGCAACAACAGATAAGAAATGATTTTAATTGGAGTGCTTTGGTCTAAACACTGCAGCAAGGCGGATTGCACGGTGCATGGAAATGACTGCAGCGGGGCAACCACCACTTGTGCCACTTACTGTGCAGGCTAACTCCTAACATCCTCTAGTAAGGATAATACCATAACTATGTTTTAGCTTTATTAATAATATTTAAATATGAATATCCCTCCTGTCATGTAAGCGTCTACCTATTTCTGCGTTTCACATTACAGCAATGTAAGCCATGTCATTTCTAAAATAAAACAAGAAATCTACTCAATGGGACATAATTACATTAGCAGACCCTGCTGTCCAAAATTTCAAATGAATGCTGGAAGACCAAAAATGACATGGTTATTTATTAACTATCCCAATGACTACATTCCTACCCTTAATAGCTTCATCTTCATTTATCCACCTTGTTCTGGTATTTTTTTATCCCTGAATAAAAATACCCTGAATTTATTCTCTTTAATTATGCTCCCCTTTGCCCATCATATAAATACATCTATGCACATTCACAAGCAAGCATGTGTATTTATGCTTTTATTTACTGTTTATTTCACCCTATTCATGCACATTTTCATGTAGCAGGCACTATTATATGGTAATAAAATATACACCACAGAGAGAAATTTTTGACAATTTTGCTAAATATAAAGTCCCAAAAACCAGAGACATAACTCAGTGAGTGAAGTCTCCTGCTGTCAAGTCTGATGACCTGGACTCAATTTGAACAGAATCCCATAGCTTTCACCATGGCTGCTGAAAGAACAATGCAGTGCTAGTGAATACCCAAACATGTATGTGTGTATGTACACACATTCACACACACACATAGACACACACACACAGACACACACACACACACATACACACCACTCTAATTAAATAATACACAAAATGTTTGAAAACAAAGTCCCCAGTATGTAATGTAAAACCTAACAATAAATTACAATACATATTTTTAAAAAATACTTACAAACACTTTGCTATTAAAAAGAGATCTTGTCTGTCAATGTGTCTATGAGTGGATCATTGTAGTATAGGCTTGAAGTGAATTTTAACTACCAGGAGATCCCCCAAGTGAGACAGAAGAACAGAGTTCGATGCAATGCAAGAGGTTTATTTTCCAGCGTGAAGGAGTCCATCTTCAATCAGCCCCTCGTGGCAAGTGACTGGAAGGCAGGGGTACAGGTTGCATCAATAACGTCACAGTTTAAACATATTGGCTAAGCATATTGACCTTTGAATCTATTGGCTAGCAAGCATATGATATGCATTCTAACTCTTATCTGAGACCAGAGATCTGGTGACCATCAGTATCCTGTGGTTTTTCAAGAATGTCCTATGCCTGCTTCTCTTGAGAATTGTGGATAGAGAATGGAACTTGGCCTATCCTTGATCTGAGGTGGGAAGATGGTTCTTGGCCTAATCTTGACCTGAGGCAGTGGATATAAAACTGGCAAAAGCCACTAGTGTCCCCATAACCTACATATTTCTACCAAGCTAATCCTCTTAATAGCCATTACACTTTACTAAGAACTAGGGTTCTTCAACAGTCTTCAGATTCCAACCAGGTAATTTAGTATGTCTCTTTTTATGAAAACTATCCTGTTTTTATTAATATAACTCTGTAAACCAACTTAAAATCATGGATAGTGATACCTTCCACAGTTATTTTTTGGATTGTTTTTCTAGATAGTTGTGTGTGTGTTTGTGTGTGTGTGTGTATGTGTATGTGTGTGTGTTTCTATATGGAGCTGTAAATTATCTTTTAAAGATCTGTGAATAATTATGTTGGAATTTTGATGTGAATTGCATCGAACTTGTATATTGCTTTTGGTAGAATGACCATTTTTACTGTATCAATCTTCTTGATCCATGAGAATAGAATATCTTTACATTTTCTCATATCTTCCCCAATTTCTTTCTTTAATAAGTTAAGGTTTTTTAATTGTTTGGGTAGAGTTATCCCAAGATTTTCATATTGTTTGAAGCTATAATAAAATGTGTTGTTTGTTGATCAATTTACTAGTTTGCCGTGTGCATATAAGAAGGCTACTGATTTTTTGAGTTAATTTTGCATTCAGATACTTTGTTAAAAAATGTCTGTCTGCTTTAGAAGTTTCCCAGCAGAAGTTTTAGGGACATTTATGTACACTGCCATATTACCTTCAAATAAAGATACTTTCTCTTCTTGTGTTCGAATTTATATATTTTTAAAGATGTTCTTATTTATCTATTTGTCCTGATATCCCATGCATGAGTATTGTATTTGCATCACTTCTTTTCCCCATTTCTCCCTCAAGCTTCTATATTTATTCTAGAACTGGGCTCTCCCACAGATCACTGCCACACTCTGCTATTGCATACTGTAGATGGAAAGAAGACCAGAAGAGCTGTAAGGTGTCAACACAGCAGAGGCTAGAGATCTCTCATAGCAATCTACAGTGGCAAGCTTGTCTGGTGCGACATCTAATAGAGGAAACAGCTCTGGTTTCATCAGTAAATTAAGATTTCAAGGATGAAATATTATTGTCCCCATGCTGCTGAGTGTCATCCTCACGTGTTAATATGCATTCTCTGCACAGTGTATGGAAAGATTGCAGAATTGATGTGGAGGAAGCTCATAATGAACTAAACACTATTGTTGAGATGTGTCTCTAGAGGATTTTTTCCCTCTCTGGCAGCAACAGAGACTTTGGAAAATGTAATAGCTTCACCGTGCCTCTGTTTCTCCTGGCTATTATATGACCCACCTTTTGAGCGGTCGAGTTTATTGTGATGTTTCTAACAGATGAGGTAGGAAATGATTAGCTCAAAGCCAGATGCATGAGACACGCAAATGCCTGAGAATGTAGAAATTTACCATTGGGAATGCGTCTAGTGCTTGCTTTCAATTTGTTTTCTTTGCAGAGTGACAAGATAAGTTTTCATCACTCACGAGGAGTGAATAAAAATTATGACACCAAGTAGCAACACAACTAAAATTTTATTATAATGTCATGTTCATTTGTTTTCCACCTTGTTTCCCAAAATAATGTAATAAAGTTAGAAAATGTGTCATCTGAGAAAATAGATACAGTAACAAATTCATGCCTTTGGTTACCTTGGACAAAAAGCAATTTCTTTTCTTTAGAATGGATAAAACACTGAATATCAAGGTTTATTAAGTAAATTTAATAAATTAATGTTAAAGGGTATTAACAATACTTGAATGGAGGGAGCGGGAGAGTTTATTCCTTAAGTACAAGGGATTTTTTTTTTATAATGAGTTGAAAATTTTGCCTTTCTGTTTGTCTTGCTCAGCATCAGTCATTTGCATGTGCTGGCTAGTTTTGTAACAACTCAATACCAGCTTAGAGTCACTGAAGACCCAATTGAGAAGTGAGCCTCAATTGAGAAAATGCTTTCAGAAGATTGGGTTGGAGGCAAACAAACCTTTAAGGCATTTTCTTAATCAGTGATTGATGTGGGAAGGCCAAGCCCACTGTGGGCGGGGTCACCCTTGACCTGGTGGTCCTTGGTTTTGTAAGAAAGCAAATTAAGCAAGCCCAGAGTAGCAAGCTACTTCTCCATGGTTTCTACATCAGCTCCTGCCCCCAGGTTTCTGTTCTCTTTGAGTTCCTGTCCTTAAGTACTTCAAGGTGAATAGTGTTGTGAAAGCATAACTTTTTCCTCATCAAGTTGCTTGGTCATGGTGTTTCATCACAGCAATAGTAATCCTAAGACAGTGTATAAACACTTTAATTAAACAGTTACAAACACATTTAGACATATATATGTAATGGCCCAACTATATATCAACTATTATTACATATAAATATATAATGCATTATGAAAAGAGTGTCAAGAAATAGCATTTTACAAAGTTAGATCTCATTCTCCTCCATCCATCCTGTATAGGAAGATGCTGTAATATAAAGCACTTGCATTCACAGCCAAACTGCAATATATGTGTAACATGAGTGTTTTATAATTATGAGCAAGAGGCAAAGCTAGACAACCAATTACAGACCGCTGAGAAAGGTTCAAGAGAAAACCCCTGAGGATTTTCGTGCTTGGCTCTTTGGATTTTGAAGAAGCCAGAGTTGCTTTAGTTTATGGAAGTTTTCCAGTGAGAATGATTTAGGGAGGGGGCAGATGATGCTGCTTTAGTTCTGGGTGTGCAACTTAACCTTAGCATGTTTGAGCAGAAGAGGATGGCTTCAGGAAAGCAACCAAGATCTGAAGTTTAAATCAGTGAAGAGTAAAACCTCAGAGATTCGAGGAAGGATTTGTGGTGTTCACCTGTGGCAAAGGAAAGGAATTGGTAAAATAAAGTGTTAGAGCAAATCAACCCAGCATTTAAGGACTTGTAATTTGGGCAGCCCCTAAAACTGGGAGAGGCTCAAGTTCAGCAAGTGAACAGGACACCACAGAAGGTATAGAAATAACCTTGGCAGGTATGAGGCTGCATTTGCCTGACTCTGAATTGATGTGATATTTTTGTTCCCTGTGATTGGTTAAAACCCTGCTCTGTATAAAACAAGTTCGGTGTTTGGTTTCAGTATGGGAATATAGTAAGGAGGGCAGGTTGCAAACTGTTGTGCCAAAGCTCAACATAGATCTTAGCTCTTGACAAAAGTTTGCAGCTTATTTGCAATACTTGCCTCTCTGCTGAATAATAATCAAGAATGATTTTACTTTCAAAATATTTTGTTTGTACTGTGTCTCTAAAGAGGTCATACCATAAATGAATCTGTGCTTGGAAGAACCATTAATGGATTATTGCATTTGTTATCAGTGCTGCCCCAGCAGATTCGATGAAAGAGATAAGAAATCCCTGACCCATTCAAAATACAAATCACTGTAAGAAATTATACCCTGCAAAGAGGCAGAGAGGGTTATATAGTAAGCTTGAGACAGGGGCTTGAATTCCCCTAAAAATAATACTGGTTATTATTAGTGTCTTGTTTGGGGCTACAATCATCTACAATATGACCTGCATATTTAAGAATTGCCCGCAGTGCAGGATTGTCAAGAATTATTTTTGAAAATAAAGTAATAGGATTTTTTCTTTGTTTGTTTCTTGTTTTAATCCCCACAAAAGGGGAAAGCAAGGCAATTCTGTGGCAGAAATCACAGTGTCAAATTACGCAGTCACAAGGAACCTAATGATAAGTGAAAGAAATCAGAAGTCCCCCCTAGTAATACCAGTGGCCATAGAGAGGAGGGGAGCATAACATCATCTCCTCTGGTTCAAACACTGAAAAGGTCAGGGATGCTGTTTCCATGGTTGTTCATAGCAACAAAATTAGAATACTACTTAGATATAAAGGACCAGAATACAGTATTCTTTGCGCTATTGATAATATTCGCACTTGGTTGCAGACGAAAATTCTATGTTGTCTTAAGTCATACTAACAGCTAATTTGAAAATCAACCTATCCCACTCCTAGAACAGGTGCCAAATATAAGTTTAGATATTGTAAGGCCAGAATGTTCTTGAAAGAAAATATGAGGCAACAAAGTTCTTTTGCAACAGAGAAGAGGGCTGTTGAATTACAAAATGTTATGAAAATAAAATCTGTAACTGTTAAAAACAAGGTAAAATGATTGTACACAGAAGTAGGAGCCAGCAAAAAGGAAGCTATGTAGGTAAGGTAGGATGATCAGCTATATTTTGTTTTGAAATCCTGACAGTTCTCTGGGAGAGGACTGTAAAGGCTATAAGAGTAGACTGTCTGTAACTGTAGACTGACATGATCCTAAGGGTAGTGGCCCGAAGAAAACACAGAAGAGAGTTTGCTTAGCCAATGTCACATTCTCGTGGATCTGTAGCACCATAACGATGATTTCAGGTGCTAGGCCCTATTCACCTAGGTCTCGATGTTGAGAATCTTCGATGTTCAGTATGCAGAGGACTTGAGCTAATTCTGCTCAGTTAAGCAGCACCTCTCAAGCTCAGCAACTGATCTGACATTTGCTCATCATCCAGCATCTCCCAGGGCATGTCTGCTAGGGCACCTTCCCTTAATCCCTTCACTTCTCATGTTTCCTCTCAGTTACTTCCTGTCCACTGATATCATAACACATTTTCTCATATGTTTTTAAGGCGTTGTAGCTTTATTTCAGTATATAATTCCTGTGACATTTAGTAAAACACCAAGTCAGAGGGATCCAGATTGGTAATACTGAACTTTTTATACAGGTACTTTATGGAATTCAGAGCTGGGATCCACAAAATTTCTAATAAGTGCACTGTTGCTAAAAATATTTTATTAACACTTGAAATGTCATGCATGTACATATGTAACTGGTTGTATCCACTCCTACTCCCTCTACCTACTCCACCTGCCTAGCCTTAAACACATTTCTCCCATACCTATGTTCTAGGTTTTTGTTGCTGCTGTTGGTTTGTTTTCTAACACTCCTTAAATCCAATTAAGGACAGGTTATGAGTCACACAGAGGAATAGTCACTATCTTGAAGAAAACCTACACTCCTTCTGTTAGCAGCTAACTCCTGCCAATTGCTCCTGAGCTGTAGATGGGACCTCCAGAATTCCCCCTTCATGCTAGAATGTTGACTGACTTGACTTCATACTGGCAGCTATAGCTGCTAAAATTTCATATAATCAACTTCTGTAACTGGTGGGGCTTAAAAATAGTGTTACTGGGCTAGTGAAATATCTCAGTGTAGGTATCTGGGGCTCATCACTCACAAGTGCTTATTTTCAGTGTGCTTAAGAGGAATAAGGGGGATGTATAGAGGGAATAGCCATATGGGGGAGGGAGGTAGGAGGGAATCAGGGCTTATGGACAGAAAACCAGGAAGAGGAATAACCTTTGAAATGTAAGTAAAGAAATATATAATAAAAAATTAAGAGACTGTGTCCGGATCTGAAGGGATCTGGTCAAACAGCTCCCTGCACCCAAATCCTGTGGGAGGGAGAGCTAGACATTCAGAGGGGCAGACACGCCTGGGGAACCAGAGGAGACTACTCTGCTCACATTTCTGACCCTGGAGGAAAACGCCTAGCACCATCTGGGCCCCCTGTGCACAGGGACCCCTGAGAAGGAGGGGCAGGCCCTTCCGGTTGCTGCCTTCATGGAGAGCTGAAATCCAGACCTGAGGAGCAACTTCAGGCCCAAGACCAGAGGTAAGACCAACTTTTCTGCTCCAAGTGACCTGCCTGGTGGACTCAGGACACACAAAGGCAAAATTCACATGGAACCAGACAATTCCGGTTTCTAGCTGGCACCTGAACCTCACTGATCCCAGGCCACAGCTCCTTGCTCCTAAACCCCATGGGAGAGAAGGCTCATTGCCAGACATGTGGGCACTCCTGGGACTGCAGGACAAGAGAGACTGTCACTCCTGCCCACCATTGCCTAAGAAGAAATTGTATAGGGGCTCTGGGAACAGGAAGATAGGGGCACTCAAGCTGCAGGAGCCCTGCAGTCCAGACTGTGCTCTGATATGAAGGGACCCAGTCAAACAGTTCCCTGCACCCAAATCCCATGGGAGGGAGAGCTATACCTTCAGAGGGGCAGACACGCCTGGGAAGCCAGAGGAGACTACTTTCTGCCCACATTTCTGACTCTAGAGGAAAATACCTAACATCATCAGGGCCCCCTGCACACAGGGAGCCAGCAGTAGGGGCAGGCCCTTCTGCATTTTGCCATCACAGAGAGCTGAAACCTAGCCCTGGAGGAGCAACTGCAGGCCCGAGACCAGAGGTAAGACCAACTTTTCTGCTCCAAATGACCTGCCTGGTAGACTCAGGACACAGGCCCACAGAAAGATCTGAAAGCTAGTAGATCGGATTGACTACATGCCTGAAAGCAGAACACTCTGTTCCGATAACTGGATGAAAGAAAACAGGAAAACAGGTCTACAGCACTCCTGATATACAGTCCTATAAGACGGTCAAGCCGCTGCCAGAAATAGCAGAACAAGATTACACCAGAGACAACCTGATGGTGAGAGGCAAGCACAGGAAACCAAGCAACAGAAACCAAGACTACATGGCATCGTAGGGCCCAATTCTCCCACCAAAGCAAACATTGAATATCCAAACCAGAAAAGCAAGATCTAGATTTAAAATCACATTGGATCATAATGATGGAAGACTTTTACAAAGACATAAAGAACTCCCTTAGAGAAATGCAAGAAAACACAAGTAAAGAAGTAGAAGCCCTTAGAGAGGAAAGACAAAAATCCCTGAAAGAATTCCAGGAAAACACAATCAAACAGGTGAAGGAGTTGAAAATGGAAATAGAAACAATAAAACACAAAAGGAGACAACCCTGGATATAGAAAAACAAAGGAAGAGACAAGGAGCTGTAGATACAAGCATCACCAATAGAATACAAGAGATAGAAGAGAGAATCTCAGGGGCAGAAGATACCACAAAAAACATAGACACAAGTAACAAATATAATGTAAAATGCAAAAAGTTCCTAAACAAAACATACAGGAAATTCAGGACACAATGAGAAGATCAAACCTAAGGATAATAGGTATAGAAGGGAGTGAAGACTCCCTACTTAAAGGGCCAGTAAATATATTCAACAAAATTATAGAAGAAAACTTCCTTAACCTAAAAAAAGAGATGCCCAGAAATATATAAGAAACGTACAGAACACCAAATACATTGGACCAGAAAAGAAATTCCTCTCATCACATAATAGTCAAAACACCAAATGCACAAAACAAAGAAAGAATATTAAAAGCAGTAAGGGAAAAAGGTCAAGTAACATATAAAGGCAGACCTACCAGAATTACACCAGACTTCTCACCAGAGACTATGAAAGTCAGAAGATCCTGGACAGACCCTAAGAAACACAAATGCCAGCACAGGTTACTGTATCCAGCAAAACTCTCAATTAACATGGAGAAACCAAGATATTCTGTGACAAAACCAAATTTACACAATATCTTTCTACAAATCCAGCCCTACAAAGGATAATAAATGGTAAAGCCCAACACAAGGAGGCAAGAAATAATCATTTTTGCAACAAAACAAAGAGAAGAAAGCTCACAACCATAATCTCACCTCCAAATATGAAGATAACAGGAAACAACAATCAATATTGCTTAATATCTGTCAACATCAATGGACTCAATTCCCCAATTAAAAGACACAGATTAACAAACTGGATACATAATGAGGACCCAGCATTTTGCTGCCTACAGGAAACACACCTCAGAGAAAAAGCCAGACACTACCTCAGAGTTAATAGCTGGAAAACAACTTTGCAAGAAATGGTCCAAAGAAGCTAGCTGGAGTAGCCATTCTAAAATCGAATAAAATTGATTTTTCAACCAAAGGTCATCAAAAAAGATAAGGAAGGACACTTCATATTCATCAAAGGAAAAAATCCACCAAGATGAACTCTCAGTCCTAAATATCTATGCTCCAAATACAAGGGCACCTACATACATAAAAGAAACCTTACTGAAGCTCAAAGCACACATTGCACCTCACACAAGAATAGTAGGAGATTTCAACACCCCACTCTCATCAATGGACAGACAGATCATGGAAACAGAAATTAAACAGAGAAATAGACAGACTAAGAGAAGTCATGAACCAAATGGACTTAATATATATTTATAGAACATTCTACCCTAAAATAAAAGGATATACCTTCTTTTCACCACCTCATGGTACTTTCTCCAAAATTGACCATAAAATTGGTCATAAAAACAGGCCTTAATAGATACGGAAAGATAGAAATAATCCCATGCATCCTAACAGACCGCCATGGGCTAAAGCTGGTCTTCAAAAACAATAAGGGAAGAACACCCACATAAACATGGAAGTTAAACAATGCTCTACTCTACCTGGTCAAGGAAGAAATAAAGAAAGAAATTAACAACTTCTTAGAATTTAATGAAAATGAAGGTACAACATACCCAGTCTTATGGGACACAATGAAAGCTGTGCTAAGAGGAAAACTCATAGCTCTGAGTGCCTGCAGAAATAAACAGGAGCTTGACAGCACACCTAAAAGCACTAGAACAAAAAGAAGCAAATATACCCATGAGGAATAGAAGACAGGAAATAATCAAACTCAGAGCTGAAATCAACCAAGTAGAACAAAAAGGACTATACAAAGACTCAACAGAACCAAAAGCTGGTTCTTTGAGAAAATCAACAAGATAGATAAACCCTTAGACAGACTAATGAGAGGACACAGAGAGTGTGTCCACATTAACAAAATCAGAAATGAAAAGGGAGACATAACTACAGAATCAGAGGAAATTCAAACAATAATCAGATCCTACTACAAAAGCCTATATTCAACAAAACTTGAAAATCTGCAGGAAATGGACAATTTCCTAGACAGATACCAGGTACCAAAGTTAAATCAGGAACAGATAAACCAGTTAAACAACCCCATAACTCCTAAGGAAATAGAAACAGTCATTAAAGGTCTCCCAATCAAAAACAGCCCAGGTCCAGATGCGTTCAGTGTAGAATTCTATCAGACCTGCGTAGAAGACCTCATACCAATACAATCCAAACTATTCCACAAAATTGAAACAGATGGAGCACTACCGAATTCCTTCTATGAAGCCACAATTACGCTTATACATAAACCACACAAAGACCCAACAAAGAAAGAGAACTTCAGACCAATTTTCCTTATGAATATCGATGCAAAAATATTCAATTAAATACTTGCAAACTGAATCCAAGAACACATCAAAACAATTATCCATCATGATCAAGTAGGATTCATCCCAGGTATGCAGGGATGGTTTAATATACCGAAAACCATCATTGTAATCCACTATATAAACAAACTGAAAGACAAAAACCATATGTTCATTTCTTTAGATGCTGAGAAACATTTGACAAAATTCAACACCGCTTCATGATAAAAGTCCTGGAAAGAATAGGAATTCAAGGCCCATACCTAAACAGTAAAAGCCATATACAGCAAACCAGTAGCTAACAATAAACTAAATGGAGAGAAACTTGAAGCAATCCCACTAAAATCAGGGACTAGACAAGGGTTCCCACTCTCTCCCTACTTATTCAATATAGTTTTCGAAGTCCTATCCAGAGCAATCAGACAACAAAAGGACATCAAAGGGAAACAGATTGGAAAGGAAGGAGTCAAAATATCACTATTTGTACATGATAAGATAGTACATTTAAGTGATACCCAAAATTCCACCAGAGAACTACTAAACCTGATAAACACCTTCAGCAAAGTGTCTGGGTATAAAATTAACTCAAATAAATCAGTAGCCTTCCTCTATATAAAAGAGAAACAAGCTGAGAAAGAAATTTGGGAAATGACACCCTTCATAATAATCCCACATAATATAAAATACCTTGGTGTGACTTTAACCAAGCAAGTAAAGATCTGTATGATAAGATCTTCAAGCCTTTGAAGAAAGAAATTGAAGATCTCAGAAGATGGAAAGGTCTCCCAGAGATCAGAATCAGAGAAAGGACTGAAATAGCTTGAAGGGGCTTGAGACCCCATGTGAACAACAGTGCCAACCAACCAGAGCTTCCAGGGACTAAGCCACTACACAAAGACTATACATGGACTGACTGTCGGCTCCAACTACATAAGTAGCAATAAATAGCCTAGTAAGCGCACCAGTGGAAGGTGAAGCCCTTGGTCCTGCCAAGGCTGGACCCCCAGTGAACAGGATTCTTGGGGGGAGGGTAGTAATGCGGGGGGAGGGGTTAGGGGCATGGTGGTATGGAAACCGGGAATGGGAATAACATTTGAAATGTAAATAAGAATTACCCAATTCAATTAAGATAGGGGGAAAAATGAAAAAAATTTAAAAAAAAAAAGAGGAACAAATCTCTCCATTTAATTGCTACCCACTGCAACAACTAAGCCACACTGACCTGTGTTGAGAGGTACAAATTTAAATATTTTAAAGACTATATGAAAGCAGGTACATTCAGGAACATTTCAAATGTGGATCCCTGTTGTGGTCTATGACTCCCTAGCTAAAGGTATTTATTTTTAACGAGGTTTTTCCAGTATCATGAGTTCTCTCTTGTACATCAATCTTCTGCTTTGTCTAGATATTTTCACTTACCCATGACATCTTTATTATTGAGCTCAGTATTTCCCTCACATTTCAAGAGGTCATGAGATTGCAATGACGGTCTCTAAGCTTACTGTGACAGTTCATGCTTGAATAGCATCATCCTCACAACATTTTACTCTTATGAAAAAAATCTTTAACAGCACAAGACATTTCAGCTAATCATGTATAAGCCAATGAATGGGAATCTGAGGGTTTCTGCTCTGTCACACATTGACAAATAAGTGTTCATCCGTGAGATTTGTTGAAGTTATTTGGTAACTTTAACAAGGCAAGGATGAGGATGTTTTTCTTTATTGTTGTTGCTAATATTTATTTATTTATTTATTTATTTGTTTGTTTGTTTGTTTGTTTTTACACTCCAGATTTTATTCGTTCCACATCCCATACCTCCTCCCCTCACCATGTCCCCCAATACCCCAGTCCACCAGATCCCTCAACAAGGATGTCCCCACCCACCAGACCTCTAACTTTCTGGGGCCTCCAGTTTCTTAAGGGTTACGTGCATCTTCTCTGACTAAACCCAGTCCTGGGAGTCCTCTGCTGTTTATGTGTTGGAGGACTCATCTCAGAGAGTATATGCTGCCTAGTCACAAGAGATATCTGGATCCAGGTTCATTGAGATGGCTGGTCCTCCTACAGGATTGCCCTCCATCCCAAATTTCTCCAGCTTCTCCCCAATTCAACCAGAAGGGTCAGCAGCTTCTGTTCATTGGTTTAGTGCACATATCTACATCAGACTCAGCTGCTTGTATGGTCTTTTGGAAAGCAGTCATGATAGATTCCTCTTTGTGAGCTCCCCATAGCCTCAGTAACAGTGTCAGGTCGGGGGGTCTCCCATTGAGCTGAATCCCACTTTGGGTCTGTCGCTGGACCTTCCTTTCCTAAGGCTCTTCTCCATTTCAGAAAGGAAGAATTATGGGTCAGTGTTTTTTGACTGTGGAATAACAATCAAATAAATCAAAGCAGATCTCAGAAAATGGAGAGATCGCCCATGCTCATGGATTGGCAGAATTAACAGAGTAAAAGTGGCCATCCTTCAAAGGCAATCTACAGATTCAATGTAATCCCCATTAAAATCTCAACACAATTCTTCAAAGACATGGAAAGAGTAATTCTAAATTTATCTGGAAAGGCAAAAATCCCAGAATATCAACAAATTCTTAACAATAAAAGAATGACTAGAGGAATCACTATCCCTGACCTCAAACTCTACTACAGAGCAATAGTGATAAAAACTTCTTGGTATTGGTACAGAGACAGACAGGTTGATCAACGGAATAGAATTGAAATCCCAGAAATAAAATCACATAACCACACTTGATCTTTGACAATGACATCCAAAATATACAATGGAAAAAAGAAAGCATCTACAGTAAATGGTGCTGGTCTAATTGTCTGTATGTATGTATGAAAAATGAAAATAGACCCATATTTGTCAGCATGCCCAAAGCTCAAGTCCAAGTAGATTAAGGACCTCAACATAAAACCAGATACACTCAATCTAATAGAAAAGAAAGTTGGAAAGAGCCTTGAACTCATTAGTACAGGGAGAAATTTCCTAAACAGAACTCCAATGATTCATACTCTAAGATTAAGAATTGTTCAGTGTGTAAGAATACTTACATGAGAATATGAGTTCAGATCTCTAGTACTCTTGTAAAAAAAAGTAACTATGGTGTACCTGTAATCCCAATATTGTGGAGTCTAGGAACAGAAAGGTTATTGGCGTTTGTTTGTCTCCTACAATGCTTCTGGTTGCGTAAGTAATAATGCCTCAACTGGATAAGCTAGAAAATGATAAAGCAACCCACCTGGCATCATCATGTGACCTTCCCAGGTGTATCACATATGGTTATCCTATTACGTGCATACTGA
This sequence comes from Rattus norvegicus, assembly GCF_021556685.1. Classification (NCBI taxonomy): domain Eukaryota; kingdom Metazoa; phylum Chordata; class Mammalia; order Rodentia; family Muridae; genus Rattus; species Rattus norvegicus. The sequence continues at coordinate 33,116,859 of NC_141549.1, forward strand.
TCTCTTCCTACCCTCCTTGATTACATGACTAGTTCATTAATTGAATTCTTACGATTCATGTTAGCAATCAAAATGCAGTTTTAATTATATGTCTGTGTGAAGGTTTAGAATGCGGGTAGCATTTTAGGCCAGGCAAAGGTAATTGGTTTGGGGGCTTCTTCTGGAGGACAAAAGCAGTAGGAACTCAGGGGGAAATACATGCTAATTTCATGTCTGAAAAAAGAGAATTTACCAGATAGTAAATATTGTATCTGTGAGTTATTCTTGTTAGCATGCAGACATTTACAAAAGAAATGTACACTTATAAATGAAGGTTTATTTGTGAATGATGAGATTGACACCCTATGTATAGACAATCAAGGAAAGGGGGGAGCATTTCCTGTATCTACTGGCTCTTTGTGGAATTTACATAGTAATAATACTCTGTCATCCATCACTGATGTTTTGGGGTAGAAACGACAATAAAAGCGATCTATACCACATTTCTTTAAAATAAAAAATATGGCTACTTTTATAAATATAACACATTTTATTAGACAGGAAGTTAGCATCTCAAAAATAGAAAACACTAATAGGCAAAATAGAAATTCCTAGACATCAATGATTATTTTCTTTTGTGTGTGCATTCATGTGCATACATATGTGTGAAAATTCATGTGTGGAGCGATTTCTCCAAACTTGTCTAGATTTATTTTGAGATATAATTGGTCTCTCATTGGCCTGAAGGACATTCTTAAAACTAGTCTAGTCTAAGGGTCTGTATGGGTGCATGTGTGAGTGGTAGGACTATATATGCACATGTGTGCATGAATGTGTGGAGGTCAGGAATAAACATCAGGTGTTATCTTCAAGTACCATCCACCTTGTTGAATCCTGTTGTGCTGTTACATGTGTATGTCTATTCATTCTCTCTCTCTCTCTCTCTCTCTCTCTCTCTCTCTCTCTCTCTCTCTCTCTCTCCCTCTCTCTCCCTTTCTCTCTCTCTCCTCTCCTCTCTGCCAATTTTCTCTCTGCCTCTATCTATCTCTGTCTCTTTTCTCTCTGTTTCTGTCTTTCTTTTTCTCTGTATCTGTGTGTGTGTGTGCGTGCTATATGTGCATGTATACATGTTTATATGTGTGAGGGTGATATTCATACATGCATGCAGAACCCAGTGATTGATATAAGCTGTGCTCTTCAATCATCCTTTTCCTTATATTGAAGCAGGGTCCCTCTTTTGAACCCAGAGCTGAGTAATTTGGCAAAACCACCTTGTTCTGAGGCTCTCCTGTCTCTGCCTCCCAAGCTCTGGCATTAAAAGATGTCCATGCTGCTGGCCTAAGCTCTGAGACTCTCACAGTTGGAAAACACCTTAACAGTGAGTCATTTCCCCATCCCTACTTACGTTTTCTGAAACAATCACTTACTGGCCTCATGGCTCAAACTAGGCAGACTGGCAGGAGGATGCAAAGCTTTCTCTGCCTCCCCAGCACTGAGATTACAGGTGTGCATCACAGATGCCAGCTTCTTTTGTTTTGCTTGTTTTGTTTTCGGTTCTTGGCACACATCTCAGTTTCTCATGCTGTTAAAGGTGAATGACAATTTACCCACTGAACATTCTCCTCGCTCCTGAGATTTGTCAGTACATTAAGAGACACAGGCACTGAATAACATTTGAATAGTGCAATGAAGTTACTCACATGCCCTTTAGATATAAGAAAACCACTGAGCTATCATCACATAAATTTTAAATAAAAATCATCATAAAATGGAAAATATTTCTGTATATGAATAAGATTGAAGAGATTTCACATAGAATATCCCTGACAAACGCCTACTAAAATTGATTATCCTTCTTCATCCGGATTTTGCACATTTATCTACTATTCTGTTTTTTTATTCTATTCTATTTAATATTTTTGAGAAGGGATTTGACTTTTTATTTTTTATTGCTTATTTTATTTATCTACATTTCAAATGTTATCTCCCTTCCCTCCACAAACCCCCTTTCCCCTCCCTTCTCCCCTACCTCTATGAAGGTGCTCCCTCAGCAGCCCACCCACTCCTGCCTCAGTGCCCTAGCATTCCCCTTTCCTGGGTCATCACGCTTTCACAGGACCAAGGGGCTTCCAACCCAGGGATACCAGATGAGGCAACCCTCTGCTACATAGCTAGCTGGAGCCATGGGTACCCCCTGTGTACTCTTTGGTTGGTGGTTTAGTCCCTGGGAACGTTATATAAGCTATATATTGAGTGTTGAAAAAATCTTTCTGTTAATTAGTTGTTTGGTTAATGTAGCTAGCTTATTTATGAATAATTAGTTCATAGATGTTGCATGTTCCAAAACTTTTAGATTTTATTTTCTCCATTAGAAAATAAATTGTTTCTGTTAAACTGAGCATTTCATCCCTTGTGTGTAAAACAGATAAAAAGAAAAATCATGTTGTCTTGTGTATATAATGTCAAACATAATTAAGGAATACATTAGAAGAATTTTTCTAGCTAAATGACTTATTGGCAATATTAAAAATAGCAATGGCTAATATCTGTAAATAAAATATTATAAATTAATTAAGATTTAATTTATTAATTCTATGTCTGTATGCTATATTAAATAAGGTGAATTAGATAAACTGACAAGGTATATGTAAATATGGACAGAAACCATGCTAATTTGCATATCAAATTAAAGTAAGATGAGAGATCAGATGGTACTTGCTTTCATTTTTAAATATTTACAAATGTGTGCTTTTACGTTGCTCTTTATGTGTTGTGCATAGATATAAAGTCAGACACATGTCATCAAATGAAGATATATAATGAAGGGAAAAGAAGCTCTAATTCCTAGAAAATATCAAACTATTTATGTAGTATAAATATACAAAAGGCTGTATTTTGACTTAAATATTCATACTTGGAAACGTCTGGCATTTTACTCCCTACTAATCAGTTCTTAAAATTTTTTGTTTATCCAGTTACGTATCTTATCACATTCATCCTCCTCTGAAAAAGAAAACATCTTTCTTTTTATAAAAAACTTAACTTTATCTTTCTTTCTGTGCATAGTCTCCTATATGTAATATGTATATGTACAACATGCATGTCTGGTGCGTGCGGAGTCTGGAGGAGGGTAGTGGATCTAAGTCCTCTGTAAAAGTAGCAAATGCTCCTAACTGTTGAGATGTCTGAGTAACTTCTGAGTAAAAATGACATTTAGAAACAGCATAAGAGAATGATCATACTGTTATCTGTTCAATATATTGTTATAGATCTGTAAATTATGCATGGGAAATGATAGATGACTGTATGACTGTAGGATTATATGGTAGATGGTTGGAAGAATGATATATATATGTCATATACATATATATATATATACATATATATGTGTGTGTGTGTGTGTGTGTGTGTGTGTGTGTGTGTGTGTGTGTGTGTGGTTAGATGAGCTGAAAATCTCAAGCAACATATTTTCAATGACTTCCAAAACACATCTCCACTTTCTGAACTTGCATAGAGCAGCGGCACATTTACCATCACAAGAGACCTTTGCATTCCCCTTTGAAACCTCACTCACATCATTTAACACCTGAAGCTCCTACAAATTGTAACCCCTCAGTGAGAGTTCAGATAGCTGTTATTTCATGCCTTTATTTTTCAAGCCTCTTTCAACGGCCATCTTTGTTCTAGAAGATTTACTCTACTTTGGACTTCATGTCATAAAGTTCAGAAAGACAGCACAAAGCCTTTGAGCAAATACTGTGGACCATAAAGCATATTAAAGGGTTGCTTGAGTAACTGCACTAGCTCAAGTAACCCTGACAAAAACCACAAGTGAAAGCTGAACAATGGTTAGGGTAAAGTAGTGGAGAGCAGTGCTGCAGGGGTTACAGGTAGCTATCAGATACAGGGAGCTGTTAGATGATCATTACAAAATAATCTTCCCAGGGACAGTAAATATGAGGATCAAAAATTTGCACAAAGGAGTACTACTCAGCTATTAAAAACAATGACTACATGAAATTCGTGGGAAATGGATGAAACTAGAAAATATTATCCTGAGTGAGGTAACCCAGTCACAAAAGAACACACATGATACACACTCACTGATAAGTTGATATTAGCCCAAAAGCTTGGAATAGCTAAAAAAAAATTTCACAGATCATATGGAGCTCAAGAAGAAGGAAGACCAAAATGTGGATGCTTCATTCCTTCTTAGAAGAGAGAACAAAATACTCACGGGAGGAAATACAGGAACAAAGAGTGGAGCACGGACTGAAGAAAAGGTCATCTAAAGACTTCCCCACTTGGGGATCCACCCATATGCTGCCACCAAACCCAATCACTATTGCTGATGACAAGAAGTACTTGCTGACAGGAACCAGACATGGGTGTCACCTGGGAAGCTCTGCCAGAGCCCTACTAATACAGATGAGGATGGTTGCAGGTAACCATTGGACTGAACAAGGGGACCCCAATGGAGGAGTTAGAGATAAGACTGAAGGAGCTGAAGGGATTTGCAACCCCATAGGAAGAACAACAATATCAAGAACCCCACCAGAGCTCCCAGAGACCAATCCACCAACCAATGAGTATACATGGATGGACCCAAGATACCAGCCACATATGTAGCAGAGGATGGCATTGTCCAGCATCAATAGGAGGAAAAGCCCTTGGTCCTGTGAAGGCTCATTTCCCCAGTGTAGGGTAATGCCAGGGACAGGGTGTTCAGGTTGGAGTCGGTGAGTAGGAGTGGGAGCATCCTCAGAGAAGCAGGGGTGGGGGAGGGAATATGGGAGAGAGGGAAAGGGGATAACATTTGAAATGTAAATACATAAACTATCAAAGAAAAAAATTTTAAAAAGCACAGCCTAACATGAGGGTAGTCTGTGTGCAATACTGCAAGCGATAGTGATCCTGTGCAACAAAGGGAGAAAGGTTAGAAAGACAAGCTGACATCAAGGCATAGGAAGTTCAACCTCCACCTCCTTTCCCAGAGCTCTGCTCTAGGGGAGGGTAAAATGAACCATAACTTTTCTGTTCGTTCATTTGTTTGTTTGTTTTGGATAGCATGTATTTCTCTGTTGTAATAGAATGCTGGGACATATGAATATATTTCAACAGAAATTAAGATAATTTGCATATGGCTTGCAATTTCAAATGTTTGTGTTAAAAGAATCTTTAGTTGGTACTGTGTGTTTGCAGTGTCAACATGCACACCTACAAAGACTGAATGCATTTAGTGTCTCCTTAGTTTCACTAACCTATGTCCTTCACTTACAAATTTGCTTAATAGTTACTGAAAATTTACATTGAATTAAGATGTTTCATTTACTGAAATAGAACATATACATACATGTGGAGACTATTTAAAATACTTTTGCATACACGTTCTTTATTAAGTTGTAATTTAGCAAATCTCTGTGTTCTGATTACTTTTCTATTTCAAGGAAATGTTGCTTTAACCCATTCTCCTTTATATTTATTTGGAAGCATTGAGAATGTTTATCGTTCCTCATAACTGAATCAACACATCTGATTTTTTAAGTATTAAGTTTCTTTGTTTGTTGTCAATGTGTTTCATTAAATTTTTAAAAACTGAAATGGTGCTTGCCTTATAGATTATTCTTCCTTGATGTTGTAAAAGTATTTATAATATTATACCATGTTTTTAAAAAACTTAATAGTTTCCAGAGTGGAATATTATTTTTAAATGGCCAGTTTTTAGCCTCTGATTCCTTATTGGACTTTAGAGTGTGCATTATTCCCAAGAAAATATTTACGAACCTTAGAATTTGGATATGCCTATCTTATTACCACCTACAAGTACTGTTGTCTTTTATACACACTGGGATAGGTCTGTCATCTTTCACACAGAGAGTAAAAATCACTCTTATAAATGAAGATGCGCTTCCATCCATGGTATCATAAGTGCACAGATTTTGCTTTAGAAATTTTACTTCTTTCCCCTTGAGTGCTGCTGCAACTAATTTCTCACTAGGACTAAAGCAGCACACGAAGGGATTGAACCAATGAGGCACATTCCATATTTGAGAGGTCTGTCTAGTGTATCGCTTTGATAATAATGAGACACATTAATCCCTTTGGTTTCTTTTTTTTAATTAATATTATGTTCCAATTTGGTCAGAGCACAATGATCTTTAGCCAGATGTTTTTAGACAAATGACTTGCATCAACTTATCCATATTCCCATGGGGCCATGGCCTCAAGGATGTCATTAGTAATTACCTGTCAAGTCCACTTAAAGTAGTCTTAAATAATTAACATGTTATCACTTCAGCGGACTTGTCTCTTCAGTGACTGTATAGCCATATTACAGTCTTAGCTGTGCCTCATCTTCACATAGTTCAGAGTTTTTATGTTTCTTCACAAAGTGCTAAGTTCACTGGCATGGAAGGGCTCTTGCAGGCCTGAACAGAACATGGCACGAACACAGTGCACACAGATCTTCCCCTCCTCCTCCTCCTTCCTCCTTCCTTTTCTAAGATAAGTCTAACCCCCAAGGTCTCGTCTGCCCCTCACTTGACCATTTTCTTACACCTGAATCATTCACGGGGCTGATTATCAAGGTCCAACTATCAAAATATCCAGGTCCCGTGATCACAAATTTGAATTTGCCTACTCTCTTTTTTTTATTGGATATTTCTTATTTACATTTCAAATATTACTCCCTTTCCAGTTTCCTAGACATAAGACATATCCCCTCCCCCTCCCCTTTCTTCTATAAGGGTGTTCCCCCTCCCCAACCACCACCCTTCCCACCTCCCTGCCCTGACATTCCCCTCCACTGGGGGATCCAGCCTTGGTAGGACCAAGGGCTTCTCCTCCCATTGGTGCCCAAAAAAGCCATCCTCTGCTACATGTGCAGCTGAAGCCAGGGGTCTGTCCTTGTGTAGCCTTTGGGTAGTGGGTTAGTCCCTGGGACTCTGGTTGGTTGTCAATGTTATTCTTATGGGGTTGCAAACCCCTTCAGCTCCTTCAATTCTTTCTCTAACTCCTCCAAGAAGTACCCAGTTCTCAGTTCAGTGGTTTGCTGTTAGCATTAGCCTCTGTATTTGTCATGCTCTGGCTGAGCCTCTCAGGACACAATCAGAAACTACTAGCACATCCTCACTCATTCTAACAGGGGACCCTCCCCCCCTTTTCCACCTTAAAATTAAGACCTATTTGCAGTATTTGCACCTGTTTTGACCAGACACAAATGCAACCACATTGTCTCTCTGGCTTGCTTAATAAAGGAACTCTTTGTATTTGCATATTCATGATTGGGTGTGTTCTGTGTCTAACCCAGGGCCCAGAGAGGCACCACTCTTTCTATCCCTGCTTAAAAATAAATCTTGAGTGTTTTGGACAAGTGCATGTACAGTTGAGCAACCCTAGGACTGTGTTCTGGCATCTTAAGAATTTGAATGCCACACTTAAGGGAATTGCTGGGTTTGCATGTCTGATAATAGTCAATTTTGACATTCATACAGACAAAGTAGAGGGATTAGGCAGATTAACTTTAATAAGGCCAATATACATAGAATATCATTTCTACAAAAAAATATAACATTATACCTGTTGGAAAACTAATTGAGATGGGGTCTTGTGAATGTACTTAAGGTTGGCTCTTTGTCCTCCTGCATCTACTTCCTGACTGATAGAATTACACACATGAACCACCATGCTCAGTTTATGAAGTTCTTGCAATGCAGGAATTTGTACATGCTAGATAAATCTGACCTCTCATTTGAAATATATTTTTAAAGCATACCTGTTAAAAAGTTAGAAACTGAAATATGGAAATTTTGGAGGCCTGTTTTGAAAAGGCTTGATACAAATTATCTTCTAATAAAGATTGCCCAGGATTGTGAAGTTGTAGCAAGCCTTCATTTGACAGTGCTATAAATATTGTTCACAAGTTAAGAGTACACAGGATTTTTTTCAACTTCCTGCTGAGGTTAAAAAGTGAGGGTATAGAGGAGAAAAAGAAACTTGTACCATAAAATCAGTTCACTAGTTCTCTGGTTGTCAACATGAATGGCAATCCAATCTCATCCACTCTTGTAATACTTGGATTTCATTTTCTAAGATACAAACATGATTTTTTAAAACATCTTAAAAAGACAAAAATAAAATAAGATATCAAGAGGATATATAAAATATAATTATATAGCAGCCAACTCCAGCAGGGAGTTAGAAAAAAATCACTTGTTATTTAACTTTCAAACAGATATATAATTAAAAGCAAAACAAACTTTTAAAAATATCCCTTCACATCCTTAAATTGTATCTGGTTTCATTGGCATTAGTTTATTTCAAGTACTTGTTTTAAAACTGAAGTTTCTAAAACGCTTCATGTCAATTGTTCCAATAGTCTTGAACATGAGTCTGACTCATGTTAATATAAACTTTGGAAGTGAAAATAATCAAAGACAATCTCTCTCTGTGTCTCTCTGTCTCTCTGTCTCTCTCTCTATTTGTCTCTCTCTATGTCTCTCTGTTTCTCTGTCTCTTTGCATGTATGTCTATCTCTCTGATTCTCTCTGTCTCTGTTTCTCTCTGTATGTATCTCTTTCTGTTTCTATTTTTCTCTGTCTCTCTGCCTCTGTTTCTTTGTCTTTGTCCTCTGACTCTCTGTCTCTTTCTCTCTGTCTTCCTCTCTATGTTTCTCTCTGACACTCTCTGTATGTCTCCTTTTCTGTTTATTGTTCTTTCTGTCTGTCTGTCTTTGTATCTCTGTCTTTGTCTGTGTCTCTGTCCCTCTGTGTCTCTTTTTGTCTCTCCCTGTGTCTGTTTTGCTCTCTCTGTCTCTTTCTGTGTGTCTCTCTGCATCTTTCAGTGTCTGTCTCTCTCTGTCTGCCTCTTTGTCTCTGCCTCTGTCTCTGTCTCTGGCATAAATTTGAAACTTTAGAAATCTGATTCAGCTTATTCATAATGTGTGTTGAAATCATCCAAGGAGGGAAAATGAGGTGACCTTCCTGTTCATATTCTTCACAGAACTCCAGAGCAATGAGTCTTTGAAACAGATACTTGCAAAGCTATCTGCTATGATTCTGCATTTCCAATACATTAATAGATTTAGCATTTGCACTGGGTCGAGCTATGCATTCTCTGCAGAGTCACTTTGACTAGTGATCTTGTGTTTCTCCCCATTTCTTATGGATATCTTATATTCTGGCACGATATGTCAGATATGTCAGCAGTTAGCCCTGCATATCTAATACATTAAGTGAAAGGGGAATCCCTATAAAGACACTGATGTAGGGTTCACAGTTCAATGAAAGGTTTCAGGCTGAAAAGTTTGTCCAATTTAACTTGAGAACTCATGTCTGCAGCAGAAAATTGATTCACAGAAGTCTTAGGAACTTGAATTTATTCTGTAAACACTAGCAAAAGCTAAATGCAGAGGTTAGTCCAGTCAAAAAATGATTTGGTAGAAATCTTCTCCAAGTTATTCCTATAGGTTGAACTTGTGTTCTGACACCTGACAGCCCAGGGGAGCCAGTATTGTTTCAACCTTGATTGCCAAAATGGGACAACTAATCCAGAGAAGTGAGCCAAGCTACATGCATATCCTAGAGCTGGTGCAAGTTCATTGACTGTAAAGTTCTCACACATTTGGCATTAGCTTATTGTCTAGTGAAGGTTTTATTGCTGTGAAGAGACAACATGAACATGGCAACTCAACTCTTATAAAGGAAAATGTTTAATTGGTGTGGCTTACAATTTCAGAGGTGTAGTCCTTTATTGTCATGGTGTGAAACAGTGTCTTGCAGGCAGACAGGAGCTGAGAGTTTTATATTGTTATCTACAAGCAGCAGAAGATTGTGGGCCGCATTGGAATTAGTTTGAGTATATGTAATAACTCAAAGTCTACCTCCACAATGACATACTTCCTCTAAAAGGCCATGCCTAATCCAACAAGGCCACGCCTACTCCAAGTCTACACCTACTCCAACAAGATCACACCTACTCCAACAAGGCCAAATGTACTTCAACAAGGCCACATGTACTTCAACAAGGCCACACCTACTCCAACAAGGCCACCCCCTATGAGAACAAGACTCAAACACATGAATCTATGGGACCATAATTATCCAAACCATCACCCCCATGTTCCTCATCGCTATGCAGCCTACCTGTACAGTGACCAATGTTACTCTTCTAAATCAACACATCTATCACATAAATATTGATGAATGATAATTTAATTGTAGATATACATTGTGAACTGTACATGTATTCATGTTTCTATACTTAGAATTCAGAAAGCTAGAGTTTACATATACACATGGGGACAAAGAAAGGGGCAGAGATAATAGAAAAGAAGAAACTAACAATATGTCAGCTTCCTTTTCCTCTGCTGTTGGCTAAGGTGTATATCATCTTTGACTTTTCAAAAAAACAAAATTTAATAATATATATCTTAAGCCAAAAGATGGCAACAAAAGATGGGCTGACAAACAACCTTCTGGGGAATTTTGTTATTATACACCTTCATTATTAATGTGTTATTCAACCCTAAGTGAACACTGATTTAATTTTCACCTTTAAAACTGTTGCTAAATGAGTAGGCAGAAGTCTTGTTATTATTTTCTTTAACTATTTTATTTTTGATGAATGGAAGTTTAAAATTCTTAAACTTAATTCTTAAACTTTTTTGAGTTTTTAAATTTTTTTACATTAACTCATTTTATGAATTTTACTAATTCTTAGTAATGTTATTATTGCTTCAATTTTTTTCTAATTTCTTTTTATCAACTAGGCCTCAGTTTATAGATGTTTTCTTTTATTCTGTAAAATCTGCTGTATCATTTTATTTCTTTATTCACATATAAGATTAGAACAATCATTTGCAGTTCAAGACTAAATATCCTTATTTCTCATAATTTTTTCTAAGTTTCTTTATGTGATTTACTTTCATAACCTTATCTAAAAGCTCTAAACAGAAAGAAAATCTACAGAAACTAACCATTGATTTTAATAGGTCAGCCAGCAAGGAGCTATTTTATTCATTCAAAATACTTTAAGAAAATGATATCTCAGGTAAGTCTGAGCTCTTAAGCAATATCAAGAAGTAATGTGGTTCTTACGATGTGAGCAGCTTACAGACCCAGCGTAAGTTGATCTTTTAAAGCAGAGGAACTCCGTAGATATGAAACTGGATTTATTACAACCATATCTTTGAACAAGTGCTTGCATTCTTTGGCTTATCTCTTTCATTACTAAAATGCATTACTCAGCTTATCACTGCTGTTAGATAGTATGCAGTCCAACAGGAAATAGAAAAGCACATTGAGTTATTTGCAAGAATACAGAGAAGATGCACAAGTGTATTATAAAATATGAAGAAACTCACTTTGAAATTCAAGTACAACAGTGTCATTCAAAAATGCTTCAAACACCTTTGAATTAAGCTTTATTTTAACTTTATTCCAGGCAGATATGGAACTTAGTCATGCTATTGCTAATTTCTAAATATCATACAGATAACTGTCACTTCATATAAAATTTGTAATAGAGGTTCATATTCACCTTTCCTCTCTCTTTTATGACCACCCCTCATTTGTTTAACCTTCACAAGGCTCCGGATCACATTGTGACTGCCTTTTTCAAAATTATAAATACATTTTATCTGGTAAAAGCAGATGTCAGAGCTAGATTCAGTAATTATCACATAAAATGCAGCCATACATATGTATGACTTTATCAGGTAATACCAGGTACTGGATATTTATCCCTGAAGCCACAGTGATTGCATATTGTAAATTTATGACTTCATGGAATCCACTATGCTGAATGCTCCCAGCATTCTAAAGTAGGGAAAAAATCCTATCTCTCTCTTTTTCCTAAGATTATGACACATTTAAATATAAGTGTGTGCACAAATCCAGGTGGATAACATTGCTCCATGAAACAGAAGTTACTGGCAATAGCATACTGGCATAGGAGTTTAAATACACCATGTATTTTTCAATGTGGAACAATATTTATAAAATTTATATAAAGTCAGTTATGCTTTCTTTAAACTTACAAAGAGGAGCAAACCCTTTTCTCCTTTAAAAAGTTGCCTCTGTATTACAATATTTTATCTGGGGATGTGCTTGATAAGGCATTATTGTTCTTTGACTATAGCATGGAGCTCAGAAACATAAGGACAAATCATTTGCCAACTCTGAAATACTTGCTTTGACTGTCTATGTAAATTTCAAGGTAGTTACAGCTGACAAGATGTGTTTCCTTTTCCCTTCTGTCCTCAAAACACTGACTCTTTTGAGTTAATATGCAATTTCATTGAGTAATCTAAACAGATTAGAGACCAAAGTGAACATTCCTTTCCTACTTCTCTTTAAACAGTGAATGTCCCAGAGTTCATTTTTGAATTCCTGATCATTTATACTCATTTTCCACAATTAACAGTAACACTGAAATTTATTAAAAGCACTTAATCTGAGGACTCACATATTAATACCTCCCTAACCTAACCATGTGACCTAGATCACTAATCCTCATTCAATTTCCCTAAATCAGCTTCTACCTTTCTTTTTTTTTTTTTTTTTTTTATTAACTTGAGTATTTCTTATATACATTTCGAGTGTTATTCCCTTTCCCGGTTTCCGGGCAAACATCCCCCTCCCCCCTCCCCTTCCTTATGGGTGTTCCCCTCCCAACCCTCCCCCCATTGCCGCCCTCCCCCCATAGACTAGTTCACTGTGGGTTCAGTCTTAGCAGGACCCAGGGCTTCCCCTTCCACTGGTGCTCTTACTAGGATATTCATTGCTACCTATGGGGTCAGAGTCCAGGGTCAGTCCATGTATAGTCTTTAGGTAGTGGCTTAGTCCCTGGAAGCTCTGGTTGCTTGGCATTGTTGTACTTTTGGGGTCTCGAGCCCCTTCAAGCTCTTCCAGTTCTTTCTCTGATTCCTTCAATAGGGGACCTATTCTCAGTTCAGTGGTTTGCTGCTGGCATTCGCCTCTATATTTGCTGTATTCTGGCTGTGTCTCTCAGGAGCGATCTACATCCGGCTCCTGTCGGTCTGCACTTCTTTGCTTCATCCATCTTGTCTAATTGGGTGGCTGTATATGTATGGGCCACATGTGGGGCAGGCTCTGAATGGGTGTTCCTTCAGTCTCTGTTTTAATCTTTGCCTCTCCCTTCCCTGCCAAGGGTATTCTTTTTCCTCATTTAAAGAAGGAGTGAAGCATTCACATTTTGATCATCCGTCTTGAGTTTCGTTTGTTCTAGGGATCTAGGGTAATTCAAGCATTTGGGCTAATAGCCACTTATCAATGAGTGCATACCATGTATGTCTTTCTGTGATTGTGTTAGCTCACTCAGGATGATATTTTCCAGTTCCAACCATTTGCCTACGAATTTCATAAACTCGTTGTTTTTGATAGCTGAGTAATATTCCATTGTGTAGATGTACCACATTTTCTGTATCCATTCCTCTGTTGAAGGGCATCTGGGTTCTTTCCAGCTTCTGGCTATTATAAATAAGGCTGCGATGAACATAGTGGAGCACGTGTCTCTTTTATATGTTGAGGCATCTTTTGGGTATATGCCTTTCAAGTTCCTGTGTTCCTCTGAGTCTCTGAAGTACCCTGGAAGCTATTAACCTGGCATCCCCATACCTACCAGGCATCTACATTTTACTTAAAGTTTTTATTTTTGTTTGAGAATTTCATATATGAGTCCTGTATTTACATCATTTCCACCCCTGCCTGGAAACCCTCCATCTTTCCCCATATCCTATCTACCTTTCTCCCTCACTCTCCAATTCAACTTCCTCTTATTATAGCCTACTGATTCTACGGAACGTTGTTCATGTGTTTAGGCCTGACCATTTGGGGTTGGATAAACTATCAGAATAAGGAAAAGTTATTCTCCCTCTCATATTAAGTATTGATTGACTATAGTTCTTCATGTAGAGGTGATGCCTTGTGAAATTTTCCCCTCCATGTTGTGCTGCTAAATAGTCTAGAAGTCATGCCTATTATTACAAATTTACCCAATTACAACTCATTGTGGAGAGGTTATGAATTTGACAGAAGAAATTACTTCAATTTTCCTAAACTAATATAATTTTTGTGTCCTAAATATTTATGCTTATATCCATAAATAAGTGTAGATCTCATCCTTCTTGCAGAAGCTTCTTTTAGCAACATTAACTATGAATAGGATCTACAATTGGTCAAATGCTGAAAGTAAGTGACCTTGTGATACCTCAAAAGATGCATGTGTAATTCAAGCCCTACACTTAAGTCTCAGAAAACCATAAAGAATGGATTGAAAGATTGTATAGTCTAGAAGCCCATAATGCATTCTTTGAGACACAGCAATAAAGACATGAGAGGAAATAGCACCCATGAAATCTCAACATGGCTGGTTGGACAATACCTTACTAATGAAAATATCATGTGTCATACCTAAGAGACATCTTAAAGACAGCATGATCAAAGTCTTATTCTTGCTTATTTCCTAATATTCTTCATTTGTTAGAAGAAACAATGAGCATGTTCATCATTGACATACCACAAAAATCACATTCACAAATGTCATTACTGCATGCTACTACTTTAAGAAAAAGAATGTTTTCTTTTGGCCAGCACTGGTGATGCATAACTTTTATCCAAGCACTTTGGAGCCAGAGGCAGATGGATCTCTGAGTTCATGACCAGCCTGGTCTACAGAGTGCAATCTAGGAAACCAGAGCTACATGGAGAAGTCCTGTCTCAAGCATAACAAAACAAAAATAAGTGAATAAATAAATTCTCCTTCTCATCCCTCTCTTTCCTGTATAAGACTATTCCAACTTTCCAGATGGTCAAGCCAAAACATGTGGAAATGTTCCTCACTGCCTTTGTTTTTTAATACCTCACTTTATGCAGTCTACTAGGAAACTATCAGCTCTACTTTCTATTAACAAAATGTATGTTTCAGATTTTATGAAATTTTAGATCATCTAAATTTAGATGGATCCATTCATAATAAAATTCAATTTTTGATAATAAAAATAGGCTTAAATATGAACATTTATTTGCAATAGAAAATGCAATTACAATATAATTTCAGATGGATGAAAATACTAGAACATAAAATGAAAATTTTTAAATGGTTTTACAAGGTAATTACTTGAAACCACATAGTAACAGATTTTATTAACGTTTTGGCTTTATGTTTAGTGACGAAATTTATTCTAAGATGATTTTACTAATTTAAGAAGATTAAAATGCATTCTTCCTTAGGATTGAGAGAAAGGTTAGAATAACTTTAGGCTTAAAACAAAAGTTCTGAAAATTGAATTTCCTAACCTAGTGTTGGCCAGGAGTCATGAAGACAAAGATGACTAGATTGCATACCCTGTGTGAATATCCTTGGAGTCTGTAATAATTTTCAAATACTTTTGTATGTCACATTTAAGCTTTCGGCATCTCAATTTCCAAGTGGTGACATGTGGGGCTCCTTTGTAAACTGATGATTCTCATTAGCCACTTTGCCAATGATGCACATTTTTGGTCATGCGTGGTGAGTTTTATGTTATATTCATTAATACTTTCAAATGAAAATGATGAAATATGTGATGCACAGTTCATTTGCACTGGATTTGTTTAATGATAGCATACGTTTATGACATATGAGTAGCAAGTAGAGGCATTTTGGTAACTTCTATTTAATGACTTTTATCAACAGATATTTTTCAGCTAATAGGTTTCTGTGTGTTTGTGGTTTTGTTTGCAGTATCTTCAATTCTCTGATCTGAGAGGACTTCATTTTGGTTCATCAGAATAGAATTCTAAAGTGAAAAGTGGTCAACCCTGCAAACACATATGCAAACAACATTGCATGTTTAAAGTTAGGAATATTTATGAGTATACATGTATGCATGCAGTAACAATTAGTGAAAGAAGAATTTGAAGAAAACGTTTGTGGATACATGGGAGAGTTTAGAGGGGAGAAACAGAAGGAAGAAAGGTTATGATTTTACTACAATCTCTAACATAAAAATTTTTAAAAATTATGCACCCCACACTTGAAAACCTTTTCTCCAAAGTAGCTCCTGGCTCTACACTTTCTCATTACTTCTTTATTACCTTCTTTCCTGGCCTTTTCCACAAACATACTGTGTCCCACGGGCAGATGCATAAAACATACTCATTTTATGACACAAATCTATTCTTAAGGGAATTTGTGCAGGAGAAAGTCGCTAAAGCTAAAGCCTCACTCGCTTCATAGTACATATGCCTCTTTTTATTATATGTATCCAGGCTTGTTATCCCTCAGCTGACAGCCCAGTGCATGTCAGGATCACCTCTGCAAACAGCTTCCCTCTGGTCTTCAACTCTTTCTTCTTGCCACTGTAAAGTCCACCACTGCCCAACAAAGAAAATGATCCCATTAAAACTGAAGTTGGATCCTGTTGCTGCTGGTCTCAGCATCATGTTGCAGTTTTACTGTCTCACTCAGCATCAAAGGCAAAGTCTATGCCTATTAATTCCAAAAATAGCTGACTGCTGATTACTGCTGTGTCCTCATCCTCTAGTCCTATCAGTCAGCTCCTTCTGCTGAACACATGCGCCTTTACTCTTTTTCTCGACACCTGCCTCTGTGTCTGACTCTGCTTCCTCTGCCGGCTCTGTGCTCTGCACCTAGTGCACCTTCTATGTCTTTATTTTAAGGTCATCTTCTCACGGAGTTCCATCTACTCACTTCTCCATCCACTCTGTGGCTCTTTTTACCTTTCTTTGTTCAAATTTCTCTTTATCACACCCCTGATAGATATGCTTATAATTTTATACAAGCTGTCAATATGGTTTCACTTAAAGGTTTCTCATTAATATTCCCTATGGCTCTCAAAAATCATTTTATTTTCTCTTTTCATGACATGAAATGAAATTCCACGACAACTGTGCTTCTTTGTATTGCTGTTCATTTTCAACACAGAATGACAAAAAGTAGAGAGTAAGCTTAAATTGTCCCCTTTATTTCCAATTCACGAAAATACATTGAAAAATTACAGGAAATGTATCACAAAGACATGAACACATGGAAAGCTGATGATAAAAACACGTCTTTAAAAACATGAGACTGTGCTACCTGGGAGTCAGCTTTACATTTAAATTACTTGAATGCATAAAATGTTTTAATCTAACAATAGTAGTATCCTAACCAAACAGGATAGATTTAACTACATTTATTTCACGAGTAAAATATAAATTATTCCTAAGACTAAAGTGATACACTTTAGCCAAATTAAAAAAATTAACTATACACAGTGAGCTTTAATATGCTGTGGCATGTGCCCTCTGTATGTTTGGCCCTGAAGTTTAACATGCCAATTTATAAAAATGTAACAACAATATATATTATATTTATATTATCCATAATATGTTACAATGTATAGTATATAGTATAATGCATAATGTATAGTACAATGTAGAATATATTATAATAATGGAGAGAGTATTATATATACAGCCTGCATTTCTAAACCTCACCTTCACCAATTTATATAATGTGTTCATTTCCTAATTTTGCCTCTCAAAATCCTACTTATCTCAATCCAGATTGTCTTTCTGGAAGAGTTGTTGCAAACACAATAAATGATCCTTTCCCCTTGGAAGTTATTCCTTCATGCAGCATCACTGAGCAGATCTGTCGGATGGTTGCTGCTGTCGTCAATCTTGTTCTTAACTTTCACAAAGACATGAGCAGGTCAAAAGCTGATGGTAACAATGGCTCCTTGATGAGAAACCATGCTACCTGGGAGTTACTTTTATATTTAAATGACTTTAATGCATAAAAGTGTTTCATCTTAGACAATTAACTTGGCAATGGACAAATGGAAAGTTACAAGTCTTTGTGGCCCAAGCACCAACTTGCTTTGTAAAAGTAGCATTGTGATAAATACTACTTATAATTAATTGTGATAACAGTATCACAATTTATCTCCTGTGCTACGAAACATGTGGATCTGTCATGTAATCATCAAAATGGACTTTATTAATTTTATTAATAATGTTGGCATGTTTTATAAAGATAAAAGATATTTCAGAGATGTTACCATGGGAGCTCTAGCCCTAATTGGTATATCTACAATGCAACTCCTACCTAAGGGTCTGGGAATATAGCAGAAAAGATACTGTCTTTTAGACATTACAGAAAAGCTACACCTAAGAAATTACAACAGAATGTGTACCTGAATAGGACCTGCGCAACGACAGCACCAATTAGCATGCAAAAATGGACGAAGGCCTCATGATTTGCTAAAGAGCTATAAACAGCATATGCTGAGAGAGGGACAAGGATTTTACCAGGAAAAAGTCTATGATAGGTTATCCAACCCTGAGTGGTCAGTTCTAAGCACATGCACATATGAGCAACACGAAATAGATTCATTAGGTTGTGCTTTTGTAAGTGTGCATGTGTGTGTGTGTGTGTGTGTGTGTATTGTGAGTATAAAAATAATAATAAGGGGTCTTAAGTTTGGAAAGGAGTTGGGGTGACACATATCCACAAGCCCACAAATGCACAAATAAAGAAAAACAAAAGTTTAAGGTATTTTTTAATAGGAAATGATACTGATGGTATTATCATGCCTACTGCTACAAATACAATCGCTCTCATTCTGCTGTGTGTATAACTGATGTTAAGTAAGGGTAAATTATATATGAAATGAAAAACAGAGTAAATAAAAAAATGTTGAGGTTTGGATTAGAATGCCACTATAGGCTCATATGTTTGAATACCTGGTTATTGGTTCATCTTTCTCTGTTTCTGTCTCTGCTTTTCTCTTTGTCTCTGTCTCCTTTTCTTCTCTCTTCCTCTCTCTTTTTATCTATGTCTTCCTGTCTTTCTACCCCTCCCTTTCTCCGTGCCCCTCCCTCCTTCACCTCTGCCTGTCTCCTAACCTAAGAAACCATATCCTCCAAATAAATGCCTTCTTTCATAAACTGTCTTGGTTGAAGTGTTTTGTAACATCTGTAGAAAAGTAAACCATGAGTTGACTTTACTTTCAAAATATTACCCCTTGTTCACACAGCTATTCTACCAACTCATCCCTATCATTAATATTTATGGAGGTAAGAACAGCTCTTAGATGCATCCAGTCTTCTTGCTCTCTTATTGACATTTTTTACAAGAAAGTATTTGAAAAGAAAAAGAATTTATTTTAAAAGAAAGTATTTTGTTTGAATATATTAATTATACATACTAAACTATTCAAATATGATACCTTCATACATACACATAATGTGTTTTGATCAAACTTACTCCCTATTATACCTTCTTAGTCCCTCCCATTCCAGCTGATCCCCTTCTGTGGTGGCTTGAATATGAATAGTGCCAGGGAGTGGCACTACTATGAAGTGTGCCTTTGTTGGAGTAGGTGTGGCCTTGGAGTAGGTGTGTCACTGTGGGCTTGGGCTTTAAGACTCTTGTCCTAGCTGCCTGGAAGTCAATCTTCTCCTAGAAGCCTTCAGATGAAGATGTAGAACTCTCAGCTTCTCTTGCACTATGTCTGCCTGGATGCTGCCATGCTCCCATCTTGATGATCATGGAGTGAACCTGTAAGTGAGGAGCAAGTAAATGTTGTCTTTATAAGCATTGTCTTGGTCATGGTGTCTGTTCACAGAAGTAAAACCCTAACTAAGACAACTTCTTTCCAACTTAGTCCCCTTGTACATTTATGTCATGTGTGCATGTGCATGTGTGTATGTGTATGTGTGTGTGAGCAGGTGCAGGTGTGCATGTGTATGTGCATGTGTGTGCATCTGTGGGTCTCTAAGACCCAGTGAGTCTCATTAGGGTTGTTTATAGGATCGTTGGGCATCTTACCAATTACTAGACTTCTAAATAACATCTGTCCCCTCTATAGTTGTGCGTTAATTCTTTGGACAGAGTATGGCCTCATAAGGTCATTGATAGCAGAGAGTTGATGAACCAGTCTCTATGTAAACATTATGCAGTTCATCATAGGTGCTATGAGCTTAAGCGGGAAACAGTTGTGTCATTCTCTTGAGGTGGTGCACAATACTTGTAACCTTTCCTTCTTTCCATGTCTGCATGCATTTTTACAAAACCATTTAATTAGACCTATATTATTGATATATCTCTACTTCTATCTATCTATTGGCACACACACACACACACACACACACACACACACACACACAAACACACACACAGACACACTACAAGCCATAGTCTATACACTGTTCTTTTTCTCTTTTTCTCCATTTAAGTCTTAGGTTCATAAATGCCTATGTCCCTGATACTGGCCATCATTAGCATCTACATGCTAATCTCTTTGCTGTATCTTTAGAGAAGATCAGCAGAAACAAAGTTGCTTAAGTTCTTTCATGATCAGAATATTTCACCTGGGTACTTTGTACTTGAAAGGCATTTTTGTCTTTGACTTCCATTTTCTTTCATTACTTTTCTTGAGTGTGGTACATTTTTTTTTTTTGCTGACACCGGATTTATGTTAAAATATGATCTGGTATTTTAGTTTTAATTTTTCTTGTAAGTCATTTTATTTTTTTAACCTAGATGTCAAAAATGGAATTTCCTATCCTTTAAGGTTCAGTACTGAGTATGATTTCTCTTATGTCATTTCAGATTAACATCATTAGTATGCATAAGAATTACTTTTCCTGTTGCTGTATCAATACAGGATGAAGGCAATTCAAGGAAGGGAAGGTTTCTTTTCACTCAATTTAAAGGGACATGGGCCATCATAGTTTGAAGACAAAAGACCGAAGTTGTCAGCCATCCTGACTCCACAATCAGAAAGAAAGAAATGAATGGCAGTTCTCAGCCTGTTCTTACCTTTCCCCTTTTTATAAGGTCTGAGACTCTATCTCATGAGCGTGAGCTATGCCACTTTCAGTGGGTGGTGCCTCCTCAGTGAAACCTCTATGGAAGGAATCTTAAAGGCATGACAGGAAGTGTGTCCCAGTACATTCTAAATCCACTCACGTGGACAATAAAAATTAACCATCAAAGGGTATGTATGCAGTTTTAAATATGCTGTTTTAGCCCACTTTTAATTGCTTAGAAAACATATTGTCAATGTATTTGTTTAGATTCTGTGAGGTAGGTCTCAGGTAATCCAGATTGGCCTCAGCTCTCTAAATAGTTGATATAGTCTTGTGTCTTTTATCTTTCTGCCTGGGATTATAGGTGCATATGTAGTGCTGTAAATCAAACCTAGGCTTTAACGCCTGCTGGGCAAGCAGTCTCCAATTGAGCTGCATCACCACCCTAGGTGATGCAACTTTAATTAGCTTATCTAATATTTTATCTGATTCTTTGCTTTGATTTTTCTCTTCATGGATCTATATAATTTTAACTTTCAAATTTAATTCTTTTGTCAAAATTATTGAACATCATATTTACCTTGGTTATTAATTCTCAAATGTAATATTTTGAATGAATTAACTGTTGTATTTATTTCTTATTTTGTTTCTGTTAGTCTTCTTTTGGCAATGATTTGTTTATTTTAAATTTATGAATGTTTATAGCAGTGTTTTCCTACTGTGCTGCCTCTCCTTTTTGTAGAGGAATAAGCTGTGTTGTTCAATGTGGGTTTTGTACATGTACTCTGTAGCATGACTCCACTGATATTTTCATTCTATTCCTGTTCTTAGAGATCAAAAATATTTATAGTCCTATCCTTCGCCACATTTTATGAGTCCCTTTTACCCTAAGTTGAATATTTATCATAGTGGAACGCTAACGCTTACTCCATCATCAGCAATTTATCCTTACTGTACAAATGACACAATAAGATATTCCTGGTTATTAAAATGTGCACTCTAATATGGAATAGACATACTCAGCCATTAAGACTTTGACACTGTGACCACTGTGAAGTAATTTAATAAGGATTTACTTGAAAGCAAGTGCTAAGGTAGTATGACAGTTCAATGGATATGACCCACATGACTGTAGTTGCTTACTGCATGGATAGCGCATACACCACAGACACAATAGAAATTATAATGATCTACATACTTAGTGGGATATCGCTGGTTACTATGACTATATAATAATACACAACTGAAAATGGATGCACTGTTAATTTATTAAATGTTTCACTGAATGGGTCAGACTTCAGCTAACTAGGGTAACTGGGGTAACTTGGGTAGCTTGGACAAGCACTCGTCAGAATTTTGGTGATTTTGGTTAATACTCATTACACTGTAATATTAATTCTGAGAGCTCTCTCTGGAGTGCCATTCTCTTACTAGTTTCTATAGAACAAACATTTTAGTTTACCTGGCCTTATCGATTTTTTTAAGAAATAAGTTTCTTTATAATTCATAATTTATGAACCATAATTTAATCAGTTTATACCTGATCATAATTTAACTGTGTGCCTTGTTGACTTATCCAAAAGACTACATACATAAATACATACATAATGTTAAGTGCTGAGAGTGTAATTTTCTTTGTTTGGTTAATGTTTTTTGTTTGTTATTTGGTGAGGATGCTTCATTTATTTCTTCAGACAAGGCTTCCTGTATCTCGGCCTTTTCTTGACATTGTTATGTACCTGAAAATTGCCCCAAACTCTGAATTCTACTGCCAGCATGACTAGAACGATGAAAATATAGGCATCACTGCTTCAATCACTCTTAAATAGACCAAGGAAATTATCTATTTATCTATTTTTTATCTTTCTTGAAAAATCTATATTCAGTACTTTCAAAGATCCTGAGAGACTTCTCGGCCTATGGAATTACATTCCAGAGTATTAAAAAAATGCAAGGTATCTTATTTTGCTTTCCAACTAACAAGGATATGCTAATAAGAGATCTGAAGGGGAAATAAGAGAATTTGATGGGTTCAAAGTAGAGGGGGAATGGAATAAGTAGCAGAGAAGAAAGGAAGAAGATAAAACTGCAAAGGTGCCTAAAATATCAAAAGAACTCATTCAATTAAGTATCTACCTTAAAACACCTGCAGTACATGTATACAAGACTATAAATACATATAAACAGTTAAAATAAAATTTTCTCATCTGCCCAGATAACAAACCTCGAAACACCAGGCTAAGAATCTTTCTTTCTAATTGCTGGTCACTGTTTACCAAGAGATTCCCCAAACATTAGAGACCATGGCATTGTCTTGGTTCTTCCCCTAGTGGCAGAAGCTAAAAGAAGGGGCTAAATACACCAGACACAGGGCCCACAGATTCCCAGACTGCACTAACCTTTATATCTAACTTTCATGGTTCTAGAAGGTACCTCTCAAGCTTCCAATGGAGGGAAGAAACTAGCAGTCCTATCTAGTTATGAAGTCTATAAATGATAACAAAGACCAACACGGAACTATAATCTCTAAGGGTGTGGTAGTGGTACCTACCGTCTCTTGGTAGTAAATAACAGCACTGAAGACTCACTCAAGTAGACAACAAGAGGCCACCCATGCCTAGTACTAGAAACTTAGTCAACTACCTGGGGCTAGTGAGAGCATGAGTCGTAGAGGAGAGCCAATAACTGCTATATTATTAAATCAGCATAGTTGCCCAAAACCCTCTAAATATTTGTTCTTGTACATACAGATAAGTGCACTTCTTCCTATCATAAATGAAACTTCTCACTGAAAAAAATAGAGACCATTACAAAGAAATTGCAATTGAAAAAAAAATGCGGAGTGATGGAGCCCAGTCCTACTGGCACATCCACAATGCAATTCTTGTAAGTAAGGCCCAGGAATGATTCCAGAAGGGCCAGCAGAAAAAAATTGTAAGAGACATAGAAACGAGAACTCAGCATTCAGATTGTATCTTCTAGAAATGCAGGAGCTATAGAATAAAGTCTCAACAAAATGGCTCTATAAACATGGCGTGACCAAAGTAAACACTAATTGACATTCTAAAATTGATAGGGAAAAGCTTAGGAGAACTCAAGCCTATGGAATGGATTTCATGTGACCAAGGAGTCTTAAGTGCCAGTGACATAGTCTCCCTTGGGGAAGAGCACATTAATTGGTTATCTAATACCAAATGGTCAGCCTTGAAAGCATGGGATGCAAGTAATAGTGTACATACTAAGCAGGCTACATTTTAATATTTATATTCATATATATTTAAATATATGATTTTGTGTATTTGTATGTTTGTGTGTTTAAAGGGTTTGAAGAGAAGAAAAGAGAGTGGGGAATAATATAATTATAATCTTAAAAATATTTGTCATCATATTTAAAAATAGTACTGAATAGGAAATATAATTGTAATCTCCCTGCTCTAAAGTATGTTGTCATTCCACATAAATATGGATGAAATTATACATAAATATGAATGAGGGGACAGAGAAAAAAGAGAGTGGGACTGAAGAGAAAGAAAAGTTCGAGTGGGAGAGACAGGCATAAAGAATAAATCACAGTAGGTTTGTATATGCTGAAATTACTTCTTTAAGGGAGAATAGACATTTTCCTGTCAGAGATTTTAAGATAGACAACATGAAAAATGAATCAAAAAACTTCTTTTTAGTGTAATTTCTGGTTAGGTGTTAGTATGAGAATGAGATGGAATAGATCCTCTTGAAATACGATATAACCTTATAGATTTGAGATGTTACGATAATGGCAAGCGACCAGCAGTTATCATCTTAAGGAGAATGAACAAAACTATATTACTTTCAAGCACACTATAAAAATATAATAATTTATTTCTGAAAGGATGTTTCAAGAAAAGAAAAGACACAGGTGTGAATGGATACAATCAGTTGCACAACTTAAATGAATGTAGCAAATAATTTAAATAATTATAATAATAATATTATATAATAATAATTTAAATGTTCCACAACATTTTATTATTTAAACATCATCTAGACCCAGAGGCACATGAGTTATGTCAACTCAAGCAGAGTTCACATTTCAATCACACAAAAAGTATATCATAGAGTAGATAATTTGCAAAATCATTTTTCTTTTGCTTATTGGGAAAAAAGATTGGCGAGATGATTTTGTACTGCTTGATTTTGATTTCCCCTAAGCTGATTATATGGTCAATTATTATCTAAGTGACAAAAACTTTTGGGATAATACCAATTACCAAATATCAGAAAATTAAAGTACTATGAAATTATTTATACAAGCAAAATAATTTAATGCTGTATATGTATTAATGGGGCAGCATTACTAAAACCTATGGAAGCAGAATTGCTAGAGAAAATATTTAGTAAGAATTTATTACTTTAGTAACAGATAAACTTATATTTTTCCAATAAGATTCTTTGGCAGGAATAGTTAGCTAAGTACTAGTACTCAAATGTGTTTATATTTTAAGCATTAGAAGGAAAATGTCTTGTGAAAATTGATGAGTAAATTTCCTATTCTCATATATAAAAAGATTACTTCTAAGAATCATCCTGTGTCATTATTAGTATATTATAACAATTTCATGTTTGTATGTATGTATGTGTGAATAAATGGTGAGTATGCATGTGTGGGTATGCACATATGCAGCTCTGTGCCTATGTTCACATGTGTGAATTCTACAGGAGCGCATCAGGTAGCTTCCTCTATTGATCTCCATCTTATTGTCTTGAAAGACAGTATTTCAATAAAACTACTGCTCACTGTTTTATGTCAGCTGGCTTACCAAAAAGCATCTAGATTTTACTGATTCTGCGCTAATGGTGGAGTTTCAAGCTGCTATGGCCAATTCTGGCTTTTGTACATGGGTGCTAGAAATCCAAACATGGGTCCTTGTGTTTGCACAACTGATACTGTTACCTACAGAGCTATTTTCCATCATTTAGATCATGGATCTTTAGCATCAGTGAATTTTCTGAGAATACAAAGTGAGAGATAATAAATTAGTCTTAGATTAGTCTTAGATAAATTAGGGCCTAATTAATATTTGATGCCATAAAACATCAATTAATCATAAATCAATCCACAACCTAAATGATCCAGAAAGCTAAGTTTCTAAAACAGCCAGATATTTTTTAGAAAGAAATGTATCCATATCTTTGGCTTTTCCAGTTTTCTCTGAGGGTAAGTGCCATGAGCAAATAATAAATATGTATTTGTAAAAGTACATTAGAATCACTCGCAAAAGTTACTTCATGATAATGTGCAAATGAAATTATAAAGTCAATTATCTCGTTTCTTTGTACTTTTAAAAAGCCTGGTATCGGGGACAACAATGTTTCTTGATGGTTGATGGTTGCTGTAAAGACATAACTGACCAAGACGTTGACAATAA
The DNA here is from genome assembly GCF_021556685.1 of Rattus norvegicus. NCBI lineage: Eukaryota > Metazoa > Chordata > Mammalia > Rodentia > Muridae > Rattus > Rattus norvegicus. Next base: position 33,143,065 of record NC_141549.1, read on the forward strand.
ATGACAGGTGAGTGCCCACCCCTAAGAAAATGAACTTTAGGAACACTGTGGAAGAAAGGAAAGATGTATTGGAAGATGGGAAGGATTGCTGTGATGCTCAGCCTTCTGGACTTGACATAGCTGCTTACCATGAATTCACAGTAGCTTTCTACCCTCAGAAGCCATGCATAAAACCAGGATGCCCAGCCACATTTCTTCATAAAGCCCCATTCCTAGTCTCTTTATGACTGGTAGAGGCAGGAGGTGATATTTCTCGGTGCTGGAGCCACTGGTATGGTGCCCATGCTCAAGTAAATACCTGTCACCCATGTTCACTCAGGCAGCCATAATTAAATATAGCAGGACATGGAGGCATGAAGATTCTAATAGAAAGAGGTTGGTGGGAACCCCAGGTTATGGAGTTAGAAGACATAATGGGGGAAGTGTATAATCATATATATATATATATATATATATATATATATATATATATATATAATAGTCAAGGAATAAAGAAAAATATTTCTAAATATTTGAATGCAGTCTGAAAGTATACAAGGAGTTCTATAAAGAGATATAAATATAAATACATAGTTTTGTGTATTTAACCTTTTATACTCATCCTCAAGCCTTCTAACCACCATTCATATATTTATTGACTAATTCATCCACATTCATTGTTTTCAAACTGAAGTTTAAAGTTGACACTGTGTTTCTGCCAATATTTAGGTTGAAAGACTTAATACTTTTCATTTCCTCTGTGAGAGTTGCAGTTTACATCAAGAATGTAAATATGACATTTATCTATTTTTATACAAGCGTTACCGATAATTGTTCCTTTTGTATAAAGTAAAACAAATCTTCTTGTCACTATATTGCATACAGGATCTTTCAGCACAGACTCTAATATTAGCTTGTCAAAATGCAGGAGGCATATTACTTCAGTGGTGAATGTTAGGAACTTGGAGCTGGAAGGATTTTAAGGATCATCTGTCTAAATCCTTCATTTTACTAATGAGGTCCCAAAGTCCAGACAAAGCAATTTATTTTCACAAGGTCAGTCCTGAGTCCATGAAAGTTTAAGACTACAAAACTCTATGTCTCGCTCAATTGTTTGCTGTCATTGCATAGAGGTCATAGTGTTCCCTATCCCTGATTCCAACAAGGACTTCCTTACCATCATTACTTCTCCAAATGAGTGACTTACCACCATCCTGATAAAAATATAAGACTCCAGGGTATAAGTGTAAACGTTTACATAGAACTCCAACTTAATTGCTAGTTCTAAATCCTACAAATCTTTAAGTACACTGTAGGTATCTACCCTAGTCAGAGACACATCAAGCCTTACATGCAAAGCTTGATGGTGATAGTACAGTGTATAGCACTCGAATGCCCAGAACCTAGAGCAGAGTACTCCTCTTTATCCAACTCTTATTAAATAACCTATGTGACATTTATGAAGAGTACTATCATGACAAAAAATATATCCAACAAGGCTAAAAGTGCAGTGGGAAAAAATTAAAATACCAGTTTTAAACTTACAAAAAAAATGGTTCAAGGATCCAGGGAGATAGGTCAGTATATAAAGCACTAGGAACATAGAGGTGAGAACTGGTGTTTCCATACCTAGAATCTTCCAAGCCCAGTAGCTATGGTTGCATACCTGTACTTTCAGTATTTCAGATACAGAAGCAGGGCAATCCTGGGAGGAAAAAAATTGCTAACTAAACTGGTAAGTTCTTGTCCTAGTGAGAAATGCAGTGGAATCTCGAATGGCCAAAAAACACTTGAAATAGTCAACATCTTAGTCACCAGCAAAATGCAACTCCAACCAATCCTGAGATTCCACATTGCACAAATCAGGATGGCTAAGACCCTGGGCATAACCCAAAAGATGCTGCATTATACTACAAGGACATGTGCACCACTATTTTCCCAGCAACCATATGTGTAATAGCCAGAAGCTGGAAATCACCCAGATGTCCCTCAACTGAAGAATTAAGAATGTGGTTTAGTAGCCAATACTATTTGGCTACTAAAAACAAGGACATCATGAATTTGGCAGGCAAATAGATGGAACTAGAAAATATTATCATGAGTAAGGTAATTCAGACTGAAAATAACATCCATAGTATGTATTCACTGGTGAGCGGATATTAGCCAAAAAGTTCAGAATACCAATGATACAACCCACATATCATAAGAAGTTTAACAAGAAGGAAGGCTCAAATAAGGATGCTTCAGTCCCAACTTAGCAGAGGGAACAAAATAATCACAGGAGACATAGTCTGGGAGGGACCTGTGTGCCAGAAGAGATGGGGAGAAGAAAAGGGGGGAAGGATCAGGTTGAGGAGGAACAAGAGAGAAGCCCAGAGGACCAGGATGATGAATGGAAATATGCAGCTTCTGGGCGTGGTGGCTGGGGAGACACTCTAGACAGTCACAGAGATCTGGTATATGAGAGACTCCTAGGAGTTCAGTGACCAGCCAAACTTGGAATCTACCTCATGGGTGGGTATCGAAGCCTGACACTATTACTGGTTCTATGTAGTGCTAACAGACAAAAGCCTATTAGGGCTCTCCTCTAAGGAGCTGTACCAACAATGACTAAGACAGATGTAAATACTTTCAAGCAAACTTTAGAGCGAGGTAAGGACCACTGTGGAAGAGTTAGGAGGAGGATTAAAGGAGCTTAAGGGGATGGCAACCCAATAGACAGACCAACAATTCAACTAACTCAGACCCCTGGGGGCTCCCATACACTAAGCCACCAACCAGAGAACATACATGGGTTGGCTAAGGCCCAGACATACTTGGAGCAGAGGATTGTCTTGTCTGGCCTCAGTGGGAGAGGCTGTGCCTAGTCCTGTAGAGACTTAAGGCTCCAGTGAAGGAGGATGCCAGGCAGAGGGAGTGCCCTCTCAGAGTTAAAGGGGAGGGGGAATGGGATGAAGAACTGTGGGGGGGGGGGCAGAAGGGATCAATGTCTGAAATGTAAACAAATAAAATAATTTAAAAAAATGGAGAAAAAAACTTTAAAAATTAAAAAACAAAATGTAATTGTCAGAACAATAGTGCCCCCAACTGCCACTTTGCAAATCCTTGAAACCTAAGACCTGCAAAGAGATTGCCTTTACATACATATACAACTAAATTAGGCTTCTTGGAACGCTGATTGTCCTCAGGATTCTTCAGTTGATTCCAATGCTACCAATGGTCTTTCACAGAGGGACTCGGAGCCTGGTACTAATTAAGATTATAAACATGGGCCCAGTCTCAACGTTTAGATCATTAAATGAGGTACCCATGTCCTGTGTGTGGAGAATGTTATGTCAAGGTGATACAAGCTATAGCCATCTGAGAGGAAGGAATATCAATTGAGAAAATGCCTCTATAAGATCAGGTTATGAATGGCTTGTAGTGTATTTCCTTTCTTTATTTTTTTTTAATTTAAAATATGTATTTTTAAAATAATATGTATTCTACTTAGGGTTTCCCTTCCCCAAACTAGTCGCACCTTCTCCTGATTTCCCCATCTACCCAAATCCGCACCTCCTTTACTCTAGAGGACACAAACTGGCATTCAGGAATTAATAATAAAACAAAATTCGACAAAGAAAACAAACTAAAGTTGGACAAAGAAAACAATGAGAAGAAAAGCTCAAGAAACTCACACAGACAGAAATATACTCATTTGTACACATAGACAGCCCCTAAAAATATAAAACTGGACAAGGACTCAAAAGGGGGAAAAAAACTGACATAGAACCTCCAATAATGTCGCTGGAGTTTGTTTTCTGTTGACCAACTACTGACGGGTATGAGGCCTGTCCTTAAGAGTATCTTGTATCCCCATTGAGACTACTGGGGAAAAGTAATTTGTTTGCTGGCAGTTAACAATTGAAAGTAGCTTCTGGGTTAAAAATGAGGGCTGTCTCCCTTTCTCATCTAAGGTCTGGGCCCCCATTCCTCCCAGACCTATACAGGCCCCATGCATGTGCATGCATTCACTGGTCCTGCTCTGTTTAGAAGGTTTTGCTTCCTTGATGTCCTCCATCCCATTTACTTCTTCCTCTTTTTGCCTCCTCTTCTGCAGGGTTCCTGAGCCTTCAGAGGGGAAAACTGATAGAAACCTCCCCTTTACGACTGAATGTTCTGAGTGTGGTATTACATCCTCCATCCTTGCAGACATCTTGATTTTGATCCAATGGGACTATCAGACTTCTGACTGTACATGAAAGGTGATAAATTTTAATTGTCCCAGCTTCCACATTTTGGGGAAGTTGTTGCTGCAACAGCTAAACTAAAGTGTTCATGCTTTGAGTTGTGGTGCAATATGAGAGAAACTATTACAGTATTTAGTCAGGTTCTAGAAAAAGTGGTTTAATGGATGATGGCCATTCACAGTACAGAAGCTTACTAAAGGCAACTGTGTTGACACAAATCAGTTGAGATTTCTACTCTTGCAACAAAACACTGTGACCAAGAAGCAAGATTCTAAGGATAGAATTTATTTGATTTCCATTTCTATATTGCTATTCATCATAGAAAGAAGTCACTGTGGGAAATGAAAAGGACAAGAAATTGGAGGCCATGGGGGGAACTGGGCATGCTACCCATGGTTTTCTTAGCCTGCTAGGTTTGTTGTTTGTTTGTTTGTTTATTCTTCTCTCATACAATATATCTCAACCATAGTTTCCTTTCCCATGGTTCCTTTCCTATAAGGTCTCACCCATATATAAGGTTCCTTTCCTATAAGGTCTCACCCAGAGAGCCACTCCTCCTCTGTTTCCTTTTAGGAAAGAGCAGGAATCTCAGAAATATCGATTGAACACAGCATAATAAGATAAAGTAAGAGTAGGCACAAACCCTCATATCAAGGCTGGGCACAGCAACCGAATAAGGAAAAAGGGTCCTGAGGGCAGGCAGAGTCAAAGCTACCCCTACTTTCACTGTTAAGAGTTCCACAAAAACACCAAGCTAACAACTATTATATAGAGAGGACTTAGCGTAAACCCATGCAAAGCTTCAGTATTTGTAAGGTCCTACAGGCACCACTTATTCTGTGGGCCATGTTCTCCTGGTGTCCTCAACCTCCTCTGGCTTCTATAATTCTTCCTTCTCCTCCTCTAAGAGCAGGGTTACCTGAGATTCTAATGAAGGGATACAATGGAGATCTCAAATTTGAGCACTCTGTCCACCTAATATTTGACTGTGGTCTCCGCATCTGTTCCCATTAGCTGTGCAGGGAAGCCTTTCTGATGATGACTGAGCTAGGTTCCGATTTATGAAGATAGACAATATCATTATATTGGTTGGTTTGGTTGTTTGCTCCTAGTCTAGGTCTCTGTACTATCGAGCTCAAGGCTGGCCTTTGCTTCTCCCCGCTTGTTCTTCTCTCATTAAAACTCTTCCTCTCAGAACACCTACCCACCCACCCACAAACAAAAAAAGAAGTGTAAATTTTAAAAACCTAATAAAAACATTAAAAAAGAGTTCTTTAAAACATTACAAAACAACAAAAACAAAGCAAAAAAGAAATAGCACTTTTTTTCTTTGGTGAATATGTGCTGGCCTCTCAATATCTTTTCATCAGTTTTGGTTTGAAATCTAATATTTGGTCAGATATTAAAATAGCTACACCAGCTTCTTATGTTCAGTTTCTTAGACTATCGTTTTCCATCCGTCCACTCTATGGTGATATCCTTGGATCAGCAAAAGAATGAATCCTGGTTTAACAGCCATTCTGTTAGTGTGTGTGTTTGTGTGTTTGTGTGTATGTGTATTTGTGTGGGGGGGTAGTTTAGTTGTGAGCGGTTTCCCTCTTATCACTTGCTTTCTGGAATTTTTTGCTCCTTGTGGGCTTTTTTAAAAAAAATTAATCTTACTTACTTATTCATTTTACATCCCATTCACTGCCCCTCCCAGTCACTTCCCCACAATCCTTCTCTCATTTCCCTCCCCTTCTACTCTGAGCAGGTGGGGACCCCTACCTATCCCCCATCCTGGTACACCAAGTCTCTATGAGCTTAGATGCTTCCTTTGCCACTGAGCCCAGTTAAGGAAGTCCAGCTCAAAGACTATATCCCACATAAAGGAAACAGCTTTTGAGATAGCGGCTGCTCCAGTTGTTCAGGACTCACATGAAGACCCAGGTGGGTCCTGACATTTCCACATCAGTAGGATTTGCTGAAGGAGACAGAGGCATGGAGATCACAAGTTCAAGGCCAACCTGGGCTACAAGCTTGTTGTGGTGGGCTTTTCTTTCTTTTTTCTTTTTCTTTCTTCCATTCTTTCTTCATTTCTTCCTTTCTTCTTTCTTCCTTCCTTTCTTCTTTCTTCCTTTTAAAAGATATTAACCTTCTAGTGCCTTCTGTAGGGCTGGATTTTTACATAACTATTGCATAAATGTAGGGTTTTGTTTATTGATTTGTTTTAATCACAGAATGCCTTATATACTCAATCTAAAGTGATTAAATATTTTACTGGATATACTATTCAGATCTGGCATATGTGGATGGTTAGACTTTGCAGAACATCTGTCCAGGCCCTTATGGTTTTTGGAGTGTCCATTGACAAGTCAGATGTTATGCTAATAGATCTTTTTAAACACACACACACATACACACACACACACACACACACAGAGAGAGAGAAAGAGAGAGAGAGAGAGAGAGTATTTTCATCTTGCATCTATTGATATTCCTTCTTTGTTTTGAAGGTTTTGTGTTCTAATTATTATGTGTAGTGGGGATTTTATTTCTTGTGCAATCTATTAGGTGTTCTATATGCTTTATGTACCTTATTAGACATCTGCTTCTTTAGGTTAGAAAAAATTGTCTTTGATAATTTTTTTGACATTGGCCTTAGTTTCTTTTCTGTCCTTTACTCCTGTTATTCTTAGATTTGATTTTTTCACAGTGTCCTAGATTCTGGGTGTTTTGTGCCAGGATCCTTTTTAGATTTGTCATTTTCTTTGACCATTTCTTTTACCAAGTCATAAATATCTGTGTTTCTCAGTTCCATATCTTTGATAATATTGGTGAGGCTTGCTTCTAAGATTACTGCTAAGACCCTAAACATTCTGCTTTAAAGCTTCTGCAGCTGAGTAGTGCTTTCAACAAAGTAGTTGGATAAAGATTTAACTCACTTCCTCTATTCAAATGACAAACAATGAAAGAAGTCAGGAAACAACAATTTTCACAATAGTCTCATATAATATAAAATATCTTGGGATATAAAATATCTTTGGGATATCCCAAAAATTGAAATACATTTTAATAAAAACATTAATATACTGAGAAAAGAAAATAAAGAAGATATCTTAAGGTAAAAAAAAATCTCCAATACTTATGAATCAGCATGATTAATATAGTAAAAATGATCATCCTACCAAAAGTAATCTACAGATTCAATGGAATAGTTTTCAAAAGTCTTCACAGATCTTAAAGGACAATTTTCAACTTCCTGTGAAAATATTCAAGCAAAACAAGCAAGCAAACAAATGGCCAAACATGATAGCTAAAACAATCCTAAATAGTAAAAGATTGTCTGAGTTATTACCATTCCTGACCTCAAATGGTCTTACAGTGCTATAGTAATAAAAACAGCATGGTCCTGGCAGAAAAACAGAGATATTGATTATTGTGTTAAAGACCCCAACACAAATTCATACACTTATGGGTAACTGACATTTGATTTATAAAAGAAAGCCAGAAATGCACAAAAGAGAATAGAAAGTATCTTCAACAAATTTGCCAGTCAAAATGGATGGTTGTATGTAGACAATTCACATAGATTCATGTTTATCATCATACAAAACTCAACTTTGTATGCCTCTTCACTGTGAGGCCAGATACTCTGAACAGTATAAAAGAAAATGTGGGGGATGTTACATGTTCTTTGAAACATAAATAGAACTTCTGAACAGAGCACCATTAGAATAGATATCAAATGCAAAAATTAATAAATCAGAATACATAAAATGTAAAAACTTCAGTAAGACAAAGGATGCCATCATTAACACAAAATATGTTTATTAGATAGAGAAATTTACTAACATTAGACAATAGAGGGGTAATATCCAAAATTAATAAAGAACACACACATAATCTGTGGATATTATTCACTAACATAATGATAACTAAGCTGTAATCTATAGAACCACATAAGGGAAGTATAGAATAAGGGACTATGAGGGAACAGATAGAGCTCCATAGAATGAGAAATAGAATAGTTATGTATGAAGGTAGAGGCTGGCATGGGAAGATCCAGTGGGAAAGAGGAAGGAAGAGATAGTAGAATAAAGAATATAGAAAGAGGCAGCTAAAATTAAGGAGAACCATTTGACAAGTCATGTGAAAACCTAATACAATAGATGCTTTCTAAAATATATATTTATGTGAAGGCAATTGAGTGAAATGCTCAAGTGGGGAAGACAGATCACTGACTGGCACCTCTTATCACCAAATGAAGTTAACAGTACTACAATTAGGTTACATAAAATCGATATGGGTGAAAAATGGTATCCCATGGAAACTGACAAACAACCCAGGCTGTTGTCAAGATTCTAGGTTGTGCCCTACAAACTGGGAACAAGATGCCATTGCTGAAGGCATGCACACAACTAATTAAAAACGGAGAAGTCAAGCTTGTGTCTATGAAGAGCCTTCACCTCTATGGTCTAGCATCTTTAGGACAGGAAGTTACTCTGCCAGTTGCCACAGGAGAAACATAAACACTGAACAAGGCACAAACCCTTTGATCTACAATGGTATTGTGCCTACAAAATATGCTTGTTTGAGTAACATCCAACACCTGATTTGACTTAAGGCTCATTTCATGAGGTGGAGCCTTAGCACTGCTTGGGTGATCAAGAACCTGCAAGTAGGAACAGAAAGCCCAGTGAATTAAGGCAAAACCTAATGCTAATAGACTACTGTTGTACCAAAAGAATACAGCAGTAAAAGATGTTCTAATGACATTCTGACTTACTCATTGATCAGTGTCTAGGTCAACCATCATCAGAGAAGCTTCCTCATTTAACAGATAGAAACAGACACGCAGAGATCCACAGCCAGGCATTATGCAAAGAGTGAGAGACATTGAAACACTCTGCCCTAAGCAGTATATCCTCATCAAATCTCTCCCCTCAGAGTTCAAGGAACCTTGTGGAAGAAGAGTTAAAAAGAATTTAAGAGCTACAAGAGATAGAGGACATCAGGAAATCATGGCTTCTGAATCAACCAGGTGGATACAGAATGAATGAATGTAGAGACTAAGGAAGCATATAGAGGAATTTTAATTCAATAACATGGTTGCTTTGGCAAGGGATTACAACCAAATTCCTACTTCTGTGTGATCCAGCTGGAATATAGCCACACTCTCAGAACCAACCTTTAAATTCCAAATAATGTAGTTAAGGTTAGTTTGTAGAAGAAAGCAGCCATGCTTGAAGGAGGCACCTAAGGGAGCAGCAGACAAAGTGATGAATCAGAAAGATTTGACAGAATAGAATGTGCACAACTCTCACAAGAACAGGCAGGAAAGGAAAGCTATTTAACAGCAGTGCAGGAAGAGAGAGGCAGTTGTTAGTTTTCTTCAGTTAAGTCACTTCAGTCAGTTGAGTCAGTTGACTCAGCGAGCTGGGTGTCAGTGTATGCTGTTCAGAGCAGGTCAGCAGAGGCAGTTGAAGTCAGAGATTAAGGAGGAACCAAAAGATTGGAACAAATTGTCATAGTTAGTGTGAGTCCAAGCAGAGAAAAATCAGTCAAAAGCTGATGGACAGTAGAATGATCCAGTCAGCTTGGAGAGGAGTTTGACCCAGAACAGCTGAGTTGAACCAGCCAGCTATAGTTCAGAAAGAGAAAGGATAAACTTCCACGTGTGCTCTTTGGTTGGTGGTTTAGTCCCCAGGAGCTCTGGTGGGTCCAATTGGTTGATATTGTTGTTCTTCCTATGGGGTTGCAAACCCCTTCAGCTCCTTTAGTCCTTCCCATAACTCCTCCATTGGGGTTCTCCTGATCAGTCAGTTCAATGATCAGCTGCAAGCATCTCCTCCTGTATCAGTAAAGCTCTGACCAAGCATATGTAGCAGAGGATGACCTTGTCTGTCATCCATGGAAGGGGAAGCCCTTGGTCCTGTGATGGCTTGATGGCCCAGCATGGGGGAGTGTTAGGGGGGTGAGGCAGGAGTGGGCAGGTGGATGAGGAATCACCCTCGTAGAGGCTGGGGGTAAGGATGGTATGGGGGTTTTCAGAGAGGAAACCAGGAAGGGGGATAACACTTAAAATGTAAGTAAACAAAATAAGCAATAAAAATTAAAAAGATAAAGTTCATAAATGGGAAAAAAAGGTGAGCTTATTCAGCAGTAAGCCTCCGAGATTATAATTACATCAGGTGAATAAAAGTTATCTTTACAACAGCAAGCACAAAGCCTGCACAGGTCTGCACCAGATAGGACCCTAGAGCTTAAATGAGACATGGACACATGGCCCCATCCTTAATTTAGAAGCTATCTCTTGTGGAGCTCGGAGGTGAGCGCTCCTTCCTCCAGCACCACCAGGGCCCTGAAACTTTACCTACCTATCCGGCTCAGATGATGATCATGATGACGACGATGACGATTAATTATTTTATTTTTATTTGGCTTACTTCAGTTCAGTTTTTAAAGACAGGTTTCTCTGTAGCTGTGGTTATCCTGGAACTCATTGTGTAGATCAGACTGGATTCAGACTTAAAGGGAAGCTTTCTTATGAAACATTTAAATGATATATTTATCAGACCTCTGAGGTGTTTGAGGACCAACATTTGACATACTAAGCATACCTGATTTTAAATAAAAGTTATTTGTGTTTAGTTATTTGCTTTAGGCTTAACCTTGGAAGCACATATAACAGACTAAATAAAGCTGGAATTACATTTTGTACTTAACATGATTGCAATCACAGTTTTGAGCACATAAAAGAATTTGATAATTTATAACACGATCAAACATTCATCTTTATAGTTAATTATCCTTAATGGTATATAAAAAGTAAGCATCTTTTATAGAATTGTAATTGTACAGTTTTACACATGTTAAGTTTTAGCCTTACAATTATAATTTTTAAATTGAAACTTTTATAGTATCAAAATAAAACTTTAAATCACAAATGTTTCCCACATGGAGAAACTGGTAATTTTATAAAACCATAAGTATCATGCATAAAGATATTGCAAACCTTATTTTTATGATGTACCAGTACAGAATACTAGGGTTTTTTTATTTTTTTATTTTTTTAAGGACTTACTTTATCCAAATTGCTAAAGCCTAAAAGAGCTAGCAAAGACAGAGGGAATGGGTATACCTTAGTAAGTCAGTTATTGTTAACCTGAATAGACTTCAGAAACTTGTAAATTTTACTTATTAAATATGTTTTACTTATTAAACATATGTTGTTTTTTCCTTTTAAAATTTAGAACAAAATTTACCGTAGAAAAATATCTTAGAGACTTTTTATATCCTTAGTCTAAAAAAGGATAATAATTGATTATAAGTTATACATGAGCATGCAGCAGCAAATTAAGATTATTATGTATGCATGTTTTCTATTAGTTTTTTTCTTACAACTTTGAAGCTACCTGTTTGCTGGATTTTTAGCAGTCCCACCTGCTACTACCCCTGCAATGGTCTTACAGATCTTGAGAGAAAAAAAACAACATTTCAGCAAGAGTTTTGCATAGGCATAATCTTGATTGGGGAAACAAGAAAAGGGGAGAAAATCAAAAATAGATACTTAGCCATTTTGATTTTTGTATACATTTTAACTAAAATATTAAATAACAGAGACTTTAACAGTAACAAATAAGCCTATTTTATTTTGTAACAATGTTTTGTAAAGGGGTACTAGACAATATCTGGGACCTTTTCACAATATATACAATAGTTTTTTGGGTTTGTTTGTTAATTTGTTTGTTTGTTTGCTTAGGTGGAGCCCAAACTTACTTTAGTTTTTGACCTTTATGCTCTAGTTCTTCCACAAAATCTCGAGGCCTAATACATTTAGAGCCTAATTACATAAAAGCAGCTGAGAGGAGTGACAAGAGGGTTATATGACAGTCCAGTGATCTTGTCTACTTTCTTTCTTTCTTTCTTTCTTTCTTTCTTTCTTTCTTTCTTTCTTTCTTTCCTTCCTTCCTTCCTTCCTTTACTTTTTTGCAAGGAATGTTAACTTTTAACAAGTTCAACACTGATAATTTCAATCAGGAATGTCAGGAGTTATTAAGTAAAGATTTTAGACAAAGAATTTTATTTTATAAAATTTTTGTGTGTCTTCAGATGGAGGCAGATGACTTGAGAAGCTTAATAAGTATTTTTTGTCATAAAGTCATTGAATTTAAGAATAATATAAATAACCATAACCTAGATACAATTGAACAGAAAACTATAGAAAAAATAAGCAAACAAACAAAAAACCCAGACATCTTTAGGAACTCAGAAAATGTTGGTAACAGGTTTATTTTAGTTTTACAGATTTTGAACCATAACCATAAGCTCACAAATTTTAAGGCACAGGAAGTATATATTTTAGTGGTTTCAAAGCCCATAGTGTATTTTCTTGGTCTGCTTTCTTTTGATTTGTTTTCTCTTTGTCCTAGAGTCAGATGACTTTCTGACCCAGGACAGAAATTTTGGAGGAAATGTTGAAACAAGCTTGCTTGGGTCAGGAAAGGCAGGCCATACCTCAACTCCAGAGCTAGTTCTTTAATATTATTATTTATACCCAAAAGATGTCTGTATCTCTGCAAAACTGAATGCAATTTTCAGAGGGAAAGACCAGAGTAAGCAGAGAAAAAGAAGGCTTCGAAATAAAGAATGCTGGCTGTGAGGCAGTTGCAACCGAACAGGCTGCTTAGGATTCCAAGAGGGCAGTGAGCCACAAGTGTCTGGAACGCCATAGCCAAGCCATGCTGGTAGTGTGTTATATTAATTATTAATTAACAAATCCTGGTGTGGTTGTGCTTCCTGTCTCAATGGGTTATTTTCCTGAATGAAAGACACACTCATACATTCTTTATCATTTATTTCTTTCCTTTTCTTTTTTCTTTTTAACATTTTATTGGATATTTTATTTACATTTCAAATGTTATCCCCTTTCCCAGTTTCCAGTTCATAAAACTCCTATCCCAACCCCACTCCCCCTTCTTCCATGAGGGTATTCCCACACCCAGCAACCCACCCCTTCCTATCTTGCAGCCTCTCCCAACCCCTTGAATTTCCCCTACACTGGGAGGGAGGGGTTCCAGCCTTGGCAGGACCAAGGGCTTCTCCTCCCTTGTTAGTCCCAGCAAGGTCCTACTCTGATACATATGCAGATGGAGCCATGGGCTTATTCACGTGTACTCACTTGATGGTGGCTTAGACCCTGGGGGCACTGGTTGGTTGGTATTGTTGTTTTTATGGAGTTGCAAACCCCTTCAACTCCTTCAATCCTTTCTATATAACTCCTCCAATGGGAACCCCATTTTCAGTCCAATGGTTGGCTGCCAGCATTTGCCTTTGTATTTGTCATGCTCTGGCAGAGCCTCTCAAGAGACAGCTTTATCAGGATCCTATCAGCATGTACATTTGGCATAATCAATATTGTCTTGGTTTGGTGTCTGTATGTATATGGACTGAAACCCAAGTTGAGGCAGGTTCTGAATGGCCATTCCTTCAGTGTCTGCTCCAAACTTTGTCTCCTCCTATGAATATTTTTTCCACCTTCTAAGAAGGACTGAAGCATCTACACTTTGGTCACCCTTCTTCATAAGCTTCATGTGGTCTGTAGATTGTATCTTGGGTAATCTGAGCTTTTGGGCTAATATCTACTTACCAATGAATGTATACCATGGACATTCTTTTGTGATTGGGTTACCTAACTAGAGGATATTTTTAGTTGCATCAATTTGTCTATGAATTTCATGAGGTCATTGTTTTTAATAGCTAAGTATTACTCCATTGTGTAAATCTACCATATTTTCTGTATCCATTCCTCTGTTGAAGGACATCAGGTTCTTTCCACCTTGTGGCTATTATAAATAACGCTGTTATGAACATAGTGGAGCATGTCTCCTTATTATATGTTGGAGCATCTTTTGCATATATGCCCAGGATCAGTATAGCTGGGACCTCAGGTAATACTAGCACTGTGTCCAATTTTCTGAGGAATCTCCAGACTGATTTCCAGAGTGGTTGAACCAGCTTGCAATCCCACCAACAGTGGAGTAGTGTTCTCCTTTCTCCATATCCTCACCAGTATCTGTTGTCACCTGAGTTTTGATCTTAGCCATTCTGACTGGTGTGGGTGGAATCTCAGAGTTTCTTGATTTGCAATTCCCTGATGACTAAGAATGATGGACATTTCTTTACATACTTCACAGCCATTCAATATTCCTCAGCTGAGAATTATTTGTTTAGTTCTATACCCAATTTTTTTGCCATTATCTAGCTTTTATTTTTTTATTTATTTTTTTTTATTAACTTGAGTATTTCTTATATACATTTCGAGTGTTATTCCCTCTCCCGGTTTCCGGGCAAACATCCCCTCCCCCCTCCCCTTCCTTATGGGTGTTCCCCTCCCAACCCTCCCCCCATTGCCGCCCTCCCCCCACAGTCTAGTTCACTGGGGGTTCAGCCTTAGCAGGACCCAGGGCTTCCCCTTCCACTGGTGCTCTTACTAGGATATTCATTGCTACCTATGAGGTCAGAGTCCAGGGTCAGTCCATGTATAGTCTTTAGGTAGTGGCTTAGTCTCTGGAAGCTCTGGTTGCTTGGCATTTCTATACCTAATTTTTAACAGGGTTATTTGATTCTCTGGAGGCTAAATTCTTGAGTTCTTTGTATATATTGGATATTAACCCTCTATCGGATGTAGGATTGGTAAAGATATTTTCCCAATCTGTTGGTTGCCATTTTGTCCTGTTGACAGTATCCTTTGCCTTACAGAAGCTTTTAAATTTTACTAGGTCCCATTTGTCCATTCTTGATCTTAGAGCGTAAGCCATTGGTATTCTTTTCAGGAAGTTTTTCAATGTCCCCATGTGTTTGAGGCTCTTCCCCACTTTTTCTTCTATCAGTGTGAGTGTAGCTAGTTTTATGTGGAGGTCCTTGATCCTCTTGCACTTGAGCTTTGTATAGGTCAATAAGAATAGGACCATTGGAAGGAGAAGACCTTAGTTCTGCCAAGGCTGCAGTGTAGGGGAATGTCGGGGTAGAAAGGCAAGAAGGGTTGGGTGGTTGGGTGGGGAAACACCTTCACAGAAGAAGAAGGAGAGTAGGTGGGATAGGAGATTTATGGACTGGAAACCAGGAAAGGGGATAACATTTGAAATGCAAATAAAAAATCCAATAAACAAAAGAGAATTGTCAAAAAAAATGGATCAATTTGCAATCTTCTACACGCTGACTTCCAGGTGAACCAGCCCCATTTTTAGAATATGCTATATTTTTTCCACTGGATGGTTTTAGCTCCTTTTTCAAAGATCAAGTGATTATGTGCATGTGGGTTCATTTCTGGGTCTACCAATTCTATTTCGTTGATCTCCCTGCCTGTCTCTGTACCAATACCATACTTTTTTTTATCACTATTGCTCTGTAATACAGCTTGAGGTCAAGTACTTTTAATGTTGAGGATACTTTTCTATCCTGGGTTATTCCAAATTAATTTTCAAATTGCGCTTTCGAAGTCTATGAAAAAATTGATTTGGAATTTTGAAGTGGATTGCATTGAATCTGTAGATTGCTTTTGACAAGATGGCCAGTTTTACAATATTAATCCTGCCAATCCATGAGTATGGGAGATCTTTGCATCTTCTGAGATCTTCTTCATATTCTCTCTTCAGAGACTTGAAGATCTTGTCATACATATCTTTCACTTGCTTGGTTAGAGTCACACAGAGGTATTTTATATTACTTGCAATTATTGTGAAGGGTGTCATTTCTCCAAATTTTTTCTCAGACTGTTTATCCTTTGACTAGAGGAAGGTTACTGATTTGTTTGAGTTAATTTTATATACAGTCACTTTGCTGAAGTTGTTTATCAGGCTTAGGAGTTCTCTGGTGGAACTTCTGAGGTCACTTAAGTATGCTATCATTTCATCTGTAAATAGTGATATTTTGAATACCTCCTTTCCAATTTATATCATTTTGACCTCCTTTTGTTGTCTGATTGCTCTGGCTAGGATTTGAGCATTATATTCAATAGGTAGGAAGAGACTGGGCATCTTTGTCTAGTACTTGATTTTAGTGGGATTGCTTCAAATTTCTCTCCATTTAGTTTGATGTTGGCTACTGGTTTGCTGTATATTGCTTTTACTATGTTTAGGTATGGGCCTTGAATTCCTGATCTTTCGAAGACTTTTAAATTGAATGGGTGTTGAATTTTGTCAAATGCGTTCTCAGCATCTAATGAAATGATCATGTAGTTTTTACCTTTGAGTTTCTTTATATAGTGGATTACGTTGATGGTTTTCCAAATATTGAACCATCCATGCATCCCTGGGATGAAGCCCACTTGATAATGATTTATGATCATTTTGATGTGTTCTTGGATTCAGTTTGAAAGAATTTTATTGAGTATTTTCAGCGATATTCATAAGGGAAATTGGTCTGAAGTTCTCTTTCCTTGTGGGTTTTTCAGTGGTTTATGTATAAGTGTAATTGTGGCTTCATAGAAGGAATTGGTTCCTTCTGTTTTGTGGAATAATTTGGACAGTATTGGTAAGAGGTCTTCTATGAAGGTCTGATAGAATTCTGTGCTAAACCCATCTGGTCCTGGGCTTTTTTTGGTTGGGAGACTTTTAATAACTGGTTCTGTTTCTTTATGATTTATGGGAATGTTTAGATGGTTTATCTAATCCTGATTTAACTTTGGTACTGCGTATTTGTCTAGAAAATTGTCCATTTCATCCAGAATTTCCAGTTTTGTTGAATATAGGATTCTGTATAGGATCTGATAATTTTCTGAATTTCCTCAGATTCTGTTGTCATGCCTCTCTTTTTATTTCTAATTATGTGAATTTGGATATTCTCTCTGTGCCCTCAGATTAGTCTATCTAAGGGTTTATCTATCTTGCTGAATTTCTCGAAGAACTAGCTCCTGGTTTTGTTGTTTCTTTGTATGGTTTTTTTTTCCACTTTGTTGATTTCAACACTGAGTCTGATTATTTTCTGCCATCTATTCCTCTTAGGTGATATAAATTGGAAAGGAAGTATTCTTTTTGTTCTAGAGCTTTTAGGCATACTCTCAAGCTGCTAGTGCATGCTCTTTGTAGTTTCTTCTTGGAGGCACTCTAAGTTATGAGTTTTCCTCTTAGCACTGCTTTCATTGTGTACCATAAACTAGAGTATGTTGGACTTTCATTTTCATTAAATTCTAAAATGTTTTTAATTTATTTCTTTAGTTTTTCTTTGACCAAGTTAACACCGAGTATAGCTTTGTTTAGCTTCCACGTGCATGTGCTCTTTATCTTGTTATTGTTATTGCTTTTGTTATTAAAGACCAACCTTAATCCATGGTGATGTGATAGGATGCATTTGTGATTATTTCAATGTTCTTGTATCTGTTGAGGCCTGTTTTGTGACCAATTATATGGTCAGTTTTGCAGAAGGTACCTTGAAGTCCTGAGAAGAAAGTATACATTTTAGATTTAGATAAAATGTTCTATAGATATTGTTAAATCGTTTATGTTTGGTTCATAACTTCTTTTAACTTCTCTGTGTCTTTGTTTAGTTTCTGTTTACATGATCGGTCCATTGTTGAGATTGGGGTGTTAAAGTTTACCAGTATAATTGTGTGAGGTGAAATGTGCACTTTGAGCTTTAGCAATGTTTCTTTTTGAATGTAGGCGCCCTTGCATTTGAAGCATAGATATCAGGATTGAGAGTTCATCTTGGAGGATTTTTCCTTCGATGAATATCAAATGTCCTTCCTTATCTTTTTTATGGCTTTTGGTTGAAAGTCAATTTTATTCGGTATTAGAATGGCTACTCCAGCTTGTTTCTTGGGACCATTTGCTTGGAAAATTGTTTTCCAGCCTTTTACTCTAAAGTAGTAGTGTCTGTCTTTGTCACTGAGGTGTGTTCCCTGTACACAGCAAAATGCTGTGTCCTCATTAAGTATCCAGTCTGTTAGTCTATGTTTTTTATTTTGGAATTTAGTCCATTGATATTAAGAGATATTAAGAAATAATGATTGTTGTTTCCTATTTTGTTGTTGTTGTTGTTGTTGTTGTTGTTAGA
The DNA here is from genome assembly GCF_021556685.1 of Rattus norvegicus. Lineage (NCBI taxonomy): Eukaryota > Metazoa > Chordata > Mammalia > Rodentia > Muridae > Rattus > Rattus norvegicus. The sequence goes on from NC_141549.1 coordinate 33,161,310, forward strand.
GGTGGAATTGTGTTTGTGTGGCTATCTTCATTTGCGTTTCTTGCATGATTAACTTCTTTCTTTTTCCAGGGTGTATTTTCCCTCCTTGTGTTGAAGTTTTCTATCTGTTATCTTTGCAGAGCTGGATTTGTGGAAAAATAATATATAAATTTGGTTTCATCTTGGAATATCTTGGTTTCTCCAACTATGTTAATTGAGAGTTTTTCTCTATATAGTAGCCTGGGATGGCATTTGTGTTCTCTTAGGTTCTGTATGGCAACTGCCCAGGATCTTCTGGCTTTCATAGTTCTCTGGGGAGTAGTCTGGTATAATTCTGATAGATGCGCCTTTATATGTTACTTGACCCTTTTCCCTTACTGCTTTTAATATTCTTTCTTTGTATTGTGCATTTGGTATATTGACGATTATGTGACAGGGGAAATTTCTTTCCTCGTCTAATCTATTTGGAGTTCTGTAGGCTTCTTATATGTGTATGGGCATCTTTTTTTCTTTAGGTTAGGTTCGTTTTCTTTTATAATTTTGTTGAAGAAAATTACAGGCCCTTTAAGTTGGGAATCTTCAGTCTCTTCTGTACCTATTATCCTTAGGTTGTTCTTCACATTGTGTCCTGGATTTCCTGTATGTTTTTGATTAGGACCTTTTAGTGTTTTACATTTTCTTTGATGGTTGTGCCAATGTGGTTCTATGATATCTTCTGCCTCATCTATCTCTTCTAGTCTGTTAGTGATGCTTGTGTCTATGACTCCTGATCTCTTCCCTAGGTTTTCTCTTTCAAGGGTTATTGCCTTTTGGGATTCTTTTTTGTTTCTATTTCCATTTTTAGATTCTGGGTGGTTTTGACCAATTCCTTTATCTGCTTTGTTGTATTTTTCTGTAATTCTTTAAGGGATTTTATTTTTTGTTTCCTCTTTAAAGACTTCTACTTGTTTACCTGTGTTGTCCTGTATTTCTTTAAGGGAATTATTTATGTCCTTCTTAAGTCCTCTATCATCATCATGTGATATGATTTTAAATCCAAATCTTGCTTTTTGGGTGTGTTGGGATATCCAGTATTTGCTTTGGTGGGATATCTGGGCTCTGATAATATCAAGTAGTTTTGGTTTCTGTTGTTTACTTCTCGTCATCTGGTTATTTCTGGTGTTAACCTGTCTTAATGTCTCTGACAGTGGCTTGACCCTTCTGTAAGCCTCTGTGTCAGCATTCCTGGAGACCAACTTTCTCCCAGTGGGATCTGGGTACAGAGAGCTGTGTCACAGGGTCAGCTCTGGGCGCAGGCAGAAACCAGAAGGATACTATCCCAGACTGCTCCTTGGTTCTTGTGTCTAGCAGGCTCCAGGCAGGTTTCTCTTGGGCCAGGAATTTGATAAGTGGTGGTCTCTTCTGTCCTCTCAGGATTTTCAGCATTTCTCAGAGTAATGCTCTCTCACCAGGGGATCTGTGTACAGGGAACTGCGGGCCTGGGTTAGCTCTGAGCACAGGAGGAAACGCTTCAGGCAGGTCCCTCAGAGCAAAAGTGGTAGTCTTACCTCTTTACTCAAGTGTGTCAGTGCTCCTGGAGACTGCTTTTCAGCTCCATGGACTGGTGGATATTGGAAGGATCCTGTGCCTGACTACTCCTAGGTTCCTGTTTTTAGAGGGCTCCAGGTGGGTACCTCTTGGGCCAAGAATGTGAGCAGAAGTGGTGGTCTTCCCTGTGCTCTCTGGATTTTCCTCACTTCTGGTATTCCTACTTTCCCCCCATGGGATCTAGGTATAGAGAGCTGTGGGACTGGGTGAGCTCTGGGTACAGGCAGAAACGTGAAGGATCCTATCCCAGAATGCTACTTCATTCCTGTGTCCAGGTGTGTCCCTTGGAGCAGAAGTAGTCCAGTCTTTATATTTTAATAAGCACAATTTAAGCAACACAATAGCAGGGCAATTGCCTGGACTCTATGCTGCTAGAATCTACCTCCCACCAGTAATTCTGAGTTATTAGTTACCTTTTCTTATGTCTTATCTTGGCTACTCTGGACCCATTTGTATAACCCTTGGGCTATGTTTTCTTGGTCTCTAGACTAGGGCACTCTCCTTGCTTCTCTACCCCATGGCAGCCTCTATTTCCTCTATGCATCCTCTCCTAAAGCATGCCTGAAGTCCTCTTTCTTCTCTCCTTCCTGTCCCAAGACCAGCAATCCTAAAATCCCACCTCTGTTTGTCCTTCCCAACTATTGGCTGATAACATCTTTATTTACCAATCAGAACAAACTGAGGGCAGACTTCCAGAAGCTACATGCACACCCCCTCATCCAAATAGTATTTTGGACAACATAATTAGCATTCATAAAACAAGCAGCTAGAGAAGTGACATCAGCCCAAGTTCTAAGTTCAGGGATAGGATTCATCTGGAAGATAAAGCAAGTACAAAAAAAAAAAAAAAAAAAAAAAAAAAAGAGATACCCTTCACTAACAGAGTGAAGGGAAATGATCACAAACAGAAGGAAATAGAGAAGTGTCTATGAAAGGAGTGAATTGGCCAGAGCCAGACTGACTGACAGTTTAAGGGACCAGGTCAGAGTTTCAACTTCCCAGAATAGGGAAAGTCAGTTACTGGAACAATCACAGGATTGTGTAAGAGGTACCCCCTTCCCAACTTGAGAAAGGACAATTAGCCAAGATTGTGGCCAAGAAGTTAAGAGCTACCTTCCCTTGTCATGAAGCAAGAATAATTAGTCAAGGATGCTTGAATCAAGACCCTAACTAATCATTGCACCACAAGACCCTCAGAGGTAGAACCCATCAATAAAGATATAGATCACCTAACCTTCCTTAATGTTCCTCTTTTTAACTTTAAAACTATATCTAGGAATTCAGTCAGGTCCTTCCATCCCAATGTAATTGGGCATCTGCACACAGGAATAAACATTCTTGGCGTTTGCATACTATTTGAATCTAGGGTATTATTCTTCAATGACTCATAGACCCTAACACTTAAAATAATAGGCTGCAGTGAACAAGTGAGAGGGACAGAGCTAGTTGAAAACACAAATCCAACAGTAAATAGAGAAGAGTGGAAAATAATAGGACAAAGCAGTGACTCAAGACCAGATGGACTCAAATATGTGGTGGCCACCTTTATTCAAAACCAAACCAAAAGGAAAGTAGTTCCCTTTGACTTGGACAAAAAGAAGAGTGGGAATTGCTATAACCTGGGGGAGAGAAATGGATGAAGTAGCTGCAGGAGATAGATCCAACCAGCCATGTGAGCTTTCAGGTAAGAGGCCACTGGCCAATTGGGCCTAGAGTACCAGAAGGAGGATTAGGAGTGCCCAGCCTTTGAGTAGTCAAGGCATTTAAAAAATAAGCTAGTGTGTGTGTGTGTGTGTGTGTGTGTGTGTGGGTGTGTGTGTGTGTGTGTAACTGCCAGGAGCACAAAGTGATGTAGTCAAACTCATTGCTACAGACATGGGGTCTATAATTTCTTCAGATTTTGCCTTTGGTCTCTCCAAATGTCTAGACTTCAAAACAGAATAGAACAACTCACAATTAGTCTAGGACCCAAGAGCACATAGCCTAGCAAGTTTTATTTTAGTTTTGTTAGCTTTGTTTTCAATTTCCAAATTTAGGGTGATTATATTCTGGGCTCCACAGGACCTCTCAAGTCCATATTGAATCTGCTCCATCTATGGCATATCTCCTTTAATTCGTACTTTGGAATCCCTGGGGCCTCTCATGTTCACCTTAGAATTGCCTTTTCTGGAGCCTATCCTGTACCCTTGACCCTGAATCTTTGGTCTCCCAGGAATTTTAATGGGTCTCTAAATATTATGGGATTTGTTTACCCTGGGAAAAGGACATAGACTGAATTTAAGTATAACTAAAAAAAAAATTGTTGATTAGCTACTCAGAGGAAGAACAATCAGAGCCAAATTTGAGATTGCCAGAGAAACAGGTTGAAGAAAGGACATTTTAAAGGGGGAAACAACACAAAGATATTAAATATCTATATAAGCAAACAAAAACTAGTCTGTTCTGCCAAATTAAGTTGTTAAGTCATCTTAAAACAATACTTGGCTATCTGCATAAACAAGTTAAAGAAGCCAAAAACAAAACAAAACAAAACAAAACTGTCAGCTTAGTTATAATATAAAAAGTAGTGGTTCACTGAGTCAGAGTTAATGGGAACTTAACTCCCAAGAAATGGAGTCAGAAACAAATAATAGTGGCTACGAAAATTGAAACTTGGCAGAAAATAGTTTCTTTCGCCATCACAGAGTATAAATATCATAATGAATTAAATTCATTTTTTGAAAATGAGTCATTCACCAGAAGTAAAAATCATAACAGAGGATTTGAAAAATTGTCAACTATAAAATTTAATGTGAAATTTGAAGAATTCAGATAAGTTTAATGAAGGCATATGTATGTATAATCACATGTGTGGTGGTTTGATAAGAATAACCTTTATAGGCTTATAGATTTAAATACTTGGTCATTAGGGAGAATCACTATTTGGCAGGGATTATGAAGTACAGCCTTGTTGAAGTAAGTATGTGTGGACTTGTTGGAGGAAGTGTTGCACTGGAGATGGTCTTTGAGGTTCAAATGCTCAAGCCAGGTCCAGTATGTCAATCTCTTCCTGTTGCCTGAGATCCACATATAGAACTCTCAGCTACCTATCCATCACCATGTCTACGTACATGCCACGATTTTCCCTACAATAATGGGCACTGTAAGAGTTACTGTGGTGATGATATCTCCTCACAGCAACAGAATACTGACTATGACAGAAGTTGAAGCTGGCGACTGAGGTATTGCTATAAAGGGCCTTAGCAGAGTTTTGGTTGGAGGAATATGAAACATTTCAGAAATTTGGACTGGAAAAATGATTTGACATTCTAAGCAGTCTTTAATGGACCATCCTAATAGAAGCATGGAAGACAGTGGTGATGAGAGTAATGTAGATTATGATAGTCAAACTCAAGATGTTTCAAAGAAGAAGAAATGCTGTAAGTGTAAAACTTGTTTCTATAATAATATACATATTTTCTTTAAGCTCCTCCATCTGGAAATGTTCTTCCTGCGAAGGTTAATGGCTCCAACAATAATCAGAAACAGTATGATCACAGGAAGTGAGAATATTTCTAGCATTCTTCTTCAAAATGGTAGTTGTGACCTCCAGAACAGTCATTAAGGCTGTGGGAAAGAACTCAGAAGATATGAGTTCAACACTATGTAAAGCTGCATATAAACTATACTTTATAGGATTTACCAGCTATGTAAAATATAAGGATGTAACATCAAGTATAGGAGGCGCTTCAGGGACCTGAAAGAATAGAGACTACTGAGTCAGCTTTGTAAGATGATATTAAGGAAGGAGATAAAGAGATTTAGGAAGTGGCAATGTCAGAGAGAGATACCATCCAGCTAAATTCATTGTTTGTGTTTGCAGTTGAACAAAAAATAGTTTTGACTTTTAATCTGGAATGAACTATAATCCAGAAATGGAGGACACACTTTTAATCTAGATCTCAATGCTAGAAGATAAAGGCTTTTGATGCAGATCTTGAGTAGAGGTCATGAAAAGCTTATGCCCAAGCATGGCGGTACATACTGTTAATCCCAGGAGACAAACACAAGCAGATTTCTGATTTGAGTGTCAGCGTGGGACAGAGCAGGCTCTACGTAAAGAGGGATTTAGGTCCAGGCATATTGGTACATGCCTTTAATCCCAGAATTCAGGAGATAGAATCATGCAGATCTCTGAGTTCAAGGTCTATTTACAGAGCAAATTCGAGGACATTCAGGATTAAGTGGTGAGGGATTTGGAAAACATAAAGCTGTGAATAATGTAATAGAACAATGGGCCATGTTTCAGATCCACCAAGCAGCTTAGGCCATATGGCTCACTCCTTATAGTCAAGGTCTGAGGTCATTAAATGCTGCTTTGTGAGATATTCAAAAGGGAACTGGGGTACATGACTTAATTGATATGCAGTTCCTAAGGAAGTAACTTATCTTTTATTTTGATAAAAGACTGGGCTTTGGTGTGTGTGTGTGTGTGTGTGTGTGTGTGTGTGTGTGTGTGTGTGTTTGAGAGAGAGAGAGAGAGAGAGAGAGAGAGAGAGAGAGAGAGAGACACCTGGAGCAGCACTCAGAGCTGTTAGCTTGCATCCATTATAGACTCTGAGTCATTTCTCTCACTGCTCCCAAACACCCCTTCCTCAGGACCCTGTTGTGCCTAATTGCAAGCCCCCCAAAACCACCAAGGAGCCAACTCCTATGTAATCACTCTAGAGCCTTTCCAAGCTCCAACTTGGGTGACACTGCCATCTCTGATACAGCAGAACAGGCAGGTGCAGTATAATTTTAGGCAGGCATATTTAGAGGCAAGAAGAGGGTGTCTAGTCTGGCACATACCTGACTGGGGGGAGGAGGGGAATTACAGAATTTTATTTGCCCTTTAACAAAACTGGCTGGTGCCGGAAGCCACACTGTAAACGTAAATTCTGCTTTTCTCCTGACTGGCGTTTTTTATGAAGTGAAGTGCTCAGCTTGTAACCTGGAAGTTCAGATTTGTTGGAGAGTAACTTGGGAACTGGTGCTAGTTATTGGCCTGTTAACTCGAGTTCAACCTTAGTTCAGGGTCTCTAAGATGGAGTCTGCACCCAAAAGATCTGGTCTCTCATCCTAAGATGAGACTGATCCTTCTGCAGAAGAAGATTTCAAAACAGTCTAGTATCGACTTTGTCCTATGGTTACTAATGGCCAGTCTTATGTAGATCTATAATGAAAAGGAGCAAGCTGATCAAGGAAAAATACAAAATATATTTAGCATATAATCGAGTTAAGTCCTATGTTGACAAAGATAAATGTATTAACAAAAAAAGAAAAAACCTGATGGTAAATGAATAAAATTAGTGTCAACAGAACAAGAAAACACCCAAGTGAACTTTGAATTTGTGGAAAGGAATGAAAAAAAAGTGTAAAGTCAGATGCAGTCACCTATACTTTTAAGGCTTTGTAGGTTATCTGAGTGGCTTTAGACTTGACATTGGCAAGCCAGTTTGGTTTACTTGATGATTACCCCATGGATAAAATGGCTGTTTTGGAGAAGACAGGCATGTTGTTAATAAGAAGAATGAATGTAAATGCTGAAGGGTCTGATGGTGAATTACTAAGGCATTGGCAAGGGAGACAGTATAGCTTATATCCAGTTACAAAACAAAAACAAAAACAAAACCCTGGCCTGGCAGTGCAGCTGAGGCAGAAGCTCTGAAAGGTTATACATGGTATCAAGAAGCACATTTAAGGGAGAGTTTGTCAAATTATTCAATTTCATATTATGGTGTTTTTCAAATTGTATTTTATTGATAAATTGCTTGGGCCGTGTTATGACACACATGCAGAAGTCAGACAACACCTTCCTGGAGTCAGTTCCCTCCTGATACTATGCCATCCTGCACATTAGACTCAGGGCTTCAGGTCTAGCAACAAGCACCTCTGTACACTGAACTATCCCACCACCCTTAACAGAGTCTTCTATTTTAGTTAATGTTTCATATTCATAAAGAAACATAATTTAGAAAGAACTTTGAAAATACTGCTAATTTTTTCTTAACCAAATCCTCCAGTTAGTTAGTTCCAGATGAATCCAAAGATACCAGATGGTGCTCCTATTTGTACCTAAACCATTACCACTGTAGTTCGTAGCACTATGACACAAAGGCTGCCCAAAGTATTACAAATGCACTCAGAATGAAAGTAAATGGTGCCTTCTAATATTTTGAGAGCATTTGTGAGGTTTGACTATCTTCGTTTTTCTTTGTCACTATAATTCGTCTATTTAACTATTCTACTGAAGATGATTTTTTAAAATATTAAGCTGGAATTATGCTAAAATGGCAAAATATCCAAACACACCATGATTCACAATGTACTAATGCATGAATAATCTCTATAGTGTTATATTATCTTAGGAAGAAGACTGCACACTAGCCTATGCCTCATGGTTACATCTTTTACCATAATTTGCCTAAGTACTTTGAATAATTGTTAGCCTCCAAAGCTGACTATTTGATGGCTCTGAGTTCCATGCTAAGCTGAAAATGCAGTAAGTAGTAAATTCAGTTGGCATTACCACATGGGTTTTGCAGTTGAGGTTGTTTTCCAATCTTCTCTACGAAGTCACATAATTTCAGAGATTCTTACAGAGATTTTCTGGGGGGGGGGGGATTAAATGTCTTTCTCTCCATCGTGAGACTGAAATAAGCATTTAGAATGGGAAACTTCTTCCTTGAGCAATTCTTAATGTTTATGTTCAATACAAATCTTTCTGTTTCATTTTGATAAATTTTTTCTGTACATTAGCTTACAATAGTTTTTATAATTAGCATTTGTCTTACATGTTTTCACATAAATGAATGTTTCCCTTTAGTTACCTGGTATGTACCACTGTTTTATAAATTGTATAAATTGTACCTCATGATGTTGGACCATTGGTGTGGATGGTGATTAGATTGATTGAAGCTTCCATAAGTCATATTGAACAAAATTTGACACCTAGTAATCTAGTCAGATGGGGGAGGGGAGCCAAGACTCCTGTAGAAGAACAATGCTTTTCTGCTGTCAGGATTTCATCTCTGCCATTCCATCAGAGCTTAATTAATACGAGACTGGCAGACAGCAGGTCTCAGGTACTTTCCTCATAAGTAATAAACAAAATTGAGGCCATAATCAGTGAAATCAAACAAAATGAATAGTACATATGCCTACACAATTTTTTCACTTGAATTCAGAGCATTTCTTTTCTTTATTTTTTTTGTGTGTGTTTGTTATTAGTTATTTTGTTTATTTATATTTGAATTGGATATTGTATTGTTTATTTACATTTCAAATGTTATCCCCTTTTCATAAACCCCCTATCCCATCTGCCCACCACCTTCTTCTATGAGGGTGATTGCACCACCCATCCACCCACCCCTTCCCTCCTCCCAACCCTGACATGCCCCTACATGAAAGGGGGTAGGTCAAGCCTTGGCAGGACCAAGAGCTTGTCCTCCCATTGGTGCCCTACAAGGCCATCCTTTGCTACATATGCAGCTGGAGCCATGGGTCTGTCCATGTGTACTCTTTGAATGGTGGTTTAGTACCTGGGAATTCTGGTTGATTGGTATTGTTGTTCTTATGGAGTTGCAAACACCTTCAGCTCCTTCAATGCTTTCTCTAACTCCTCCATTGGGGACCCTCTTCTCAGTTCAACGGTTGGTTGTGAGCATTCACATCTGTGTTTGTCATGTTTTGGCAGAGACTCTTAGAAGACAGCTATTTTAGGCCCCTGTCAGCATGCACGTCTTGGCATCAGCAACATGGTCTGGGTTTGGTGGTTGTATGTATATGGACTGAATCCTTAGGTAGGGTAGGATCTGAATGACTGTTCCTTCAGGATGCATTGGATTATTTCAATCTTCTTGTATCTGTTGAGGCCTGTTTTGTGACCAATTATATGGTCAATTTTAGAGAAGGTACCATGAGGCGCTGAGAAGAATTTATATTCTTTTGTTTTGAGATGAAATGATCTATAGATATCTGTTAAATCCATTTTTTCATAACTTCTGTTTGTTTCTTTGTGTCTCTGTTTAGTTTCTGTTTCCATGATCTGTCCATTGATGAGAGTGGGGTGTTGAAGTCTTCTCCTATTATTGTGTGAAGTGTAATGTGCTCTTTGAGCTTTAGTAAGGTTTCTTTTATGAATGTAGGTGCTCTTGCATTTGGACCATAGATATCGAGGTTGAGACTTCATCCTGGTGGATTTTCCCTGTGATGAATATGAAGTATCCTTCCTTATTGTTTTTGATAACTTTTGGTTGAAAGTCGATTTTATTCTATATTAGAATGGGTACTCCAGCTTGTTTCTTGGGACCATTTGCTTGGAAAATTGTTTTCCAGCCTTTTACTGTGAGGTAGTGTCTGTCTTTGTCACTGAAGTATGTTTCCTGTGTGCAGCAATATGCTGGGTCCTCTTTTCATATCTAGTGTGTTAGTGTATATCTTTTAATTGGGGAATTTATTTTTGTTAAGAGATATTAAGAAATAGTGATTGTTGTTTCCTGTTGTTTTTGTTGTTAAATCTGGAATTATGTTTGTGTGGTTATCTTCTTTTGGGTTAGTTAAAAGTAAGTTACTTTCTTGCTTTTTCTAGGGTGTAGTTTATCTCCTTGTGTTGGAGTTTTCCATCTATTATCTTCTATAGGACTGGATTTGTGGAAAGATATTGTGTAAATTTGATTTTGTCTTGGAATATCTTAGTTTCTCCATCTATGTAAATTGACAATTTTTCTCTATAATGTCTGGGCTGGCATTTGTTTTCTCTTTGGATCTGTATGACATCTGCCCAGGACCTTTAGGCTTTCAAATTTTCTGGGAAGAAATCTGGTGTAATTCTGATACATCTGCCTTTATATGTCTCTTGACCTTTTTACTTTACTGCTTTTAATATTCTTTCTTTGTTTCATGCATTTGGTGTTTTGACTTTTATGTGACTGGAGGACTTACTTTTCTGGTCCAATCTATTTGGAGTTATGAAGTCTTCTTGTATGTTTATAGGCATCTCTTTTTTTAGGTTATGGAAGTTTTCTTCTGTAATTTTGTTGAAGATATTTACTGACACTTTTAGCTGGGAATTTTTGCTCTCTTCTATTATCCTTATGCTTGATCTTCTCATTTTGTCTTGGATTTCCTGGATGTTTTGAGTTAGGAGCTTTTTGCATTTTGCATTTTCTTTGACTCATCTGTCAATGTTTTCTATGGAATTGTCTGCCTCTGAGATTCTCTCTTCTATCTCTTTTATTTTCTTGGTGATGCTTGTAGTTGTGATTCCTGATCTCCTTCACAAGTTTTCTATCTACAGGGTTTTTTTCCTTTGTGATTTCTTTATTGTTTCTATTTCCATTTTTGTATCCTGGATGGTTTTCTTCAATTTCATCACTGGTTTGGTTGTGTTTTCCTGTAATTCTTTAAGGGCTTTTTATGTTTCCTCTTGAAGGCCTTCTACTTGTTTATCTCCTGTATTTCTTTAATGGAGTTATTTATGTCCTTCTTAAAGTCCTCTAACTTCAACATGAGCTGTGATTTTAAATAAAATCCAGTGTGGTGGGATATACCGGACTTGCTGTGGTAAGGGAACTAATTCTGATGTTGACAAGTGTCCTTGGTTTCTTTTGCTTAGGTTCTTGCCCTTTCCTCTCCCCATCTGCTTATCTCTGGTGTTAGCTTGTCTTGCTGTTTCTGACGGTGGCATGACCCTCCTGTAATCCTGAGTGTGAGCATTCCTGGAGACAGGCTGTCTCCCCGTGGGACCTGGGTACAAAGAGTTGTGGCACAGGGTCAGCTCCTGGTGCAGGCAGAAACCCAATAATCCTGTCCCACACTGCTCCTTGGTTCCTGTGTCCAAAGGGCTCCAGGCAGATTCCTCTTGGGCTAGGAATGTGAACAAAAGTTGTCCTCTCACCTGTGATCTCAAGATTACCCACCTTTCTGAGAATCCAGCTCTTTCCCATGGGATCTGGTTATGGGGAGCTGTATGACAGGGTCAGCTCTGGGTGCACGCAGAAATTGAGTTTATTTAAATTTCAAATATTATCTCTTTCCTGGTTTTCCCTCTGAAAATCCCCATTCCATCTCCCTCCCCCTTCCTCCATCAATGTTCTCCCCAACCCAGCCACCTACCCACTCCTGCCCCAGTGCCCTATCATTCCCATAAGCTGTGAAATCAAGCCTTCACAGTACACAGAGCTTCGCCTCTGGTTAATGCCAGACAAAGCCATCCTCTCCTACATATGCAGCTGGAGCCATGGGTCTCTTCATGTATATTCTTTGGTTGGTGGTGTAGTCCCTAGGAGCTCTGGGGAATCTGGTTAGTTGATGTTGTTCTTCCTATAGTGTTGCAACCCCCTTCAGCCCCTTCACTCCTTCCCCTAACTCCTGCATTAGGGTTCCCATGCTCACTCTGATGGTTGGCTGCAACCAACCATCCACATCTGTATTGGTAAGGCTCTGCCAAAGCCTCTCAAGAGACACCCATATCAGGCTCCTTTCAGCAGGAACTTCTTGGCCTCAGCAAGTGTCCAGGTTTAGTGGATGCATATGGGATGGATCTCCAGGTGGGGCAGTCTCTGCATGTCCTTTCCTTCAGTCTCTGCTCCACTCTTTGACTCTGTTTTTCCTTTAAATAGGAACAATTCTGGGTTAAAATAGTGTGAAAGATAGGTGGCCCTATCCCTCAACCAGTGGCCACGCCTAATCTCTGGATATAGTCTCTTCAGATTGTTTCTCCCCTTTGTTGGGTAATTCAGCTGAAGTCATCCTCATTGGGTCCTGGTAGCCTCTTGCTTTTCTGGAATCTGGGACTATCTGGTGGGTACCCCCAGTTCCCCATCCCCCATTGCCTCACCCCTCTGTTCAAATCCCTGATATTCTGTTTATCTTCCCCATCTCCTCCAACACCTAATCATGGCCCCATTTTTTCACTCATTCTCCTCCCCTCTTCCCAAGTACCTCACACCCTCAACCTCCAGTGATTATTTTGTTCCCCCTTCTAAGTATGACTGAGGCATGCATATTTTGGTCTTCCTTTTTCCTGACTTTCATATGCTCTGTGAATTGTATCATGGTTATTCCAAGCTTTTGTCCTAATATCCACTTATCAGTGAGTGCATACCATATGTGTTCTTTTTTGACTGTGTTACTTCACTCAAGATGATGCATTCCTTTAAAAGTAAATGAGTGGGGCTGGGGATTTAGCTCAGTGGTAGAGCACTTACCTAGGAAGCGCAAGGCCCTGGGTTCAGTCCCCAGCTCCGAAAAAAAGAACCAAAAAAAAAAAAAAAGTAAATGAGCATAGTACATACTTAATTTTAATTAAATGGCCCTCCTATTCATAAGTGACTTCAGAAGAGCATATTGTAGTGCATTCGTTAATTTCTAAAGGCCTAGCAAATAATGCATATATTATATATTATATATACATATATATGTAGAATATTGCACAGGTATGTGAACACATACATATATCACATGCATTTACTTGGCTTTTTTGAATTCTTTATTAATCATTTTATTCAGTTACATTTCAAAAGATATCTCTCTAGTTACCCCTCCACAACCCCCATCCCATCCCCCTCTCCCCATCCTCTTTGAGAGTGCCTCTATGAGGGTGCTCCTCCACCCATCATCCACTTCTACCTCACCACTCTAGCATTCCCCTAATCTGCAGTATCAAACCTCCAAAGGACCAGTGACCTCTTTTCCCATTGATGTCAGATATGTACCTGGGGCCATGGATTCCTCCTTGTATATATTCTTTGGTTGCTATTTTAATCTCTGGGAGCTCCACATGATCTGATTAGTTGATATTATTCTTCCTATGGGGTGGCAATCCCCTTCAGCTCCTTCAGTCCTTTCCATACCTCTTCCATTGGGGTTCCCAGGCTCAGTCCTCTGAGTGGCTGTGAGTATCTGCATCTTTATTGGTCAGGTGCTGGTAGAACATCTCTGGGAACAGCCATGCCAGGCTCTTCTTCAGCATCAGCATCATCATCAGCTGCTGGCATCAGCAATAGTTTTGAGGTTTGGTGTCTGCACAGATGGGATGGATCAATAGGTTGGGTGGTCTCTGGATGGTCTTTCCTTCAGTCTCTGTTTCATTTTAGTTCCTGTCTTTCCTTTGGACAGGAACATTTCTAGGTTAAAATTTATGAGATGGACAAGTGGGTCCATCCCTCAACTGGGGGCCATGCCGAGCTACTAGAGGTGGTCTCTACAGGTTCTAGCTCTACTTTGTAGCATATTTCAGCTAAAGTCATCCCTGTTGGTTCCTGGGAACCTCTTGCTTCCCTGGAGTCTGGGACTTTCTAGTGGCTATGCTCAACCCCCCCCCCAACTGCTACATATTTCTATTTGATTGCCTGATCCTCTGAACTCCTTTGTCCCTGATCCTGCCCTGTTTTTTCCATCATCCTCCTCTCTCCTTCCCAGGTCCCTCCCTCCCTCTATAAAGAATGCAAATTAATCTATTCTTATCTCCTTGTGCAAAGCTCAAGTCCAAGTAAATCAAGACAAGTCCACATAAAACCAGACCAGCTGAATCTAATAGAAGAGAAAGTAGGGAAGAGCCTAGAACACATCAGCAAAAGGGAAATTTTCCTGAACAGACCAGCAATGGCTCACGCTGTAAGATCAACAATCAACTAATGGGACCAAAATCTCTATTTAAAAATGGGGTGCAGACCAATGGAAGGAGAAACCCTTGGTCCTGCCAAGGCTGGAACCCCCAGTGTAGGGGAATTTTGGGGGGTGAGAATGGGCCGGTGGATGGGGAGGGGAACACCCTTATAGGAGAAGGGGAATGGGATAGGGGGCTTATGTCTGGGAAACCAGGAAAGGGAATAACATTTGAAATGTAAATAAAAAATATCCAATAAAAGAAAAAAAGTGAGGTGAAGAGTTCAAAGAATTCTCAACTGAGGAATTTCAAATGGTTGAGAAGCACTTAAATAAATGTTCATTCTTAGTCACCAGGGAAATGCAAATCAAAATGACCCTGAGATTCCACCTCACATCAATCAGAATGGCTAAGATCAAAAACTCAGATGACAGCAGGTGCTGGCAAGGATGTGGAAAAAGAGGACTATTCCTCCATTGCTGGTGGGACTGCAAGTGGGTAAACCACTTTAGAAATCAACCTGGTGGTACCTGAGAAAGTTAGAAATAGTTTTACCTGAAGACCCAGATACCACTAATGCATAAACCCAAAAGATGCTCCAAACTATATTTATAGCAGTCTTATTTATTATAGCCAGAAGCTGCAGACAACCCATATGTCCCTCAAGAGAGGAATGGATACAGAAAATGTGCTACATTTACACAATGGAGTACTACCCAGCTATTAAAAACAACGGCTTCATGAAATTCACAGGCAAGTGGATGGAACTAGAAAATATCATCCTGAATGAGATAAACCAGAAAAAAAAGAATACACATGGAATGTACTAATTGATAGATGGATATTAACTCAAAAGCTCAGAATACCCATGATACAAAACACAAATCATATGAAGCTTCAAAGTGTGGATGCTTCAACCCTACATAGAAAGGGAAACATGCATTTATTTGTATAGAAAAAGGGTTGTCTATATTTTGTATATTACCTATATAGCATTATTATTTCTATATCTAGTTTATGCCATGCATGGGAAATTAGGAAATTGCAGAAAATAAAGTTGAGGGAAATGTGTGTGCTTCTCTAACACTCTACTTGAATAAAAAAAAAATGAATCAAAAGAAATACTATAGCTGAGTTTGACAGAGAGACTTACACATCATTTTGATAATTATGCCTATGCCTTATGACACCCACAGGGCACTGTATTTCATGTCTCCTATTCCCTTTTTAAAATCCAGTTAGCCAAAGGATCCTTCACACTATGTGAAGAGCATCTTTTTTCTTTTCAAGCTCATTTTAGTTACTCTACTTATTCATGAAATAAAATGTATGTGCCCACGTATATCTGTGAGTCACTTCACACCTTGTCCTCTGCAAGACTTCTCAGTTGCTGAGCCCATTGTCCATCCTTGGTCTTACCATTGTAAAGAAAAATATCTCTTACCTTTAATCAAAAAATTAAAACATTTAACTCTAAAAAATTGTTATTAATAGTAAGGTTCATTTCTAAAAGAATAAAAGCCATAAATCTATCTTTAATTTAATTTCAGTTTTAAATTTAATCCATCCATTATAGTAGGTGTCACTGAGGGAAAATGATGAAGCAATAATTCAGCTTTTACATCCATGATCAAGTACACAGAGGAAAAGTCCCTTTGGTCAAGTATGCTATGTTAGAGGAAAGCTAAATATCTTCACCTATGTAAAAGGTAGACAAGACTTCCTAAACATAAATATTTTCAAAAGTTTATAAATGATAGTACACACATATACACACAATTTATTATATATGCATTATTTATAACATGTATTATATATATGTGTATAATAAAATAAAAATAATAATTTTAGTTTATTATTTTTAAATTTCTTTCTTTTATTGGATATTTATTTACATTTTAAATGTTATAGCCTTTTGTAGTTTCCCCTCCAGAAACCACTATCCCACCCCCCTTCTCCTACTTCTATAAGAGTACTCCCTCACCCACCCACCTACTCCCTCTCATCTTCCTGCCTTGACATTCCCTTACATTGGGGCATCAAGCCTTCACAGGACCAAGGGCCTCTCCTCCCATTGATGCCTGACAAGGCCATCCTCTGCTACATGTGCGGATGAAGCCATAGTCCATCTCTGTGATCTCTTGGGATGGTGGTTTAGTCTCTCGGAGCTCTGGAGTTGGGGGAGGGGATCTGGTTGATATTGTTGTTCTTCATATAGGGTTGCAAACCCCTTTAGCTACTTCAGTCCTTTCTTTCACTCCGCCATTGGGGACCCCGTTTTCAGTTTAATGGTTGGCTGTGAGCATCCACCTCTAGTTACATCCATTTCCCTAAGAATTTCATGAAGTCATGGTTTTTAATAGCTGAGTAGTATACCACTGTGTAAATGTACACATTTTCTGTATCCATTCCTCTATTGAAGGACATCTGGGTTCTTTCCAGCTTCTGGCTACTATAAATAAGGCAGCTATAAAAACTAAGGCATCCCTGGGTAGGATTGAACTAGTGGAATAGTTATATTAAAACCTAAAAGAATAATACAATATACAATTTGAAAAGAAATTAGGAGTGATTTTATTACACAAAATTTTGACAAAAAATTTAGTAGATTAGCAGTGAATGTTACATAATAATGGATATTTTCCAAGGCAGGAGAATATTCTGAGCCCACGAGTACCAGAGTAGCCTTCACAATCCAGTAGAGCCCAGAGAGAGAGAGAAAGAAAGATTGCTGATAAAAGTCACCATATGAGCTGAATTAAGTGAATCCTGGAATTGATATCACATTCTATCAATTGTGACTTATGTCTTTGTTCTCTGATTTGAGGTAGTGACATAGATCGTTCAACAAATCACTCATACATGCACAGCCTGACATCAGCTCTGACACACTGTATTACTCTTATGTTTAGTTGTATTCCAGCAGTTTTTAGACATGCCCCTGACGATAATAAAGTGTTGTATTCTAGGAAATATGTTATAATTTTAAAAGATATGGTTTTATTTTTTCCATTTATTTAACATGAGTTGGATTCTTTCAAAGTGTTTTTCAGCCTCTAATGAGATTATCATGTGGTTTTTTTTTCATGCAGTTTGTTTATATGGTGGAATGCATTGTTGAACTTTTGTATATTGAACCATCTACTCCTAGTGTGACTCCTACTTGATCATGGTGGGTAGATGATGTCTTTGAAGTATTCTTGGATTCTGTTTGCCAGTATTTTATTTAGTATTTTTGTATCGATGTTCATAAGGGAGATTGGTCTGAAATTCTCTTCCTTTTTTGAGTCTGTGCATAGTTTAGGTATCAGGGTGACAGTGACCTCATAGAAGGCATTTGACAATGTTCTTTCTGTTTCTATTTCATGGAATATTTTGAGGAGTATTGGTATTAGCTCTTATTTTAACATCTGATAGAATTGTGAACCAAAACAATATGGCCCTGGGTTTTTGTTTTTGTTTTTGTTCTTGTTTCTGTTTTTGTTTTTAGTGGGGGGGTTTAATAACTGGATCTCTTTCTTTAGTGATTATGAGACTATTTGACTAGTTTACCTGATTGTGATTGGACTTTAGTACGTGGTATCTGTCTAGAAAAATCATCCATTTTGTTAAGATTTTCCAGTTTTGTGGAGTATAGATTTTTGAAGGAAGACCTAATTATTCTTTGAATTTCTTCAGTGTCTGGTCTCCCTTTTCATTTTTGATTTTATTATTTTGTTATTTGATTTTGGATTCTCTCTCTCTCTCTCTCTCTCTCTCTCTCTCTCTCTCTCTCTCTCTGCTCTTTAGTTAGTTTGGCTAACAGTTTTTTCTACCTTGTTGATTTTCTCAAAGTTCAGCTTCTGGTCTTGTTGATTCTTTGTATTTTTCTCTTTGTTTCTAATTGGCTGAAACCAGCCCATGTTTGATTACTTCCTGCAGTCTAATGAGTGCTTTTCAAGCATGGGTATCTTACCTGCTTGTCACTGGTAGCAGCAGTCCTCTTGGGAGGCATGCTGAGTTGTAGCCAGGGGAGGGGAGTGCAGATGTGGGAATGCAGGTCAAAAGATATATTTTTAATATCTTCTAGTCCCAGGTAGTAATTGTTGGCTTTGTTTTCTGAACAATTATAATTCTATTCAGACAGGTTTCAGCAAAACTGAAAAGGAATAAGAGAAAGAGAAAAAAGGGAGCAGGCAAAAGAACTAATGTTCATTACATCAATGAAGAAAACTATCAAACAATAAAAAAATTTTAAATTGTAAATTTTATCCAATTTTATCCAATTATCCAACTGATAATTGAACCATCATATTTCTTATAACACAGGTTCATGGACCTGCTTCAGGGTAAGTACATTGTCTAGCCTGGAATTTATCTGGAAACGTTGATTGATTGGAAGAATGTAATAAAAATTTCCCAAAATCTCTCTGCTTCATTTGGCCTCCAATTGTACTATCCAAGTAATTGCTTGTAATCATATGGATGACAATTCAAGAAATTTTAAAGAAATATAAATTTTCACTCATAAACATCACAGCATGTCACTAGAGGTTTTACTGCATACATTTAGATAAACCATTTTTTTTTAGAAAATGAATGAGGCTTAGAAAATTAGAAATGATGCAGAAATGAAAACATCTAAACTCTTGTCAACACATAATTTTGAAAGAATTTTTGCTTTTCTGTCACTGGATATTAAGCTAGTTTTAATGAAAGAGAAAGTCAAGAAGGAAAACAAATTTTCAAAACTAAAGGTGAATTAATTTTTAACATAAGATCATTTAAAGCACAACATAGTTCTTTATCTAAATCAGGCTTTCATATATTCTCTCTATTGCTGTCATTTCATATTTGGACATATAATTTATATGTACATATAGAATAATATAGTAATACCTCAATAGGGGAAATATCAGTAACTTTGGTCTTGTTTTAGAAATTATTATATTACTTATTTAGATGGTTTTTATAATTAAAAATTAGGTTTTTCTATTCTCACAAAGAAATCATTTCTCATATGTTTATACAGAAAATATATCACTCAGAAAATCCCCTCAGCAGGGAAGAGAGAGGCAAAGATTAAAACAGGGACTGAAGTAACACCCATTCAGAGCCTGCTCCACATGTGGCCCATACATATACAGCCACCCAATTAGACAAGATGGATGAAGCAAAGAAGTGCAGGCAGACAGGAGCCGGATGTAGATCGCTCCTGAGAGACACAGCCAGAATACAGCAAATACAGAGGCGAATGCCAGCAGCAAACCACTGAACTGAGAATAGGACCCCCGTTGAAGGAATCACAGAAAGAACTGGAAGAGCTTGAAGGGGCTCAAGACCCCATATGTGCAACAATGTCAAGCAACCAGAGCTTCCAGGGACTAAGCCACTACCTAAAGACTATACATGGACTGACCCTGGACTCTGACCTCATAGGTAGCAATGAATATCCTAGTAAGAGCACCAGTGGAAGGGGAAGCCCTGGGTTCTGCTAAGACTGAACCCCCAGTGAACTAGACTGTTGGGGGGAGGGTGGCAATGGGGGGAGGGTTGGGAGGGGAATACCCATAAGGAAGGGGAGGGGGGAGGGGGATGTTTGCCCGGAAACCGGGAAAGGGAATAACACTCGAAATGTATATAAGAAATACTCCCGCAGATCCCGGCCCGCAGCAGCTCTCTGTCCCCAGACCCTGTGAGAGAGAGACCCAACCGCCTGGTCAGGTGGGCACTCCTGAGGCTGCAGAGCGGAAGAGACCACCAACACTGCTCACCCCTGCCCACATCCCTGGCCCAAGAGGAAACTGTATAAGGCCTCTGGGCTCCCGTGGGGGAGGGCCCAGGAGCGGCAGGACCCATGTGCCTGAGACACAAACGGAACCTGAAGGAAAAGGACCAGATAAACAGTTCTCTGCACCCAAATCCCGTGGGAGGGAGAGCTGAACCTTCAGAGAGGCAGACAAGCCTGGGAAACCAGAAGAGACTGCTCTCTGCACACACATCTCGGACGCCAGAGGAAAAAGCCAAAGACCATCTGGAACCCTGGTGCACTGAAGCTCCCGGAAGGGGCGGCACAGGTCTTCCTGGTTGCTGCCGCTGCAGAGAGCCCGTGGGTAGCACCCCACGAGCGAACTTGAGCCTCAGGACCACAGGTAAGACCAACTTTTCTGCTGCAAGAAAGCTGCCCGGTGAACTCAAGACACAGGCCCACAGGAACAGCTGAAGACCTGTAGAGAGGAAAAACCACACGCCGGAAAGCAGAACACTCTGTCCCCATAACTGACTGAAAGAGAGGAAAACAGGTCTACAGCACTCCTGACACACAGGCTTATAGGACAGTCTAGCCACTGTCAGAAATAGCAGAACAAAGTAACACTAGAGATAATCTGATGGCGAGAGGCAAGCACAGGAACCCAAGCAACAGAAACCAAGACTACATGGCACCATCGGAGCCCAATTCTCCCATCAAAACAAACATGGAATATCCAAACACACCAGAAAAGCAAGATCTAGTTCCAAAATCATTTTTGATCATGATGCTGGAGGACTTCAAGAAAGACGTGAAGAACTCCCTTAGAGAACAAGTAGAAGCCTACAGAGAGGAATCGCAAAAATGCCTGAAAGAATCGCAAAAATCCCTGAAAGAATTCCAGGAAAACATAAATAAACAAGTAGAAGCCCATAGAGAGGAGACACAAAAATCCCTGAAAGAATTCCAGGAAAACATAAATAAACAAGTAGAAGCCCATAGAGAGAAGACACAAAAATCCCTGAAAGAATTCCAGGAAAACATAAATAAACAAGTAGAAGCCCATAGAGAGGAGACACAAAAATCCCTGAAAGAATTCCAGGAAAACACAATCAAACAGTTGAAGGAATTAAAAATGGAAATAGAAGCAATCAAGAAAGAACACATGGAAACAACCCTGGATATAGAAAACCAAAAGAAGAGACAAGGAGCTGTAGATACAAGCTTCACCAACAGAATAAAAGAGATGGAAGAGAGAATCTCAGGAGCAGAAGATTCCATAGAAATCATTGACTCAACTGTCAAAGATAATGTAAAGCGGAAAAAGCTACTGGTCCAAAACATACAGGAAATCCAGGACTCAATGAGAAGATCAAACCTAAGGATAATAGGTATAGAAGAGAGTGAAGACTCCCAGCTCAAAGGACCAGTAAATATCTTCAACAAAATCATAGAAGAAAACTTCCCTAACCTAAAAAAAGCGATACCCATAGACATACAAGAAGCCTACAGAACTCCAAATAGATTGGACCAGAAAAGAAACACCTCCCGTCACATAATTGTCAAAACACCAAACGCACAAAATAAAGAAAGAATATTAAAAGCAGTAAGGGAAAAACGTCAAGTAACATATAAAGGGAGACCTATCAGAATCACACCAGACTTCTCGCCAGAAACTATGAAGGCCAGAAGATCCTGGACTGATGTCACACAGACCCTAAGAGAACACAAATGCCAGCGCAGGTTACTGTATCCAGCAAAACTCTCAATTAACATTGATGGAGAAACCAAGATATTCCATGACAAAACCAAATTTACACAATATCTTTCCACAAATCCAGCACTACAAAGGATAATAAATGGTAAAGCCCAACATAAGGAGGCAAGCTATACCCTAGAAGAAGCAAGAAACTAATCGTCTTGGCAACAAAACAAAGAGAATGAAAGCACACAAACATAACCTCACATCCAAATATGAATATAACGGGAAGCAATAATCACTATTCCTTAATATCTCTCAATATCAATGGCCTCAACTCCCCAATAAAAAGACATAGATTAACAAACTGGATACGCAACGAGGACCCTGCATTCTGCTGCCTACAGGAAACACACCCAGAGACAAAGACAGACACTACCTCAGAGTGAAAGGCTGGAAAACAACTTTCCAAGCAAATGGTCAGAAGAAGCAAGCTGGAGTAGCCATTCTAATATCGAATAAAATCAATTTCCAACTAAAAGTCATCAAAAAAGATAAGGAAGGACACTTCATATTCATCAAAGGAAAAATCCACCAAGATGAACTCTCAATCCTAAATATCTATGCCCCAAATACAAGGGCACCTACATACGTAAAAGAAACCTTACTAATGCTCAAAGCACACATTGCACCTCACACAATAATAGTGGGAGATTTCAACACACCACTCTCATCAATGGACAGATCATGGAAACAGAAATTAAACAGTGATGTCGACAGACTAAGAGAAGTCATGAGCCAAATGGACTTAACGGATATTTATAGAACATTCTATCCTAAAGCAAAAGGATATACCTTCTTCTCAGCTCCTCATGGTACTTTCTCCAAAATTGACCATATAATTGGTCAAAAAACGGGCCTCAACAGGTACAGAAAGATAGAAATAATCCCATGCGTGCTATCAGACCACCACGGCCTAAAACTGGTCTTCAATAACAATAAGGGAAGAATGCCCACATATACGTGGAAATTGAACAATGCTCTACTCAATGATAACCTGGTCAAGGAAGAAATAAAGAAAGAAATTAAAAACTTTTTAGAATTTAATGAAAATGAAGATACAACATACCCGAACTTATGGGACACAATGAAAGCTGTGCTAAGAGGAAAACTCATAGCGCTGAGTGCCTGCAGAAAGAAACAGGAAAGAGCATATGTCAGCAGCTTGACAGCACACCTAAAAGCTCTAGAACAAAAAGAAGCAAATACACCCAGGAGGAGTAGAAGGCAGGAAATAATCAAACTCAGAGCTGAAATCAACCAAGTAGAAACAAAAAGGACCATAGAAAGAATCAACAGAACCAAAAGTTGGTTCTTTGAGAAAATCAACAAGATAGATCAACCCTTAGCCTGACTAACAAGAGGACACAGAGAGTGCGTCCAAATTAACAAAATCAGAAATGAAAAGGGAGACATAACTACAGATTCAGAGGAAATTCAGAAAATCATCAGATCTTACTATAAAAACCTATATTCAACAAAATTTGAAAATCTTCAGGAAATGGACAATTTCCTAGACAGATACCAGGTATCGAAGTTAAATCAGGAACAAATAAACCAGTTAAACAACCCCATAACTCCTAAGGAAATAGAAGCAGTCATTAAAGGTCTCCCAACCAAAAAGAGCCCAGGTCCGGACGGGTTTAGTGCAGAATTCTATCAAACCTTCATAGAAGACCTCATACCAATATTATCCAAACTATTCCACAAAATTGAAACAGATGGAGCACTACCGAATTCCTTCTATGAAGCCACAATTACTCTTATACCTAAACTACACAAAGACACAACAAAGAACGAGAACTTCAGACCAATTTCCCTTATGAATATCGATGCAAAAATACTCAATAAAATTCTGGCAAACCGAATTCAAGAGCACATCAAAACAATCATCCACCATGATCAAGTAGGCTTCATCCCAGGCATGCAGGGATGGTTTAATATACGGAAAACCATCAACGTGATCCATTATATAAACAAACTGAAAGAACAGAACCACATGATCATTTCATTAGATGGTGAGAAAGCATTTGACAAAATTCAACACCCCTTCATGATAAAAGTCCTGGAAAGAATAGGAATTCAAGGCCCATACCTAAACATAGTAAAAGCCATATACAGCAAACCAGTTGTTAACATTAAACTAAATGGAGAGAAACTTGAAGCAATCCCACTAAAATCAGGGACTAGACAAGGCTGCCCACTCTCTCCCTACTTATTCAATATAGTTCTTGAAGTTCTAGCCAGAGCAATCAGAAAACAAACGGAGATCAAGGGGATACAGATCAGAAAAGAAGAGGTCAAAATATCACTATTTGCAGATGACATGATAGTATATTTAAGTGATCCCAAAAGTTCCACCAGAGAAATACTAAAGCTGATAAACAACTTCAGCAAAGTGGCTGGGTATAAAATTAACTCAAATAAATCAGTTGCCTTCCTCTATACAAAAGAGAAACAAGCCGAGAAAGAAATTAGGGAAACGACACCCTTCATAATAGACCCAAATAATATAAAGTACCTCGGTGTGACTTTAACCAAGCAAGTAAAAGATCTGTACAATAAGAACTTCAAGACACTGAAGAAAGAAATTGAAGAAGACCTCAGAAGATGGAAAGATCTCCCATGCTCATGGATTGGCAGGATTAATTTAGTAAAAATGGCCATTTTACCAAAAGCAATCTACAGATTCAATGCAATCCCCATCAAAATACCAATCCAATTCTTCAAAGAGTTAGACAGAACAATTTGCAAATTCATCTGGAATAACAAAAAACCCAGGATAGCTAAAGCTATCCTCAACAATAAAAGGACTTCAGGGGGAATCACTATCCCTGAACTCAAGCAGTATTACAGAGCAATAGTGATAAAAACTGCATGGTATTGGTTCAGAGACAGACAGATAGACCAATGGAATAGAATTGAAGACCCAGAAATGAACCCACACACCTATGGTCACTTGATTTTTGACAAAGGAGCCAAAACCATCCAATGGAAAAACGATAGCATTTTCAGCAAATGGTGCTGGTTCAACTGGAGGGCAACATGTAGAAGAATGCAGATCGAACCATCCTTATCACCCTGTACAAAGCTTAAGTCCAAGTGGATCAAGGACCTCCACATCAAATCAGACACACTCAAACTAATAGAAGAAAAACTAGGGAAGCATCTGGAACACATGGGCACTGGAAAAAATTTCCTGAACAAAACACCAATGTCTTACGCTCTAAGATCAAGAATCGACAAATGGAATCTCATAAAACTGCAAAGCTTCTGTAAGGCAAAGGACACTGTGGTTAGGACAAAACAGCAACCAACAGACTGGGAAAAGATCTTTACCAATCCTACAACAGATAGAGGCCTTATATCCAAAATATACAAAGAACTCAAGAAGTTAGACCGCAGGGAAACAAATAACCCTATTAAAAAATGGGGTTCAGAGCTAAACAAAGAATTCACAGCTGAGGAATGCCGAATGGCTGAGAAACACCTAAAGAAATGTTCAACATCTTTAGTCATAAGGGAAATGCAAATCAAAACAACCCTGAGATTTCACCTCACACCAGTGAGAATGGCTAAGATCAAAAACTCAGGTGACATCAGATGCTGGCGAGGATGTGGAGAAAGAGGAACACTCCTCCATTGTTGGTGGGATTGCAGACTGGTACAACCATTCTGGAAATCAGTCTGGAGGTTCCTCAGAAAATTGGACATTGAACTGCCTGAAGATCCAGCTATACCTCTCTTGCGCATATACCCAAAAGATGCCTCAACATATAAAAGAGACACGTGCTCCACTATGTTCATCGCAGCCTTATTTATAATAGCCAGAAAATGGAAAGAACCCAGATGCCCTTCAACAGAGGAATGGATACAGAAAATGTGGTACATCTACACAATGGAATATTACTCAGCTATCAAAAACAACGAGTTTATGAAATTCGTAGGCAAATGGTTGGAACTGGAAAATATCATCCTGAGTGAGCTAACCCAATCACAGAAAGACATACATGGTATGCACTCATTGATAAGTGGCTATTAGCCCAAATGCTTGAATTACCCTAGATGCCTAGAACAAACGAAACTCAAGACGGATGATCAAAATGTGAATGCTTGACTCCTTCTTTAAATGAGGAAAAAGAATACCCTTGGCAGGGAAGGGAGAGGCAAAGATTAAAACAGAGACTGAAGGAACACCCATTCAGAGCCTGCCCCACAGGTGGCCCATACATATACAGCCACCCAATTAGACAAGATGGATGAAGCAAAGAAGTGCAGGCAGACAGGAGCCGGATGTAGATCGCTCCTGAGAGACACAGCCAGAATACAGCAAATACAGAGGCGAATGCCAGCAGCAAACCACTGAACTGAGAATAGGACCCCCGTTGAAGGAATCACAGAAAGAACTGGAAGAGCTTGAAGGGGCTCGGGACCCCAAAAGTACAACAATGTCAAGCAACCAGAGCTTCCAGGGACTAAGCCACTACCTAAATACTATACATGGACTGACCCTGGACTCTGACCCCATAGGTAGCAATGAATATCCTAGTAAGAGCACCAGTGGAAGGGGAAGCCCTGGGTCCTGCTAAGACTGAACCCCCAGTGAACTAGACTATGGGGGGAGGGCGGCAATGGGGGGAGGGTTGGGAGGGGGACACCAATAAGGAAGGGGAGGGGGGAGGGGGATGTTTGCCCGGAAACCGGGAAAGGGAATAACACTTGAAATGTATATAAGAAATACTCAAGTTAATAAAAAAAAAAAGAAAGAAAATCCCCTCAGAATTAGAAGACCAAGATAAGGTAGGCAAGAAGATTTGAATCCAGAAAAGCTCTGTAGACAAAAATTACGTTTATAATTTTCTTTTTTTAATTTTTATTTATTTTTTCCATCTTTATTAACTTGAGTATTTCTTATTTACATTTCAATTGTTATTCCCCTTCCCGGTTTCATGGCCAACATCCCCCAACTCCTCCCCCTCCCCTTCTGTATGAGTGTTCCCCTCCCCATCCTCCCCCCATTGCCGCCCTCCCCCCAACAATCACGTTCACTAGGGGTTCAGTCTTGGCAGTACCAAGGGCTTCCCCTTCCACTGGTGCTCTTACTAGTCTATTCATTGCTATCTATGAGGTGAGAGTCCAGGGTCAGTCCATGTATAGTCTTTGGGTAGTGGCTTAGTCCCTCGAAGCTCCGGTTGATTGGCATTGTTGTTCCTATGGGGTCTCAAGCCCCTTCAAGCTCTTTCAGTCCTTTCTAAGATTCCTTCAACTCGAGTCCAGTTCTCAGTTGAGTGGTTTGCTGCTGGCATTCGCCTACGTATTTGCTGTATTCTGGGTGTGTCTCTCAGGAGAGATCTACATCCGGTTTCTGTCGGCCTGCACTTCTCGGCTTCATCCATCTTATCTAATTGGGTGGCTGTATATGTATGGGCCACATGTGGGGCAGGCTCTGAATGGGTGTTCCTTCTGCCTCTGTTTTAATCTTTGCCTCCCTATTCCCTGCCAAGGGTACTCTTGTTCCCCTTTTAAAGAAGGAGTGAAGCATTCGCATTTTGGTCGTCCTTCTTGAGTTTCATGTGTTCTGTGCATCTAGGGTAATTCAAGCATTTGGGCTAATAGCCACTTATCAATGAGTGCATACCATATGTGTTTTTCTGTGATTGGGTTACCTCACTCAGGATGATATTTTCCAGTTTCATCCATTTGACTATGAATTTCATAAAATCATTGTTTTTGATAGCTGAGTAATATTCCATTGTGTAGATGTACCACATTTTCTATATTCATTCCTCTGTTGAAGGGCATCTGGGTTCATTCCAGCTTCTGGCTATTATAAATAAGGCTGCTATGAACAT
The DNA here is from genome assembly GCF_021556685.1 of Rattus norvegicus. NCBI lineage: Eukaryota > Metazoa > Chordata > Mammalia > Rodentia > Muridae > Rattus > Rattus norvegicus. Next base: position 33,188,846 of record NC_141549.1, read on the forward strand.
AGTGGATCACGTGTCTTTGTTATATGTTGGGGCATCTTTTGGATATATGCCCAAGAGAGGTGTAGCTGGGTCCTCAGGTAGTTCAATGTCCAATTTTCTGAGGAACCTCCAGACTGATTTTCTAAACGGTAATTTTATCAGGAAGCTAAATATTCTAGATAAATATTTTCACTAGCAAGACAGCCCTAAAATATTTGTTTCCAAAATCTCAGAATTAAGAAACAGGTAAACAAATGTCTGTGTATGCATATTTGTATATGATGTGCCTATATATGGAGACCAAAGAACAATTCCAGGTTCCACTGGTCAGATAACAACCATCCCTTCTGTTTTATTTTGTTTTTCAGAGATTGTTTCTTACTGACTTAGAACTCACCAGATTATCTCACCAGAGCTGGGATTGTAAACATGAGCCAGCCCACTTCTCCCTCTCCCTCTCCCTCACCCTCTCCCTCTCCCTCTCCCTCTCCCTCTCCCTCTCCCACTCCCTCTCCTTCTCCCTCTCCCACTCCCTCTCCCTCCTCCTCCCCCCTTTTTCTCTCTCTGTGTCATTAAAATCAGAGAAGAAACCTAAACAAATCAACAGAGTAGGACAAAACAATAACAAAAAATTAAAGGAAAGAAGAAAAATAGTCAAAAAAACTAAAGAAATAGAACCAGACAGACACTCACATGCATATAGGAATCCTATAGCAACGGAAAATCAGAAGCATAATAAGTAAGTTGAAAAATAAAAATATTTAAGACATACAGAGATGATGATGATACATAAACTAAGTATTATGAGTCAAGAAACCTTGAAAAATACCACAGAGCTTCTTGTATTCTGCCCACCTACTGCAGGGCATGGTATAGATTGTATGCCTAGTGAGACTCCACTGCAGAAAATTCAATTTTTCTTTGGGAGTTGTTAGCAATAGGACATAACTTCTGGGTTAGGTACTGGGCCTCTTACTCTTGTTCACTCCTTTGTATGCTGCCACAGTCTCTGTAAATTCATGTATATATCAACTCTGGTGTGTTTAAAAGTCCTTGTTTTCTTGATGCCATCTTATGGCTGTGTTCACTTAACAGAACTGAATTGTTTCATTTTCTCTTAGGTTTCCAACCTACCTAGGATCAGATTCCTGACCACCTGAGCAGTGTCAACATGAGACCCATCTCATAGGGTGGCCTTACATCCAATCAGATAGTGGTTGGTTACTTCCGCAAGCATTGTGTCACTATTGCAGTATATCATGAATTCAGGTCACCATTGTAAATCTAAGGATTTATAGCTGGGTTGGTGTTTACTTTCCTTCTCGAATAGAGTGCAAAATTCCTCCTGACATTATGAACACTAGTCAGGAAAGGCTGTCATTTCTTTCATTAGTCTTGCACAAATAGTTTCCAATGTTAGCAAAAAAGATTGTGAAGAATGTTGTCTATAAGATTCATGAAGGCATGGGTTTTTATATTAAATCAGGAGTTCAATATTAATGGATCAATACTGTATATAAAAAGGGAATATTTTTTTAAAATCACCTCATAAGACCATGCTATTAATGGTTCCCTGGTGACTATGTGATTAGAACTAGGGAAATTTAACCATGTATTTCTAGAAGGATCAATTACTGACTCAGTTATTGAAAACTTGATGATCATGGAAACTTTATAAAGCATAAAGACCAAAAGTAACAAAAGCTATTTGTCTTAAAAGTTTTAATACAATACATTGCATTATGGAATTGTGGGAGCTACCTTCCTATGTGAAACTCATAGGTATAATTTTTAGGTAGGACAGATTAGAACTTCCCAGTCCTGAAGCTTCAGCCCATGTGTGAAACTTCAATAAAACATTAACTCTGCAATTATAGATTCTCAAGGAGTGAATCAAGCCCAGTAACGTGATCTAGGATAATCTCTCATGCTTAAAGGGACTAAGGACTTGAACTCAAAGTACTTTAGGCAAGATGTCAATTTGGTTGGATAACTAGGAACTTTTGCCTAGCCAACATAGCATAACAGACATCAAAAGAATTGCTTGTTAGTTTCTTTTTGTTTTATAATAACACTTATGTTCAATGATATAATTATAAATTCAGTTCCCCAGAGCAATTGTTTGAAAGAAGGGTAATTTTGACCCCTAAGGCAGACTTTGGAAAAATTTTATTGTGTGCCTAAGCAATGTGATTATATGCAAAGAATATCCAAGATATAATTAGTATTGTAAAAATTGCATGAGATGACCCAAATTGTTTAGTTTAAGAGGCATCTGTAAGACTGAATTTGTTTGATATCCTTAACAAAATTTCATTTATTAAAAGATATTTAATGTTGGATACTTATTCTAATTGATTTGTGGTCATAGACTTCTGAGAATCACAAACATACTCCCCAATTTCAGTAAACCCATGATCAAAAGTAGCTATCAATTTAGTAACCACATCATGGTTTATATATACCCCAGAAGGCATCTGTAAAATAATTTAATAAAAGGGACAAAAGGTTATTTCCAGGGCTTCTTCTATAATGGCACAGATCCTACTCATCCGGTTGACAGGATCAAAGTCTATTTGTATCACATCTGTTAAAAAGTGAGTGGGTGGGGGAGCACCATACAGGCAAAAGGCAGGGGGATGGCAGATATGGGATGGGGTGTTCGTAGAAGGGTAACCGGAAAGTGGGATATCCTGGGATAGAGAGAAAAGTGGAAGGGAAACTGGAAAGTAAAATCACTAAATTAAAATTAAAAAAATAAAATATCTTATACAAAAAAATCCTATCATGTGGAGAACTGAATTTCAATATGTGTATTTTTAAAGATTCAACATAAAATGAAGCTTTATTTAATGTTACCCTTAAAACAATAATTTCTGCTGTCCTAAATATACTCTGTTAACAATGTAAAGGAATTTCTTAGACAGTAAGAATATTTTATTACACATGTAATCAGTAGAGGCAGACATCCAGAGTATATAATGAAAGGTAATTTCATAATAAAAGACATATCTCATTAGTAAAGTAAACACTTACTGAAAAATAATATCCACATTTCCAATATATACATAGCAATGAAAGTAGGACATGGAAATATCTGTGTTGAAGTTGAGTAGGTAAGAGAATGAACAATAAATAGACAGAGGTTGTTTGGGTTGTTATGGATGAACAGTATATATATATGTGTGTACACACACACACACACACACATATATGTATATGTATATGAATATAAGAAAATTAGTAAAATCTCTTATCAATGATAGAAAACAGATAGTAGGCAGTAGTTTAGAAAAATACTAAGCATAAAGAAATGTGTGACAAAATTTCTTTGAAAGAAAAACTATTTTATAAAGTCTAATAGACAAAGCAGTTGATAAGAAAATAAAATTAATAAGCAATTGAAGTAGAAATATTATAAATTAAGTAGAATAAGTCCACATTTAGCCATTCAACAGGAGACAGAAAAAAGGAAAATATGCATCACAACCTTAATAACAAGAGGAATATTCAAAACCAAAATATTAAAATATATTAAGTTTAATAGAATATTTTACAGAATGATTTTATCCAAAGTTAATTAGCAGTTCAAATGCTAAGTACAATTATGCATTCTTTCTTTAAAATAAAATTTAAGTTATATAATCAGAAATAAGTTTTTCAAGGTATTAGAATTGTAGAGAGACTTTGCAATAATATTAGTTATTAGGAAAGAGCAATGAGATATTTGACTAAACACAGACATGTAGGGAAATAATTAACTGCAATAGGATATTGATAATTTCACCTTAAAGAATCATCCTGTTGCTATTTATTGGTATGCATGTATTTTTGTTTATCAGTATACACAAGTGGTCTCAGAAGCCAGAGGAGTTGGTTACTAAATAAGCCAAGTACGTAGGAAGCTGTGAGATGTGCCCATGATGGGTGCTATCCTTCTACAATAGCAGTGAATGCTCTTAACTGCTGCTTAATTTAATTTATTAAGAGAAAGCAACTTTATATGTTTTCTAATTTGTTCAAAAATGTGTTCATTTACTTTCATATTCATATGGAATTAGGAGACCAGTATTTCATGGTACTTGAAGAAAAAGAAGGGATGAGTTACTGCATAAAAGTCATTAAAATGAATGTGGAAAAGAATATTTTAATCCATAGATTACTGATCATGAAAACAAGAGTTAGTCTAGTAAAAGGTGGTTACCTCCACAGGTGTCTATGCTCACTTGCCCTTATGTGCATAATTTAAAAACTCAAAGAGTTAAACTGGAAAAACCAGTATCAATCTTGATTTGTTACTTTTTTGTCTAATATTTTAGGGATGTATTATGGAATGAACGCGTAGGCAAAAAAGTTGAATTAACAATAAAGCAATCAGTTTAGTTCTTACCATACACTAAATATAAAAAAGGAATCTCTAATTTCTTGCATTAAAACATGCTAAAATAATACATTGGTTAAAAAAATAAAAAGTCATAAGTAATTTTAAAATAAGATAAATGAGTAGTTTTATTAAATAAACATTGTAATGGTCTCAATGAAGAATACAACATGAATGAATAAATGTTTCATAGAGAAACTAGTTATACTACCCAGAGTTTTCACATATGTATATGTATGTGCAAGTATATGTGTATGTATATGTGTGTATGTGTACATGTGTATATAACAGAGTAGATGAATTTACTGGTGGGAAGGGAAAGCAAACAAGCAAAAGGAACATAGTCTTCCTTGTATCTAGGCCACAACTGGATGGTACCACCCATATTAAGGCAAGTATTCCATTTCAACTAATGTAATCACACACATACATAACTTACTGCCATGCCCAGAGGTTAATATCATCTAGACAGCACACACAAGTATACCCAGAGCCTCATTGTGGAGATGGATCTACATGCTGCCAGATTGACAATTAATATTGACTACCACATTGGTTTTGCAATGTGAGTTGTAGTTTTGAGTTGAGAGTAATATCTAAGGAGTCTCTGGAAATACTTAGATAATTAGAATAATGCTTCCTTAATTTGATAGTTTTGCTCCTAGATTAACTTATTCTTTTCCTTTTTTAAACTAGAAACTACGTCTTGTCCCTTTCTATTATCCAAACCAGCATTTATTGTCCTTTTTAAATGGTAAGATGAAATCTCATATTAGTTTTGATTCTCTAACATGTATTACCTGGCAGACATTTTTTCCCAGTTGTTAGGCTACCTCATCAGTCAAATTATGTGGTCCTTTGATGAATAGAAGCTTTCTAGTTTCCTGTGATCTCATTTGTCAATCATTAATTTTAATATCTGTGCTACCAAAGCTGTAGATAAAGTTCCTTACTGTGTCTACAAGTGTTAAACTGATCTGGTGAGATATACCCGCAGATGCAATAACGATATGAAAGTTACGGGAATAGCAAATCATTCTCTGATTGAATGATAGGCCTACAGTACAAGATGGAAACCGTATGTGGCACCATTATTAGGCTGAAGAACCTGTGGCTGCGAAGGTCATTGGCCCTTAAGGAAGAACCTACTACTATTGTTTGACATGACATTTTCAAATATAAATGTTAGTCTCTTGGAAAGATTTATCCTGTTTTTCTTATTTATTTTTTATTACCTGACTTCTCACTTAAATACGTCGTAAGAGTGAAAACAATGCACTAACCATTTGAAACATAAGAATGCTTCCTTTGTGCTTTTTCTATAGCTCCGGATAAAACACAGTCCATGTCTTTCCGTTCTTCCTAAGTCATCATTATCACCTGTGATGTGTTTACCAACTTTGTCCTGGCCTCACCTTCATGATCCCTTATTTCAGATTCTAATGCTATCATTGATTCCTCTGTTGCATATTGTGCCCCAGCAAGACTAGTTTGAACAACCCAGAAATCTAATTTTACATATTTCTCACCAGCTCCCAAGTTGACCATGTATCTCCTTTTGAGGTAACTAAAAGAACTTCTTGATTGCTTTCATTGTTGTTTCATTCTTTGAAGAATAATATGGTTGTATTTGTTCACTTTGAGCACTCTGCTGTAGACCATGAGGGGCCACACTCCATCAGATATAGTCCCTTACGTCTCATTCTCCTTCCTCTCATCCTGTTCTCTGCATTATGCTCTGAGCCAGACACACTCCTTCCATAGTGGGAATTTGTGTGTATCCACAGTGCTGCTCTCCCTCCTCTGCTGTCCAAGGTTTTCCTCATGCTTGGCAAGGTCTATGCACAAATGTCAATAATTCAGTGTCATTCTCCCACTCCTAGCCATTAACTTGTTTTGTTTAGTTTTCCATAATACTTCATCACCATGGGGAATTATATATTTTACTAATGGTATGTATACCACCTATTTTCCTAGCAAAATATAAGCCTCACAGGAGCAGAAACAGTGTCTGCTTTATTCACAGCCTTGTCTCTGCTGAGTAGAAAATTGCCTAATGTTAGCTGCATGTCTGCTCATTTTTTTCAATGATAAGTGAAACTGCTCAATTTAAACGCTAACAGTGGAGTGGTGGACAATTTATTCCTATGGAATTGAATAAAAATTAAGGAAACAATGTTGCCTTCATAGATTTTTTCCTTAGGAATAAAGAATTACTAACATATCCTAGTTTTAAATGAGGCCTCTTAATGTCAGTTTGCACATTTCAAGCTGAGTTAAACCTGTATTTGTACTGCTGCTGTACTTGATGGGCCTTTTGGCCAATTTTGAGGACCACTGATTCATAGTGTAGTTTAACTAAATCAGAGGAAGCAAAATACAGTTGCTTTGTGCATGACCAATGTATTTCTTGGCAGTAATTCATCAGCACTAGGCAAAGCCACCCACCGTTTCAAGAGCACAGCCATAGCTTCCCGTTACTGCAATCACTTTATTCCAGACCTTGGCAGTGATTGACAAGTATATCAAAAGATGGAGAAATTTGTGCAGGGAGATTGTAGAGCAGCCTTTCAAATAGCCACCTGTCTTTTTTTCAATGAGAGCTTGTCATCTAAGTATTGCTCAGTGATAAATAATGAAGGGTGAGGTCCATTTTCTTTGTGAGTCAATGTGTTAGCTTAGAGAGTACCACCTAATCATTTGATCTAGGCTTATCAGGTAGAAAGGTTCATAAATTGCATTCATCCCAGGGTTAATTATAGAGTCATAATTTGTGACTATCTCCTCAACCATAGTTTAAACTGATTGTTTCTGTTTTTGCCAGTTTTCCGTTTATGAAACATGTGTGTCCAGTTGTGATCCAAAATACATGAAGAGAGCTGGTGCAGGCGACTAATGAAGAAGCAGTGTGTTATTAATGGAACACGGGCCATGCCCAAGCTTGTGAGAACTATTGATCATAATCCATGGCCAAATAAACCTGTGTTCCAAGTATTTGTATCCATCAGTATCCCGCCAAATCATAAATGTATGAAATTAGAAAAATGCAAAAGCAAGACAAAGAGCCACAAAGGAGAAAGCATTTTGAAGCTCGAATCGCACACGTGGCTTAATAGTTTTTATTAACACTCTCATATAATCCTAGAGAGAGGAAATTTAACTCTTCTCTTTCATGTGGAAATATTCACTTTGCTTTTCTAAAAGGAGATAATTTCTTTGAATGTAGGTGTCTGGAGATTCAAGGGCATAGCAGCAGTAACAACTACGCTATGGTGGGGTTACTGTGCCTGTATTATAGCAATGTAGATGTACCATGGGAGAACACTTACAGAGGAGATGATCAGGGATCATTCAGAACGACAGAGAAATTCAAGGGTTATATTTACCCTTTTAATAATAACCCCATCTTAGCAACAATTACCCAGGGTCCTGCAAAACTACATTCATCTTAAGATGAAGTAGGCTAAGTTCAGCTCTCTTCTTCTCAAACTTAAGTACTCTAATCGCACCCCACCGGAGTAGCAGACCACCAGCTACAGCCTCTGTTCTTTCTCTCCTGCAATCTCCTGCTAACATCTTGTCTCGCGTTCACTGGGTGAATGTTTTGTTTCTTGGTTTTTGTTGCTCTCTCCAGTTCTTAAAGGGATGTGGTAGATGTGTGTTGCCTTGTAGGGAATTCTGACATCTTGCTATATGTGGCCACTGTGGATGCAATATACAATGTATTTCTTTTTTCTCCCTTTTTCTTTATTAAATTTTATTTGTTTGTTTGTTTGTTTTTACACTCCAGAGTTTAATCCCCTCCATGTCCACCCATGGAGGGTTCTATATTACATATCTCCTCCCTGCTTCCCCCTACACCGCCCCCCAACTCTGTTCACTAGGATGTCCCCACCCTACCTGACCATTAAACTTCCTGGGGCCTCCAGTTTCTTGAATGTTAGGTGCATCTTCTCTGACTGAACCCAGCCTCAGGAGTTCTCTACTGTATATGTGTTGGAGGCCTCATCTCAGCTGGTATATGCTGCCTGGTTAGTGATCCAGTGTCTAAGAGATCTCAGGGTTCCAAGTTAACTGAGACTGCTGGTCCTCCTACAGGGAAGTCCTCCTCCTTCGCTTCCTGCTCTTGATTTAACTTTGGTATGTGTTATCTGTCTAAAAAGTCATCCATTTCATAGAGATTTTCTAGTTTTGTTGAGTATAGGCTTTTATAGCAGCATCTGATGATTTTTCCTCCATATCAGTTGTTATAAATATATATATATCCCTTTTCATTTCTGATTTTGTTAATTTGGATACTGCCTCTGGGCCCCTTAGTTAGTTTGGCTCAGGGTTTATCTGTCTTGTTGATTCTCTCGAAGTACCTGCTTTTGGTTTGGCTGATTCCTTTGTTTCTGTTTGGTTGATTTCAGCTCTGAGTTTAACTATTTCCTGCCTTCTACTCCTCTTGGGTGAGTTTGCTTCTTTTTGTTCTAGAGCTCTCAGGTGTGCTGTTAAGTTGCTAGTGTACAGTCTCTCCAGTTTTTTTACCAGTGCCCTTAGTGCTGTGAATTTTCCTCTTAGCACTGCTTTCACTGTGTCCCATAGGTTTGGGTATGCTGTGCCAACATTTTCATTAAATTCCAGGAAGTCTTTAATTTCTTTATTTCATCCTTGACCAAATTATCACTGAGTACAGAGTTTTTCTGTTTCCACATGTATGTGGGGTTTCCATTGTCTTTACTCTTATTGAAGGCCAGCTTTAGGCCATGGTGGTCTGACAGGGTGCATGGAATTATTTCAATCTTCTTGTATCAGTTGAGGGTTTTTCTGTGGTCAATTATGTGGTTGATTTTGGACAAGGGACCATGAAGTGCTGAAAAAAAAGGTTTATTCTTTTGTTTTAGGGTAAAATGTTTTTTAAATCCTTTTGATTCATAACTTCTATGAGTTTCCCATGTCTCTATTTAGTTTTTATTTCAATGACATGTCCATTCTTGAGAATGGGGTGTTGAAGTCTTCCATTATTATTGTGTGGGGGTGCAATGTATGTTTTGAGCTTTACTAAAGTTTCTTTTATGAATGTGTTTGCCCTTGCATTTGGGGCATAGATGTTCAGGATTGAGACATTCTCTTGACAGATTTTCCCTTTGATGAATAGGAAGTGTTCTTCCTCACCACGCTTGATTGAAAGTCTATTTTATTGGATATTAGGATGGTAACTCCAGCTTGTATCTTGAAACCATTTTCTTGGTAGACATATTTCCATACCTTTACTCTAAGATTTGGCCTGTCTTTGTTAATGAGGTGTATTTCGTGTATGCACAAAAGGCTGGAGCTTACTTGCATATCCAGTCTGTCAGCTTAAGCTTTTTTGTAGGTGAGTTGAGTCCATTAATATTGAGAGATATTAAAGACAGATGACTGTTGGTTCCTGTTGTATTTGCTTTTGTAGGTAGCTTTATGTGATTGTGGTTTTCTCCTTTGGGTTTTATTGTGAGATGCTTCATATCTTGTCTTTGCTTTGGTATAGGTGTCTTCCTTTTATTAGAGTTTTCCTTCTAGGATCTTCTGTAGCGCTGGATTGGTAGACAGATACTGTTTGAATTTGGTTTTGTCCTGGAATATTTTGGATTTTCCATCTATGTTAATCGAGAGTTTTGCTGGGTATAGTAGCCTGGGCTGGCATTTGTGTTCTCTTAGAGTCTGTATGACCTGTGACCAGGCTCTTTTGGCTTTCGTAGTCTCTGTTGAGAAGTCTGGTGTAATTCTGATAGGTCTGCCTTTGTAAGTTACTTGGCCCTTTTCCCTTGAAGTGTTTAATGTTCTTTCTTTGTTCTGTGTGTTTAGTGTGTTGACTATTATGTGATAAAAGGATTTAATTCCCTGTCCCATTTATTTGGTGTTCTGTAGGCTTCTTGAATGTTTATGGACATCTCTTTCTTTAGGTTAGCAAAGTTTTTTTCTACAATTTTGTTGAAGATATTTTCAGGTCCTTTGAGCTGGTCATCTTCATTCTCCTCTGTTCCAATTATTCTTAGATTTGGTCTTTTCACTGTGTTCTGAATTTCCTGGATGTTTGGGGTTAGAAGGTTTTTAATGTTTAGAATTTTCTTTGACTATGTGTCAATCTTTTCAACTGTATCTTCTACACCTGAGATTCTCTCTTCTATATTGTATTATGTTGGTGATACTTACGTCTGTAATTCCTGACCTCTTTCCTAGGTTTTCCATTACCTGGTTTGCCTCCATTTCTTTATTGTTTCTACTTCCACTTTTATGTCTTGGACTGCTTTATGCAATTCCTTCTGTTTGATTGTGTTTTCCTATATTTCTTTCTGTGAGTTATTTATGCCCTCCTTAAAGGACTCTATTATCTTCATGAAATAGGATTTTAGGTGTGTTGGTGTGTTCAGGGCTTGTTATGATAGGACAACTGGGATGATGCCCACATATATTGGCTTCTGTTGCTTATGATCTTGTGCTTGCCTCTTACCATTTGTTTATCCCTAGTGTTTGCTGGTCTGGGTGACTCTGTCTCAAGGGTGCCTCTTTTGTACTTGGGTTGCTTCAGGTCTCCTGGTATGCCTGTGGCCCTATCTGTAGCAGACCTCCTGTGGGTTCTTCCAACTGGAGGGTCTTTAGGGGGACAGAAAAACTGCTGCTCTCTTGTCATGGCTGCTGTAGATCTCCTGGGAGGCCTTCCAACTGTTGGGTTTTCAGAGGAGCAGTCACACTCTTGTCCTGTGAGAAACTGTTCTCTGGGGGTGGGGGTATAGGTGTCAATGGACTGTGGTTTCTGTTTCCTTTTGTCTAGCCACACTACAGGGAGGCTTTCAATCTTTTGGGTCAGTTGCCCTGCATGCCTCAGAGCTCCTGGGAGGTCTTTAGACTTTAGTGTCAATTGCCCAGTTGCTCTGGATTCCTTTAAGCTGTGGTGTCCTTGGTGCAGTGGATCTCATAGGATGTCTCCAGTTGTGGTGTCAGATGCCCTGGGTACAGCAGATCTCTTGGGATGCCTCAGAATGTTGTATCAAATGCTTTGAGTACAGTGGTTCTTCTGTTGTGCTTCAAGATATCATGTCAAATGTTCTGTGTGCAACAAGTCCTCTGATATGTCTAAGGATATAGCCACTTCCAGGAAGCAGACTTGCTAGCAGTCTGTCCCAGCAGAAAGGGACTGGCATTTGGCAAGTAGCGGTTTTGAGGATGTGGTGGGTCCCCAAGTCCACTCCTCCCTCCAAAAGCTGCTGTGGAACATGGGGGGTATGTTCTTACCAAATGCTGAGTGTAACAGTTCCTCTGGTATATCTAGACATATAGCCTCTTCCTGAGAGTAGGCTAGCTAGCAGTCTGTCCCAGCAGAAAGGACAAGGTAGAAAGGCTATTTCTTAATTTTTGGAAGCTGATTTTTTGGAATAGGGATGGAGTAAATGGGAAATGCAGAGGAATCCACAGGAAAGAACAAGACAGCATGTTCAAGCAAGATCTGCTTAATTCTTTTGGGAATGAGTAAGAAGAGAGGTAAGAGATATTATACTGTAGATCTGAGGATGAGACTTTGGGATTGGATTTGGAGGTAAGGAGGGAGAATAATTTTCTCTGCCATGTTTCATTAGCCTACTTGCTTCTTGGGCAGGCTTGTCCAGTGGGTTTTGAGGAATGCCCTCTAGAATTTAGAAATGAGTGGAGAGAAAGGTTGGAGGACTTCAAGGGAAAACTAAAAACTGAAGACAATAACCACACTCCTCAAAAGTGAATGAATAATCTAACACCAGTAGACCAAAAGTGGGGGGGGGATCAAACCATAAAAATAAAATAACATGATTTAATAAACATTCCTTATTAATCTATTTCAATGCCAATGGTCTCAATTCCCCAATAAAAAGACAAAGACTAACAGAATGGATGCTAAAGCAGTATCCATCCCCCTGCTGCATTGAAGAAAAATACCTTAACATGAAAGATAGAGATCACTTCAGGGAAATATGATGAAAAAGATATTCTTTAAAAGAAATGGACTTAAGAAATAAGAGAGTATAGCCATTTGAATATCTGATAAAATAGACTTCAGACTAAAACTAATTAGAAGTTTTAAATAAGAATACTAGATATTCTTCAAATTAAAACCTACCAAGATGAAACAGTTCTTAACATCTATACAACAAAATACAAGGACACCCAAGAAGTGTACTTAAAAGAAAAAAATCTAACCAACCAAACAAACCAATAGTACACAATTAAAGCTTAAATCATATATTAACTTTCACACACTGATGAGGAAATACTTCAATATTTAACTCCTACCCATAGACACATTACCGAGACAAAAGCTGGAAAGAAAAAATGCTGGAGCATCCTGAAAACATAAAGGCAAGGGACCTAAAGACATTTACAGACTATTTCATGGAAGCACACAGGAATATATCTCCTCTGCACTCCATGAAATGTTCTTAAAAGTTGATCACATATCCAGAAACATAGCAAGCCTTCAAAGGTACAGAAAACTGAAATGTCATGTTGTATGCTAACTGGCCATGACACATAGAAGGTCAGTTTGAGCAACAGAAAGAATAGAATGAATACAAATTTATGGGAATATAAATTCATTCCTGAATGAAAATATGAATTGGTCAAGACAGAATGAAATGTAAAGCTTTGTAAGCTCTAGTAAAATAGAAGACCTTATTAAGAGTCTACCAATAAAGAAAACCCCAGAACCATAAGTTTTTGCACAGAATTATTCCAGACTTTCAGAGCATTAATGCCAACACTCCTTAAATTATCCCATAAACTAGAAACAGAAGAAAACTTAAGAAAGAAATTTAAAATTTTCTAGAATCAAGGAAAAAGAAAATAAAAGATGTGTAAATTTACTAGACACAATTCTATGAGGCAAATCCTTACCACTAAGAGTCTACATAAAGAAATTAGAAAAGTCTCAAGCATGAAGTTTTTATAGCAAAAAGAAGAAATTACACTCCAAAGGAGAAGACAACAACACATACTCCAGCTTGGTGATGAAATCAATAAGTCAGAAAACAAATAACAATAAAGAAAACAACTAAATTTATAAGACTCAGTGAAACAGAGTTGGTTCTTTGATAAAATCTGTAAGATTGATAAATGTTTTGACAAACTAAACAGTGGAGAGCAGACTCATATTAGCAAAGAGAAATGAAAAAGGGAAACATAGCAATAGACATGGAAGTAATACAGAGAATTTTAAGGACAAACATTTATAAACCTATACTCTACAAAATTCAAAAATCTTAAAAAAACATAATTTTCTCAGTGCAAATTTCCTACAAAAGCTAAATCAGAACAGAAAATGGACTTTTAAACAGACATATAAGATCTAGTAAAATAGGCATTGTCATTAAACGCCTACCAACCGAGAAAACCACAAAACCATAGGTTTTAGCCCAGAATTCTGTCACACTTTCAAAGGATTAATGCCAATACTCCTTAAATTATCCCACAAAATAGAAACAGAGGGAATTGTCCAGATAATTTTATGAGGCCATAGTTATCCTGATGACTAAACCACATAAAGACCACATAAAGAAAAGAGGATTGCAGACGTTTTCCATTCTGAACAAGGATACAAAAATTCTCAGTAAGACCCCAGAAGATGGAAAGATTTCCCATGCTCATGGATTATCAGGATTAACATAATAAAATATATGCCATCTTCACAAAAACAATCTACAGATTCAATGCAATCCCCATCAAAATTCCAACTCAATTCTTTACAGAGATAGAAAGAAAACTTCTCCATATGAAATAACAAAAACCCAGGATAGCAAAAACCATTCTCAGCAATAAAAGAACTTCTGAGAGAACCACCATTCCTGATCTCAAGTGGTACTACAGAGAAATAGTGATAAAAACACAGGGTAGTTTTACAGAAACAGGTGGGTAGATCAATGGAATGTAATTGAAGTCCCAGAAATAAAACCACATGCCTTGATCTTTGACAAAGAAGCTAAAACCATCTAGTGGAAAAAATAACAGCATATTGAACAGATGGTGCTAACTCAAGTGGCAGTCAGCATATAGAAGAATGCAAATTGATCCATTCTTATTTCTGTGTATAAAACTTGAGCTTTGTACAAGTCCAAGTGATTAAGGACCTCCACATAAAAACCATACACTGAATCTAATAAAAGTGAAAGTGGGAAAGAAACTTCAACATCTTGGCACAGGAGAAATTTTCCTGAACAGGACACCAATGACTTATGTTCTAAGAGCAACAATTGATAAATTGGACCTCATAAAATTGAAAAGCATATGTAAGGCAAAGGACACAGCCAATAGGACAAAACAGCAACCCACAAATTGGGAAGATCTTTACCAACCCTATATCTAATAAAGGACCGATATCTAAAATATACAAAGAACTCAAGTAGTTAGATTCCAGAGAACCAAATAACCCAATTAACATAGGGTGTACAGAGCTAAACAAAGAATTCTCAACTGAGGAATCTTGCATGACTGAGAAGCACTTAAGGAAATATTCAACATCCTTAGTCATCAGGGAAAAGGAAATCAAAACAATCTTGAGATTTCACCTCATATCAGTCAGAATGGCTAAGGTCAAAAACGCAGGTGACAGCAGATGGTGGCAAGGATGTGGAGAAAGAGGAACACTCCTCCATTGTTGGTGGGATTGCAGACTGATAGAACCATTCTGGAAATCAGTCTGGAGGTTCCTCAGAAAATTGAACATAGTGCTACATGAGGACCCAGCTACACTACTCCTGGGCATATACCCAAATGATGCTCCAACATATAACAACACCACATAGTCCACTATGTTCACAGCAGCCTTATTTATAATAGACAGAAGCTGGAAATAACCCAGATGTCCCTCAACAGAAGAATGGATACAGAAAATGTGGTTCATTTTCACAATGGAGTACTACTCAGCTATTAAAAGCAATGACTTCATGAAATTCCAGACAAATGGATGGAACTAGAAAATATTATCCTAAGTGAGGTAACCTAGTTCACACATGGTATGAACTCACTGGTAGGTAGATATTAGCCCCAAAACTCAGAATACCCACAATATAACCCACAAACCATATGGAGCTTAGGAAGAAGAAAGACCAAACTGTAGATATTTCAATTTTACATAGAATATGGAACAAAATATTCACAGGAGGTAGAGAGTGGTACCTAGGAAGGAGGGAGGGGGACTCGGGTCAAGATGAAATATTGGAAGGGACAGGAGAGAAGTACAAAGGGTCAGGAAATTGAATAGAAAAATATAGCAGAGGGAGTTGCAGGGGGAACCCAGACTCCATGGAAGCAAGAGGCTCCTGAAACCCAACAGTGATCACTTTAGCCAAAATACCCAACAAAGAGGAGAAACAACCTGTAGAGCCCACCTCCAGTAAACAGGCATAGCCCCAGTTGAGTGATGGGGCCACCCATGCATCTCAAAACTTTTAACCCAGAAATTTTCCTGTCTAAGGGAAAGGCAAGGACAAAAAAATATGGAACAGAGACTGAAAGAAAGGCCATTGAAAGACCATCCCATCGAAGGATCCATCCCATCTTCACACACAAAACCACTACACTATTGCTGAAGACAGGAAGTGCTTGCTGACAGGAGCCTTGTATGACTGTTGTCTGAGGTGTTCTACCAGTACCTGATCAATACAGATGCAAATATTCATAGCCAACAATTGGTTGGAGCCCGGGTACCCCAATGGAAGAGGTATGGGAAGGACAGAAGGAGTTGAAGGGGTTTGCAACCCCATAGGAAGAACAATATCAACTAAGTGGCCCACCCTGAGCTCCCAGGAACTTAACCACCAACCAAAGAGTATATATAGAGAAATGCAAGGCTCCAGATCCATATGTAGCAGACAATGGCCTTATCTGATGTTAATGGGAGGGGAGGCCCTTGGTCCTGTAGTGGCTTGATGTCCCAGTGAAGGGAGATGCTAGGACATTAAGACAGAAGAGGGTGAAGGAACACCCTCATAGAGGCAAAATGGGAGGAGGAGGGGAATGAGATGGGGGTCTGTGGAGGGGTAACCAGGAAGGAGGATATCATTTGAAACATAAACAAATAAAATGCTTTAAAAATGCAAAAATACAAAAAATATTCAAGAATATGTCACAAAGATCATTTATTCTGATCAAGTAAGCTTCATCCCAGATACGCAAGAATGATTCAATGTACATATACCGATAAATGTGATCTACCCTGTAAACAAATTTAATGTCAAAATATACATGATCATCTCATTAGATTCAGGAAAAGCCTTTGACAAGAATTCTACACTTCTTCTTGATAAAAGTCCTGAAGAGATTAGGGATACAAGGAACATACGTAAACACAATAAAAGCAAGCCACAGTCCAGAGCAACTTAAATCAACTCAAAAACAGTTCCACTAAAATCAAGGCCATGACAAAGTTCTGCACTCTCTCCATAACTATTCAGTATAGCACTTGAACACATAGCAAGAACAATAATACAACTGAAGGAGATCTGGTTGACATAAATTGGAGAGGAAGAAATCAATGTATTCTTATTTGCAGGTGATATGATAGTATACATAAATGGCCCTAAAAATTACATTGGGGAATTTCTTAAACTGGTAAACAAATTTAAACAGGGAATTCTCAAGTGAAAAAACTCCTTTGGGTGAGAAACACTTAAAGAAATGCTGAACATCTCTAGTCACAGGGAGATGCTAATCAAAGTTATTTGAATAATTATTCTTAAGGCAGCTAGAAAGGCTAAGATCAATAAATTAAATAACAGGTCATGCTAGCGAGCATGTGGAGTAATGGAAACATACCTCCACTGTTGGCAACGCATAATCGTATAGTGGGGTGGTTTCCTTGGAAGCTGAAAATAGGTCTTCCTCAAGATCCAGCTATACTACTTATAAACAATTACCTAAAAGATACTTCATTCTACTACAGAGACACATGTTCGACCATGTTCATTGGTGCTCTATTCATTATACCCCGAAACTGGACACAACATAGATATCTATCAATGGATGAATGTATAGAAATAATGGCAGTACATCCTCTCAATGAAGTATTACCTAGCCAATAAAAACTTTGAACATTGAATTTTACAGTCAAATGGATGGAACTAGAAAAACTCAACCTCAGTGAGGTAACCCAGACCCAGAAAGACAAATGTGGTACTTATTCACTTATATGTAAATGCCAACTGTTAAGTCAAAAAGATGCAAGCTACAATCTATAGAACCACAGAGAGTGTGTACAGCGTAAGGGACTAGGGTTTTGAGATAGATCTTTATAGGAAAATGAAGTAAAACATCTAATTTGGGATGCCAAAAATTAGGTTCTAAAATGGAATGGTCAAACTGGGGTAGAAGGAAATAGGGTTGGAAACATAAGATCGGTCATATGGAAGTCTAACAGTAAAAGTTTCCTAAATTATGTATGTATATCAAGCTGATCTAAGTGAAATAACGGGGAAGAAAGAATAGCTAGACACCTCTCATCACCAAATAAAGCTTCAAAACTGGGAATGGATCACATTTATCGAAGATGTTGGCCAAATGAATCCCTTGGGAAACCCCAACCTCCCGAGGAAGCAAACAAAACATCCTTCATTCTTTGTTGCTGCAAATAAGATCTATGCAACACATTAAACAAGGACAGAAGGTACCAAAAGATAAATATGAAGACCAACCCTGCTCCAAACCCTTCTACCACATTTCTGTCATGCCTACAAAGAAGCTATTGCAATGGTGGTGCAAAGCTAGTGGAGGTAGCCAACCAAAATCTTATTTGATTTAAGGCCTACTCCATGTGGTGGAACGTATGTCACATGCTTCTTGGGTAACCAAGAACCTAAGACTACATGAACCAGGGATCTATGGAAAAAGGAAATACTACTGTTCTACTAAAAGCACATAGAAATAAACTAAATGCTGAGGAAGGACATTTTGTCATACTCATAGATCAGTGCTTTGGTCAGCCATCATCAGGAAAGCTTCCTCCTGCAGCAGACCCAGAACAACACATTATGCAGAGTGAGGCACCTCAGAACATGCAGCCCTAAATGGTCGGCCTTAAGTACTGACCCTCAAGGCTCAAGAAATGCCATGGAAGGGGAGGTAAAAATTATGCTAAGACTCAGAGGGGAGAGAGGACACCAAGGAACAAGGCACTCTAAAGACAGCAGGACTGAGGCAAACATGAGCTGTCAGGGGCAGGTTCAGCATGTACAGGGCCTGCACAAGTCTACACTAAATGTAGATGCTCTCCTAGGCAGAGAGAAATAGATGCATGCCCCCCATCCTTAATCCAGAAGGTATCCTTAAATAATAAGCACTTTTAAATTAAAAAGTAGTTTTAACCAAGAGAGTCCTACTGGGGAAATAAATTGCTTGCCAGCAGTAGACGGTCAACAGAAAACTAACTCAACAACATCTTTGGAGGTTCCTCATCTATGTCATATTGGGACTTCTATTCTTGATATAGTACTTCCATTTTTTTCTTTATGTTGTTTTGTTTAGTTCAATTTTCTTATATGGGTTTTGTACATATAGTATGGCTTCTGGTTTTGTGTTTTTATGGCAATCCTGAATGTGTGAACGAATGTGTCTCTGTGTCTATATTTGTATATTGATACTTTTCTTGGACACTTTTCCTTCTGTTCACTTTTTTATCCCTATTCTAATGTGTTTATTAATCATCATAGAGTATGGTATAGTATAGTACAATATAGTATAGCATAACATTGTATATATAGTAAGTATAGTATTTTCCTATAGATGACAGTTTGTTTCCTAATGAGAGATAAAATGGGGGTTGATCGGATAGGAGGGTGATGGGAGGAGCATGTATTGGACAGAAATAAGAATATATTGTATGGAAAATCTATTTTCTATAACAAAAAAAATACAGTAGAAAAAGAACTACATTCTTCTTCTCTAATGGTGGAACCCCCACCTCCGTGGCTAAGTTTTGTTCCCTGGTCCTCCTCATTCCTTTGCTTTGACAAGGCTATATTAGTTAGTTACTCTTTTCTCATCATTCCCTACGCTTTCTGTTTTCTCTCTGATATCTTGCCCTCCGCCATTGTGAATAGGGGGACGTCATTGGTGATAAACCATTTGTTCATGCATCCTTTTTACTAATACAAGACACTAAAGTGCCATGATGTTATGTGGCAGTCTGAGCTGGAGTTTCAGAGAGTTGGACAAAATTCATTTCTTGAAAGAGATATGACAAATAAAGGAACTATTTCCTGTTCAATAAAGACTGAACAAAATACACAAGAAAAAAAGGGTGTGTGTGTGTGTGTGTGTGTGTGTGTGTGTGTGTGTGTGTGTATCTGTATATATGTATCTGCAAAAATTGTAAGAGCTTGACAGAACTAGATAAAATTGTCAGCAATCATGTGGAGCTGGGAATCAAACCTCTGTTCTCAATAAGAGCAGTGAGCGTTCATAACTGCTAAGTCATCTCTCCAGACCCCATTAATCATAAATATTAAGTCTATGTTTCATTCACATGGACCAAATTCAATTTTTATATTTGATTATAAATTTATAGAACAAGTAATGCAACACTATTTTCTTAATTTTATTTGTAAAATAAAATAAAAATATATTCTAGAGTACAGAACAGTTTTCAAAACTAGCTATATGAAGATTAACCACTAGCAAGAATCAATCTCTAAGCACTCTGATTCTTAGATACAGAAAATGATTTATGAAAGATGATGGAAGTGAACTGAAGCAAAATTAATTTTACTATAACGTGGTCCCATTTGCATTGATTACATCTTCATTTATGCATTTAAAATTATAGCATCTTCTTGTATTAGGAACTTTTAATTTTAAACAAACTTTATTTACCACATCTATTCAATCCAAAACTCTTTTAAAAAGAATCAACATTTGAATCAGTACAAAATTCTGCATTAAGTAGTCCCCCAAACAGAAAGACAAGATAAAGAAAAAAATCTGCTTCACCTTTGACCTCAAAGCAGCACATATACATTTCTGTTTGTCCCATGGTTCTCTGCCTTGATAAGAGATAATGGCTTACTGTCTTGTCCATACAGCTATAGACATCTTTCATGTTGTTCTAACCATGCCTTAGAGAAATAGAGAATGAGAGTCTTACACTGGAAGTCATTTATCACGGTACATCATCTCAGTGTCCTTTTATTACATGGCACAGGTGGCGTTCACAGGTCTTTGAGCATCTAGCTTATAAAATTCAGGTAAATTCTGCTTGAATTGTATTCCATTGTATCTGCTTTTAAAGCTGCTTCTTGTAGTTCTAAATTAATTGATAAACATATATGTATGTATACATATATGTTTGTGTCACATACATGATACTAAACCTAGATAAAAGTGGCACAATGGGAAAAAATAGAGAAAAGAAAGAAACATATAAAAATTATAGTTGGGAAAATAAACACAAGGAAGTAAACTCTTTCCAGCTCTATGTTGCATGATCTCCTTAAAACTATAGTATGAACTTAAATTTGATTTCTGGTTTCATGGCTTAGATTGTGACACATTTCTATCACAATAGCTATCAGGATGGTACAAAGTGGATATTATACCTTCTTTTCTTCTGAAGTATGCATTTTGAAAGAATGAAGTTGCCACATAATAATGCCAGCATCCTGATCCACAGACCCATGACTATGCTTTCCCATAACAAAAGAGACATTGCTAATTAGCTTGGATTAGCTGAGCCTCTCTATGTAATTATAAGAGCTCTTCACAGAATAAAACCTTTCTTAACTGCAGCAAGGAGGATGAGTCTAAAGAATGACAGACAAATTGAAGCAGAAAAAATAATATTATGACTTTGAAGATAGCAGATGGGATTCAGGGATAAAAAACATGGCAACTTCAGGAAGTTTGGAATAATTTTTACTGGTGTTGGGGATCATTCTGTTTTAATAAATTAGTTGTTGCAGAGTTTCTTCCAATAATGAGTTCAGTAGCACTGAGTAGTTAGCTAGCCTTCTGGTACAAGTCATGGCCTCCCTCTTAACTCCAATTGGAGAGCAGTTATTTGATCACATGTTGGGAGCTATGTCCTTAAAACCCTCCATTATTTATGTTAATATTATAGTTAGAGTTAAGTATGACTGGGTTCATTAAGAGGTTGGGACGATGGAAAATCCCCAGCCAGCTGCAGAAGGCTAATACAAATCTGATGGTCAGGATGCCTAATGATATGACAAACTTGTAACTTTTATGAGAAACCAAAATCCTGTTGACATCAGCTGATTGTCTGACCACAAGAGCACTGTCTCCTTGACTTGAGTAGATATTTCCCACTTCTCCCCTCCCTCTGTTACCCCTGCTATGGTATAAATTCAGCCTTGGAAAAAAATAAAATTTGTTGCCTACATCAGACTCTCGTTTTGGTGTCCTTCTTCACATCTCTTGTCTCCCATTCTCTCCTAGGTGGTCCCCAACCTCCGCAGACTGCCCTGAGGGCTGGGGCAATCACTACCAAGGTATTTGTGCCACTACTGTACACTTCAGGTTATTGTTCTATTCTAGTCTTTGATATGGTTCATGGATCTTCATATTTGGGTAAATCTCTTGTTAGCCTTCATGTTTTGGAAGCTTTAACAGTACTCTTGGATACTATGAAATCTTGTCTTCAAAGAGCAGGATTTCAAGTCAGTTCTAATTCAGGAATTTCTGGGCACTCTATTGGAAATGTCAGTGTCTTCTGCAGTACAGATTTATCTTCCATCTCTGGGAGGTAACCAAGGGCAAGAGCAGTAGAATGTGTGGTTTTTGGAGTTTCTTGGATATCCCCGACCAGCAACTCAAAAGAGGGTTTTTATGTCTGATATTTGGGTTTTTATTAGGTGGTCTTCGACTCTTGGAGGGAGCACAATTATCACAGAAGAAAAAATGGTTCATTTATACATATATACATATATCTAAATATACACATATATAAATATATATTTAGTGAGACTTTTGTATAAAATTATATACAATTATATATACATATACATGTATATATGTATACAGAGAGAGTTATTTAGTTACTATAGTTACTATAGGTTTCTTTGGTAAATAGTTAATTGTATAATTTCTTGTAGTCTTTTAATACATGCCTATTGTTATTTTACCCACTCTTCTGTTTCTTCTCTATTTACCTCCATTCAGTTTGCCTATTGAGTCCCCCTCCCTTTCTCATTTCTACCAGAAGATCCACCATGAATGTTAGGAAAACCCACATACCATGACTTCTGAGCTACATAAGAGGAAAGGAAGAAAGTGTGGGCTAAGCATCAGCAAGCATATCTCTCTGCTTCCTGACCAGACCTGCAATATGGCCACTTCCTTCCTGTTTCTGCTGTCATATACTTTCCCACCATAATAAATGGTACTTTCTACCCATTTTCCAACACAAGTCCCATCTTCCTTCAGTTGCTTTTGTCAGACATTGTATCACAGCAATCAGAAAGACAGCAATACAAACAACACAGAGCCTGACAGTTTAATAACATTTTTCTCATTTACTCTGATCACAATCATAAGTCAGCAAAGATAACTGATTTCATCTCAACACCTTAAGATGGGATAGGAACAGCAAAACTACCGACAGCAAATGCTGGATGAGGTTGTGCAGAAAAGAGATCGCTGTTGTTGGGAATGCAGAACAATGCAGCCACAATGGAAATGTGCATTTTGAATCCTTAAAAATTAAAGATACATCTACCACATAACGACATTTGCACAGACATGTTTATTGATGTCCTATTCACAATAGCTCAGAAATGATAATAACCTAAATACCTGTCAACAGATTAATGCATAATGAGCATGCGGTTCAAGCATACAATGGGACAGCATACATCTGTAAGGAAGAATGAAAAGCACTCTGAAAGCTGCCAAGGTAGGGAAATAATAACAGTCCTATACAGCTGTGATGCCTATGGACTATGACAGTGACCACTGTGGCAAGGTAACTATTAAATTTCAACAAATAGGAATCAAACGTCGATGGTAACCTAAGTAGACTTAAGGCCCACTGAATAGGACCTAAACCTTGCCTTTTGCTAGAAACCTAGCCACCTATTCGAGACTAGATAGATCTTAGACCAGAATATACTATCATCATTTTGCTAGGCCAACGGCACTTCTTAGCTTCAATTTGAATCTTACCCTCACACACATGGCATATAAAGCTATGGCCCTTAGCTATGTTTCTTCTTCAGAGAAGATGCTCCCTACTGAAAAATGTAACTGGACACAATGGACTCAGAGATCACTGGACAGTGTGAATCTAAGCCCCAGTGGGAACAATCCTCAGCATATCTCCTGTATATGGCTCTCAGGAAGCAAAGCAGAAAATGCCATGAAAATATTGTAACGAGCAAAGTATCAAGAAGTCTTTTGTGTGACCACTCTCTAAGCTGCACAAATAAGACAGGAAAAATGGCAATGTCAATGGGCATGCTAACATGGGAAAGGAAATGTCATGGTGTCACACCCCTAGATAAATAACAAAAGGCAATTCTTGATTGCTAGGACATGGAGAATTAGCCTTTACAAGGGACAAGCCACTTATTGATTATCCAATACAAAGGACTTAGCCCGGAATCTTTATCCGCACGAACAACTAAAATGGAATCAGCAAGTCATATTTGTGTATTTGTGGCTACACACACACACACACACACACACACACACACACACACACACACACACTATACAATTAATATATATTAATTAAATCAATCAAGCTAAATCAATAAAGTCTAATAATAATCTAAGATAAATAGGCTTTCAATTTGAGAAGGGAATGTAAGGGGACTTTGGAGCGAGAAAAGAGGAGGGAAGTAATGTAAATATATTATAATTAAAGGTAAGAAAAATAATATAAACAAATAAAACAATATTTCAAAGGAAATTTTTCTAAATGCACCAAGTATCCTTAGAATGCCATCTTTGCCTCTTTTTGTTTATAAGTAAGTTAATTTTTAAAATGTGGATGAGTATTTATTTCCAACATCTTAGCTAAGCACTGGAATTCATTTGTAAAAAACAGTCATTTGTTTCTATAATCCCAAACTTTTGTCCATTTACCACATTTCGTACATAGGCATGAGGTTTTGCTCCTAATCTTGCAACAGGATATGATAACGTGTAGTTCTTTGTTCTTGGTCATTCAACAAAGTTTCCTGTTTTAATGTTTTTTATTGGTTTGATAAAAATCAACCATGGGGACCATAAAACAACATGGGGAGGAAAGGAATTATTTTGCTTCCATTTCCACACCACAGCTCTTCTATGAATGAAGAGCAGGTACTCAAGGCAGGAACTACTAACACATGGAGGAATCTTGCGTACTGGCTTGTCTCATGCTTCTTCAGCCTGCCTTCTTGTAACACCTAAGGCTGGCACTGCTCACAGTGAGCAGTGCCTTCCTACATCAACCAAGTAATTAAGAAAATGCCCTGCATGCTTACTTACGGGCCAAACCTATGGAGGCATTTTCCCAATTAGATTCTTCCCACCTCCCTCGCCCCCCGACCCCAATATAAGGCTGGTTGCCTCTAGTTGACTCTAAACTAGCTACAATGACTATCCTCAGTCTGTTTTCTGTCACGTGAAAACACTTCCCCACCTCTGGTACTGTGGAGATGGAAACAAAATTGTATGCCATTCCTTCCAGTAGGACTACCTCTTTCTCTTGAGAAACATTTCTTTATTTCTTCCTGATCCTTGGTAAGGTGAGACAAAATGCTTCAGTTCACATAGCATCAAGTATTTCAGCCTTTTCCTTTTTGGCTGCACATTTTCAGTGGACTGAAGATGTGGGTATTTACTCATCTATAATTACAGAACTGTTATGAAACGTTAAACCAGGCGTAGGCTAGATTTTTTAACAGTTTTCCCTGAGTATGTTTTTTCCAGATCTGAGACACTCAAAGATAACTGAGGAACTAAGGAATTTTAAGAAAAATTTAAATAAATGCCTGGAGGAGGAAGAAATCAGGATGTTTTTTAGGAATACAGAGAACAAAGGGATGGTTCTCTCATTGGAATGGGGGCCTTGGAAAAGGGTTCTGGATAAGGAGAGTAAGGGAAACTGTAATGTGCAGGACACTCTTTTCTGCCTGGAGCGGAGTCACATTCCTATAACCTAGGGATATTTTTGAATAAAATATTTCTGTATAAAGACATTGGTTTTTAGACTATTATCTTTAAAGTTATTTCAGCTGAAAACATTGAACATACAAAATCAAGGGAAATATTAGCTACTATGACAAACATCTTTTTAATACTCAAAGTGCATTCGTCCTCAGTGCTTTACTCAATTGATTGTTCTTGGTTAGAGAGTTCATGAGGCGTGGAGCCCAATTCACTTAAACGAATGTGCTGGGTCTTGTCATTGGGGATTTCTGTTCTTAAGATTGATGCTCTGAGCATTAGGGAAACTTATTAGTGGCTTCTATAATGCAGCTTTGTTTTTCACAATAATAAATTACCCTTAATTTAAAGTTGTGACAAACTTAATCTGCTGTAGAAGCTAGGTCATAGATTTGCTTTAATGATTACTTACCTCACTCCTTTGTTTCTGTTGCTAGAATTTATCTTTTATTCATTTAGAATGTCTGAGTTCAACTTCTCTGCATTAATTATTGTAATATTCCTTAAATCTGTATTACTTTCTGATTCTCATAACATGGTGTTGTTTATCCTATTGTGGATATTCAACACGAACCTAAGTAGAATTAATCACCCTCATATGTGCCCTGTTAGTTTGAATAATTATATTTATTTTAAAAGGAGGAAAACTAATTCTAAAGCTTGTCTCTAGCGTAATCATTTCACAGCCTTTTAACACATTTTATTTTAATATTAATGAAAACAGGCAATTTTTATCATGTGTGGGAAATCACAACTGCTATTTATTATCCCTTGCCTTATATAAACTACCTAAGTCTAAAGTTGACCATAAGATTATTGCACTGTGGGAATTTATACCAAAACAGAAGATGTGAGGTTTTATCATTGTTTATTTTGTCACACTGAGGGTCATGACCAGAGCTGTGTAATGAACTTACGTTAAGACTTGTTGGCAGATTTCAATAATTCATTGCCTTTCCAAATTCTTTATCCCATTTTAATGAATCAAGGAAAAAATATTCATTAACTCAAACCAGATAAAGAGGAAGAATAAAAAAAGGAACAACAACAAAAACAAAACAAAACAGAGCAAAAACAAACTTTAGAGTTGGGCAAAAGATTAAGAAGAAACAATTGAAACATCAACAATTGACCATTTCTTCCTTCTGCCTACCAAAGTGGAGCTATTATTCTTCACAGAGAGAAAGGCTCTTTAGCGTTCAGGGGTGGTAGTGGATTCTTTTCTATAAAATGGCTTGGGTCTGGCTGTACCAAGAAAGGAAAGAAATAGATGTAAGTTTTCCTTGAAGCAGGTGCAGTGTTAGCTATTATTACCCTAGTCTTAAATTATATAATCTGTCTGAATGAATAGATACTTTATTATCCATTGATAAATAATGGATTGGTTATGTCAAACATTGGTTTTACTGTAAATTAATAGTTTTCTCAAATTAAATAAGATATACATGAAAGATTTTCAGAGTTCATGTCTATACAATTCTCCAAGAGTTTGATTAAAAACATTTCCCACTAAAAGTTTAGAGACACAAGAAAAGTAAAATTATAGCACATATTACCTGTTTAGTTTTCTGTGATTGATTCAGTTCTCTTCCTGTCTTTATGTTGCATTCTTGTAAGTGGTAAAAGAAACTGTGAGTATCTGTCCCAGCGAAAGAACAAGGTTGGTCTAATCTGAATTAATCATAAAATACCTCATAGGCTAAGGGTAAAAGAAATAATAATTGAAACCCTTTCTCTGCTTGTGAAGGAAAAAAAATGCATCTGCTTATTCTGTTCTGAAAGTGGTCTCCATGAATTTTAGAGCAACGTGAAACTTGAACACAAGAATGTCCGGTTCTAAATGTAACTTAAACTCTCCAAAGATTCAGGCATCAGGCTAGAGATGGTAGATGACTAAAAATATACAGTGTTTTCCTTGTAAGTCAGGGCAGATGTAAATAGGCACACTTAGTGATTGTGATGGCATGGGCAAGTCCTGTGCAAGCCCAAGGAAGACCAAAGTTTAGCATGGAGAAGGGAGATGGGTGTGAAGTTCTACCCTTAGCCAAGGAACTACAGATTATTTCTTTTTTAAAAAACTTAATCACTTTGTATCCTGCTCACTGTCTTCTGGTGCTCACCCCCTCCCACACTCCTTCCCTCCCCCTCTCCTTCTATTTTCCTCTGGGCAGATAGGACCGTCCTCTGATATCTCCTCCTCCACCTTAGCACTTCAAGTCTCTGCAAGGCTAAACCTCTCCTCTCCTACTGAGGTCAGACAAAGCAGTCCAGTTAGTATAGGCAACAGTTTGTGGGATAGCCTCCACTCCATTTGTTCAGGACCCACATGAAGGTCAAACTGCATATCTGCTACATATGAACAGGGAGGCCTAGATCCAACCTGTGTATGTTCTTTTGTTGGTGGTTTAGACTCTGAGAGCCGCAAGAGTCCAGGTTAGTTGACTCTGTTGGTTTTCTGCTATAGTCTTATCCCCTTCGGGGATAATAACTCATAATCCTTCTTGCTATTCTTCTGTAAGAATCCACAAGCTCCCTCCACAATTTGGCTGTGGGGATCTGTATCTGAGTCATATGTTGGGTAGAGCCTCTCAGAGGACAACGCACTCCTGTCTGCAAGCATAACAGAGTATCACTAATAGTGTTAGGAATTGGTGCTTGCCCACAAGATGGGTCTTCAATTGGGTTGGCTATTGGTTGGCCATTCCTTCAGTCTCTGCTACTGTTAATTCTTAACCTGCTAGGAGAGGAAAAATCAGTTTCTCTCAGAATATATCTCCCTTATATTTCCCAAGAATATTAGAAAAGCATAAATTGCTCTTTTTTGGAATCAAAAAGATACAAAGTTGAATGGAAAGAGGGATGTATTGGCTAAGGAAAGATTTGAGGGGGGGAGGTAAATATAACTTAAACATCTTGTATAAAACCCTAAAGAACTAATTTTAAACAGACAAAAATTACTAGGAGCCTCAGCCTTCAGTACTAAGATGTTACCAGGTTCTGTTATTCTTCTTGTTTGTTTGCTTGCTTCCTTGCTTTTTAATATATAAACACCAGGAATTAGCATTCTTTAGTCACACTGTACCATAATTTTCCCTAAGGAACTGATATAGGATGCAATCTGTTGGACACTCTGTAGGGAAGAAGTGAAATTTTGCTAGATTTAGGCTCAATGACAAAAGTTAACCAATGTTTACCCCTCTCACTGTGAAGGTAAAGAATTTCTTAGGCAACAGCAGGCAAACGTTTTTCTTCATCACATATACACTTACGAATCTCAGAAGGTCTAGTGTTGCTCATAGGGAAAAGTTAAACATCCTGAAACTTTGTTTTGTAAATTTTTTTACTGGATATTTTTTACTTACATTTCAAATGTATCCCCTTTTGCGTTTTCCCATCCATAAACCCCCTATCCCATTTCCCCTCCCCCTCCACCAGCCCACCCATCAACTCACTCCCTCCTCGCAGTTCTGGCATTTGCCTACACTGGGGCATTGAGCCTTGACAGGACCATGGACTTCTCCTTCCACTGATGCCCAACAAGGCCATCCTCTGCTACATATGCAGCTGGAGCCATGGCTCGGTCCATGTGTGCTCCTTGGGTGGTGGTTTAGTCACTGGGAGCTCTGGTTCGTTTTTTGTTGTTGTTCTTATTGGGTTGCAACCCCCTTCAGCTCCTTCAATCCTTTCTCTAACTCCTCCACTGGGGACCTTAATCTCAGCTCAATGCTTAGCTGCAAGCATTCACCTCTGTGTTTGTCTTGCCCTGGCAGAGCCTCTCAGGAGACAACTATATCAGACTCCAGTCAGCATGCACTGCTTGACATCAGCAATATACAGAGCCACCAAATCCTGAAACTTTCATTCTTCCTTTCTGTTCCCTCTCCATTTCAGTGTCCAGAAGATTAAGGGAATTATCCCTCTGTTATCCAGAATATAGTCAAAGCAAAAAGTTGTCACATTTACTTGCGAAAATGGCACTTAAAAATATCCTAGAATAACTTACCACATTAATATTTACACATTTAAATGTATGATGTTGACATTATTTTTAGATCAAAATAGTCAAATATTAGCAACTTCTTTCTCCTCAACCTAATTTGTGATGGCAGACAAAAGATTTAACCTTCTAATCTTCTATTGTGATATTACTCATGGGTTAGCTTTTCTCAAATTTCTAGTATTTGGGTTAAACATTTGGTAACTATGAGTGTCAGTATAATCATGACTATTAGTTTCTCTGGCAGATTAAAGCAGCATTAAATAAAATCCTTAATATTTATCTAAGACGAACATACTTGATTTGTAAACTTCTGCAGTTTTCTTCTCTTATAGATTCAGTATTTCTACCTCTATAGCTTTCCCTCATATTCTTTTGGAATTGTATGAAATAACTAAACAATTCACCCCCAGATTTTATGAAAAAAACATATTTCACTCAATGGACCCTGTTAAGAATTTTTTTAACCCTTCCTACTTAAAATACTAATTTCCAATCAAGCTATATCAGATATTTGATTTTATCATTGAATGAATATTAGTAAAATATTCAATGTATACATTTTAATAATATTGATGTTATAATTTTATAAATGTGTAAGTAGTATCACTTTGCATTCATAACAATAGAGCATACTACAGATGTATCTGCAATCACAGATTATGTTGAACAGTAAGAAGTTGCCAATATTGACTATTTTGATCTAAAAATTATTGCCAACATGATTATGAAAATAGTACTCTTCTGTTGTCACTTGTAGTAACATTTGGCCTTTAAAATACAGACTGTACATTTCTTCCTGTCAGTTGTACTGAATCAGAACTTTGAGTCATTCTATAGGATGATGGCTGCTTATGGCTAAAACCACCTCTGAGACCTTAGGTAATGTGTCCAATCACTTGAATGATCCATTCCTCTTAGTACTACTGTGAGCATATCTTCAAAATTATTTTTTAAGTTTAATTCTTCTCTTTACCACTATAGTTGCTTGCAGTACACATCTTCTCTAACCACACCCAAGATCCCAGATACAGATTTCAATGATAATCAATGATTCTGCTTTTTTCTTAGCTTGAGAACAAAACACCTAGTATTTCTATAAAATTTACCTGATGGTAAGCATACCCAGAGTCCATCTACATGTGCTTTTTTAGCATTCTTTATTGCCCTGGTTCAGGCATACAGCAACTCCTCTGGGTCTCTGTGCAAAATGTTTAACTCATTTTCCAATTACCACCTTTCTCCATAGTCAGGTGGAAAGGGTACTTTAAAACATCTCATTCCTTTCAAGTTCTTTTATGTCTCATCATGATCAAACCATCTTTAAAACATAGTTTACTAAGCAATTAACAACCATGATGAACCATGCTAGGCCTATTTTAGTGGGGTTAAACCCAACATATTAAACAAGATCTCTTAAAAATATACTTCAATAAAAATTGTTAAAACATTTAATATTATCTTTAGCTCCATTTCTCCCATTTCTGCAATTTAAATAACAAAGTTACCCTGTCTGTACAATAAAGAATGAGATTCTATTACATTGTTCCTCATTTTCCTAAGGTTTAGAATTGTCTCTTATTTTGAAAATATAGACTAGGTAATGAATGCATAAAACAAACCCAGAAGTATATGGTCTTTTTTTTCTTTTCTTTTCTTTTTTTTATTAACTTGAGTATTTCTTATATACACTTCGAGTGTTATTCCCTTTCCCGGTTTCCGGGCAAACATCCCCCTCCCCCCTCCCCTTCTTTATGGGTGTTCCCCTCCCATCCTCCCCCCCCCTTGCCGCCCTCCCCCCCAACAATCTAGTTCACTGGGGGTTCAGTCTTAGCAGGACCCAGGGCTTCCCCTTCCACTGGAGCTCTTACTAGGATATTCATTGCTACCTATGAGGTCAGAGTCCAGGGTCAGTCCATGTATAGTCTTTAGGTAGTGGCTTAGTCCCTGGAAGCTCTGGTTGCTTGACATTGTTGTACATATGGGGTCTCGAGCCCCTTCAAGCTCTTCCAGTTCTTTCTCTGATTCCTTCAACGGGGGTCCTATTCTCAATTCAGTGGTTTGCTGCTGGCATACGCCTCTGTGTTAGCTGTATTCTGGCTGTGTCTCTCGGGAGAGATCTACATCCGGCTCCTGTCTGCCTGCACTTCTTTGCTTCATCCATCTTGTCTAATTGGATGGCTGTATATGCATGGGCCACATGTGGGGCAGGCTCTGAATGGGTGTTCCTTCTGTGTCGGTTTTAATCTTTGCCTCTCTATTCCCTGCCAAGGGTATATGGTCTTTCTAAGACTCTTGACTTTCAAGAAATAAAATAAAATAAAATAAAAGCCACATATAAAAACAAATACAAGAACAAAAACCTGGAGCCCAAGTAACCTCCAAACTAAACATAAATGTCTTGACTTTAAGAAGATAATTTACCCAGAGCATTTTAGATAAATCAGAATGTCAAAAGGCATCCATATATTGCTGATACCAGAGGCTTATGTAGGTTCCTGAAATGCTACAATGAAAGCCATTTAAATCACGGAATGTCACAAACATCTTTTAGATTATAAGAGAACAGCTCAACTACTAATATGCCAAAATCATGAGAAAAAATCTGGAATACCAATAGAAATTACAGATTTTCTTTATAACTGACTTCACTATTGCCATGGCAACAGAACTGTTCAATACTAATATGGCTAGTACCACACAGGAAAATGTAGGACACCCCCCAACCCTAACCCAAGCTGCTGTACAAATTTTCATATATAAATGAGAACTTGAAAGAAAATTAATTTTGAAGAATGTTTAAGTAATAGACATAAAATGAACCTTTCAAATTTATTTTAATTTGAGGTTATATTCTAACTTTGCAGTGTAATATAATATTGACTATTGACACTGAAGAAGTCACTCTAAGAATCTGACTTAGAAATCAAAAATCATTTATATCAATAGGTTACTGTATCCATCAACCAATATGGAGAAAGTTTTTTTTTTAATATTTTTGCTATTATTATGAATTTGACTATTTGCCTGAACATTCACCACATGGGTGACCATGGGGGCCAGAAAAGAATATCAGATACCTTGGAGCTGGAGTTACAATGGTTGAAAGCTCCCAAGGCAGTACTAGGAACCAAGCCTGGGACCTCTGCAAAAGCAATAAGTGTTCATAATTGCTGAGTATTTGTTCATTCCAAGGAACCATTTTCTCCCCATAGATGGGGATTAATACATACATTCCAAACTGATCGACATGTAAAGAATACAAGACTGTGGGATAAATGGGCATCTAAATGGGCATCTATATCTCACATCTCCTTTCTCCAAAGCTTAGGAATCAATAGATGATGAACGTGGAACGATCTCTAAGTGCCAGAGCCGATGCACCTCTGTACCATTACAGTATTTTTCGTTGTACTAATGCCACCACACTCATGAATTCACAAAAGCTGTGATTGTACTCCCAAGACCTGTACATGTTCAAACTATCTAAAACCCAAGCATGCATGCATTAGTCACAGGCTCATGGTCACCCAAATAGGATTTGGGATTTTCCTAGGAGGAAATATTAGCAGTTGATAGTTGCTAGAAGAAGCAGTCAGCTTTCAGGATCATGGGCCCGCATAAGCTACCCAGGTTCGAATGGGTGATTCTACACCTGTGCACCCAAAGGTAGCAGTAGTGGTCTTGGTTGGGTTAGAAACAAAAATAATACAGAAGGATGGGATGGAGCATGACTGGGTGGATTAAAGAGGAATGGGCACATGGAGTGGTGGACGTGATCAAAATATTATATTATGTATGAAATTTTCAAATAATGAAAAGGAAAAAATGAAGAGTCATTCATGCAAAATATTTTAAAGGTTATTTAAATGTGAATTTAATTGCTTTCAAGTCTCCTTGGATACTGAATACTTTTAACAAAATTCCTTGATATGAAGTGGTGTAATAATTTGCACCAATGAGTGGATGAATGTTAAATATGATATAGATGAGATAGGAGTTGTATTTAGCCTTGAAATTCAAGGAAACCTTGATCTTCTCAACAACATAGATAAGCTTAAAGACATTATGCTAAGTATGTCTGACAGAGAAAGACAAATTCTGCACAATGAACTCTATATTTAGAATTTAAGAGTATGCACATAACCATGAATACTTTAAATTATTTCTATATAATTTATAATGTATAATGTAATGTAAATGTTATGTAAAGAGCTTTGTGTACAGTGTTACTCAGGGACTATTAAATGTTATTTTTTTCAGTAAAAATACATTTTTTCTTTGTAACCACTAAAAAGTAGAAATATTTTAAAAGTGGTGAGAACTTACAGTGGGGAGAACAGTTATTATTAAGAGTAGTGCTGTAAACTATTAGCAAACATGATAGAGAACAACACTATACAGGCAAGAGTCATTTTGGAATAAGGAACTTAAATTGAGAAAATTCTCCCATCAAATTCAAGGTAGCAAGCCTGTGATCCCAGATGCTCTAACGAATCAGGCTGAGCAAGCCATAAGGAGCAAGCCCGTAGGTGGCACTGTCTCTGTGTTGCTACATTGCATTCCTAGGCTGACTCATAAGAAGATGAACCACAGTTGCAGAGATAAATAAAGCCTTTCAGCACCCAGTCACTTTGGTCATGGTGTCTATCACAGCAGTAGAATCCCTAACTAATAAAGACACTGACACATTATTCCATACCATACAAAAATTCAGGGCAAAATGCCTGAGATTTAATTATGAGGCTTGAAACACACACACACACACACACACACACACACACACACACACACACACACACGCACACACATGCACACACATGCACACACACACACACACACACACACACTACTATGAAAAAAATATCAAAAAGTGGTTTCCAGAGTGGTCTCGGTAATCATTTGGGATATGATTCCAAAGGTACAGACGGAAAAAACAAAAACAGATGATGAATTTGTTTGCACCCAAATTACAGAGCTACTATATAACAAAGGAAATTTTGAATTAAGCAAATAGAAAAGACATCCAAAGCACACATTTGATAGGGGATCAATATACAAAATAAGGAAGAAATTAAATATCCCAATAGTCAAATAAATAATAAACAAAACTGGCAAAGGGATGAAATAGACAATTTTGTTTAGAAAAAGATATAAAATGGTTACTTGCAAATTAAGAAAATGCTCTATAAAAGTAGCTGTCTAGTAAGTTTCACCTAAAACCATAATACACAATCACTTTGCTTCTATTAAAATTGTTATTAGTATGACTTTGCTTCTATTAAAACTAGTACTACAAAAAAAGTGTGTCTGCCACGCTGCTACATATCTAAAAAGAAATGAGGAGGCAAAGGCAAGAAAGTTAGAAATTAGAAGCCAGCCTGGGCTATGTAGCTAGACTGGTTTAAAAAGAAAATTAAGGTAAGAGGTAGATGTGATGAATTTGTTGGCTACATGGAACATGTGTTTGCTTTGGTATTTAAAAGAATTACAAAAGTTTAACAAAAATCTCCTAATATACCATCAAGTAATTTCAGTTCTGGGAAGTACCCTAAGGGATTGAAATCAGCATTCACAAGAGACATCTATGCTCATTGTATTATGTACTGTGGTGAGAATACAGTCTCAACTCACCTGTCCACCAACGGATGAATGAGTGACACACATGGCACTAATAATGAAATTACATTTAGGCTCAAATCACAAGGAAATCTTGATTGTCTCTACAAAGAAGATAAACTTGAAAGACAGTAAGCTATGTGAAATAAGCTAGGCAGAGAAAGGCAAATATTGAATGGCGCAACTTAAATTTAGAATCTGAAGAACTTAAGTTTAGAAGAAACAACAGACAGAATGGTAACCGTCATGGGCTAGTTGAAGAGAACACAAACAGAATATTTGCAACAGATTAAATTTGCAATAAATAAGAAAGGAACTTTAGACTTTAGGTCTTACCTTTCTTGCTCAATTGATTTAACCCAATGCCATTGGCTCCAAGAACAGAGACAGTGCGGCGGAAGTTGTTGCCTTTCAAAATTAGTTATGAATTTACTCATTGGGAGCAATTGGAATAAAGCTCAGTACTAATAACATTGTCAATATGGAAAGAGAAAATTGCATTAGCTGTATCTGTCATTAAACACCTAGATTATCACATAAACTGAATTTAATGACTACATATGGATTGTGCAAAAAATAGTCACAATTCTAAGTGTTATTACTGACTCCAGAATGTAACTGGGTCAGTTCTCAGCTTGCCCAAGCAGCTAGACATCATATCCAGTTGAGAAAATAAAGATGCCCTGATGAAATCAGAAGAACAGCTCCTAGCCTAAACATCTTGTGCAGAACTCTGTTTATTAGGAAAGTGGGCAATCAGTAACATTTGTCTTTCTCAACACAGACACAGACACAAGCATTTACAATCATTAAAGGGGAGACGCAACCCCTTATTAACACAACGTAGAAGTGGTAATTTTCTCAGTTAGAAATAGCTTTTCTAAATATACTAGCTACGTCCACATAACTTTTCCAAAGTGAGGAATTCAGGATTATTGTCTCTCATTCCCTACAAGGTGGCATTTAGACTCATTTCACATGTGATCCTTCTTCTGGACTCATCATTCATATACATGTGACTTTTTTGAAGATGATTATCACAATCGGTTTGTAGATTGTATGCCAAAAATCGCCACCCAAAATGCTCACATGTGTAGAAATTCTGATAATATTTATTCCAGCATACCACAACACCTTTCAAATTCTTTTTTCCCTAGTTCAGTTCTTTTTTTCCCGTTTTTTCTTTATTAACTTCTTAAACATGTTAAATATATGTTACATACAATGATATTAACAGTACAACTTAGGAGTTTACTGTTATTTATAATTCACTTTGCCACTCAGGCACATGTTTTCTCTAACCCATCCCTTTAATGTTTTCTATGAATTCACTTCCATTTCAAGGTTCATTGAACGTTATCACTGAGCCTTTGGCCTTCTTTCATTTGTCCTTTATACTATACCAGTCATGTTATTAAATACTAAAATAAGATGTTAGTAAATTATTTTTTCACTTATTCTCTTAAGAAGTGGGACCTGTTCACTCAGGAATTAATCTTGGCTATTGGGATAGGCCTTAAAGGGATTGTGCCACGAAAGCGATGTTTAACTAGCAAGTAGAGGTTTTCAGTAATGTGTGCTGCTGGTTCTGCTTATGTGGAACAAGTGTTTGGACGATACATGCTGTATAAGTCCAAGTGTTCAGAGGCAACCTGTGAAGAAGTCCAAGCTCATCAGAATGTGGAAAAGGTCACCTGTAGAAGCAGAAGGTTGTCAGACATGCTCTGGAAGCTTCTCTGATTCTTGGTTAGATGGACTCACATGACCAGATGATTCTGCTGATGCACAGCAAAGATTCGTCTATTCCCTGACCTAATACTTTGCTCAGAAAATTGCAAGTATATTGTTGATCATAATCTTCATTGGAACAACACACCAATTCTTTAAGTCCCCTTTGTCTTGTTCAAAGAGTTTTTTAGCCATGCACTTAAACCTAGCAGGCGTCTTCATAAAAGTCTAGCTGATGTATCCAGGGATCTGTTCTTTGCTCTCAGCAAGCCTTGATTACCTTACTCCTGAGGCGATGTATACTGAATAAGGAACCTAGAGGAATAGTTTTGCTCATTGTCATATACACCTAATATCCTCAAGAGACACAATCTCAGCTTTGCCATCACCGTTGTATCATGCTTTATTTATTTGACCCTCTTCTATTCTCCCAACTAGCACAAAAGACATGAAGGATTGTTCGGAAGCATGAGAAAAGTTCAGCACCTCACTAAACTGCTACAAGTTAATTTCTTGTGTTTTCTATTTTTATAGTTTATTACACTTAACTAAGAAATTCCTTACTAATTTTCTACCTCACACAGTTTTCTCATCCACAAATCAGTCCCCTCTTTTAACCATTTAGTATGAAGATAGAATAACACCTGATTTTTAAGTACCAATCTCTGCATGCGTCAAGGAAATGGCATTACTGTGGACATTGATGACCGGGCATACTGTTAAAGGAATCAACTTTACAGAAGAGTGACTCAAGCTGAGGGTCTGAAGTAAGAATAAGCAGTAGCCCTTTAAAAGCCACTTGGCATAGTTACTCAGGTGAGCAGGGTCTGCAATGATGAGTAGAAGTCAAGCAGCTCCACATAGGTGTGATTACGAGGGAGGGAAAATGCAAAGGAAACAACCACAGTGACCCAGCTTTAGATGCTGGGCATGGATCTGATCTCTCCAGCAATGGCAAAGTGTGTGTAGAGGGGAAGAAACATCATGACACACTGGGATCTCTCTCTCTCTTTAAAAGATTTATTGATTGATTGATTGATTGATTGATTGATTTCATGTATAAGAATACATTGTGGCTTCATTCACCAGAAGAGGGCATCAGATTCCATTACAGATGGTTATAAACCACTATGTGATTGCTGGGAATTGAACTTAGAACCTATGGGAGAGGAGCCACTTCTCTTAACCACTGAGCCATCTCTCCAAATCCCTGGACTCTCTTTGGCACCACCACCTGTAACATGTCAAGAAGCAGTTGCAAAAGTACTTTTTACTGCTCCAGTTGTTTGACACATTGACTTAGTTTCTCTTTTTGTCTGATTAGAACTCTAGTTAGGAGTCTAAGAAAAAAATGATCACAGTGCTAGTCTTTATCTGGTTAAAAACAAATCAAATTACAAGTGTCAAGGAGGCCTGAAGATGTTGTCAAATGTCTTAGACCCCATGTAGCCAAGCATGGTGACAAAATTTTTAATTTTAGACTTATGAGTTAAAGGAAAGCAGATCTCGGCAAAGGTAGGTATGAATTTGTGGCTAATTTTGTTTTTCTTGCAGTATAGTCAGGGCTACTACATAAAGAGAAGTTGCCTCAAACAAAAAATAACAATAAAAACAGCTTGTTCTTTAAACATTTAGCCTAACCTGGAATCCATATTTTTATCTTAATTCAGATAACCAGTCTTATATCATGGGTTTCTGCACCACAAAGACACATTCCTTTCAATAGAATCATAATGATCCAGGCACACATGCTCAGGGATGACTATTTCAACAGTGTGCCTAAGGACAGTTCTTTATGCAGTGAAGTTGTATGTGATTCTAGAGGACAAGGAAACAAGTAACCAGATTGGAAGTAAATCCTTTGTAACTAAAAACAAATTGCAAGATTTAGGTTAAGTCTTATCTAATATCTACCCTTGCTATTCTTTCCAAAACCCATTGACCTTTTACAACCTTGCAATCAAACCACATACGCATAATGCTATTAGATTATTTGGTGTGATTTTACTTCCTACTAGGCTAGGATCTCCACAGCATAAATAGTTATGTTCTTGATCTCACAGTTGTTCTCTCAGCTGTAGGCATATTACCAAGATTACACTTAGTAAAACCCTGATAATGATAAATCCAACCATTGCAGAGAAAAACACACTTTCCATATACTAGCTGACAGCATGTTCTCTCTTGAACAAAACATAAGACTTACTCTTGCATTTAAAATACCACACATGGTATTTTATTTATTTTTAATTATCAAATAATATTTATTTTGTATTTGGTTATGGTGTGTGTGTGTGAGTGTGTGTGTGGTATGGTGCGTATGTGTGTAGGGCGCCCTCCAGTGGTGAACAACGGTACTGCGCATGCGCAGGTTTTGCACCTGGTGTCAGTTGGCCGTTCATATGCTAATGAGGGGCGGTACCATGTTAGTGAGGTGATTCATTCTCCGCCAATCCCTGGAGGACAAGTCGTGTGGTGATAGTGGGGTGATCCGTGCCCCACCAATCCCTGAGAGATTATTAGCATACTGTTGTGTATATAAGGCGAGCGACTTTGCCGCTCGTGGTCCCCTGTCCCTGTTCAAGAGAGCTGTACAGTAAAGGCTTGTTCGCAGAAGAATCCTGTTGCCGCGTGTCATTCTTACTGGCGAGACGTTGGGCGCGTGACATGTGTGTGTATGTGTGTGTGGTGTGTGTGTGTATGTGGTGTGTGTGTGTATGTGAGTGTGGTGTGTGTGTGTGTGAGTGTGTGTGGTGTGTGTGTGGTGTGTGGTGTGGTGTGTGTGTGTGTATATGTGTGTGAGTGTGTGTGTGTGTGTGTGTGTGTGTGTGTGTGTGTGTGTGTGTGTGCAGTGCTTATGGAGGTACTGGATCTCATGGAGATAGAGATATACGTATGTGTGAGTGGCCCAGTATGCATGCAGGGAACTGAATTTAACTGGCATTCTCTGGAAGAGCAGAAGCACTTTTAGACACAAAGCCAACCCTTCAGTCACTAGAAATATTCTTGAGTAGTTGTGACAAAATCAATTCTGTTTTAAAATATCTGTTTTTTAGGATTTCACATACTTAGAATTTATTTTTAGTGCCTTCTCTTTCTTTAATATAGGCTTTTTTACATTAAAATAATTCTCTCATACAATACATTCTAACCCCAGTTTCCCTTCTCTCCACTATACCCAGCACTCCCTAACCCCTCCACTTCCCCCAGTTAAACTCCCCTTCCTTTTCCTCTCAAAAAAGAGAAGGCAACAACCAAACATAACAAAACAAAAGACACTAATACAAGGCAAAGGCCCTCATACCAGGGCTAGACAAGGCTACCCAAGAAGTAATAGTATCCCAAGAGCAAGCAAAAGAGTTAGAGAAAAACCTGCTCCAACGTTCAGAATCACACAAGACCACTAGCCTAGCAGTCATAACATACACAGAGAAGACCTGGTTCTGACCCCTGCAGGCCCTATCCTTG
This sequence comes from Rattus norvegicus, assembly GCF_021556685.1. Classification (NCBI taxonomy): domain Eukaryota; kingdom Metazoa; phylum Chordata; class Mammalia; order Rodentia; family Muridae; genus Rattus; species Rattus norvegicus. Next base: position 33,229,168 of record NC_141549.1, read on the forward strand.
CTGCTGCAGTCTCTGTGAGTCCATATGTCCCCTATTTAGTTGATCCTGTGATCCATGTTCCCCTAGTGTCCTCTATGCCTTTTGATTCCTACAATCATTCCTTCCCCTCTTCTTCAGGGTTCCTGGAGCTTGAGGGGGCAGGGACCATAATGTAAACTTCCAATTTAGTCTCTCTCCATATAATGTCTGATTCTGGGTCTCTGTACTGGCTTCCATCTGCTGCCAGAGGAAACCTCTCTCACGATGTCTGAACAAGGAACTAATCTATGAGTTTAGAAAATTTCATTAGGAATCATTTATTGTTACCATCATCACCATCCTCCTCCTCCTCCTCCTCATCATCATTGCTATTATTATTATCTTGCCTGTTGTGTTTGGTTCTACTCTAGGTCTCTGAATTAACAAGTCTCCAGTTTCATTTATCAAGGCAGTCAGTATAGGGCATAGGCTCCCATTAGTGGTCTGGGCCTGAATTTAAACCAGTCATTGATTGGCCATTCCTACAAATTCTATTCCCTAGCACATCTTATACATGCAAGACAGAATGTAGGTGGAAGGTTTTCGGGATGGGTTGCTTTCCAGGTCTCTCTTTTGGTCTCCTGCAAAGTACTTTTCCATATCAAAGAGACTAGAACCTAGGAATGAAGGGTCAAGTGAGGCATCAGCTCAACCTTCCCACATTTAATGAGCTGTTCTCAGAAATAGGGCCCCCCATTCAGTTTTTAGAGACTGAATCTCTGTCCTAGTACCAACCTTGATGGATTAGGGATCCCCATAGGACCACTGAGCCAACAACTCATCTAATTGCGACTCAGTCCCACCACGGAAGCCTTGCCTGGCCACAAAGCGATGACCAGTTCATACTCTTTATCCTCTATTAACAGGAGTCCTCATTAGGGTCGCCCTCACAGATTTTCACACCACACCATCCTCAATGGCTTTTAATTCCAATCCCCTTTCCATATTCTCTTCCTCTATTGTCTTTCTCCAACCAGATCCCTCCCTCTGCTGTCTCCACTCTTCCCAGTCCACCTGCACAATCTATTCTGATATTTTCTCTTCCCAGGGAGATTCATGCATGTCTTCCCAACCAGACCTCTTCTTTATCTAACCTCCCTGGACCTATGGATTGTAACTTGATTATTATTATTCAGAGCTGATATCCACTAATGAGTGAATATCCCACATTTGTCTTTCTGGATCTGGATTATCATACCCAGAATGATTTTTCTTAGTTGTACTCATCTGCCTGTAAATTTCATGATGTCATTTTTGAGAGCTGAGTAATACTCCATTGCATGAATGTCCCATATTTTCTTTATCCATTCTTCAATTGAGTGACATCTAAATTGCTTTCAGTTTCTGGTTAGAAATAAAGCTGCCATGAACATAGTTGAGCAAGTGTCCTTGTGGTAGGAAGGAGCATCCTTTCAGTATGTACACAAGAATGTTACAGCTGAATATTGAAGTAGATTGATAGCCAGTTTTCTCAGGAACCACCATACTGATTTCTATTGTGCTATACATGTGTTCCCTGCCTCCAACAATTTAAGAATCCTCCTCTTGGTCCACATCCTCACCAGCATGAGCTTGTATTTTAATTCTGTTGTAGAACACATGTTAGGATACAAAGTCTTAAATTTTGTATAAATAAAATACATTATTAAATCTTAAATGAAAGCAGTGTAATGGCGATTATATACCCTAATATATTAATGCTTTGTGTGTGTATACATATGAATATGAATGCTTATGAATATGAATTTAGAAAATTAGGGAACTGTATATGTGTACCCCAGAAATTATTCAAGTACACTTTCCTAATTTTTAATTTGTTATTCCTAAATCACCTCACAACCATGATTAACTGGAAGAAATTGAAAATGACTGCCTTGTTGTCTCACTCTTCTTTTGTCAGGCCCATGTGAAATACCAGTTGATAAAATTTAATCATTTGTGCATTGAAATATTTAGATACGTTGAAGAATTTGAACATATTTGAAGTATAAGAGGGAGTGTAGATAAAATGGGTTCAGTATTAGTTCTTCTACAAAAAAACCCACCACTGATTACAGGTCATGACTATGGCTAGGTGCCAGTCAGAGATTCAAATCTGTGACATTCAGTGATATAGTACTTATGCAAAGTCATATTGTCAAACTAGAGTCTCTGGTGTATCCAGAATTAGTTTTAAAGCAGTTCTATTACTTAACTCCTCTACAGAGCAAAGAGTCAGGTAAGCTATAAAGTAACACATTCTTAAAGATTTGCAGCAAAATCGCTTTGAAATACATGTTAAACTAAACTAGCACTGTCCTTAAGAGACTGGCTATTTTTGGTTTAATTTTTACCTCATAAAAAAGAATGACATCATTATAACATGGTCTATTTTGGGACTGCTTGATGAAAGCAGTCAAGTCCAACTATGCAACAGCAATTAAGTCCACATTCCATATGCTTTGATTGTAAAAGATTGTAAAACACCCAAATCTCTTCAAGTTTATTTATAGACATATTTGTACAGATGACTGAAGGTCCAAGTGTGTGTGTATGTGTGTGTGTGTGTGTGTGTGTGTGTGTGTGTGTGTGTGTGTGTGTGTGTGTTTCCTTGGCAAGTTAAGCCTTAAATAAATGAGGAGACATGCAATTATTTACAGAAATTCTAGAATATGGGCCAAAGTGCTAATACCTCTGCTTTTTCTGATATGTACTACAGAAATAAACAGCTTTAAAGAAACAGCCTGAACATAATATTCCACTCTCAATGTAAACTGTTCTTAAGCCCTAGCTAAACACTTTACACATGCAAAATTAAAGGTCAAAATAATTGAGTCATATTTCTTTTTTTTTTTTTATTAACTTGAGTATTTCTTATATACATTTCGAGTGTTATTCCCTTTCCCGGTTTCCGGGCAAACATCCCCCTCCCCCCTCCCCTTCCTTATGGGTGTTCCCCTCCCAACCCTCCCCCCATTGCCGCCCTCCCCCCATAGACTAGTTCACTGGGGGTTCAGTCTTAGCAGGACCCAGGGCTTCCCCTTCCACTGGTGCTCTTACTAGGATATTCATTGCTACCTATGGGGTCAGAGTCCAGGGTCAGTCCATGTATAGTCTTTAGGTAGTGGCTTAGTCCCTGGAAGCTCTGGTTGCTTGGCATTGTTGTACTTTTGGGGTCTCGAGCCCCTTCAAGCTCTTCCAGTTCTTTCTCTGATTCCTTCAATAGGGGACCTATTCTCAGTTCAGTGGTTTGCTGCTGGCATTCGCCTCTGTATTTGCTGTATTCTGGCTGTGTCTCTCAGGAGAGATCTGCATCCGGCTCCTGTCGGTCTGCACTTCTTTGCTTCATCCATCTTGTCTCATTGGGTGGCTGTATATGTATGGGCCACATGTGGGGCAGGCTCTGAATGGGTGTTCCTTCAGTCTCTGTTTTAATCTTTGCCTCTCCCTTCCCTGATTTATTTGAGTTAATTTTATACACAGCCACTTTGCTGAAGTTGTTTATCAGCTTTAGTAGTTCTCTGGTGGAACTTTTGGGATCACTTAAATATACTATCATGTCATCTGCAAATAGTGATATTTTGACCTCTTCTTTTCCGATCTGTATCCCCTTGACCTCCTTTTGTTGTCTGATTGCTCTGGCTAGAACTTCAAGAACTATATTGAATAAGTAGGGAGAGAGTGGGCAGCCTTGTCTAGTCCCTGATTTTAGTGGGATTGCTTCAAGTTTCTCTCCATTTAGTTTAATGTTAGCAACTGGTTTGATGTATACGGCTTTTACTATGTTTAGGTATGGGCCTTAAATTCCTATTCTTTCCAGGACTTTTATCATGAAGGGGTGTTGAATTTTGTCAAATGCTTTCTCAGCATCTGATGAAATGATCATGTGGTTTTGTTCTTTCAGTTTGTTTATATAATGGATCACGTTGATGGTTTTCTGTATATTAAACCATACCTGCATGCCTGGGATGAAGCCTACTTGATCATGGTGGATGATTGTTTTGATGTGCTCTTGAATTCGGTTTGCCAGAATTTTATTGAGTATTTTTGCGTCGATATTCATAAGGGAAATTGGTCTGAAGTTCTCTTTCTTTGTTGTGTCTTTGTGTGGTTTAGGTATAAGAGTAATTCTGGCTTCGTAGAAGGAATTCGGTAGTGCTCCATCTGTTTCAATTTTGTGGAATAGTTTGGATAATATTGGTATGAGGTCTTCTATGAAGGTTTGATAGAATTCTGCACTAAACCCGGCTGGACCTGGGCTCTTTTTGGTTGGGAGACCTTTAATGACTGCTTCTATTTCCTTAGGAGTTATGGGGTTGTTTAACTGGTTTATTTGTTCCTGATTTAACTTCGATACCTGGTATTTGTCTAGGAAATTGTCCATTTCCTGAAGATTTTCAAATTTTGTTGAATATAGGTTTTTATAGTAAGATCTGATGATTTTTTGAATTTCCTCTGAATCTGTAGTTATGTCTCCCTTTTCATTTCTGATTTTGTTAATTTGGACGCACTCTCTGTGTCCTCTCGTTAGTCTGGCTAAGGGTTTATCTATCTTGTTGATTTTCTCAAAGAACCAGCTTTTGGTTCTGTTGATTCTTTCTATGGTCCTTTTTGTTTCTACTTGGTTGATTTCAGCTCTGAGTTTGATTATTTCCTGCCTTCTACTCCTCCTGGGTGTATTTGCTTCTTTTTGCTCTAGAGCTTTTAGGTGTGCTGTCAAGCTGCTGACATATGCTCTTTCCTGTTTCTTTCTGCAGGCACTCAGCGCTATGAGTTTTCCTCTTAGCACAGCTTTCATTGTGTCCCATAAGTTCGGGTATGTTGTATCTTCATTTTCATTAAATTCTAAAAAGTTTTTAATTTCTTTCTTTATTTCTTCCTTGACCAGGTTATCATTGAGTAGAGCATTGTTCAATTTCCACGTATATGTGGGCATTCTTCCCTTATTGTTATTGAAGACCAGTTTTAGGCCATGGTGCTCTGATAGCACGCATGGGATTATTTCTATCTTTCTGTACCTGTTGAGGCCCGTTTTTTGACCAATTATATGGTCAATTTTGGAGAAAGTGCCATGAGGAGCTGAGAAGAAGATATATCCTTTTGCTTTAGGATAGAATGTTCTATAAATATCCGTTAAGTCCATTTGGCTCATGACTTCTCTTAGTCTGTCGACATCTCTGTTTAATTTCTGTTTCCATGATCTGTCCATTGATGAGAGTGGGGTGTTGAAATCTCCCACTATTATTGTGTGAGGTGCAATGTGTGTTTTGAGCTTTAGTAAGGTTTCTTTTACGTATGTAGGTGCCCTTGTATTTGGGGCATAGATATTTAGGATTGAGAGTTCATCTTGATGGATTTTTCCTTTGATGAATATGAAGTGTCCTTCCTTATCTTTTTTGATGACTTTTAGTTGGAAATTGATTTTATTTGATATTAGAATGGCTACTCCAGCTTGCTTCTTCTGACCATTTGCTTGGAAAGTTGTTTTCCAGCCTTTCACTCTGAGGTAGTGTCTGTCTTTGTCTCTGAGGTGTGTTTCCTGTAGGCAGCAGAATGCAGGGTCCTCGTTGCGTATCCAGTTTGTTAATCTATGTCTTTTTATTGGGGAGTTGAGGCCATTGATATTGAGAGATATTAAGGAATAGTGATTATTGCTTCCCGTTATATTCATATTTGGATGTAAGGTTATGTTTGTGTGCTTTCATTCTCTTTGTTTTGTTGCCAAGACGATTAGTTTCTTGCTTCTTCTAGGGTATAGCTTGCCTCCTTATGTTGGGCTTTGCCATTTATTATCCTTTGTAGTGCTGGATTTGGAGAAAGATATTGTGTAAATTTGGTTTTGTCATGGAATATCTTGGTTTATCCATCAATGTTAATTGAGAGTTTTGCTGGATACAGTAACCTGGGCTGGCATTTGTGTTCTCTTAGGGTCTGTATGACATCAGTCCAGGATCTTCTGGCCTTCATAGTTTCTGGCGAGAAGTCTGGTGTGATTCTGATAGGTCTCCCTTTATATGTTACTTGACCTTTTTCCCTTACTGCTTTTAACATTCTTTGTTTATTTTGTGCGTTTGGTGTTTTGACAATTATGTGATGGGAGGTGTTTCTTTTCTGGTCCAATCTATTTGGAATTCTGTAGGCTTCTTGTATGTCTATGGGTATCTCTTTTTTTAGGTTAGGGAAGTTTTCTTCTATGATTTTGTTGAAGATATTTACTGGTCCTTTGAGCTGGGAGTCTTCACTCTCTTCTATACCTATTATCCTTAGGTTTGATCTTCTCATTGAGTCCTGGATTTCCTGTATGTTTTGGACCAGTAGCTTTTTCCGCTTTACATTATCTTTGACAGTTAAGTCAATGATTTCTATGGAATCTTCTGCTCCTGAGATTCTCTCTTCCTTCTCTTGTATTCTGTTGGTGAAGCTTGTATCTACAGCTCCTTGTCTCTTCTTTTGGTTTTCTATATCCAGGGTTGTTTCCATGTGTTCTTTCTTGATTGCTTCTATTTCCATTTTTAATTCCTTCAACTGTTTGCTTGTGTTTTCCTGGAATTCTTTCAGGGATTTTTGTGTCTCCTCTCTATGGTCTTCTACTTGTTTATTTATGTTTTCCTGGAATTCTTTCAGGGATTTTTGCGATTCATTCAGGCATTTTTGAGATTCCTCTCTGTAGGCTTCTACTTGTTCTCTAAGGGAGTTCTTCATGTCTTTCTTGAAGTCCTCCAGCATCATGATCAAATATGATTTTGAAACTAGATCTTGCTTTTCTGGTGTGTTTGGATATTCCGTGTTTGCTTTGGTGGGAGAATTGGGCTCCGATGATGCCATGTAGTATTGGTTTCTGTTGCTTGTGTTCCTGCGCTTGCCTCTCGCCATCAGATTATCTCTAGTGTTACTTTGTTCTGCTATTTCTGACAGTGGCTAGACTGTCCTATTAGCCTGTGTGTCAGGAGTGCTGTAGACCTGTTTTCCTCTCTTTCAGTCAGTTATGGGGACAGCGTGTTCTGCTTTCGGGCGTGTAGTTTTTCCTCTCTACAGGTCTTCAGCTGTTCCGGTGGGCCTGTGTCTTGAGTTCACCAGGCAGCTTTCTTGCAGCAGAAAATTTGGTGTTACCTGTGGTCCCGAGGCTCAAGTTCACTCCTGGGGTGCTGCCCAGGGGCTCTCTGCAGCGGCAGCAACCAGGAAGACCTGTGCCGCCCCTTCTGGGAGCTTCAGTGCACCAGGGTTCCAGATGGTCTTTGGCTTTTTCCTGTGGCGTCCGAGATGTGTGTGCAGGGAGCAGTCTCTTCTGGTTTCCCAGGCTTGTCTGCCTCTCTGAAGGTTTAGCTCTCCCTCCCACGGGATTTGGGTGCAGAGAACTGTTTATCCGGTCTGTTTCTTTCAGGTTCCGGTTGTGTCTCAGGCAGGGGTCCTGCCGCTCCTGGGCCCTCCCCCACGGGAGCCCAGAGGCCTTATACAGTTTCCTCTTGGGCCAGGGATGTGGGCAGGGGTGAGCAGTGTTGGTGGTCTCTTCCGCTCTGCAGCCTCAGGAGTGCCCACCTGACCAGGCGGTTGGGTCTCTCTCTCACTGGGTCTGAGTCATATTTCTTAACCAAGACATGAACTTTTGTTGATACTTTCATTGTTATCAAGGAAATATTCAAGTAACCAATATATTTTTATTCCAAATAACACATTTAATCCATGTGATAGATTTTTATTGGATATTTTAATTTACATGTCAAATGTTATTCCTTGTCTGATTTCCAGTACATAAGCACCCTATTTCATCCCCCTCATCTTCTTCTATAAGGGTGCTCCCCCTCATCAAGATGCCCCCTTCAGCCTCCCAGCCCTGACATTCCCCTACAAGGGCTTCTCCTCCAATTGGTACCCAACAAGGCCAACCTCTAGTACATATTCTGCTGGCGTCATGGGTTGATGTAGAGGTCCCTGATCCACTTGTACTTGAGCTTTGTACAAATAGACAGAGATTGGTCAATTTGCATTCTTCAACATGCCAAACTCCTGTCCATGTATAGTCTTTGGGTAGTGGTTTAGTCCCTGGTTGGTTGGTATTGTTCTTCTTATGGGGTTGCAAGTCCCTTTAGGTCCTTCATCCATTTCTCTAATTCCTCCAACAGAGACCCCATTCTTACCTCAATGATTTGCTGCTAGTACTCTGATAGCCTCTCAGGAGATGGCTATATCAGGCTCCTGTCAGCATGCACTTCTTGGCTTCATCAATATTGTCTAGTTTTGGTCACTATATATATGGGCTGGATCCCCAGGTGGGGCAGGCTCTGAGTGGCCATTCCTTTAGTTTCTGCTCTAAACGTTGTTTTCATATTGCCTCCTCTGAATATTTTCATTCCCCCTTTTAAGAAGGACTGAAGCAACCAAACTTTGGTCGTCCTTCTTCTTGAGCTTCAGGTTGTCTGTGGGTTTTATCTTTAGTAATCTCAGCTTTTGGGCTAATATCCACTTATCAGTGAGTGCATACCATATGTGGGTTTTGGTGATTGGGTTACCTCACACAGAATGAAGTCTTGTAGTTCCACCTGTTTGCCTATGAATTTCATGAAGTCATTGTTTTAGATATCTGAGTAGTAATCAACTGCGTGGATATACCATATTTTCTGTATTCATTCTTCTGTTGAAGGGCATCTGGGTTCTATCCAGCTACTGGCCATTATAAATGAGGTGCTATGAACATAGTGGAATGTGTTTCCTGTAACAGAGTTCGGCATCTTTCAGGTATAAGCCCAGGAGGGGTATAGCTAGGTCCTTAGGAAGTGCAATGTTCAATATTCTGAGAAACCTGAAGACTGATTTCCAGAGTGGTTGTACCAGTTTGCAATGCCACCAACAATGGCAGAGAGTTGCTCTTTTTCCACACCCTTGCCAGCATCTGTTTTCATCTGAGTTTTTGATCTTAGCCATCCTGACTGGTGTGAGGTGGAAACTCGGGGTTGTTTTGATTTGCATTTCCCCGATGACTAAGGATGTTGAGCATTTCTTTAGGTACTTCTCAACCATTCAATATTGCTCAGTTGAGAATTCTTTCTTTAGCTCCATACCTCATTCTTAAATAGGGTTATTTGGCTCTTTGGAGTCTAACTTCTTGAGTTCTTGGTATATTTTGGATATTAGCCCTCTATCAGATGTACGGTTGATAAAAATCTTTTTCCAATGTTTGTTGCCCTTTTGTCCTAATAACAGTATCTTCGTCTTACAGAAGCTTTGCAGTTTTATGAGGTCCCATTTGTCAATTCTTTATCTTAGAGCACAAGCCATTGGTGTTCTGTTCAGGAAGTTTTCCCAGAGCCCATATGTTCGAGGCTCTTCCCCACTTTTTCTTCCATTAGTTTGAGTGTATCTGGGTTGATGTAGAGGTTCTTGATCCACTTGTACTTGAGCTTTGTACAAAGAGGTAGAGATTGGTCAATTTGCATTCTTCTACATGCCAAACTCCAGTTGAAACAGCACCATTTATTGAAAATGCTATCTGTTTGCCACTGGATGGTTTTAGTACCTTGTCAAAATTCAAGTGATCATAATTTTGTGGGTTCATTTCTGGGTCTTAAAATCTATTCCATTGATCTATGTGCCTGTCTCTGTACCAATCCCATACCGTTTTAATCACTATTGCTCTGTAATAAATCTTGAGGTGAGGGATGGTGATTCCCGAAGGAGTTAATTTATGGTTGAGGAGAGTTTTTACTATCCTGTTTTTTTTGTTATTCCAAATGAATTTGCAAATTGCTCTTTCTAACTTTATGAAGAATTGAGTTGGAATTTTGATGGGGATTGCATTAAATCTGTAGATTGATTTTGGCAAAAATGGCCACTTTTACTATATTAATCTTGCCAATCCATGAGAATGAGAGGTATTTCCATCTTAGCAGATCTTCTTCAATTTCTTTCTTCAGAGACTTGAATTTCTTCTCATACAGATCTTTCACTTGTTTTGTTAAAGTCACACTGAGGTATTTTATGTTATTTGTACTATTATGAAGGGTGTCATCTCCCTCATTTATTTCCTAGCCTATTTATCCTTTGAATAAAAGAAAGCTACTGATATGGTTGAGTTATTTTATACTCACTCACTTTGCTGAACTTTTTTTTTTAAATCAGTATTAGTAGTTCTTCAGTGGAACTTTCGGGATCACTTAAGGATACTATCATACCATCTGCAAATAGTGATATTTTGACTTCTTCTTTTCCAATTTGTGTCTCTTTGACCTCCTTTTGTTGTCTGATTGCTCTGGCTAGGACTTCAAGAACTATATTGAATAAGTAGGGAGAGAGTGGGCAGCCTTGTCTAGTCCCTGATTTTAGTGAGAATGCTTCAAGTTTCTCTCCATTTAGTTTAATGTTAGTTACTGGTTTGCTGTATATGGTTTTACTATGTTTAGGTTTGGGCCTTGAATTCCTATTATTTCCAGGACTTTTATCATGAAGGGGTGTTGAATTTTGTCAAATGCTTTCTCAGCGTCTAGTGAAATGATCATATGGTTTTGTTTTTTCAGTTTGTTTATATAGTGGATTATGTTGATGGTTTTCTGTTAAACCATCCCTGCATGCCTGGGATGAAGCCTAATTGATCATGATCGATGATTGTTTTTTTTTTTTTTTTTTTGGTGGTTTCTTTTTTTTTTTTGGCTTTGAATCTTTTTATTGGATAATTTTAACTTACATTTTTTTGTTGTTGTTTTCAGTTTTTTTTTAATTTATTTAATACTTAATAATAATTCTTTGGTTTCCGGGAAAACATCCCCCTTGCCCCCTCCCCTTCCTTATGGGTGTTCCCCTCCCAACCCTCCCCCCATTGCCGCCCTCCCCCCAACAATATAGTTCACTGGGGGTTCAGTCTTAGCAGGACCCAGGGCTTCCCCTTCCACTGGTGCTCTTACTAGGATATTCATTGCTACCTATGGGGTCAGAGTCCAGGGTCAGTCCATGTATAGTCTTTAGGTAGTGGCTTAGTCCCTGGATGCTCTGGTTGCTTGGCATTGTTGTACATATGGGGTCTCGAGCCCCTTCAAGCTCTTCCAGTTCTTTCTCTGATTCCTTCAACAGGGGTCATATTCTCAGTTAAGTGGTTTGTTGCTGGCATTCGCCTCTGTATTTGCTGTATTCTGGCTGTGTCTCTAAGGAGAGATCTACATCCGGCTCCTGTCGGTCTGCACTTCTTTGCTTCATCCATCTTGTCTAATTGGGTGGCTGTATATGTATGGGCCACATGTGGGGCAGGCTCTGAATGGGAGTTCCTTCAGTTTCTGTTTTAATCTTTGCCTCTCTCTTCCCTGCCAAGGGTATTCTTGTTCCCCTTTTAGAGAAGGAGTGAAGCATTCACATTTTGATCATCCGTCTTGAGTTTCATTTGTTCTAGGCATCTAGGGTAATTCAAGCATTTGGGCTAATAGCCACTTATCAGTGAGTGCATACCATGTATGTCTTTCTGTGATTGGGTTAGCTCACTCAGGATGATATTTTCCAGTTCTAACCATTTGCCTATGAATTTCATAAAGCCGTTGTTTTTGATAGCTGAGTAATATTCCATTGTGTAGATGTACCACATTTTCTGTATCCATTCCCCTGTTGAAGGGCATCTGGGTTCTTACCAGCATCTGGTTATTATAAATAAGGCTGCTATGAACATAGTGGAGCACGTGTCTTTTTTATATGTTGGGGCATCTTTTGGGTATATGCCCAAGAGAGGTATAGCTGGATCCTCAGGCAGTTCAATGTCCAATTTTCTGAGGAACCTCCAGACAGATTTCCAGAATGGTTGTACCAGTCTGCAATCCCACCAACAATGGAGGAGTGTTCCTCTTTCTCCACATCCTCGCCAGCATCTGCTATCACCTGAATTTTTGATCTTAGCCATTCTCACTGGTGTGAGGTGAAATCTCAGGGTTGTTTTGATTTGCATTTCCCTTATAGTTAAAGATGTTGAAAATTTCTTTAGGTGTTTCTCAGCCATTCGGCATTCCTCAGCTGTGAATTCTTTGTTTAGCTCTGAACCCCATTTTTAATAGGGTTATTTGTCTCCCTGCGGTCTAACTTCTTGAGTTCTTTGTATATTTTGGATATAAGGCCTCTATCTGTTGTAGGATTGGTAAAGATCTTTTCCCAATATGTTGTTTGCCGATTTGTCCCAACCACAGTGTCCTTTGCCTTACAGAAGCTTTGCAGTTTTATGAGATCCCATTTGTCGATTCTTGATCTTAGAGCATAAGCCATTGGTGTTTTGTTCAGGAAATTTTTTCCAGTGCCCATGTGTTCCAGATGCTTCCCTAGTTTTTCTTCTATTAGTTTGAGTGTATCAGGTTTGATGTGGAAGTCCTTGATCCATTGGACTTAAGCTTTGTACAGGGTGATAAGCATGGATCAATCTGCATTCTTCTACAAGTTGACCTCCAGTTGAACCAGCACCATTTGCTGAAAATGCTATCTTTTTTTCCATTGGATGGTTTTGGCTCCTTTGTCAAAAATCAAGTGACCATAGGTGTGTGGGTTCATTTCTGGGTCTTCAATTCTATTCCATTGGTCTATCTGTCTGTTTCTGTACCAAAGCATGCAGTTTTTATACTATTGCTCTGTAATACTGCTTGAGTTCAGGGATAGTGATTCCCCCTGAAGTCCTTTTATTGTTGAGGATAGTTTTAGCTATCCTGGGTTTTCTGTTATTCCAGATGAATTTGCAAATTGTTCTGTCTAACTCTTTGAAGAATTGGATTGGTATTTTGATGGGGATTGCATTGAATCTGTAGATCGCTTTTGGTAAAATGGCCATTTTTACTATATTAATCCTGCCAATCCATGAGCATGGGAGATCTTTCCATCTTCTGAGGTCTTCTTCAATTTCTTTCTACAGTGTCTTGAAGTTCTTATTGTACAGATCTTTTACTTGCTTGGTTAAAGTCACACCGAGGTACTTTATATTATTTGGGTTTATTATGAAGGGAGTCGTTTCCCTTATTTCTTTCTCAGCTTGTTTCTCTTTTGTGTAGAGGAAGGCTACTGATTTATTTGAGTTAATTTTATACCCTGCCGCTTTGCTGAAGCTGTTTATCAGCTTTAGTATTTCTCTGGTGGAACTTTTGGGATCACTTAAATAAACTATCATATCATCTGCAAATAGTGATATTTTGACTTCTTCTTTTGCGATTTGTATCTCCTTGACCTCCATTTGTTGTCTGATTGCTCTGGCTAGAACTTCAAGAACTATATTGAATAAGTAGGGAGAGAGTGGGCAGCCTTGTCTAGTCCCTGATTTTAGTGGGATTGCTTCAAGTTTCTCTCCATTTAGTTTAATGTTAGCAACTGGTTTGCTGTATATTGCTTTTACTATGTTTAGGTATGGGCCTTGAATTCCTATTCTTTCCAGGACTTTTATCATGAAGGGGTGTTGAATTTTGTCAAATGCTTTCTAAGCATCTAATGAAATGATCATGTGGTTTTGTTCTTTCAGTTTGTTTATATAATGGATCACGTTGATGGTTTTCCGTATATTAAACCATCCCTGCATGCCTGGGATGAAGCCTACTTGATCATGGTGGATGATTGTTTTGATGTGCTCTTGAATTCGGTTTGCCAGAATTTTATTGAGTATTTTTGCGTCGATATTCATAAGGGAAATTGGTCTGAAGTTCTCTTTCTTTGTTGGGTCTTTGTGTGGTTTAGGTATAAGAGTAATTGTGGCTTCATAGAAGGAATTCGGGAGTGATCCATCTGTTTCAATTTTGTGGAATAGTTTGGATAATATTGGTATGAGGTCTTCTATGAAGGTTTGATAGAATTCTGCACTAAACCCGGCTGGACCTGGGCTCTTTTTGGTTGGGAGACTTTTAATGACTGCTTCTATTTCCTTAGGAGTTATGGGGTTGTTTAACTGGTTTATCTGTTCCTGATTTAACTTCGGTACCTGATATTTGTCTAGGAAATTGTCCATTTTCTGTAGATTTTCAAGTTTTGTTGAATATAGGCTTTTATAATAAGATCTGATGACTTTTTGAATTTCCTCTGAATCTGTAGTTATGTCTCCCTTTTCATTTCTGATTTTGTTAATTTGGACACACTCTCTGGGTCCTCTCGTTAGTCTGGTTAAGAGTTTATCTATCTTGTTGATTTTCTCAAAGAACCAAATTTTGGTTCTGTTGATTCTTTCTATGGTCCTTTTTGTTTCTACTTGGTTGATTTCAGCTCTGAGTTTGATTATTTCCTGCCTTCTACTCCTCCTGGGTGTATTTGCTTCTTTTTGCTCTAGAGCTTTTAGGTGTGCTGTCAAGCTGCTGACATATGCTCTTTCCTGTTTCTTTCTGCAGGCAAACAGCCCTATGAGTTTTCCTCTTAGCACAGCTTTCATTGTGTCCCATAAGTTCGGGTATGTTGTACCTTCATTTTCATTAAATTCTAAAAAGTTTTTAATTTCTTTCTTTATTTCTTCCTTGACTAGGTTATCATTGAGTAGAGCATTGTTCAATTTCCACGTATATGTGGGCATTCTTCCCTTATTGTTATTGAAGACCAGTTTTAGGCCGTGGTGGTCTGATAGCACGCATGGGATTATTTCTATCTTTCTGTACCTGTTGAGGCCCGTTTTTTGACCAATTATATGGTCAATTTTGGAGAAAGTACCATGAGGAGCTGAGAAGAAGGTATATCCTTTTGCTTTAGGATAGAATGTTCTATAAATATCTGTTAAGTCCATTTGGCTCATGACTTCTCTTAGTCTGTCTACATCTCTGTGTAATTTCTGTTTCCATGATCTGTCCATTGATGAGAGTGGGGTGTTGAAATCTCCCACTATTATTGTGTGAGGTGCAATGTGTGTTTTGAGCTTTAGTAAGGTTTCTTTTACGTATGTAGGTGCCCTTGTATTTGGGGCATAGATATTTAGGATTGAGAGTTCATCTTGGTGGATTTTTCTTTTGATGAATATCAAATATTTTTACATATTTTTATTAGATTTATTTCTTTACTTACATTTCAAATGTTATTCCCCTTCCCGGTTTCCTGTCCATAAGTTCCTATCCCCTCATAGTATTGCTCTTTACAGATGATATAATAGTATACTTATGTAAGTGACCAGATTGATTATTCTACAACTCTTTCAGCAAAGTGGTTGGATAGAAAGTTAACTCAATAATGGTTTACATTGATGGTTTTCCGTATATTAAACCATCCCTGCATGCCTGGGATGAAGGCTACTTGATCATGGTGGATGATTGTTTTGATGTGCTCTTGGATTTGGTTTGCCAGAATTTTATTGAGTAAGGGAAATTGGTCTGAATTTCTCTTTCTCTGTTGTGTCTTTGTGTGGTTATGTATTATAGTAATTGTGGCTTTATAGAAGGAATTTGGTAGTGCTTCATCTGTTTCAATTTTGTGGAATAGTTTGAATAGTATTGGTATGTGGTCTTCTATGAAGGTCTGATAGAATTCTTCACTGAACCCATCTGGAGCTGGGTTCTTTTTGGTTGGGAAACCTTTAATGACTGCTTCTATTTCTCTAGGAGTTATGGGGTTGCTTAAATGGTTTATCTGTTCCTGATTTAACTTTGGTTCCTGATATCTGTCTAGGAAATTGTCCATTTCCTCCAGATTTTCAAGTTTTGTTGAATATAGGCTTTTATAGTAGGATCTGATGATTTTTTTTTGAATTTCCTCTGATTCTGTAGTTATGTCTCCCCTTTCATTTCTGATTTTGTTAATTTGGACACACTCTCTGTGTGCTCTCATTAGTCTGGCTAAGGGTTTATCTATCTTGTTGATTTTCTCAAAGAACCAGGTCCTGCTTTTGTTGATTCTTTGTATAGTACTTTCCCTTTCTATTTGGTTGATTTCAGGTCTGAGTTTGATTATTTCCTGCCTTCTACTCCTCTTGAGTTTATTTATTTCCTTTTGTTCTAGACCTTTAAAGTGTGCTGTCAAGCTGCTGATACATGTTCTCTCCTGTTTCTTAGTGCAGGCCCTCAGAGCTATGATTTTTCCTCTTAGCACAGCTTTCATTGTGTCCCATAAGTTTGGGTATGTTGTACCTTCATTTTCATTAAATTCTAAAAAGTCTTTAATTTCTTTCTTGATTTTTTCCTTGACCAGATAATCATTGAGTAGAGCATTGTTCAATTTCCATGTATATGTGGGCTTTCTTCCCTTATTGTTGTTGAAGACCAGCTTTAGCCCATGGTTTTCTGATAGGACGCATGGGATTATTTCTATCTTTCTGTATCTGTAGAGGCCTGTTTTATAACCAATTATATGGTCAATTTTGGAGAAAGTACCATGAGGAGCTGAGAAGAAGGTATATCCTTTTTTTTAGGATAGAATGTTCTATAAATATCTGTTAAGTCCATTTGATTCATAACTTCTCTTAGTCTGTCTATGTCTCTGTTTAATTTTTGTATCCATGATCTGTCCATCATGAGAGTGGGGTGTTGTAATCTGCTACTGTTATTGTGTGAGGTGCAATGTGTGCTTTGAGCTTTAGTAAGGTTTCTTTTATGTATGTAGGTGCCCTTGTATTTGGAGCATAGATATTTAGGATTGAGAGTTCATCTTGGTGGATTTTTCCTTTGATGAATATGGGTAGTGTCCTTCCTTATCTTTTTTGATGACTTTTGGTTGAAAATTGATTTTATTCTATATTAGAACAGCTACTCCAGCTTGCTTCTTCAGACCATTTGCTGGGAAAGTTGTTTTCCATCCTTTCACACT
The DNA here is from genome assembly GCF_021556685.1 of Rattus norvegicus. Lineage (NCBI taxonomy): Eukaryota > Metazoa > Chordata > Mammalia > Rodentia > Muridae > Rattus > Rattus norvegicus. The sequence goes on from NC_141549.1 coordinate 33,245,866, forward strand.
GAGGTAGCATCTGTCTTTGTCTTTGTTTCCTGTAGGCAGCAGAATGCAGGGTCCTCATTGCTTATCCATTTTGTTAATCTATGTCTTTTTATTGGGAAGTTGAGTGCATTGATGTTGAAAGATATTAAGGAGTAGTGAGTGTTGCTTCCTGTTATATTTGTATTTGGGTGTGAGAATATTTTTGTGCTTTTCTTCTCTTTGTTTTGTTGCCAAGGCAATTACTTTCTTGCTTTTTCTAGGGTGTAGCTTACCTCCTTATTTTGGGCTTTACCATTTATTATACTTGTAGGGCTGGACTTGTAGAAAGATATTGTGTAAATTTGGGTTTGTCATGGAATATCTTGGTTTCTTCATCTATGTTAATTGAGAGTTTTGCTGGATACAGTAACCTGGGCTGGCACTTGTGTTCTCTTAGGGTCTGTATGACCTCTGTCCTGGATGTTCTGGCTTTCATAGTCTCTGGTGAGAATTCTGGTGTGATTCTGATAGATCTGCTTTATATGATACTTGACCTTTTTCCCTTACTGCTTCTAATATTCTATCTGTGTTTTGTGCATTTGCTGTTTTGACTTTTATGTGACAGGAGGAATTTCTTTCCTGGTCCAATGTATTTGGAGTTCTGTAGGCTTCTTGTTTATTTATGGGCATCTCTTTCTCTAGTTTAGGGAAGTTTTCTTCTGTTTTTGTTGAAGATATTTACTGGTCGTTTGAGCTGGGTGTCTTCACTCTCTTCTATGCCTATTATTCTTAGGTTTGATCTTCTCATTGAGTCCTGGATTTCCTGTATGTTTTGGACCAGTTGCTTTTTCGTTTTATATTTTCTTTGACAGTTGTGTCAATGATTTCTATGGAATCTTCTGCTCCTGAGATCCTCTCTTCTATCTCTTGCATTCTGTTGGTGATGCTTGTATCTATGGCTCATTGTCTTTTCCTTTGGTTTTCTATATCCAGGGTTGTCTCCCTTGTGCTTTCTTGATTGCTTCTATTTCCATTTTTAATTCCTTCAACTGTTTGATTGTGTTTTCCTGGAATTCTTTCAGTGATTTTTGTGATTCCTCTCTATAGGCTTCTACTTGTTTATTTATGTTTTCCTGCATTTCTCTAAGGGAGTTCTTTATTTCTTTCTTGAAGTCCTCCACCATCATGATAAAATGTGATTTTAAATTAGATCTTGCTTTTCTGGTGTGTTTGGATATTCAGTGTTTACTTTGCGGGAGAATTGGGCTCCGATGATGCCATGTAGTCTTGGTTTCTGTTGCTTGGGTTCCTGGGCTTGCCTCTCACCAGCAGGTTTCTCTGGTGTTACCTTGTTCTGCTATTTCTGACAGTGGCTAGACCGTCCTATAGGCCTGTGTGTCAGGAGTGCTGTAGACCTATTTTCCTGTTTTCTTTCAGCCAGTTATGTAACAGAGTGTTCTGCTTTCAGGCGTGTAGTCTTTCCTGTCTACTGGTCTTCAGTTGTTTCTGTTGGTGTGTGTCCTGAGTCCACCAAGCAGGTTGCTTGGAGCAGAAAAGTTGGTCTTACCTGTGATCCCGGGGCTGAAGTTGGTCCTGGAGGGCTGCTTTTGAGCTCTCTGTGAGGGCGGTAATCAGGAGGGCCTGTGCTGCCTTTTCCCGGGACCCCTGTGTACTGGGGTCCCAGATGGCATTTCGTGTTTTCCTCTGGAGTCAGAAATGTGGGCAGAGTGTAGTCTCTTCTGACTTTCCAGGCCTGTCTGCCCCTCTGAAGGTTTAGCTCTCCCTCCCACAGGATTTGGGTGCAGGGAGCTTTTGACCGAGTCCCTTCAGGTCCAATCAGTGTCTGGACTGCAGCGGACCTGCAGCTTGAGTGCCCCTATCTTCTGGTTCCCTGAGGCCCTATACAGTTTCCTCTTGGGCCAGGGATGTGGGCAGGGGTGGGTAGTATTGGTGGTCTGTCCTGCTCGGCAGTCTCAGGAGTGCCCACCTGTTTGGGTGGTAAGCTCTCTCTCCCACGGGTTTGGGAACAGGGAGCTGTGTTCTGGGATCAGCAAGGTAGGGACCCAACTCAGAAGTCTACTCTTATTGTGTGTATTTGTTCATTGTTGTTCTAGAGCTTTTAGGTGTGCTGTCAAGGTGCTAATGTATGTTCTCTTTCGGAGGCACTCAAAACTGAGTTTTCCTCTTAGCACTGCTTTCTTTGTGTCTCATAAATTAGGGTATTTTGGACCTTCATTTTCATTAAATTCTTAAAAAAAAGTCTATAATTTCTTTCTTTAGTTCTTTCTTAACAAAGTTATCATTGAGTAGGTGTTGTTCAGTTTCCATGTATGTGTGCACTTCCTTTCATTATTATTGTTATTGAAGACCAGCCTTTGTCCATTGTCATCTGAAAGGATGTATGGGATTATTTCAATCTTCTTATATCTGTTAAGGCCTGTTTTGTGACTGATATATATGGTCAGTTCTGGAGACGTTACAATAAGGTGCTGAGAAGAAGGTATATTCTTTTGTTTTAGGATGAAATGTTCTATACATATATGTTAAATTCATTGGTTCATAACTTCTGTTAGTTTCCTGTGTCTCTGTTTAGTTTCTGTTTCCATCATATGTCCATTGACAAAAGTGGGTTGTTGAAATCTCCTATTATTTTTGTGTGATGTGAAATGTGTACTTTGAACTTTAGTAACATTTCTTTTATGAATGCCTTTGCATTTGGAGCATAGATATTCAGGACAGAGAGTTCATCTTGGTGGATTTTTCCTTTGGTGAATATGAAGTGTACTTCTTTATCTTTTTTTATAATTTTTTGTAGAAATCTATTTTAATTGATATTATAATAGCTACTGAAGCTTCTTTCCCGTTACCATTTGCTTGAAAAGTTGTTTTCCAGCCTTTCACTCTGAGGTAGTGGCTGTCTTTGTCACTGAGGTGTGTTTTCTGTGCAGGAAAAAGCTGGGTACTCTTTAGTCATCCAGTCTGTTAGTTTATGTCATTTCTTTGGGAGAATTGAGTCTACTGATGTTAAGAGATATTAAGGAATACTGATTGTTGTTTCCTGTTTTTTGTTGTTAGGGTTGGAAATATGTTTGTATGTCTCTCTTCTTTTGGTTTTGTTGCAAGATTACTTTCTTGATCTTTCTATGGTACAGTTTCCCTCCTTGTTTTAGAGGTTTCCATCTATTGTCATTTGTAGGGCTGGATTTGTGGAAAGAGAGTGTGTAAATTTGGTTTTGTCATGGAATGTCTTGACTTCTCCATCTATGTTAATTGAGAGTTTTGCTGGATATAATAGCCTGAGCTGACATTTTTGCTCTGTTAGGGTCTGTATGCCATCTGCCCAGGATCTTCTGGCTTTCATAATCTCTGGTGAGAAGTCTGGTACAATTCTGATAAGTCTGCCTTTTATGTTACCTGACCTTTTCCCTTATTGCTTTTAATATTCTTTCTTTGTTTTGTGCATTTGGTGTTTTGACTATTATGTGACATGAGGAATTTCTTTCTGGTCCAATCTATTTGGAGTTCTGTAGGCTTCTTTTATGTCTATGGGCATCTTTCTTTAGGTTAGCGAAGTTTTCTTATACAATTTTGTTGAAGATATTTACTGACCCTTTAAGTTGGGAGTCTTTACTCTCTTCTATACCTACTACCATTAGGATTTGTCTTCTCATTGTGTCCTGGATATCCTAGATGTTGTTGGCTAGGAGTTTTATGTCTTTTATTTTATCCTTGAAGGTTGTGTTGATGTTTTCTATGGTATCTTCTGCCCCTGAGGTTCTCTCTTCTATCTCTTGTATTCTGTTGGTGATGCTTGCGTCTATGACTCCTGATCTTTTTCCTAGGTTTTCTATCTCCAGGGTTGTCTCCCTTTCTGGTTTCTTTATTGTTTTTATTTCCAATTTTAAATCTTCATTGGTTTTGTTCAAATCCTTCATCTGTTTGTTTGTGTTTTCCTGTAATTCTTTAAGGGATTTTTTGTGTTTCCTCTTTAAGGCCTTCTACTTGTTTATCTGTGTTGCCCTGTATTTCCTTAAGGGAGTTATTTATGTCCTCTATCATCATCATGAGATGTGATTTTAAATCCAAATCTTGTTTTTCCGGTGTGTTTGGATATCAAGTATTTGGTTCGGTGGGAGAACTGAGTTCTGATGATGCTAAGTAGTCTTGGTTTCTGTTGCTTAGCTTCCCGTGCTTGCCTCTTGCCATTAGGTTGTCTCTGTGTTAGTTTGTCTTGATGTCTCTGACAGTGGCTTGACCCTCCTGTAAGCCTGTGTGTCAGCACTTCTATAGACCTTTTTTCTTTCAGCCGGACTTGGGAACAGAGAGCTGCTCCTGGGTTTGTGTGAGCTGAAGCCTCCAGGTGGGTTGCTTTGAGCAGAAGAATTGGTTTTACTTCGGCTCTCAGGTGTACCAGTGCTCCAGGCTTTTCAGCTCTGTGCTCAGGAAGTAACTGGATTGGTCCTGCCCTTGACCATTCTTAGGTTCCTGTAGGCAGAGGGCACTAGGCAGGTTCCTCTTGGGATAGGAATGAGAGCAGAAGTGTGGGTCTCCCCTGAGCTCTCAGGATTTTCTGTATTTCTGAGAGTCCAGCTCTCTCTCCCATGGGTTTTGTGTACAGACCATGTGATAGTTTTACTGCACTGGTTACTTATTACAAAGTTGACAATTTAAAATCAAAAGTCTAGGCCACAAAAGAAGTGTGTTCACTTGGAAAAATCAAAACCAATGTTTTTATGTTTGTATGGAATACATTTCCCCTACTCAGAAAGCAAGAGGTTTTCCAGGATCAAAGCAACTCAGTTCACATTTATTCCTCATCATGTTCCCAAGCATTGTCACAATGGCTAAGTTGAGGCTAAAGATTTGTTTTCTCAGTTTTGGCTCAGTTTTTTAAAATCTTTTGTGAGAGGCCATTTGTATCTCTTATGTTCATAGACAGATGAATTAAAATATAGTTGTGATTTCTTCCTGGAAAAATATCTGTCTTTCTTAAAAGTGGAGGCCTCTTGAGCAGCCTTTCAATTTAAGGTTTTCGTTGGGCTATTATTTTATTCTGTGTCTAGTTTTTTTGTTGTTTTCTTTCAAGCTACACTTTTTCTTATTTTTTATTTTCAAGGAAGACATAGGACATCTGACACTTCTGTTCACTGTTATTGCTTATGTTCATTTTTCTGTAACTATAATGCTATAATTGAATCCAAGTGACTTACAAACAAATGAGACTTCTTTAGAACCCAGTATTGGAGGCTAAAAGTTCAAACAAAATTACACTAGGTTCACTGAAAACCCATCTATATCACCTGTAGCAATGTATAATGGTACTGCTATCTTTATACATATAAAATAAGTATATTGGGAACTAGTGGTCATATTGTGAGGCAGCAAGCCAGAACAAAATGAAATCTCATGAGGACTGCATTAATTCCATCTCAGGACATGCCCTAAGTATGCTAAAGACCTTCTTCTAGTCTCCCTTCTTAAATTCTTTTTTTTCCTTTTTTCTCCATCTTTATTAAATTGGGTATTTCTTATTTACATTTCAATTGTTATTCCCTTTCCAGGTTTCCAGGCCAACATCCTCCTAACCGCGCCCCTTCTATATGGATGTTCCCCTCCCCATCCTCCTCCCCTTCTATATGGATGTTCCCCTCTCCATCCTCCTCCCATTACTGCCCTCCCCCCAAGAATCCTGTTCACTGGGGGTTCAGTCTTGGCAGGACCAAGGACTTCCCCTTCCAGTGGTGCCCTTACTAGGCTATTCATTGCTACCTAAATAGCCAGAAGCTGGAAAGAACCCAAATGTCCTTCACCAGAGTAATGGATAAAGAAATATGGTACCTTTACACAATGAAGTACTACTCAGCTATTAAAAACAATGACTTCATGGAATTCTTAGGCAAATGGAAAATATCATCCTAAGTGAGGTAACCTAATCACAAAAGAACACACATGGTATGCACTCACTGATAAGTGGATATTAGCCCAAAATCTTGAAATACACAAGATAAAATTCACAGACCACAAGAAGCTCAAGAAGAAGGAAGATCAAAGTGTGGATGCTTCAGTCCTTCTTAGAAGGGGGAATAAAATTATTCAGAGGAGGAAGTATGGAGACAAAGATTGAAGCAGAGACTGAAGGAAAGGCCATCCAGAGACTGCCTCACTTGGGGATCCATGCCTTATACAGTCACCAAATTCAGACGCTATTGTGGATGCTAAGAAGTGCATGCTGACAGGCACCTGATGTAGCTGTCTCCTGAGAGGTTGTGTTAGAGACTCACAAATGCAGAGGCAGGTGCTCACAGCCAACCATTGGACTAAGAACAGGGTCCCCAGTGAAGGAGTTAGAGAAAGGATGTTTATTTCTAACTTAGAAGTCTGAGTTTCTAAAATGGCTAGAAAGAGATTTTTGAGAATGATCAATAAATATCTATATTTTTTGTCTCATTGCATTATTTTCTTGTTTCATCATCATTCACAGGCAATGATAATGATATCTTAGATCACATGACATCTTCAATATCAATAACCTGAAAAGAAAGGAAACCAGTATTTCTAATAGTTACTTTGACTCCATTTGACATTTATGTCCATCTCTGCAGACAGGAAATGGGGAAATCTTATTGGCCTTTTCAACTGTTAAGGCTTCCCACCATGTGGCAGAAAAAAAACAGTACTGACACCTCTATCAGAGACACATGATGTACTATTGTATCCCCAGTCCTATGGTTTGGGTGCTCACAGCCAATTTAAGTATTGTCTACAATTGGCTTACATAATGTCTGTTATTTTTCCCAGCAGAAGATAAAAGGTGTTGGTTGTAGTATCTTTCTTTGGTCATTTCTGCTATATTCTTTAGCAAAACCCTTTTTATAAAGCAGTATATTTTTTTATTCCAGAGTGAGTCCCAAATGATGTGAAGACCTCTGTCAGTAGGCCCTAAGCCTTAAAGAAATTACTCTATGTTAACATTACTACAGGTTATGAGGAAAGTCACATTTAAACAATAACAATTAGATTTGTAAAAAGATCTTTCATTTTATACAATCCAAGTCATTTATATACCAAGTATTGTTTAGTTTTATGAGTATTTCCATTTTTATTTGTACATTCTATAAATATTGAACTTTTGAATATTATCTATTTAGCATATTATAATGATATTCGATCTCAAGGTCTTTATGCAAATATTTTTGTTGAAGCGTTCTTGAATTTTGGAGTGATCAAGCCTTGACATAGTTAATATTATATATTTTTCTTCAATAAGTAATTTGATTAGAGTTTTAGATGACTAGCAAATTTCATATTCAGAATTAGGTGAAGTTTCAGTAATTTTAAAGTCATCCCAGTCTATACTACTGATCTTTTCATGTTATTATGTTGTTATTACCCAGTAATAATTGAATAGTCTTATTTAAGCCAACTCATTCCTATTAGAGACCAATACTTCAATACATCTTTATTCCATGTTAAAAATACAAATATATTTATTTCTTTTTGTTGGATCTTAAAATAATCAATATTTTTCACCAGATTGTGCCAATAGTGGTAGTACTCAATCATATTGACTACTTTTAATTTTTGCATTTTTAAGAGATGAGACAAGTTTACAATAAACAGGTAAACACATATAATAAGATTTGCCAATGACTTCTTCTCAGGAGCCATAATGGGAAAAGTCAGTATCTAGTAGGTGATCTTCCTGAGATGGTCTGCTTTGTATTATAAATTTAATCTGCAACAGATTCGCTCTTCTTTGCCAAGGCCATGAAAGAATAGATTTTAGGAAAATGTCCTGCTATCAATTTGCTTCTCCTGTTATTATTAAACATATATAACAATCACTAGGTATTAGCCCACCCCTTTGAAGCATATCTCTGCAGGTCTCCAAAGATGTACTGTCTTTGTAGTGATGCTATACAGACAAATATATGATTTCTTAAGTCTTAATGATGTTCCTAGAAGAATTACTAAAATTATATCAATGATTATTAAGCTCTTGTATAGTGAGACTGCTAATAGGTCTTTTTCTAATAGTCAAAACTGCACTGAGTACTCTACCAGTTTCCCATGTGCCACCAGCTAATTACTCTTAGATGGTAACCTGACTTTCTCCTACTCAGAGGACATTCTAAGAGGTTATAAAACAATTAGCCAAATATCATAAAAAGGGAACTGACAATTTATTATAGGTCCTAGGAAAGCCGATAAAATATTGACTGGGTCTATCTATGCAAACTTCATGGTTTTAAACCTTCAGTGAACTTGTGGAGCTGTGACAGATAATGGATGTTTAGCCAGATAATTACTCCTAATGGATATGTGTGTAAACATTCTCTGTTGTAAAATTCTACTTCAATTTATGCTTTGATTTTGTGTGTGAGCTTGTGATAAACTTTTTAACATGTGATGCTATATTCTGAAAGATGTATAAGTACTGAGTGCAATGAGATGAGAGAAGAATTTTTTTACCTTAGGAGAATTTTTTTCCCTTGCCCCACTTAGAAGAAATTTTCCCTTTCCTGACTTAGAGCCAAAATTTTTCCTTTTCCCCAATTAGAATCCTTCTGCTTTTCCAGTAGATAGCTTTCATAGGAAACTTTTAACAACTTAGTAATAAATGCTACAATCACTTTTCAAAGTGTCTCTTTTTCTTCCTTGCTGCACCCAACTTCGACCAGCAAGGAAGACACGACCACAGGAGATCTTCTTCAAGCAGTTTTACTCAGGAACTGTGATACAATCTTCTGACCTCTATCTCTTCTGACTCTCTCTGACTCTCTCTCTTCTGACTCTCTCTCTTCTGACTCTCTCTCTCTTCTGACTCTCTCCCCCTCTTCTGACTCTCTCCTTCTGACTCTCTCCCTCTCTCCCCTGACTCTCTTTTTTCTGACACTCTCTCTCTCTTCCTCTCTTCTCTTCTGACTCTCTCTTTCTCTCTTCTTTCTCTCTCTTTCTCTCTCCAGGGAATGCCCTGCACCACACTTAAATAGCTAGCACTGGCCAGTCCTAGCAAGCCACGTGGGTCATGTAGATAGGCTGTTACTATGAGGAAGCTAGCAGGCCAGGCAGACATAGCCAAATAAGGACTTGTTTACTGCAAGGAGCGCTCACCGTTGGGAGGGTGGAAGGCGGAAACCAGCACCAACTTTGAGGCGCGGCACATCGCAGCTCTCTACAGTTCCCCCTTTTTGTTTAACTAATCAAGCAGGCAAAGGCACCGCTGAGCGTGGCGACCCCCCTCCCCCGTCTTAGGATCATCCCTTCATTAAACCAGTCATAGGACACCTCATCGCCCACAAGGTTCCGTGCCTTAGGTAGAAGGGAAGTTGCCCGTCGCTGGGCAAGGTCACTCACATATACTCAGGGGCGAGGTGCAACTAGGTCTTCTGAATGACCGTAAGCCAGGCTTGAGGCGACTGTCCTGCTTCAGTGGCTGTAATTGTCTGTACCACCATAGCCGCGTGCCGCCTCTGAACAAATCTCATTCTACAGAGACACCACAGTCTCACTAGGGAGACCAGCAGCAAGAGTCCAGCTAGGGCTCCCATACCCACCCATTCTCTAAGATGATTCATGGCAGCAGCAATCCAAGATGACAATCCCATAGCCAGTCTAGCATCTGCACATGTGGAGTTCGCGGTCACGATGACTACACATAGCTGATCCATTAAGAAATCGAATTCTCCAGTCCAATTACCTAAAAACTATCTTGACAACTGTTTAGACAAATTAGAGGAGTGGGCTTAAAGGTCATGACGTATCGGGATGAGTCTTGGGAACACCAAAAATTGGCAGCAGCCTGTTCATTGGCATATTCAGCTATAAAAGCTTTCCAGTCCAAATACTGTCCTGGACTAAGACAGGCCCGAGCAAGCTTAGTCCAATCACTAGGAGCCATGCAAAATCTGTGTAAGGCCTCAACCTGGGCTACGGTAAATGAGGCCGTAATGCCATATGTCCTGACTGATCCAGCCAGGGACTTAATCACCTTAAAGTCTAAAGGCTCATGATACCTTTGTTGATTAGCATCCACATAAACAGAATAGGTCAGATGTAATTCTGTGCGGAGTGCCTTCCACACTTTCTGGGCAGAAACTCTACTTCCTCCCTCTACAACATTGCAGGGAGGAGGAGCCAAGGGGAACCACCCAGGAGGTACCTCCACCATTTTAGGCTTTTTCCTTTTCTTCTTCTCTCTATTCCTTAGAGACTGTTTCCCCATTTGATCTATCAACTCTTGTAACTCTTCTTCTGAATCTGTTTCATCTGTTTCCTCCTCTGTATCTGTCTTTTCTGAGTCTGTCTCCTTTGTGCTTCCCTGTTTTTCTGACCTCTCCTCTTGAAGCATTTCTAGAGCAGCTTTCCCTTTCTCTATAGCTGCCTGACAACAGTTCTGATCCTCAAGGCAGCTACGCACTAAGCGCCATACTGTACGGACCCCAGGTCTTAGAGTCCCCTGTTACCGGGCAAAATCAAGGTCTTTCCCTAACTTGTCCCAGCTCGCCACCATGAGATTACCAGAGGCTGCGAACCAGGGTGCAATCGCATCGCATTCGCGCAAAAATCTCTCTATGGTGCTCCTTTTTATTTTTAGTTTCTTTCACTCAAACAGCTCTTGAAGAGCCAGAAAAATTGAACGAGACTGTGAGGTCCCCATGACAAAAACTTTCTATGCTGCTACGGCTAAATTCACCACGCGTCTTGCTACTTTCGGTTCCCTGTTACCTCGTACTTTGCTTTCGGTTCGCTGCTCCTGAATAAATTTTTCGGGCGGTCTACCTCTATCAAATCTGATCAGTATGACTCTGTGAGGTTTCCAGAGCCTAATCACACCTTTTAAAAGCACAAAGACAAAATCATTCTCCCAAAATACTGTGTTCCTTAGTCTGAAACTGGAAAATCTTGTATCTTGTACTCTCTCCCAGAATAATAATATAACCATAAAACTCAAAGTCACACCCATCATAATATCTGCTTGTTCCTGGAGCAAATTGACCCTTTGATACAGCAGCAAAATTCCCGCTTTTAACTATTAATATTACCCTGAACATCTAAAGCTTCTGCAACACCTGCGGATAGATTACTTACAGCTGCCGCAGTCTGTACTACGGAGGTATGGGATATGGCTGCAGCAATGGCTGCAGCGGCAGAAACTCTTATTAACAGTAACAATGGCTGTAGTAATGCAGAAAACTCTCCAGATTTCCGGGTGTAAGCTAAGTCCCTCTTAACTTGTCCCAAAACCGGGAACCTTATAGTCTCAATCTGAGAGCTTTGCGACTTGTCCCAAAACCGGGAACCTTATTGTCTCAGTCCGAGAACTTAACCCTCGTCTCAAAACCTGGGAACCTTATTGTCTCAATCCGAGAACTTAACCCTCGTCCCAAAACCTGGGAACTTTATTGTCTCAATCTGAGAGGCTACCGCAAACTTTACTTGCTCACTACCCTGAGACTTTATAGCTGCTTATTTCCCATGGTCCTTATTGTCCCACCTTACCTTGGGAACTTTCCAGCGCTGCCCTGACTGCAAGAAGTTCTGATCTCGGAGAGAGTTGAGTCCCTTTATGGTGGATTCGAGGATTCCCCGTATGGGCCACCACTTGCCGCGCCCAACCTCGACCAGGAAGGAAGACACGACCACAGGAGATCTTCTTCAAGCAGTTTTACTCAGGAACTGTGATACAATCTTCTGACCTCTATCTCTTCTGACTCTCTCTGACTCTCTCTTCTGACTCTCTCTCTTCTGACTCTCTCTCTCTTCTGACTCTCTCCCCCTCTTCTGACTCTCTCCTTCTGACTCTCTCCCTCTCTCCCCTGACTCTCTTTTTTCTGACACTCTCTCTCTCTTCCTCTCTTCTCTTCTGACTCTCTCTTTCTCTCTTCTTTCTCTCTCTTTCTCTCTCCAGGGAATGCCCTGCACCACACTTAAATAGCTAGCACTGGCCAGTCCTAGCAAGCCACGTTTGCCATGTAGATAGGCTGTCACTATGCGGAAGCTAGCAGGCCAGGCAGACATAGCCAAATAAGGACTTGTTTACTGCAAGGAGCGCTCACCGTTGGGAGGGTGGAAGGCGGAAACCAGCACCAACTTTGAGGCGCGGCACATCGCAGCTCTCTACACTTCCTGAGACTTCTGACTAGCAGTCTGAAAGTTAGAGCTGCACAGTTCCTGCTGAGATAGTACAAAGGCCACATTACTCAAATCTCTGCTGTTAGGCTACAGGTGTTAATCACCTAAACCCGCAGCTTTTTACCCTCAGAAAGAGCAAGAACTTTTTTTTAGGATTTTTTAGAAGGTATCATCAGCCTTTCAGTATAGTTAGAGAGCTAGATCCTCCAGAGACCCTCAGACTTTAAAGCCATCATGAGAGTCCTACTCTGCGCCCTTACTACTACCCTCTCCAGGCCAGGAAAATCCCGGAACTGTTGTTGAACTATTTCTGAATGAACAATGGAATACTATGTGACTATTACTTAAAATAAAAATTATTCTACTTCATGCTATTGAGTCACTCTTTCAATGGAGCACTAAAAATGACTTCCTAAAATCTGTATATACAGTTTTAAGTACCACTTGAAAGTCAATGATTCAACTGACATAAAGTAGCATGCTTTGTTTTGAGTAAGTATGATAAACCAGCATTCCCTTTTTTAATGAATTTGTCATGTAACTAAAATATCACACAAGGAATAATGTGGCAGTATTTGCATTTAGTCAGTAGAAGAACTTGAATGACTTCATACCAAATGCTTAAAGAATAGAGAAAAGAAATCTTGTTTTCTTTAAGTTTAGAACTGAGTGTAGAGTACGTACAATGTACCAAAACATATTCCATTTAATAAAAAAAGCTTTAGTTTATCTAAGAAGAAAGAAAACAGCATTTATCAGAGATATGTTTACCATTTTTGCCATATTGTTTATATCAAGCTCTTTTGTATATCTGAGGTTCAGCAAGCAAATGGCAAATGGCTGATATTTGATATCTTTGACATTTAAAGAGAGGAGAATTTATTTCTTTAAGGCCTCATTTTATTTTCTAATAGTGAAATAATGTGCTTAACTATAGACATCTTCTAGAGTGACCACATTTTATTATTAATTTGTAGTTGTACAAAAATTTCAGATATGTTCCGAGAAATTGAATAATTTAATGATTTGAAAAAATAACAGTGTGTGTACATTAAACATCATTTAATGCATAAGAAAAATTTCCCCAAATAACAGTGATGATGGTGAAACTGCAGTATATTCCATTTACAAGTCAAATCTGTATGTCAGTTGTGACTTCACAATATTCCAACTAATAAATCCTGTATGCCATCAAAAGAAGACAGAAGTGCAGTACATCATGTCCTAGTGCTTTTGCACATAAGGAAAATTCACTCTTATGGCTTTTCCAGTGGCTCTAATATTCAAATTAATTAAATGTTCATTTATGAAACACATGGGGGAACATATGCTTAGTTCAGAGTGGTAGGATATGTGATTGACTTTAAAATAATTAGTGAAACAACAAAGAACAGAACCCTCAACACAAAATAGAACAGATAATTTAACCTGTGTGCTAAGCTGGCACTTGGGGACAGTGGTTAGAACATCAATTATTATTGATTAAGAAAGACAGAAAGCTACTGCTAGGTTATGATTCATGAGAAATAAAATACCAGACAACAAAGAAATGACAACAGGAAATATTCTAATTTTATTTTGCCCCCATGTCAATAGAAAGTAAAATTGCTGTTACAGAGAGCAAGATCTTATTCATAGCTACATAACTTCATTTGGTGGAACATAAAATAGGGAAAGAAGGAACCTGGGAGAAATTCACAGTAACAGCACAGGGAGAAGGATACCTTTAGAGAAATTGTCAGTGAGTGAAATAGTTTTGTGTTTCATTATAAAACAATGACTCTTTTAATAAAACAGAGATATGCCTGCTTTCCTCATGCTCACATTCTTCAGAGGGAATTATGGATTGTAAACCAGCAAACAAGTTAATATTATATAATCAAGGGGAGGCAAAGTGTCAGCAGGGAGGGGTTGGCATGGAGATACTAAACTAGATCTCAAAATGATCATTAAATGAAATCACTAAGATTATGATATGAACTATATATGTGGACACAAGGCATGATGTGTTTAAATTTACTTTTTACACAGATATAAATGGGTATTCACTTTGTTTTCTGAATTATTGTTTATGTCATCCTTCTTGGCTATAGGAATGTTGGAAATGTGTAGAAAATGTTTGAACAACTATTTCCCTGGCTTTCTACATTCTTGCTAGTGTTCAGAGAATGTTAGTTGCTGATCTAAAAACATTAAACATACCATTTGTAAAAGAAGCTTCATGTAATCATAATAAAGAAATGTTGAGAAATTATATATATACATACATATTACAAAAGAAAATTAAAAGTATAAGAAGAGTTCTTTAAATATTTATAACATAGTGAAATCCTCCAACTAAAAAGAGTATTAATTCTTTGAAGAAGAGATTTCTGTGGCTTTTTTGTTGTTGTTGTTGTCATTGTTTGTTTGTTTGTTTGTTTGTTTCTTTTGAGACTCAGTTATGTCAAGTTATGTTTCTCTGGAAACTGTTTATGAGAGGATATTTTTGATAAAGCAGACACATGTGAGAAGGTTTTACTGAAAATAGACATGTGGTATTTTTCCTGGAAGCTGCCTAGAAAAAGGGCTTGTGATGTTTTGATAGATCTGATGCTTGGGAGAACGCATAGCACTTGGAAAGGGTATAAATATAGCCCAAAAGACAGTGATTGGTCCTATGTGGTATTGGTTCACCCTGCCACCCTCTGCAGGTCTTTGTTGGGCTTTACTGATGCTGGGCTTTGCTGACAATGCTGTGTGGTATTGGTTCACCTTGCCCCTCTTTGCTGGTCATTGTCATGATTTCATAGAGTGAAATGCACCAAAGAATTTCTGGTGGTGTTTCAGCAGATTCTTGCTTTTGATGTGGACTCGGGCCCATTGGGAGAGCTTCAAGATTTCTTCTGGATTCCATGGCATTGCAGATTCATGAATGGTGTTTGTAAATGGATTGGACAACTGCTCCTGATTCATATGAACTGAATGCTGATATCCTGAAATGCAGATTAGATTTGCCCAATAACTATTTCAAAACAGATCCACACCCTCTTTTTCCCTACTAACCTTTCCATTTCACTACCTCTGGTGGATGGAGGACTGAAAGGGAGGTTACAGCATTTAAATATGCTTATTTAAGTAGGTTTTAAAAATATAAGCCTGCATTTCCTTGCTAATTTTCCAGTAATCTTTGAACATTTCAACACTCAAAACTTCCTCTGTGGGAACTCCTACCCATCTGAACCATCCGCACTGTGCCACTTCAAAACTCCTCCTTCTCTTCATCCTTGTCATCTGACTGTCTACCTAGACTCCTTCTTGCTGCTTTCATTCATTCTATCCACTCTCTTCTCTCTGTGCTTTTTTCTGCCCCCCACTCTCCCTAGCTCTGCCTCTGAATGTGATGAGCATGAATCTGTGCTTACATCTGGCTCTTTACTGTTTCCTTGGCCTTCCTTGCCATCTTCTCTTTATTCCTTAATGTCCCTGTATTTTCTAATTTGATCTTTCTATAGTACCACTT
Organism: Rattus norvegicus; assembly: GCF_021556685.1. Classification (NCBI taxonomy): domain Eukaryota; kingdom Metazoa; phylum Chordata; class Mammalia; order Rodentia; family Muridae; genus Rattus; species Rattus norvegicus. The sequence goes on from NC_141549.1 coordinate 33,261,461, forward strand.
CAGTTTCAGCTTTCACATATTCAACTTCTGTCTGTATCATCCTCATGTATGTGTGTGTGGAAATGCCTTTCTAAATTAGCAAACTGTTTATCCTACTCAAATTGGGAAATAAATGGACATCTGCACCAAGTTTCAAAAAAGAAATCCCAATATCCCAATATCCTATAGTATATACCTGTGCCATAGATTTCTACTTAATGGTCTTATTTGCATCCCAGAATGGTCTCAACTATTGGTCACAGTCAGGGATGGCATAAAATACTTTGCTTTCATGATAAAAAGGATTTATCCTCATGTGATACATATCAGTTTAGTTCTTTATTCAGCTCAGTGTTGCAAGAGGGTTTTAAGGTCTTCTAGAGAGCGGGGAGTGGGACATCATAAGTGCTCAGAATTTAAAATAAATAAGTAATCAGAAAGACAATAAAGGGGAGAGGAGCTGATATGTGAGAGAAGGAAGAAGTTCTAGAAGATAATGAGCTAAGCAAGAAAGTATGCAAATATATAACTGGTTTTCTCTGTTCCCAGGACTTAACTTCTTTTTTTTTTTTTTTGGTTCTTTTTTTCGGAGCTGGGGATTGAACCCAGGGCCTTGCGCTTCCTAGGCAAGCGCTCTACCACTGAGCTAAATCCCCAACCCAGGACTTAACTTCTTAGTTATTATAGGGTTCATCAATGGCTCTCCAAATTATCTTAGGTTATCCCATTAGACCTTACCACATCTGAATAAATGCACTGTTCCAAGTCCTTAACATGATGAGCATGTTAGGGGTTTCATGTTAAGGGTTCATATATTCAGCATAAATACAGCTAATTATATATTTTCATGAAAATCATATTAGTTAAAAAGTTTGTCCACTTATGGAAGTTTCCTGAACCATTTGACATATTATGCACATACATACACATACACACACTCCCACAGACACAAAGTAACACACACACACACACACACACACACACACACATGCCACAGACTGCCCCACACACTGCACAACCATATGTATGATGTGGACTGTTTGTGTGTGTGTGTGTGTGTGTGCGTGTGTGTATGAACATGCGTGTTTTTGCACATTTTGTGAGCTAGATCAACCGCATGAATCTTTCAGAAAATCTCACTCATAGTTATTTATATTATTATACAGTCTGGTCTTACCTCTCTTGTACATGCTTCCTGTGAATAGTGTCTGCAATTCTTTTCTGCATTAGTGGGTTTGAGCTACATTCCTGAAGCAAACTAGTACAAAAGGAAAAACCAAGTACTCAGTCTGCTTTCAATCTCATAAACATATATTTCCAATTCACTGTGGTTGCATTATGGAGCACTTGTGACATACCTTTATTTATTTATTCATTCATTCATTCATTTATTGAACTGATGGTACCTCGATTGCCTCAATCATTCATTTGCAATGCACTACTTTATTCTCCACGGACTATGTTTGCTGGTCACACCAATTTTGTCTGAGGATTCTTACTACATATCCATCTACTAAAAGATAATTCTCTCATTGCCATGTTAGCACTGAGCTGTGAATCAAAGATTCTTACCTGGACAAGAACACCCAGACACGTCAATCAAAACAAGTCTTGGCTCCCCTCTGATGGGCGCATATGGAGTTAAAGGAAGTGAAAAGTAGTCTTCATTGCACCAGAAACATTCTGAATTAGCATCACTTCAGAGCAAATCCAATTCAAGACATTTCAGTTGTCAGAGCTAAACTTCCTAATTAAGTTCAGCAAAGACTCTGGAAGGGAGCTGTGGTGAGCTTCTATATGTGGAATAGGGAAGTTGAAATGAAATTAATGGGGTATAAGCCCTCTTGACTTCCATTCCCACTGACAGAGGAAGGACCAGTATAGAGGTTGGGCTCATTTGTGTGGAAATTCCTATTAAAAGAGAGTTATTAGACAAAGGATGTATGTTATCGCATCTACAGTGAATAAAAAGTATTTCATCTCACAATGGGTTACAGATGAGACCACAAAAAGATGACACTATCTGAACAAATATTTCCAATGAAATTGGACCACAAAATAAAGTTGTCGTCAGTTAACCACTCAAATACCGGGAAATAATAATCTCTGTCTAATTTGTAGTATTATTGACATTCATGAAAACATTCTGAGTTGTGTGCTACAGACTTCATGTACCTTATATCCAAAACCAATCCATCTGAGTCTATCACCAGCAAATATATCCAAGGAAATTCTGTATTCTTACCTAGACTTTTAGATTTCAGAAAAATAGGTAGTTCTCAAAGCTGCTTGCATGGTACCCAAAACAGAGTGAGTACACAGTCAAGAACATTATCAAGCAATCTCACATAAAATGAGATGATATTCAAGTGAGAAGCTGGGCTTAGAATCAGTGGTATTCAGGTTTAGTTAACTTTGTCTATGCATAACTATAAATCATGGAGTTTTACCTGATTTTCTTGTAGGAATATACACTACTTTATAGTCCATTTCTATTACTTCCCCTGAAGAAGTAATTTCAAATAGCATCAAGATCCAAATAGCTGTAGCTTAAACTACCTTATGCCTACAGTAGAGGAGATTCTACTTGTGAATTGAATTCTGCTCATGTTTCTATGTCACACTTTATAAGGCTAAGAAATTGTGTAACAGCAAATCCAACAAGTCACCATGAACCTTATTTGTATACAGACTCCTGAGAGTACAAACTGAGCATTTGTGAACAAAGCCTGGTATGTAAAAGCCACATTTGTTCCCTGAGCACTTAACAGAGTCCCAGAAGTAAAATTTACCTAATAACTAACCTTACAAAAAAAGATACAGCCTACATTTTAAGGAGAATTGATTCACTTACTTAAGCACAAAATAGACCCATCTCGAGTTATCTGTGTACAATTGAAGTAGTTTAAATTCTAAGTAGTTTAGGACAATATCTTCACTTCCAATTTTAGTAGCTTTGAGTGAACAGACCGTGTCATTTGCTGACTGGAGATGTTGTGGCATGAGATTACTATCCAGGGTGTAGTTACCACATGGTAGCTGATGAAGAAATTAGATTTTTCTATAGCTGGTACCTGATGAATATTTCATGCTCTTGTATTTTTTTTTTGAATCACCAAGAGATGTTTCCTAATGTGTAACTGTAGGATAAGTAATTGCTAAGGCCTGGGATAGATGGTCATCAGGTAACCACAGAAGGGCTGTTAACAGTTGGCTAAGTTTTTGAAACTGGGCAAATAGTTCTAATTGTCTCAAGTATCAGACAAGAAATAACTATTACATTGCTGAGTTTTCCCACAATGAGCACCTCACGAACAAGTGAAACGCTTTAGCTAAGATAAGTGTTAGTGCAACACGAGAGACCAGTCAGTCTTTGTAAAGGAAGGGGATACAGCTGTATTAACAGATGTACAATTAAGAAAAAATTAACACATATAATCTTCTTTTTTCTCAAACTTCGGGTTTTCTTCCTTCTTCTCATACATACAATAGATATCTGCTTTGTAAGTCATGGAATAAATAAAATTGATGAGACTAGAGTTCACAACTATTGCTACCAACAGACATATAATCTTTACTTTTCCTGTAGTTGAAAAAAGTACAGCTCATATCCAACAACACTGCCTGTTAAGTATGTGGGAAAAGTTCTTTCTTATTATTGACCAACCATCTACCTCCAAGACTCTGGCCAAACTCAACTTCCATAAACAGGGAAAATGGCTCTAGGTCAAAACTTCTGAAACATTTTCATTTTCTCTTTCAAGAAAAGCTGTTGCTTCTATCATAGACTCATGAGTCGTATACATTCTCACTAAAGAGTTTTTATTAATTAATTAATTTATTTATTTATTCATATACTTATTTATTTGTTAGCTATTTATCCATTTATTTTGTGTTTATGTGTGTGTGTATGCACACGTGTCCATGCATGCATACACAGATTTATGCATTCCCCAGCAACTGTGTGGAGATATAGAAGCATCTGTGTGGAGATATGGAAGCCAGGGGACAACTCTTTGGTCTTCTGCTACATTGCAGGATCTAGTGACATAACACAGATATATGTATATGCACCTTTACTTGCTGAGCCATTTCTCAGGTCCTAGGAGGTTATTAATTTGTTATTTTTCTTTCATTTTTCCATGCTCTCTTTCATGTGTTGTACAGGTAGTATCTTAAATTTCTATTCAATTCTTGAAGCAAAACCTATAAGCAGATCCCTTGATAGCACTCATCTAAAAGTACTTCAGCATCATTATCATTGAGAGCCTCCTTAAAATTAGCTTCATAAATCAATTCTACATGACTACACCAAACTCATTCTAAATAAGGTCAACAGCAGCATCCATGCCGCTGAACATACTAGTCAGGTCGTAACTTTTCACTTTCCTGATACATTTGACGAAGTAAACTGGACCATACACTTTTGGGGTTTCTTAGTTTTCTGTCTTTGTGGCACTGTGGCCTTTCAGTCTCTTTGATGCAATGTTTCAATCTCTTAATCTGAAGTTTATTAGTTGTACAAATTGTCATTCTTGGAGTTTGCCAATTTTGACTCTTTTGTGATGTTATTTTTCTTTAGGTCTGTGCACTTCTCCATGTCAAAGCTTTGCATTAATGTCAGTTCTGACATTATTTACAGTGTAATATTTGACTTCATATTTCATAATTTCAGCCTGTTGGCATCTTAGATCTAAAGGAATTAGAGTAGATAGAATAATTCCATCCTGGCCTTCAGTTATATCCCTTACCTTCCTTAGTCTGGACAATTGACATGCAATATTTTGGTTTATAAAATTAATTAATGAATGATAAATTAATTGAAATTAAGAAAATACATTTATTTTATATTTTATAATCTCATATCCCCCAAATATGAAAGTTATACATATTAGTGGGGCATCATGAAATGTTTCACATTGAAATATCATCTTCAGGTCTCCTTCGGTTTTTTCCTTTTTCTCTGTTTTATTATTTTGGCCAAAAAAAAAAGAAATTTTATTACTTAAAGCATAAGATATGATACTGGAACTTTCAAACATTTATTTATTTTTCATTGCTTTGAAAACACTTTACATAATATATAACACCCTGCATATTTCTACCTCTGACTAAATGTCCTGCCTTATTTGCATAAAATTCTCCCTTTACCAGTTTCTACCCCTTCTGAGCAATGTGAAGGGACTTGAAATCCTAAATTAATTTCATTCGTAGAATTTTAGCCATAGTCCCTTCTACACAAGTCACTTCTCTAGTCATGAAAATGGCTCAGTGTTAGCACACATTCACCAAGCCTGGTGACTTGTGTTCAAACCTCTGAAACTCTACTCTTGCAAGCTGCCTTCTAATTGTACATGTATTCCATGGCTCATACATACCTCCCATCCCACTACCCACAGTGAATGAATAAAATGTTAAAGATATCCATTTCTTTTGTCTCCTTGAATTCTTCTCTTTACAAAAATCGCCCTTCAAAAATATTTGATTTTCCCTTTCTTTTTATTTAAAATATAACATGAATAAATCAATAAGCTGTGCCTATTTCATTCATTCTTTCTAACATTCAATTATAGTTTATCAAAATACAAAAGCAACAAACATTTTTCTTATAAAGATGGCCCCAGGAGAAAGTCTATGTGTTATGAGACAATAGTTTCATTAAGAGATTTTATAAAAATGTCTGTGCCCAACAGAATCACTGTGTACCGAAGCAGGCTAGATTTCCTAGCCACCACATCACATCTTTACCCTAAGTAACAACTTGTCTAGGATTTTAGAAACAGCAAGAGATATTTGATTTTGTATGATTTCTATCAACTAAAGTATTAGCTTTCTATAAAATATTAGTCCTGAATATTTCACCTATAATTTGACCTAGGAAAATGTATCCTTAAAAACATAAAACAAATTCTGACATTAGTATATTTTAAATATGTGAAAAACATATTTTTGCTTCAACTAAGATAGCTTTTCATTTTAATGTTTGCTTTCATACAGGAAACAGAAAATGTTAATAACTATGGTATCTTAACAATCAAAATATTTTAAGCATGTGAAAATAGGGATGGTATTTGAAAATACATTAAAATTCTAATCCTCACATAATTATACTAAGAAATATATTAGTGAGATCCTTGCAAATGGTTTAAGTGACAATAAAGATGTGAAATGTTATTTAATCTGGAACACTCAGTTAGGTTTTGTGCATATTGACAGTTAAATCCTCTTTCTGCTACACAATAATTTCTTCAGAATCTTCCTATAGCTTTAGCCAAAGCAAATAGAAATGAGAAAATGTTAAAGCTTTCTTATGATGTATTTTCAGAGAAGTCAAAGAATGTATAAACCTGAAACTTATGGGAACATTAACCTAAAGTGCACTCTAACACAACACTCTCTATATATTGTCTCTAATCATTTGACTCCAGTGAAATTAATATTACGTTTTACAGACTGAGTGGGTTGTCTTTATGTATGTAGAGGTATACATGTATTAATGAAAAATCAGGGCACATATTCAAATGAGAACAAGGAGGGGCATACGGGAGGATTTGGAATGAAAGAAAGTAAAAGGTAAATGATGTGATTATATTAAAATTAGATTCTTTTTTTCATCGTGCGACTTCTTTCTCCAGCCTGCAGAATCCTTAGAAAGAACTGTGTAGCAGAATGTGTCTGAGTTTCTTTGTAGCAGTCAGCAATGCTTACAGTGTGTGTAAGGAGCTCAACTATGCTTTTTCAAAGGTCCAAGAAACTTTAGAGCTTCTTAGAAATGTGCAGTATTTTGCTACTATGTAGTATTTTGAGTGTTTTTCTGCTTGAATTGGACAAGCATGGTCTACCAAGTTGAGTATCAGAAAGAGTGAGGTGAAAATATGTTTCTCATTGTCCCCATGCAAAGACTTGTGGAGTTCTCATGATTCACAGGAGGAATGATCCTGTAAGGCACACTGACAATGCTTGTTTTATTTCTCAGGAGTCGAGAAAGAAACAGACTGTTTTCCTTTTTCATGGAGGGTGTCTTAGTTAAGGTCTTATTGCTGTGAACAGACACTGTGACCAACATGAGTTTTATAAAGGACAACATTTAATAGGGGCTGGCTTACAGGTTCAGAGGTTCAGTCCATTATTATCAAGGCGGGAGCATGGCAGCATCGCAGCATCTCGGCAGGGATGGTGTGGGAGGAGCTGAGTTCTACATCTTCCCCCACAAATGCCAGGAATAGACTGTGCATGCTCACTCAGGCAGCTAGGAGGAAGGTCTCCAAGCCCAGCCCCACAGAGACACACTTCCTCCAACAAGGCCACACCTTCTAATAGTGCTAATCCCTGGGCCAAGCATATGCAAATCATCACAGAGGGACTTATTTTTCTCCTGTTGACCCATAAGGAAATTGCTGTATTAACTGCACACCATTGGTCATAAATATATGGAACAATCAAGATTTTGAGAGCAAGTATTTTATATAGATTATCCTTTCAGGATTCAGCATTCAGAGACATCAGGGAGATTCTTATACGCTGCACATTAGCATATAGTGACTTTAAATTGATTAATGTTTTTACAAAAATATAATGCATAATATAATTAATTTGAAGTTTAATATCATTGTGACTTTGTTGATCTTCAAAAGGGCATTGTACTGTGAGAAATAATGAGACCATTGCCTTGTTTCTGAAGGGAAGTTGTTGAATGGAATCGATTAACTTTTACTCGAGTGACGATTAAATGCATTTATCAACAAGTGAACTTCAAAGGCTGCTGGCCAGGAGAGCCTGGGCACCTGAAACATCTTGCTGCCTGCTGTCTTAGACCCTGTCTAATTCTAAACACTAAATCAAACATTTTCTCCTGAAAATTGCACTTGAAATTACATATAAGTCAATGAATTGAACACTTTTCCTCATTGCTTATGCTAGGGGTGTGTGTGTGTGTGTGTGTGTGTGTGTGTGTGTGTGTGTGTTTCACTGGAGTAAATCTGAGCATGTCTAACCACAGTGAGCAGAGCAGAGGGCTGTCTGCCTTCTCCACAACAAGCAGAATTCCATCAGCAGTCTCAGTCAGTACCTGTCACTCAAGGGCAGTTATACCTCCTGTCAGGGCATTATCTTTCAAGACTTCCATATTTATTTACATGTCAGGATTGTTTTGATATCCAGCTGACACACTCTACCAAATGACTGATGTAAGCAAATAGCAGAGGCTGTCTAGAGCAGAATGAGATGAGAATGGAGTATATTACCATTTTCAATAGTCTGCTCTAACTGCTGAGTGGTATAAATTTGATATTTTCCTTCTTGCCATGTTTGATTAAGCGGGTTCCATGATAGGTGTGTGAGGTTTCAGTTCTGTGCGGCCCTTCCTGCATACCAAAGCATGCTCTCTGTGAGGCTAAATCCATTGCTGTGTGCTTGACTGAAGTTCTCTGGCTTCCAAATTAGACAGTCAATGAAATGTGGAGATAAAACACACCTTTGGCCAAATTTTGAGAGTCAGCATTTTGTAAAATAATTATTCACTTTGGAATTAAGCATATTTGTGATCAAATGATCAGTTCTCTAGAACTGTCTCTCCCAGGGCTCTACTGTCCAATACTGTATTTCACCTTAACAAAAAAGATTGAAACAAAAAAGATCTTATGGTTAAAATCTGTGCTTTAGGTTCCTTATTTCCTGAAAGAAGAAATAAGCCTCAATAAAGATACACAGCAGTTATTAACAGGGTTTAGATATCAGGTTCTCAAATCAAAATGCTGCCAGCAGCCACAGCAAATATTCCCTCTCTCTACATTTAAAATTCATGAAATGACAGAAAAATTAAATACTACCATAAATCAAATAATATATAAGCAGAGTTTATGGCCCTTTCTATCTGATTTTGTCCTTTAAACATTAAGTGATTTTATAATAGCTTAGTTTTACAAAGTTTTACAAAGTGTCAGTTTATATACAACTGGAAATAAAAGAGAAAACAAAAAATCCCATTCCACACAGGTTTGGAAAGCCCAGTTACTAACATTGTGGATAACTGAGATCTGCAGCATGTTTTGTTCCTCTGGTATTGATGCATGAGAATCACAGGCACACATCAAGCCAGTCCAACGTCAAGGGTGGGTGGAAGAGAGACTCATGTGGTCCTACCCTCAGCTATTGGCAGCTGTGGCTGATAGAAGATGGAGCTTCGGTTTGCCTCAATTTACTCTGAATTTGCCCATGTTCTAATGGGCATATACATATTCTAGTCATATACATATTCTTGTATTGATAGCACTAACTAGATTCAGTAAGTTAAAAAAGAAAAAGATTATAATTACCACTGGCTAGCCAACTGTACTATTGGTTGAATAGGAGGCAAGGACAACCAAGGTAGAGGAACATATAGAACGGGATAAGTTACACTTAATACCATTTGAAAAAGTCATACTGAAACCTTATATTGTAGAAGCCTCCCAAAATATATACTCATGCAGATACTTATACAAGAAATATTTAAATGTAATTGCAGTATAGAAGAGTGAGGCTAATACACACACAGCCAGTGGGCTAATAAATTAAAAGCCCAGTGCTAGGAATGGGTTAAACATTTTGGACTTTTGTACAATCAAGTCTCATACCCTCTGACATTGTCATTGTCCCTGTAGGTAATTGTTACTACCCTACACTATTAGATTAAGAAGAACCTTTTGTTCAAGATACCACAAATTTGGGTCATGGAGAAATTAAGCTGGCACCAACTGGATGTTCTGTCTTTTAGTAGTCAGTTTTCATAGGGGTGCAAAGTTACTATGCATGCTACCAAATGAGAAAAAAAAATCCGCTTCATTCACCAGTGAGCCCTGTGAACTAAAGTAGGGACTGTTCTAGGAAGACATACATACCAGTCCAAGAGGGACATAAGAGTTATGGGAGTAAACAACACCTTTATGATCAGACTTACCCTACTCTGAAAAATTTAACTGCATGCTTTGTACCATTACTGGACCTGAGAACATGTAGCTAGATAAGTTGCAAGTCCTAGCTTAGAACATACTTTTATTACTCTGCTAAATAAACACAAATACAAATGTACTTGTCATTACTCCTGTAAGTTACTGTGTATCTCAATACTCATCAGAGACACTTCTAATAAGTAATAGTGGATAGGCTTTAACACAGTGACCCACAACTGGTTAAGGTGCAGACAATATGAGACTGCAGAGTACTTACGTCTAAACAGGATATTACATCTCTTCCTCAAAGGCTAACAGATCACTGTGGAATGGGAGATACTCATTAGAGACACTTCTACTAAAGTAGTAGTGGATAGACTTTAACACAGAGACCCACAACTGGGTAAGGTGCAGATAATATGAGGCTAATGATCACTGTGGAATGGGAGCTGAAAGATGGCAAGAGCCTTCAATGGTACATGAGTGTAACACAACATTGTTTTACTCAGACAGCCAAGAACTTTGAAGTGAATGGATGCTCAAAAAGAGTGAGCATTAATTTTCTTTAAGGATGTGAGATGTGACTACAGTAGTCAGACCACACTGCATTGGATGACCACTGTCTTATTTAGGGTTTCGTTGCTATGAAGAGACACAATGACCAAGGCAACTCCCCTAAAAGAAAAAATTTGATTGAGACTGGCTTGCAGTTTCAGAGGATCAGTTCGTTATCATCATAGAGGAAGCATGGCAGCATGCAGGAAGAAAGTGCTGGAGCAGGAGGTGTGTGTTCTACATCTTAATCCAAAGGCCATCAAGAGAAGACTGGCTTCTACAGTCAGCTAGGAGGAAGTTCTCCTTCCACCTTGGGCAAGGCCTGAGCATAGGAACCTCACATCCCAACCCTAAACTGGACACTTGTTCCAACAAGGCCACACCTCCTAATAGTGCCACTCCCTGGGCCAAACATTCAAAGCACCATGGCCGCATACCTAAGCATATGAGCAACACAAACTGTATGTGATGAATTGTGAAAAATAAGACACAAAGTTGTAAGGGTCAGAAAGCTGAGTCCATCCAAAAAGAGCTGAGTAAGGGATGTGGATGAAACTAAAAATTCTTTGAAATTATCAAAGAATTAATAAAATACTTTCAAAAAGAATTGAGTCAATTTCAGTACTATTTTTACAAGAACAGCCCAAAGTAGAAAAGCACAGCTCCATTTTCAGAAAAGATAACATTGGGGGTTTAGTCTTGGCAGGACCAAGAGCTTCCCCTTCCACTGGTGCTCTTACTAGGCTATTCATTGCCAAGACTGAACCCCCAGTGAACAGGATTGATGGGGGGAGGGTGGTAATAGGGGGTGGATGGGGAGGGGAACACCAATATAGAAGGGGAGGATGAGGGGTTAGAGGGATGTTGGCCCAGAAACCGGGAAGGGGAATAACAATCGAAATGTAAATAGGAAATACTCAAGTTAATAAAGATGGGGGGAAATATGATAACGTTGGGAGGGAGAAGTGGTGGGAAATTTCTTGTAGTAGCTAAGGAGTAAAGAGAAGAGAATCAGTTGATCCAAATGTATTGTGTGAATGCTCAAAGTATAAAACCACACGTTTTAATGCTAGTTCTATAGCTTGGTATGCTTTGGACCTTAGGGTGTGACTTTTGTTGACTGCTGTGAACTATTACAATGCAGGCTATTGTGAGAAAACACATGGAAAAAAGTTGGGCTTGTTACAGTACTACAGAAGAATGGTTTATCCACAGCACCATTGACATAACAGAGCTTAATCTATGAGAATGACTATAAAACGAGATGATATTGATGCTGTCATAAACTATGCCCAATTTTAGCACATCTTTTGAAATGCAAATTTCTATCCAATTGTGTACCCAGCATCTCTATTCATATGGTGTTACGAAGACAATGTGATTGGTTCACAGACCATCTTCCTTTTCCGTCTAGACAAATGCATAGGCAATCTACGTCATCTCCCCTTTGCTGAGTGCAGGGTGTTCAAGTGCATTGCAGAGACAGATAATGGAATGAAGTTCTGAGGACCTTTAGAGTATTCATATCTTACTTTGGAGAATTTGCTAAATGTGATCTCTGAGCTATTTTGTCTACGGAGTGCCTGAAAGTGTGTTTCTACATCTTGTTGGTCTTCCACAACATTAATATATTAATAAAACATATAAGTCTCAGAAAACATATGTAAATCTCTCCTTATATCTATGTGCCCTCTTACTATGTCTATCAGAGAACACGGGGAATATTCTGGCAGATAAACATACACTGGTGACTAAGCTACTCATTTATTTTAATTGATAACGTGGCAAATCTGCATCATAAAATGGTGTGAGGAAGATGTATTCATCCCTTCTGTTGTTTAGCAAATAAGATTTTGAAGGAATTTGTTACAGCATTTAGCTAATTTATCTCGACACAGACAGACACCAACAACAGAACCAGTGTGTTGTTTTCATATAATCTAAGTATTTGCTAGAAGTTTGAGTGACAAGTGAGAACGAAACTGATGTGGTAATTGAACACAATGGCATACATCTTTCAAGTATGAATAGAAAACAAACACAGCTACTCTGTGCTTGGGGTAACTCCCCAAACCTAGTTATGATCATGCTGTGCGGGTGGCTGTATCGAATGTTGGTAGGATCTAGAGACTGTTTCTGGTTGATATAACAAACTACTCTACCTAATTTTCTACTTGTAACACCCTTATGATGAAATATTTTAAGATATTCTTTAGCCTCTTTTGGACTCATTTTTTGTACCAGTTGGCTGCCTCTCTCTACCCATGTGTAACTTATCTTTACCTTATCAGTACACCCAAACCATTCCAATTTGCCAATTTCTTACCCCCACTTCCACTTTGTGTAAGGGCTGTGACAGCTCATGGGAGCTCGTATTGCATTGACACCTTAGCCATGCAAGGCATCACATCATCAAGGACACCACGTCAAGGTATCTCATCATCAAGGACGTGCTCCTTAACTTACCTGTGTAAGTTATCACATAATCAAGGACATGCTCCTTAACTTATCTGTGTAAGTTATCTCATCATCAAGGACGTGCTCCTTAACTTAACTGTGTAAATTATCTCATCATCAAGGACATGCTCCTTAACTTACCTGTGTAAGCGCCATCTGAAAAACAGGTAGAGCTTCCTGAGGGTGTATACCTATCATGAATAAGACTCTGGAGTTCATTGTGTTGACAGGGTGTAAAATGGAAAAGAAAAAAGATAAGAAAGGAGCTCATGATATTGTACTGAACAGTGTGTTTAAAGCTGAATTATCCAGAAAGGAAATTTCAGTTTCTGACAGCCTTCTTTTAAATCAGTCTTTAGTGGATACCAGTAATAATCTCAGCTGAGTAAAACCATTAATATTATGCCATATATTACTCATACTACACTTTTTTTTCTTTTAAATTAACTTTTATTTGATATTTTTTTTATTAACTTGAGTATTTCTTATATACATTTCAAGTGTTATTCCCTTTCCCGGTTTCCGGGCAAACATCCCCCTCCCCCCTCCCTTTCCTTATGGGTGTTCCCCTCCCATACCCTCCCCCCATTGCCGCCCTCCCCCCATAGTCTAGTTCACTGGGGGTTCAGTCTTAGCAGGACCCAGGGCTTCCCCTTCCACTGGTGCTCTTACTAGGATATTCATTGCTACCTATGAGGTCAGAGTCCAGGGTCAGTCCATGTATAGTCTTTAGGTAGTGGCTTAGTCCCTGGAAGCTCTGGTTGCTTGACATTGTTGTACTTTTGGGGTCTCGAGCCCCTTCAAGCTCTTCCAGTTCTTTCTCTGATTCCTTCAACGGGGGCCTATTCTCAGTTCAGTGGTTTGCTGCTGGCATTCGCCTCTGTATTTGCTGTATTCTGGCTGTGTCTCTCAGGAGCGATCTACATCCGGTTCCTGTAGGCCTGCACTTCTTTGCTTCGTCCATCTTGTCTAATTAGGTGGCTGTATATGTATGGGTCATATGTGGGGCAGGCTCTGAATGGGTGTTCCTTCAGTCTCTGTTTTAATCTTTGCCTCTCCCTTCCCTGCCAAGGGTATTCTTTTTCCTCATTTAAAGAAGGAGTGAAGCATTCATATTTTGATCATCGGTCTTGAGTTTCGTTTGTTCTAGGGATCTAGGGTAATTCAAGCATTTGGGCTAATAGCCACTTATCAATGAGTGCATACCATGTATGTCTTTCTGTGAATGGGTTAGCTCACTCAGGATGATATTTTCCAGTTCCAACCATTTGCCTACGAATTTTATAAAGTCGTTGTTTTTGATAGCTGAGTAATATTCCATTGTGTAGATGTACCACATTTTCTTTTTTTTTTTTTTTTTTTTTTTTTTTAACTTGAGTATTTCTTATATACATTTCGAGTGTTATTCCCTTTCCCGGTTTCCGGGCAAACATCCCCCTCCCCCCTCCCCTTCCTTATGGGTGTTCCCCTCCCAACCCTCCCACCATTGCCGCCCTCCCCCCATAGACTAGTTCACTGGGGGTTCAGTCTTAGCAGGACCCAGGGCTTCCCCTTCCACTGGTGCTCTTACTAGGATATTCATTGCTACCTATGGGGTCAGAGTCCAGGGTCAGTCCATGTATAGTCTTTAGGTAGTGGCTTAGTCCCTGGAAGCTCTGGTTGCTTGGCATTGTTGTACTTTTGGGGTCTCGAGCCCCTTCAAGCTCTTCCAGTTCTTTCTCTGATTCCTTCAATAGGGGACCTATTCTCAGTTCAGTGGTTTGCTGCTGGCATTCGCCTCTGTATTTGCTGTATTCTGGCTGTGTCTCTCAGGAGCGATCTACATCTGGCTCCTGTCGGTCTGCACTTCTTTGCTTCATCCATCTAGTCCAATTGGGTGGCTGTATATGTATGGGCCAAATGTGGGACAGGCTCTGAATGGGTGTTCCTTCAGTCTCTGTTTTAATCTTTGCCTCTCCCTTCCCTGCCAAGGGTATTCTTTTTCCTCATTTAAAGAAGGAGTGAAGCATTCACATTTTGATCATCCGTCTTGAGTTTCGTTTGTTCTAGGGATCTAGGGTAATTCAAGCATTTGGGCTAATAGCCACTTATCAATGAGTGCATACCATGTATGTCTTTCTGTGATTGGGTTAGTTCACTCAGGATGATATTTTCCAGTTCCAACCATTTGCCTACGAATTTCATAAACTCGTTGTTTTTGATAGCTGAGTAGTATTCCATTGTGTAGATGTACCACATTTTCTGTATCCATTCCTCTGTTGAAGGGCATCTGGGTTCTTTCCATTTTCTGGCTATTATAATTAAGGCTGCGATGAACATAGTGGAGCACGTGTCTCTTTTATATGTTGAGGCATCTTTTGGGTATATGCCCAAGAGAGGTATAGCTGGATCCTCAGGCAGTTCAATGTCCAATTTTCTGAGGAACCTCCAGACTGATTTCCAGAATGGTTTTACCAGTCTGCAATCCCACCAACAATGGAGGAGTGTTCCTCTTTCTCCACAACCTCGCCAGCATCTGCTGTCACCTGAGTTTTTGATCTTAGCCAATCGCACTGGTGTGAGGTGAAATCTCAGGGTTGTTTTGATTTGCATTTCCCTTATGACTAAAGATGTTGAACATTTCTTTAGGTGTTTCTCAGCCATTCGGCATTCCTCAGCTGTGAATTCTTTGTTTAGCTCTGAACCCCATTTTTTAATAGGGTTATTTGTTTCCCTGCGGTCTAACTTCTTGAGTTCTTTGTATATTTTGGATATAAGGCCTCTATCTGTTGTAGGATTGGTAAAGATCTTTTCCCAATCTGTTGGTTGCCGTTTTGTCCTAACCACAGTGTCCTTTGCCTTACAGAAGCTTTGCAGTTTTATGAGATCCCATTTGTCAATTCTTGATCTTAGAGCATAAGCCATTGGTGTTTTGTTCAGGAAATTTTTTCCAGTGCCCATGTGTTCCAGATGCTTCCCTAGTTTTTCTTCTATTAGTTTGAGTGTGTCTGGTTTGATGTGGAGGTCCTTGATCCACTTCGACTTAAGCTTTGTACAGGGTGATAAGCATGGATCGATCTGCATTCTTCTACATGTTGCCCTCCAGTTGAACCAGCACCATTTGCTGAAAATGCTATCTTTTTTCCATTGGATGGTTTTGGCTCCTTTGTCAAAAATCAAGTGACCATAGGTGTGTGGGTTCATTTCTGGGTCTTCAATTCTATTCCATTGGTCTATCTGTCTGTCTCTGTACCAATACCATGCAGTTTTTATCACTATTGCTCTGTAATACTGCTTGAGTTCAGGGATAGTGATTCCCCCTGAAGTCCTTTTATTGTTGAGGATAGCTTTAGCTATCCTGGGTTTTTTGTTATTCCAGATGAATTTGCAAATTGTTCTGTCTAACTCTTTGAAGAATTGGATTCGTATTTTGATGGGGATTGCATTGAATCTGTAGATTGCTTTTGGTAAAATGGCCATTTTTACTATATTAATCCTGCCAATCCATGAGCATGGGAGATCTTTCCATCTTCTGAGGTCTTCTTCAATTTCTTTCTTCAGTGACTTGAAGTTCTTATTGTACAGATCTTTTACTTGCTTGGTTAAAGTCACACCGAGGTACTTTATATTATTTGGGTCTATTATGAAGGGTGTCGTTTCCCTAATTTCTTTCTTGGCTTGTTTCTCTTTTGTATAGAGGAAGGCAACTGATTTATTTGAGTTAATTTTATACCCAGCCACTTTGCTGAAGTTGTTTATCAGCTTTAGTAGTTCTCTGGTGGAACTTTTGGGATCACTTAAATATACTATCATATCATCTGCAAATAGTGATATTTTGACCTCTTCTTTTCCGATCTGTATCCCCTTGACCTCCTTTTGTTGTCTGATTGCTCTGGCTAGAACTTCAAGAACTATATTGAATAAGTAGGGAGAGAGTGGGCAGCCTTGTCTAGTCCCTGATTTTAGTGGGATTGCTTCAAGTTTCTCTCCATTTAGTTTAATGTTAGCAACTGGTTTGCTGTATATGGCTTTTACTATGTTTAGGTATGGGCCTTGAATTCCTATTCTTTCCAGGACTTTTATCATGAAGGGGTGTTGAATTTTGTCAAATGCTTTCTCAGCATCTAATGAAATGATCATGTGGTTTTGTTCTTTCAGTTTGTTTATATAATGGATCACGTTGATGGTTTTCCGTATATTAAACCATCCCTGCATGCCTGGGATGAAGCCTACTTGATCATGGTGGATGATTGTTTTGATGTGCTCTTGAATTCGGTTTGCTAGGATTTTATTGAGTATTTTTGCGTCGATATTCATAAGGGAAATTGGTCTGAAGTTCTCTTTCTTTGTTGTGTCTTTGTGTGGTTTAGGTATAAGAGTAATTGTAGATTCGTAGAAGGAATTCGGTAGGGCTCCATCTGTTTCAATTTTGTGGAATAGTTTGGATAATATTGGTATGAGGTCTTCTATGAAGGTTTGATAGAATTCTGCACTAAACCCATCTGGACCTGGGCTCTTTTTGGTTGGGAGACCTTTAATGACTGCTTCTATTTCCTTAGGAGTTATGGGGTTGTTTAACTGGTTTATCTGTTCCTGATTTAACTTTGATACCTGGTATCTGTCTAGGAAATAGTCCATTTCCTGAAGATTTTCAAATTTTGTTGAATATAGGTTTTTATAGTAAGATCTGATGATTTTTTGAATTTCCTCTGAATCTGTAGTTATGTCTCCCTTTTCATTTCTGATTTTGTTAATTTGGACGCACTCTCTGTGTCCTCTCGTTAGTCTGGCTAAGGGTTTATCTATCTTGTTGATTTTCTCAAAGAACCAACTTTTGGTCCTGTTGATTCTTTCTATGGTCCTTTTTGTTTCTACTTGGTTGATTTCAGCTCTGAGTTTGATTATTTCCTGCCTTCTACTCCTCCTGGGTGTATTTGCTTCTTTTTGTTCTAGAGCTTTTAGGTGTGCTGTCAAGCTGCTGACATATGCTCTTTCCTGTTTCTTTCTGCAGGCACTCAGCGCTATGAGTTTTCCTCTTAGAACAGCTTTCATTGTGTCCCATAAGTTTGGGTATGTTTTACCTTCATTTTCATTAAATTCTAAGAAGTTTTTAATTTCTTTCTTTATTTCTTCCTTGACCAGGTTATCATTGAGTAGAGCATTGTTCAATTTCCACGTATATGTGGGCATTCTTCCCTTATTGTTATTGAAGACCAGTTTTAGGCCGTGGTGGTCCGATAGCACGCATGGGATTATTTCTATCTTTCTGTACCTGTTGAGGCCCGTTTTTTGACCAATTATATGGTCAATTTTGGAGAAAGTACCATGAGGAGCTGAGAAGAAGGTATATCCTTTTGCTTTAGGATAGAATGTTCTATAAATATCCGTTAAGTCCATTTGGCTCATGACTTCTCTTAGTCTGTCGACATCACTGTTTAATTTCTGTTTCCATGATCTGTCCATTGATGAGAGTGGGGTGTTGAAATCTACCACTATTATTGTGTGAGGTGCAATGTGTGTTTTGAGCTTTAGTAAGGTTTCTTTTACGTATGTAGGTGCCCTTGTATTTGGGGCATAGATATTTAGGATTGAGAGTTCATCTTGGTGGATTTTTCCTTTGATGAATATGAAGTGTCCTTCCTTATCTTTTTTGATGACTTTTAGTTGGAAATTGATTTTATTTGATATTAGAATGGCTACTCCAGCTTGCTTCTTCTGACCATTTGCTTGGAAAGTTGTTTTCCAGCCTTTCACTCTGAGGTAGTGTCTGTCTTTGTCTCTGAGGTGTGTTTCCTGTAGGCAGCAGAATGCAGGGTCCTCGTTGCGTATCCAGTTTGTTAATCTATGTCTTTTTATTGGGGAGTTGAGGCCATTGATATTGAGAGATATTAAGGAATAGTGATTATTTCTTCCCGTTATATTCATATTTGGATGTGAGGTTATGTTTGTGTGCTTTCATTCTCTTTGTTTTGTTGCCAAGACGATTAGTTTCTTGCTTCTTCTAGGGTATAGCTTGCCTCCTTATGTTGGGCTTTACCATTTATTATCCTTTGTAGTGCTGGATTTGTAGAAAGATATTGTGTAAATTTGGTTTTGTCATGGAATATCTTGGTTTCTCCATCAATGTTAATTGAGAGTTTTGCTGGATACAGTAACCTGGGCTGGCATTTGTGTTCTCTTAGGGTCTGTATGACATCAGTCCAGGATCTTCTGGCCTTCATAGTTTCTGGCGAGAAGTCTGGTGTGATTCCGATAGGTCTCCCTTTATATGTTACTTGACCTTTTTCCCTTACTGCTTTTAATATTCTTTCTTTATTTTGTGCGTTTGGTGTTTTGACAATTATGTGACGGGAGGTGTTTCTTTTCTGGTCCAATCTATTTGGAGTTCTGTAGGCTTCTTGTATGCCTATGGGTATCTCTTTTTTTAGGTTAGGGAAGTTTTCTTCTATGATTTTGTTGAAGATATTTACTGGTCCTTTGAGCTGGGAGTCTTCACTCTCTTCTATACCTATTATCCTTAGGTTTGATCTTCTCATTGAGTCCTGGATTTCCTGTATGTTTTGGACCAGTAGCTTTTTCCGCTTTACATTATCTTTGACAGTTGAGTCAATGATTACTATGGAATCTTCCGCTCCTGAGATTCTCTCTTCCATCTCTTGTATTCTGTTGGTGAAGCTTGTATCTACAGCTCCTTGTCTCTTCTTTTGGTTTTCTATATCCAGGGTTGTTTCCATGTGTTCTTTCTTGATTGCTTCTATTTCCATTTTTAATTCCTTCATCTGTTTGATTGTGTTTTCCTGGAATTCTTTCAGGGATTTTTGCCATTCCTCTCTGTAGGCCTCTACTTGTTTATTAATGATTTCCTGTGTTTCCCTAAGTGTGTTCATGTCTTTCTTGAAGTCCTCCAGCATCATGATCAAATATGATTTTGAAACTAGATCTTGCTTTTCTGGTGTGTTTGGATATTCCATGTTTGTTTTGGCGGGAGAATTGGGCTCCGATGATGGCATGCAGTCTTGGTTTCTGTTGCTTGGGTTCCTGCGCTTGCCTCTCGCCATCAGATTATCTCTAGTGTTACTTTGTTCTGCTATTTCTGACAGTGGCTAGACTGACCTATAAGCCTGTGTGTCAGGAGTGCTGTAGACCTGTTTTCTTCTCTTTCAGTCAGTTATGGGGACAGTGTGTTCTGCTTTCCGGCGTGTAGTTTTTCCTCTCTACAGGTCTTCAGCTGTTCCTGTGGGCCTGTGTCTTGAGTTCACCAGGCAGCTTTCTTGCAGCAGAAAATTTGGTCTTACCTGTGGTCCCGAGGCTCAGGTTTGCTCGTGGGGTGCTGCCCAGGGGCTCTCTGCAGCGGCAGCAACCAGGAAGACCTGTGCCGCCCCTTCCGGGAGCTTCAGTGCACCAGGGTTCCAGATGGTCTTTGGCTTTTTCCTCTGGCGTCCGAGATGTGTGTGCAGGGAGCAGTCTCTTCTGGTTTCCCAGGCTTGTCTGCCTCTCTGAAGGTTTAGCTCTCCCTCCCACGGGATTTGGGTGCAGAGAACTGTTTATCCTGTCTGTTTCTTTCAGGTTCCGGCGGCGGTGTCTCAGGCGCAGAAGTCCTGCCGCTCCTGGGCCCTCCCCCACGGGAGCCCAGAGGCCTTATACAGTTTCCTCTTGGGCCAGGGATGTGGGCAGGGGTGAGCAGTGTTGGTGGTCTCTTCCGCTCTGCAGCCTCAGGAGTGCCCACCTGACCAGGCGGTTGGGTCTCTCTCTCACCGGGTCTGGGAGCAGAGAGCTGCTGCGGGCCGGGATCCGCGGGTGTGGAACTTCTGGTAAACACAGACCGTGCCTCCTAGAGAAATTCTGCTTCCGTGTCCCAAGCTCACCAGGCAGCTTTCTTGCAGCAGAAAGTTTTGTCTTACCTGTGGTCCCGAGGCTCAGGTTCGCTCGTGGGGTGCTGCCCAGGGGCTCTCTGCAGCGGCAGCAACCAGGAAGACCTGTGCCGCCCCTTCCGGGAGCTTCAGTGCACCAGGGTTCCAGATGGTCTTTGGCTTTTTCCTCTGGCGTCCGAGATGTGTGTGCAGGGAGCAGTCTCTTCTGGTTTCCCAGGCTTGTCTGCCTCTCTGAAGGTTTAGCTCTCCCTCCCACGGGATTTGGGTGCAGAGAACTGTTTATCCTGTCTGTTTCTTTCAGGTTCCGGCGGCGGTGTCTCAGGCGCAGAAGTCCTGCCGCTCCTGGGCCCTCCCCCACGGGAGCCCAGAGGCCTTATACAGTTTCCTCTTGGGCCAGGGATGTGGGCAGGGGTGAGCAGTGTTGGTGGTCTCTTCCGCTCTGCAGCCTCAGGAGTGCCCACCTGACCAGGCGGTTGGGTCTCTCTCTCACCAGGTCTGGGAGCAGAGAGCTGCTGCGGGCCGGGATCCGCGGGTGTGGGACTTCCAGTAAACACAGACCGTGCCTCCTAGAGAAATTCTGCTTCCGTGTCCCAAGCTCACCAGGCAGCTTTCTTGCAGCAGAAAATTTGGTCTTACCTGTGGTCCCGAGGCTCAGGTTCGCTCGTGGGGTGCTGCCCAGGGGCTCTCTGCAGCGGCAGCAACCAGGGAGACCTGTGCCGCCCCTTCCGGGAGCTTCAGTGCACCAGGGTTCCAGATGGTCTTTGGCTTTTTCCTCTGGCATCCGAGATGTGTGTGCAGGGAGCAGTCTCTTCTGGTTTCCCAGGCTTGTCTGCCTCTCTGAAGGTTTAGCTCTCCCTCCCACGGGATTTGGGTGCAGAGAACTGTTTATCCGGTCTGTTTCTTTCAGGTTCCGGCGGCGGTCACCACATTTTCTGAATCCATTCCTCTGTTGAAGGGCATCTGGGTTCTTTCCAGTTTCTGGATATTATAAATAAGGCTGCGATGAACATAGTGGAGCATGTGTCTCTTTTGTATGTTGAGGCATCTTTTGGGTATATGCCCAAGAGAGGTATAGCTGGATCCTCAGGCAGTTCAATGTCCAATTTTCTGAGGAACCTCCAGACTGATTTCCAGAATGGTTGTACCAGTCTGCAATCCCACCAACAATGGACGAGTGTTCCTCTTTCTCCACATCCTCGCCAGCATCTGCTGTCACCTGAGTTTTTGATCTTAGCCATTCTCACTGGTGTGAGGTATAATCTCAGGGTTGTTTTGATTTGCATTTCCCTTATGACTAAAGATGCTGAACATTTCTTTAGGTGTTTCTCAGCCATTCGGCATTCCTCAGCTGTGAATTCTTTGTTTAGCTCTGAACCCCATTTTTTAATAGGGTTATTTGTTTCCCTGCGGTCTAACTTCTTGAGTTCTTTGTATATTTTGGATATAAGGCCTCTATCTGTTGTAGGATTGGTAAAGATCTTTTCCCAATCTGTTGGTTGCTGTTTTGTCCTAACCACAGTGTCCTTTGCCTTACAGAAGCTTTGCAGTTTTATGAGATCCCATTTGTCGATTCTTGATCTTAGAGCGTAAGCCATTGGTGTTTTGTTCAGGAAATTTTTTCCAGTGCCCATGTGTTCCAGATGCTTCCCTAGTTTTTCTTCTATTAGTTTGAGTGTGTCTGGTTTGATGTGGAGGTCCTTGATCCACTTCGACTTAAGCTTTGTACAGGGTGATAAGCATGGATCGATCTGCATTCTTCTACATGTTGCCCTCCAGTTGAACCAGCACCATTTGCTGAAAATGCTATCTTTTTTCCATTGGATGGTTTTGGCTCCTTTGTCAAAAATCAAGTGACCATAGGTGTGTGCGTTCATTTCTGGGTCTTAAATTCTATTCCATTGGTCTATCTGTCTGTCTCTGTACCAATACCATGCAGTTTTTATCACTATTGCTCTGTAATACTGCTTGAGTTCAGGGATAGTGATTCCCCCTGACGTCCTTTTATTGTTGAGGATAGCTTTAGCTATCCTGGGTTTTTTGTTATTCCAGATGAATTTGCAAATTGTTCTGTCTAACTCTTTGAAGAATTGGATTCGTATTTTGATGGGGATTGCATTGAATCTGTAGATCGCTTTTGGTAAAATGGCCATTTTTACTATATTAATCCTGCCAATCCATGAGCATGGGAGATCTTTCCATCTTCTGAGGTCTTCTTCAATTTCTTTCCTCAGTGTCTTGAAGTTCTTATTGTACAGATCTTTTACTTGCTTGGTTAAAGTCACACCGAGGTACTTTATATTATTTGGGTCTATTATGAAGGGTGTTGTTTCCCTAATTTCTTTCTCGGCTTGTTTCTCTTTTGTATAGAGGAAGGCAACTGATTTGTTTGAGTTAATTCTATACCCAGCCACTTTGCTGAGGTTGTTTATCAGCTTTAGTAGTTCTCTGGTGGAACTCTTGGGATCACTTAAATATACTAT
Organism: Rattus norvegicus; assembly: GCF_021556685.1. NCBI lineage: Eukaryota > Metazoa > Chordata > Mammalia > Rodentia > Muridae > Rattus > Rattus norvegicus. The sequence goes on from NC_141549.1 coordinate 33,284,711, forward strand.
CATGTCATCTGCAAATAGTGATATTTTGACCTCTTCTTTTCTGATCTGTATCCCCGTGATCTCCTTTTGTTGTCTGCTTGCTTTGGCTAGAACTTCAAGAACTATATTGAATAAGTAGGGAGAGAGTGGGCAGCCTTGTCTAGTCCCTGATTTTAGTGGGATTGCTTCAAGTTTCTCTCCATTTAGTTTAATGTTAGCAACTGGTTTGCTGTATATGGCTTTTACTATGTTTAGGTATGGGCCTTGAATTCCTATTCTTTCCAAGACTTTTATCATGAAGGGGTGTTGAATTTTGTCAAATGCTTTCTCAGCATCTAACGAAATGATCATGTGGTTCTGTTCTTTCAGTTCTTTATATAATGGATCACGTTGATGGTTTTCCGTATATTAAACCATCCCTGCATGCCTGGGATGAAGCCTACTTGATCATGGTGGATGATTGTTTTGATGTGCTCTTGAATTCGGTTTGCCAGAATTTTATTGAGTATTTTTGCGTCGATATTCATAAGGGAAATTGGTCTGAAGTTCTCTTTCTTTGTTGTGTCTTTGTGTGGTTTAGGTATAAGAGTAATTGTGGCTTCATAGAAGGAATTCGGTAGTGCTCCACCTGTTTCAATTTTGTGGAATAGTTTGGATAATATTGGTATGAGGTCTTCTATGAAGGTTTGATAGAATTTTGCACTAAACCTGTCTGGACCTGGGCTCTTTTTGGTTGGGAGACCTTTAATGACTGCTTCTATTTCCTTAGGAGTTATGGGGTTGTTTAACTGGTTTATCTGTTCCTGATTTAACTTCGATACCTGGTATCTGTCTAGGAAATTGTCCATTTCCTGAAGATTTTCAAATTTTGTTGAATATAGGTTTTTATAGTAAGATCTGATGATTTTTTGCATTTCCTTTGAATCTGTAGTTATGTCTCCCTTTTCATTTCTGATTTTGTTAATTTGGACGCACTCTCTGTGTCCTCTTGTTAGTCTGGCTAAGGGTTTATCTATCTTGTTGATTTTCTCAAAGAACCAGCTTTTGGTTCTGTTGATTCTTTCTATGGTCCTTTTTGTTTCTACTTGTTTGATTTCAGCTCTGAGTTTGATTATTTCCTGCCTTCTACTCCTCCTGGGTGTATTTGCTTCTTTTTGTTCTAGAGCTTTTAGGTGTGCTGTCAAGCTGCTGACATATGCTCTTTCCTGTTTCTTTCTGCAGGCACTCAGCGCTATGAGTTTTCCTCTTAGAACAGCTTTCATTGTGTCCCATAAGTTTGGGTATGTTTTACCTTCATTTTCATTAAATTCTAAAAAGTTTTTAATTTCTTTCTTTATTTCTTCCTTGACCAGGTTATCATTGAGTAGAGCATTGTTCAAATTCCACGTATATGTGGGCATTCTTCCCTTATTGTTATTGAAGACCAGTTTTAGGCCATGGTGGTCTGATAGCACCCATGGGATTATTTCTATCTTTCTGTACCTGTTGAGGCCCGTTTTTTGACCAATTATATGGTCAATTTTGGAGAAAGTGCCATGAGGAGCTGAGAAGAAGATATATCCTTTTGCTTTAGGATAGAATGTTCTATAAATATCCGTTAAGTCCATTTGGCTCATGACTTCTCTTAGTCTGTCGACATCACTGTTTAATTTCTGTTTCCATGATCTGTCCATTGATGAGAGTGGGGTGTTGAAATCTCCCACTATTATTGTGTGGGGTGCAATGTGTGTTTTGAGCTTTAGTAAGGTTTCTTTTACGTATGTAGGTGCCCTTGTATTTGGGGCATAGATATTTAGGATTGAGAGTTCATCTTGGTGGGTTTTTCCTTTGATGAATATGAAGTGTCCTTCCTTATCTTTTTTGATGACTTTTAGTTGGAAATTGATTTTATTTGATATTAGAATGGCTACTCCAGCTTGCTTCTTCTGACCATTTGCTTGGAAAGTTGTTTTCCAGCCTTTCACTCTGAGGTAGTGTCTGTCTTTGTCTCTGAGGTGTGTTTCCTGTAGGCAGCAGAATGCAGGGTCCTCGTTGCGTATCCAGTTTGTTAATCTATGTCTTTTTATTGGGGAGTTGAGGCCATTGATATTGAGAGATATTAAGGAATAGTGATTATTTCTTCCCGTTATATTCATATTTGGATGTGAGGTTATGTTTGTGTGCTTTCATTCTCTTTGTTTTGTTGCCAAGACGATTAGTTTCTTGCTTCTTCTAGGGTATAGCTTGCCTCCTTATGTTGGGCTTTACCATTTATTATCCTCTGTAGTGCTGGATTTGTAGAAAGATATTGTGTAAATTTGGTTTTGTCATGGAATACCTTGGTTTCTCCATCAATGTTAATTGAGAGTTTTGCTGTATACAGTAACCTGGGCTGGCATTTGTGTTCTCTTAGGGTCTGTATGACATCAGTCCAGGATCTTCTGGCCTTCATAGTTTCTGGCGAGAAGTCTGGTGTGATTCTGATAGGTCAGCCTTTATATGTTACTTGACCTTTTTCCCTTACTGCTTTTAATATCCTTTCTTTATTTTGTGTGTTTGGTGTTTTGACAATTATGTGACGGGAGGTGTTTCTTTTCTGGTCCAATCTATTTGGAGTTCTGTAGGCTTCTTGTATGTCTATGGGTATCTCTTTTTTTAGGTTAGGGAAGTTTTCTTCTATGATTTTGTTGAAGATATTTACTGGTCCTTTGAGCTGGGAGTCTTCACTCTCTTCTATACCTATTATCCTTAGGTTTGATCTTCTCATTGAGTCCTGGATTTCCTGTATGTTTTGGACCAGTAGCTTTTTGCGCTTTACATTATCCTTGACAGTTGAGTCAATGATCTCTATGGAATCTTCTGCTCCTGAGATTCTCTCTTCCATCTCTTGTATTCTGTTGGTGAAGCTTGTATCTACCGCTCCTTGTCTCTTCTTTTGGTTTTCTATATCCAGGGCTGTTTCCCTGTGTTCTTTCTTGATTGCTTCTATTTCCATCCTCAATTCCTTCAACTGTTTGATTGTGTTTTCCTGGAATTCTTTCAGGGATTTTTGTGTCTCCTCTCTATGGGCTTCTACTTGTTTATTTATGTTTTCCTGGAATTCTTTCAGGCATTTTTGCGATTCCTCTCTGTAGGCTTCTACTTGTTCTCTAAGGGAGTTTTTCACGTCTTTCTTGAAGTCCTCCAGCATCATGATCAAAAATGATTTTGAAACTAGATCTTGCTTTTCTGGTGTGTTTGGATATTCCATGTTTGTTTTGATGGGAGAATTGGGCTCCGATGGTGCCATGTAGTCTTGGTTTCTGTTGCTTTGGTTCCTGCGCTTGCCTCTCGCCATCAGATTATCTCTAGTGTTACTTTGTTCTGCTATTTCTGACAGTGGCTAGACTGTCTTATAAGCCTGTGTGTCAGGAGTGCTGTAGACCTGTTTTCCTCTCTTTCAGTCAGTTATGGGGACAGAGTGTTCTGCTTTCGGGCGTGTAGTTTTTCCTCTCTACAGGTCTTCAGCTGTTCCTGTGGGCCTGTGTCTTGAGTTCACCAGGCAGCTTTCTTGCAGCAGAAAATTTGGTCTAACCTGTGGTCCCGAAGCTCAAGTTCGCTCGTGGGGTGCTGCCCAGGGGCTCTCTGCAGCGGCAGCAACCAGGAAGACCTGTGCCGCCCCTTCCGGGAGCTTCAGTGCACCAGGGTTCCAGATGGTCTTTGGCTTTTTCCTCTGGCGTCCGAGATGTGTGTACAGGGAGCAGTCTCTTCTGGTTTCCCAGGCTTGTCTGCGTCTCTGAAGGTTTAGCTTTCCCTCCCACGGGATTTGGGTGCAGAGAACTGTTTATCAGGTCTGTTTCTTTCAGGTTCCGGCGGTGTCTCAGGCAGGGGTCCTGCCGCTACTGGGCCCTCCCCCACGGGAGCCCAGAGGCCTTATACAGTTTCCTCTTGGGCCAGGGATGTGGGCAGGGGTGAGCAGTGTTGGTGGTCTCTTCCGCTCTGCAGCCTCAGGAGTGCCCACCTGACCAGGCGGTTGGGTCTCTCTCTCACCAGGTCTGGGAGCAGAGAGCTCCTCATACTACACTTTAAGGTTTAATCTAAAATGTAAATGTTCTAAACAGAATTACTTATTTCTGTATGCTATACTTCTCTCTAAATATTCATTATCTTATTAAACCACAGCATTAGTAATCCTACTTTCCAGGCACTAAATGTTAAGTTCCTCTTTTACTTTTTTCTATTAGCCACATATAACAAGTACTTGGGGAAACCTTTCCAAACATGTCCCTTTTGATGACTTGCCGCTCTGTCCCTGGATGTTCCACCAAGCACAAGTTTTCTGCTTCCCATTTTTTTTCTCACTGCTAGGGTTTGAATTTCAAGTTCTGGAAGTTTGATCCTCAATAAAACAACATTATAGATGGGATAAGTAAGAGATTATTATGTTACAAGTGTCTGGCAATTCAGGAGAAACTTTCTATACAGATGAGTTCTTGAGTTGATTCTCTCTGTGTGTCTCAATATATTTATCAACACACCTATGTGCACCCACATGCACACACAAACACAGCAACACCAACAACAGCCACCGCCACTATCACCACCACTGCACCTGCTCCGTTCGCTAAATACATATCAAGGGATGACATAGCAAGAAACCCCTCAACAGCTGCTGTTCCCACTCCTTTTCATCTTGCAACAATGGCTGGGAAAACTATTTCTAATAAGGCAGGATTGTACTCTATCTCTGTCAACGTGTGTTAAATGCTTACAATACAATTTCAAATTATAGAAACTCTTACATGGTTTGGTGTTTTGCTATCTAATTAATCCATTTCTCAACCACGTTCCTTCACTATTGTATATTCTACCCACAGTGGCTTCCTGGCATTCCTAGAACATAGCCACCATCTTTCATTCTGCCTGGAATATTCTCCCAGTTATCTACAAGGGTTCTTTCAGGTATCTGCTCTAAGGACTCATTGTGAATGACACTTTTAATCCACTGAAATACTCCCTCTTCTCCTTCTTACTCCTCCTTCATTTTTCTTCACTACTTATGTAAGTACCTGATACTTCATTGCTTTCATTTGCAATGCCAGAGACATCCATCAATTTCTCTAAGCAAAAGACTAAGTGCTTATAAGAGAATGCATTAAAGTGAAGAAATAGGTTTGCAACTTAAATCAATTGCTGTTCTTAAATCAAAAAAAAAAAAAACTTTATTCTTGAATTAACCTCACAGCTTCTGAGGGATTCTGCAAGACACAGAAAGAATAACTTGAGCAATCCACTGATTTATTGGAGAGTTTCTTTATCTGCAGGGGATTCAAAACTAATTGGGCAACATGACAAATATTTAAATTTCAAGAACAATTAAAATGCATATAGGTCAGAAAGAAGAAAAGGCTATGTCATGAGGTAGTCGATGATTAATAGTTCTAATTGTAATATTAATGATATAACAGTATGTAAGTGGTATAATAGTTTGAACAGAGAAATCAGTACTTCAGCTTATAGTGCCAAAGATTGTTACAAAGAAATTATAATGGGAAGGAAACTGGAAAACCGCTGCTTATATGAAACAAATTCTACATAGCTTTTTCTGGATTACTCGACTTAAAAAAAATCCTTAAAAATCATTGTAACTTGAAGCTAAACCAGGTCACAATTTAAAATAAAAAAATAAAATAATGTTTTCATTTACTTCTTTGGATTCTTATTTTTCATCTATATCCATTCAGTAAATGCATATTTATATCATATGTAGAAATGTACACAATATACATTTTCTTCATAAAAGCATAATTTTCTAAGCTGTATGTTTCCAGAGCAGCACTGATTAAGAGTCCAGCAGTTATGATTTCAGAGCTTTCCTGCATGCCTGTGTAATCAAAATGATATTTGAAATGGATTACCGTTATTCTATTCTAAAAAGTGAGGCTACCTAACATATCTTACATCTTTTACTTTTCTTTTGTCAAATGTGCCATGAAGCCTTCCTCTAGATATTTACTGTAGGAAAACATTATTTTAAGAGCATTAATTTTTTTATTATTGCATAACACAGTGAAATGTTGTTCTAAAAATTTAGGTCGTTTCTACCCTGAGCCTTCATATTTTGCAGTATAAAAAGTATTCATTTAATTGAGTCTAAGTTTTTCTGTTTACAGCTCACTAATTAGGAAGGATTTCCATTTCTACTCTGTTCTGAAACCTGAAAAAAAGAAAAGAAAAAAAAAGAAAAGTTGGTATGTGTACAGGTACATTATAGATGGATGCAAGGGATTCCACACAATTCAGAGAACCCACAACAATATTAATGCTTCAAGTATTACATCATTTATCTCACTTAAAAAATAAGATGAAAACAAAATTGCATTTTTTATGAATCGATTAATATTTTGGGAGTTGTAAATACTCCTACCCTTGTTTCTCCATGATAGACTGCAGAATTTTATTGTAAGTCCCTTTTCTACAGTATTTGACTGATAATTGATTTGAAGTATATTATAATATGTATGGTCCATGTGATCAACCCAGTTATTAAACTCAAGATTGTAAGTTTCATTATGTTTTCACTATATGGTTCTTACATGCCACTTGCTAATATTTTAATAGGGTTTCTACTAAATTTTGACAGTTGTTCTATTTTTGTATAATATGCCCAAACCACTCTCGGAGCTATTCACAAACCCCCTATATTTGATTAGGTTCATCTCTCCTTCTCTGACCTTAACGTGGAGACATTTTTGTCTATGTTTTTCTAATCATAAGGCACATCATATATGTAATCGTATTTGATCATCAGAACCATATGTGCAGAAATATCTATGTTCACTCACACTGAGAATGTAGTGAAGAAGGATTCAAAATCTATAACATAATAAAGCAAAAACACTTCCAAGAATCTCTTTTTACAAATCATGCCTGTTCATACTTTGTGACAGCCTTAAATTATATACATATACACAGACATAGATGTAGACATAGACGTACACACCATACACATATTTATGCATCTTAAAGATAAGGCACCATTAGTACCTCAGTGTTTGTTTTATACATTGTCATATCAAAGGGTACTGAACTTTGATTGGCTTACTTCTCAGATCTTGGTCTTCTGGTTGTTTGCTTAACATTAGTGTGTCATAATGTGGTGATTATAACCTTGATTTTTTCTCTATGTGTTCGTTTTCTGTTAGCAGACTCTTCCAATAGTCTTTCAAAGGCTCCTTCTCTTATTCCTTCCTTCCAGTCTGGTATCTGATTTCACAGGTCATTGTAATTTCCTTTCGGTTTTCTTATACTGAGACTACATTTTACTCTGTAAGAGTATTCTCCTGATGGGAGAAATCTGTGGAAATTCTCAGCCTTTGTTATGTCCCCCATGATTTCTATGGCATATGTAACAACTCCCTTGTAGTCTCATGGGCTTAAACAATTTGAGAATTTCTTTAAATTAATGTGGATAGTTTGAGATCATCAAAAAATTATCTTTTCCTCCTAACTACCTATTACTGTTTTACAGAGAATACACTGGCTTCTCATACTCAGAAACCCCTTAGAATCAAGGAAGACATTTGGACTGCTTTCTGTACGTCAAGAAAGACATCAGAGTTTTGAGTCATTTGTCTAGTATGAAAAAGTTCTTCTTGTCTTTGAAGAGGTTTTAGCCATGGACTCAGGAGCAACAATTCTAATGGTCATATATTCAGAATCTATGTGCAAAGATCTCTCCTGAGAGACACAACCAGAGCACGTCAACAAAAGCAGCGAACTAGAGGCGAACGCTAGCAGCAAACCACTGAACTGAGAATGGGACCCCCGTTGGAGGAATTAGAGAAAGGATTGAAAGAGCTAAATGGGCTTGCCAGCCCATAAGAGCAACAATGCCGACCAACCAGAGCTTCCAGGGACAAAAACCACTACCCAAAGACTACACATGGACTGACCCAGGGCTCCAACTCCATATATAGCAGTGAATAGCCTTGTTGGGCACCAGTGGAAGGGGAAACCCTTGGTCCTGCCAAGGTTGGACCCCCAGTGCAGGGGAATGCCAGGGGAGTGGTAAGGGTGGTGGATGGGGGAACACACTTACGGGGGAGAGGTATGGGGGGCTTATGGACAGGAAACCGGGAAAGGGAATACCATTTGAAATGTGAATAAAGAAATATATCCAATTAAAAAAAGATTATCTCAAAAATAGGGGGTCACTATACAAAATGAATGTGGCATGTCTAAGGAAAATGGGACCAAACTTTAAGAAGTTTGAAGAAAATATCGAGTTATAACAAATATTACTATGTAGACATTCTGAATGCAGAGTGAAAAAATACATGGTTGAATTATTCAATAGTAGATGGAAGAGGCAAATATAATACTGAGATGTGTTCAATAATTTGTGTAAGTGCTTCTCCTAAGAAAGATAACCTGTCCACTCCTTGACAAAAGCCTCTATGAAGTAAAGTTTTCCAAAAGAATAGAGCATAAAAAAGGAGAAACATGTAATTCTAAAATATAGAAACCTGACTGTGTCATGCTAGGAAATCAAGATTGACATAATTTGTGGTTAAGGAGAATTGAGTTCTACTTCCCATGTTCTTCTCCAAAGCAGTAAACATGACAAATATGAGAAAATTATTGAACAAGCTTAAATGGAGGGATATTCTACCAAATAAACAAGAATGTTTCAGAACTGTTAAATTTATCCAAATCATGAAAGTGTAATAAACTATAAAAGACTAAAGAGATATAATAACTAAAATTGTTGGGACAGATGGCATTACCTGTAGGATACTTGCATAAGTTCCATTTTAATTTCCAATGTGGAATGACAAGGGCCTCTTGAGATATCTCTGTCTAAAAGGACTTATACAGTCAACAGTTGCTGGATGACATATTTTATTTGTTCTAATTGAGTAATTATCCATAATTTTTATTGTTTTTTGTAAGTAACCCCTCACCCATGTGTCTGCAGCAACTCTAGTTAAACTCATCAGTTCAACAAGCTGTACTTAGATACAATCATTACTTTGATTCTGTCCTTGGTACCCTATCTGGCATAAGTAGACATAATTGATGTCTCTTCAGAAGATCACAAAACAAAAGATAATATGATATCCTCGATGCAATTCTAGAACTGAAAATGGACATCCACTGGAAATAATAAAATCCCAACCGAGTAGGGCGTACAGTGCGCAGTGAGATACTGTTTATCGCCCTCTGGTTGTGAATCTCAATATAAAGTGTTAACCTCAGGGAAGCTGTCAGAGTTATACTAAGTTTTACTACTTTTGCAAGTTTTCTGTTGATATAAAAACTCTAATAAATAAATTATCACATAATTTGAAAGAAAATTTCACTATTGATAAAGAACAAACAGAACCAAATTAATAATGAAATGTAAAATAGAATAGGCTTTCTGAAGCTGAAAAAAAATGTAACTCAGATAGCCCCGATACAGTCTAGGTCATAATTTTGAAATAAAATCAGACACTATGCCTTTTTTTCCTTCCATTTTTATTAAATTGGGTATTTATTATTTACATTTCAAATATTACTCCCTTTCCCAGTTTCCTTTCCATCAGCCCCCTAACCCCTCCCCCTCTCCTTCTATATGCGTGTTCCCTTCCATGTCCATTCCCCCAATACTCCCCCCAACATTTCCCTGCACTGGGGGTCCAACCTTGGCATGACCAAGGGCTTCCCCTTCCACTGGTGCCCCAACAAGGCTATTCTATGCTTTAAGATATTTTATTTTTCATTTAAAAATAATTACACATTCTATAAAATTTTTATTATAATAATGCTTCTCTTGGAAAGAATGATAAGTAGACTGGCATTTTCTTTGCACTAATAAAAAATAACATTAGTAACAATGCTGTTAATAGAAATAAAAATAAGAACACCGAGAAACATTTTTTTCTTCAATGTAAAAGAGAGCTTCGGGTAAATTCTTTTTGCTGAATCTTACACCAGGCAAAGAGACATGTGCTGTTAATAAAACAGACAAACATCACTGCCTCTATGAATAGTGCATTTAGATGAAATAAATTTATAAAGCTTAATATATGGTATATTGAGTCACTTAATTATCATTCAATTCCTTAAAATTAGCCTTATTTTTTATATTACTTTCATAAATAAAAAACAAGTTATAATGAGCTTAAGTTATTTAAATGGAGTAAAAAACTTATTATCAGTTAAGTTTTCCTGGTACTAGTGCTCACATTTTTAGCCACTACACTGCAAGTAAATTTATGTGTTTAGTGTTTGAGCTAAAATGTCTTCCATATATTGTTACCTCATGTTCACGTGTGAATTGTTATTTAATAGTAAAGATTCTGAATCTATATGAGACCACTCATTCATCACTTCCTTGACTTCAAAACAATATGTAGATGCAATGAATATGATCACAGTCCAAATCTTCCTCTTCATAAAGCTGCATTTTCATTGGGAAACCATAGATCAAGCAATGACATGGTAAAAACGCTACTGATATTTGTTAGATAACTGACACATTTTTTGCACATCTTTATATTCAGGGTTAAATATCAGCTAATATTGGACTATAAAAATATTTACTAAGATTCAAACATGAAAGGGCACAGATGGTGGATAAAGGGAAAAGAATACAAGGGCACATAACTCAGAAAAAGCATGACTTGGAAGTAAAGTATAAGACTATTTGAATGAAGATGAGTTAAAATGGCAGTGGGACAGGTAAGTGTTTTTACAAAGTCAAAGTTGTTCTCGAAAGAAAAAATATGTGATACAAAAATAATAATGTAACAGTAATATTTGTAAGATTTTTATAGTTTGAAAGTTGTATGAGTATTACATAAAAGCAATAGTATTGCATGTATGTATTTACACATATGTAAGCTTGGATTTTTCACAGCCTACTTTAATTAGGGTTCTTAAACATTTCAACTCTACTTCTAGACTACCAGCCAGAGGTAGTAGAAGAAAGTGGTTCATAGGACGGAGGGAATGTGGCCTTATGTAGATTTGGGGTGATTACAGTCTTTGTTGTCAGGATATAGTCAGGCTAGTCCAAAACATCATATGTAAATCAGTAGTAGCAGCTCAATCCCAAAACAAAACAACAACAACAAAGGGTCTGCCAATCACCACAAGTTCTCAGGAGCAGCAAGCAGCAGCCAGAGCACCATTAGAAGTTCTTTGGTGGTTTTCTCTCTGCACAGCCATGGTGAGTGAAAATCAGCAAAGACCAGTAAATCTTTTCCAAGCAAACCAATGCAAGAGGAACATCAGCAAAGACCAAGAAAGCATTGCAAGGAGAACCAAAGCAAGAGTGCCACTCACTGTCTGTTGGGTTATATGTATATTCCTTCCAAACATCACGTGTCCCCTCAAGTGTCAGCCTCAACAAAACAACATCTCACACATCTGCTTCAGCAAACACCCCTCATAAGATAGCTTCCAGGAAAATATTACATGACACAACTGAGTGTCCAAAGAAACTTGAAATTTCCATTTCATATCACTCTGTTTAAAAATAATAACTTTTTCTTTAACTTTACCCATCTAAACACAATAGACATAAATATAAGAACCATAGGACTAGAATTTTATATCACATTTTTAAATAAGCAGCTTATGTACAATATAGTAAAAAAAGAGCCTAACAAAATAACTTTAAATTTCAATCACTATATAATAATTCAAACAAAACAACTTTAAATTTCTATCACTAGATATGAATCAACTTTATTTTGTCTCTTCTCTGATCATAACCAATAACAGTCTAGCACCCTAGGTGATAAGAACCATAGTTCATCAAACCATGAAAACCATCTATCCCAACTTAAAGGACTGGAGAACTGTGCTCTTATAATTGTTTCCTGTTAAATTAGGGCATAGGATTTTGGTTTGCGGACCAAGAAGAATAAATGGTTAGTCTGAAAAAAGCTAGCTATAGCATTTGTTTATCCTTTGTGTTGGCCAGTCTCTGTATTGTCTCTCCAGTTAATTCTTTATCCAGTCTTTGTGTGATCATTCAGCTGGACTAGCCCCTTTCTAGCTCGTTTGCATGCATATTTTTGAGAAATCAGTAACTGAAACAGTCTATGAGAGTGAATCACCTGAACTACTTGCTTTCTGAAGGCATTCATATCTCAGGTGATAAGAAGACTTTTTGGGTCAGATATAATCTTTATAAGCTTTGTTGGTAGCCGTATTTTTTGTTCCATGTAGATACATAAGAATAAACACATCCCCATCTTAAAACTATTGCAGCTTTTCAGTCAATGATTCCTTCATAATATATTGGTTGGTGAAGGTCCTCAGTTTTTTCAATAACCCAGTGTCTCTCAGCTGCTGTTCTTTTTCAACATTAAGAAAATATAGAGTTCATTATTTAGTTTGACCCTGGGGGTTTTTACTCCTCATTTTTGTTTAACAAAGATCTCTTTTAAGGTTTGATTTGCTTTTTAAATACCTACTTTCCTGTGGAATTGTGTGCTATATTATAATATGCAAAGAATTGCTTCATCATCATTGGATACATATGTGGGAGCATTATCTTTTTTAATTTGTGCAGGTATCCCCCTAATTGCAGCTATTTCCAAAAAGTGTGTGAATACATAATCAGCCTCAGAACTTAAAATAGTTACTCATTGAAACCTTGCATACATGTCAATGGTATGGTGTATATACCTGCAAAATGAACATCATCCACCTGCGAGATGTCATTTCTTTCGGGACCTCTATAGAGAACACATAGGACAAGAATCAGGCAGAATACCACAAGAAGTTCTTTAGAACTTTTTTCTTTATGTTGTAGCAAGCAAAGATCAGTGAAGACCAGCAAATTTTGCAAGTTGAACTAATACGAGGACATCATCAGTGAATACCAGTGAAGTGTTGCATGGTGACTTATTCAAGAGCATCTTTCACAGTCTACTGGCTTATAGTTATACTCTTTCCTCTCAAGTGTCTGCCCCCGCAAAACATTCTGTCTCAAGATAGCTTCCAGAAAGATATCACATAACACAACTTAGTTTCCAAAGAAAGCAGAAAATTCTACTTCAGAGGTATATAAATAAAAAATAACAAAATTTCGGGTGCCATGAACTCAAGAGGGAGCAGTTGAGCTTAGATAATTCATGCATGAAAATGGAAGGGGAAAATGATACAATTTTATCTTAATTCTCAAATAAAAAGAAAAAAAACATGGATTAGAGAGCTTACATTCTCATAAATATTATGATATATATATGTGTGTGTGTGTGTGTGTGTATACTTCTACAAGTTTAAAATAGTATTTTTACCAAAAAATTCAAAATTATTTAATCATATTCTTCAAATAAATAATGGAGAAATACAGTACTTTTTGATTTCTTCTATTTACCTTTACCAATTTACCAGAAGCCAATAACAACAAATACCTTAAAAATAACAACTAACAAATAAACAATTGTGAAAATATACCAAACATCAAAAGAAAATAATTACAAAAATATAGCATTGCAGAAAAAATATGAAGTAACTAAGGGCTGAATTTCTTTCTTACAATAGATAAAAATAATTCTCAGAGTATGGTCTCCAAGAATCCAAATACATTTCATTTATAGAATAACATTCTTTCCAATGGAAATATAACTATGATAAGCTATTCAGAATTGAATTACTGTGGATGACAGTGGGTTCCTGTTTATTATGGTAGTAGTAGAACAGCAATGTCAACCAACCGGACCCCCACAAAGCTCCCATGGACTAAACCACCAACAAAAGAATAAACATGAAGGGATCCATGGTTGCACCTGCATTTGTGGAAGAGGATGGCTTTATCTGGTACCAATGGGCAGGGAGGCCCTTGGTCCTGTTGAGGCCTGTGCAGAGGAATGCTAGGATGCTAAAGCAGGAGGGGATGGCGAGTAGGGGAGTCCCGTCATAGAAACATGGGGAACGGGGAAGGGAATAGGGGGTTTAACTGGAAAGGGTGACAGTGTTTGAAATGCAAATAAATAAAACAACCAATAAAATAAAATAATAATTTTTAGTTACTTAATAAAAGTAAGCTTATTACAGTGCATTATATTTTCAATATTATGATATTCCATACAGAATTTTTTTATAAAAGATTGAACATTTGTGAAGATATTGATGAAGATGTATGTTCTATATTATTTAAAACTTTGGTTTATATTTATTAAATCATAAAAGTTATTTGATTGATATGGTGCATTTAATAAGTAAATAAGATATGGGAAGTTATTGTGTATAGCTTAACTCCATTAAGAAATATTTGATTTCAAGACAGTTTGGGAAATGAAGGAATGAATAGTCTGGTGTGTTGAGCTTCTCAATTTGCCTGATATAAGATTCAATTTAATTGGCTTTTAGAATGTTTCTATTAAACTGTTGTGTTATACTTTGACTAAGAAATGATTTATGTTTCGGTGGAAATTACCCTCTGTAGCCAGGAGGGTAAAGTCTGTTTCGAAGAGTTGAAAACTAGAAAACTTAAAGAGGACTAATACTGATATTTTTTTAACTAGTCTCTCTGGTGACCTGATTTTATTGTTGTTGTTGTGTTGGTTGGTTTTGGGTTTCCTGTGGCTGTTGATATTTTCTTGTTAGGATTTTTATATACTTTCACTATAATAATTTCACCTTTAAGTGACGGTAAATAGACTATATTTTTATCTATGAAATTCTAGGAATCATATCATTGTCCTCTTTCCTCTATGTTGACCAAATGGCCATCACTGCAAAATCAAAATTTTTGCATATAATACTGTGCTGATTAGTTTGAACTGACAACTTGTTGCAACCTAGAAATTCCTGGGACTTAAAGGAGAATTATCTAGATAAGCTTGACCTATGGTCATGTCTGGTTATCATTTATTTTTTATTATTGTGCAATATAATAATAAATATATTATATTTATTATATATTAATAAATATGTCAATTTATTAATTAATTATCATGAAAGACCAGCAAAGTTAAGTAAACTGAACCCTTGGTGGCTCCTAGAGACTAGACCATTTTCTTAGGGTTTTACTATTGTGAACAGATACCAGGACCAAGGCAAGTCTTATAAAGGACATTTAATTGGGGCTGGCTTACAGGTTCAGAAGTTCAGTCCCTTATCATTAAGGTGGAGCACCTAGAGAGGCATGGTGCTGGCGGAGTTCAGAGTCCTACATCTTCATCTGAAGGCTACGAGTGGAAGACTGACTTCTAGGCCGATAGGATGAGAGTCATAAACCCCACACCCACAACACACCTACTCCAACAAGGCCACACCTCTTAATAGTGCCACTCTCTGGGCCAAGCATATACAAACTAACACAACCATCAAACAAAGAGTGAGTATGGACTGGACCTATGCCCCCCTCACATATATAACAGAAGTGCACCTGGGTCTTCATATGTCCCCCAACAACTGAGGCAGTGGCTGTTCCTCCATCTGTTCTTTGCCTATGGATCCAGTTCCCCTAACCAGGTTGCCCTGTCTGCTCAGTTGGAGAGAATGTTCCTAGTCCTGCAGTAACTGGATAAGGAGACAGGTGGGTGCTACAAGGGTGGGGGCTTTCCCTTCTCAGAGGAAAAGAGGAATAGGGAATGAGCAGAGAATCTGTGTGAGGGGGAATATGGTAGGATGGAGGGGGGATGGCATTCAACTGTAAAGCACATAAATACATTAGTTAATTTAACAAAGGAGGTCCAGCCTAGTGTAGTTGGTAGCATTCCCTAGGCAAAAGTTCATGAAATGTAAGAGAGAAAAAAAGCTACATTAAACAAGCAAACAAAGAAAGATTCATTTCTGGTCTTTCTGTCAGGAATGTGGACGTGATGTAGTAGCTATTTGAGATCATGTTTTGGCTTCCTTGAAAGGATAACCTATAACTTGGATTAATAAAACAAACAGATCCTTTATTTTGTATATTGTTTTTTATCAGTATATACCATAGCAACAGTAAGCCAACAAGAATAGCTACTAAGCTCTGATATATGTGTGCTTCTTTCATAGTTTGAGAATAATGGTTGGATGTTATAGCTAATAACTTATCATAAGAAATAATTAAATTCTGACTATAGAATCAGCACTACCTATGTATACAGATATTTGTTTATTTGGATTAAAAATATGAGAATCTTTGTTTTGTTTTAGTTCCTTTGACAAGTTTGACAGCATTCACACTCAGATCTAAGACAATCCAAAAGCGCACCCAGAGAACAGACAGTGTACTTCTGAACATTGTCTCCTCATCCGTACACAGTGAAATCAGCATGGGGGAGTTTAATGATTTACATTGATAGTTTGGGTGTAGGAGGATGGTAAAATAGACAAAACAATGGCAAAAACCATCCCCTTGACTGAAAATAAGGCAGGATGAACTTTAGGAGCGCTACAGAGGTATCAAGAATCTTACAGGAGGTGTTTACTGCTTCATTTTTCAGGGTAAAGGAGAACTTGACCAGGCAGCTATTCATTAACTCATTACCATTGCATAGCTGAAAACACTTTATTCTAAGAATAGTGTCAGGAATGATGCTCTGATTAAAAGGAACTGTCAAATATAAATATCTTCATATTTTCCTACAGAAAAATGTATTTTCAATAGATACTAAATATTTATAAACATTAAGCTAAATGCAATTTTAAACTGTGAGAGTTTGCTGTAGCATATTTTTACCCCTTGGGATTTTAAAACAGTAAGAGAGCTTGCATTTTCTACAAAGATATTTTTGAAATCTCTAAAGGACCATATGTAGCATGATGCAGAAGTTGCCATGGAAACAAGAAATTAAAAACAACAAAACAATAAAGTTATTTCTTAGGCATTCATGAGGCTTGCATAATTGCAAGCATATTTTATTTCCATACTATTAGTAAATGCTACACTGTTTCTTCTCAAAGTTAGCTCAACTGTTTCATCTTGTGTTATTCTTATCACTAACTGGATAAAAGTAGGTCCTTGACTAGTTTTACTCTTTCTGATTATTTGTTCTTTTTCCTTACAATTGATAGAAAAAAATTACCTATAAAAAGAAATATCTCAGTTTCCAGAAACACAGCAATAAACTCTTTAAAACTTGAATATAAACAAAACATGAATCATTTATAACTTAGTACAAAATTTACTTATATATTGCTTCTTTCAATAAAATAAAAATCTTCCATAATTGTTTTTTAATATCAGAATTTCCCAAGTCAAGAAATGATTTGGAAATCATTGTATCATCTCAGAACATGGGGTTTCTCTTTGTGTGCAAATGTATTAAAACAATTAAACATGTTTCTTTTATTAATAAACCATAAGGACTTCTAATTCAGCCTACAAAGATGTGTGCTGAAAAGATGTGAGCACATGTGTGTGTTATATTTGTGTGTGTGTGTGTGTGTGTGTGTGTGTTACCCTGAAAGATACTAATTACATGAAACTTTACTAGAAGGAAACACAGAGAGAAGAAATGGCGGAGACTCTGGAGAGGCTCCAGTGCCACCTACATAACTCCCTATAGAGAAGGATCCCATAGCATTGCATAAATGATTACTTAAAGCTACCCTCTTCTGTCAGAATGTAGGAAATATGCCCCAAGTGGACAGTTTAAATAACTCTATCAGTCCTACAACAGTAATCTCTAAAAGCCATTAGGTATATCATGAACTTCGATAATGTGTCGTTCTGCCTATTTATATTTTCAAACCACAAACACTAGTACAGAGTACAAGCCAATTCAATGAAATTTCAATTTCATTAACAAGTATTCATTTTTCTCAATTAAATCATAATTAATCATTTCAAAAAGTTGACCAGAAAAATAAAACTTCATGCTCATATATGGGATACAAAAGCTAGGATAGTTCTCTGCCACCAAAATAAGAAGGATAAAAGCCAAACTATTCTTAAAAGAATAACTTTTGGGAACTCTGAAGAGTAGATTTTGTAGGGCACCCAAGTCATCTGAAATTAATGAATGGGAGCTCGCTCCAATGTGATCAGGAACAACAACACAGTGCAACCTATATCAGAAGCCAGAGAGTGAGGTCACCTTACAGGCAGAAAGAATTCAGAAATATATGTAATGAATTTCTGTGTGAAATGGAAGCGAGGGTCTGATCAAGAGCCTAGAGACCCATAAACACAAAGCAGCTGAACACAGCATCTCTGACCAGTGGTGTCTGTAAAAGCTCAGAGACCTGTAAACATAAAAGATCTGAATGCAGATCCTCTGACCAGCCAGAGATTATGAATTTTGAGAAACAGAGCAATGTCTTAATTCAAAGAAAATAAGCAGCTGATTTTTAACACTTAAGTAAACTACCAAATTCATCAGGCTGGAGCAGATTTTGGAAGTAGCAGAAATTTGCTTGTAAAGCACATTTATTTAAGAAATACCAATAGGAAGTATGTCATTTCATGGAAATATGCTGAATACAGAAAACAAAGGGGAAAACAAAACAAACAAAAACAATCATCAAAAGCAAAAAAAAAACCTTCCCTGCCAGCCTAATAAGTAATCGATACAGATAAGAACAGAATGCTGGAGGCAGTATGAATGTTAAAAGAAAGATGAAACACTGATTCTCATTCTTGAAATCATAGATGCTCTAAAAATTGGCAAGGTAAATTACCTACAAGTTTTAGAACTAACTGTGTGGCAGGTCCCAAGGAAATCACACCATGTAGCAGTACTTATGTGGGAGGTTTGTAAGAGGGAGAGTAGAAGCAGCCTTTGAGAGAGGTAGGAAAGAAGAGAGAAGGGGTCAGAGAATGAAGCTTTTGTTGGGCTTGTGGCACATGTGCAAAGGGAAATGCAACAGGGGCCATGGGCTGCTAGAGATGACATGCCTCATTGCTGGGTTCCTCAAGGGCTGGTGGTAAAGGTGCCTGATTGTTGTGAAATCACTTCTGTCCACGGATGGGCCTGATTGCCAAGAATAAGAATACACAAACTAAAATACCAAACTGAAAGGATTGAAATATTCTAGATTGGAAACTTAACTATGAAATGTATTATGACTCACTTGAAAGTACTATGTATATTGACATAGCATAAATATGACTTTATACAAAATTATATTACTCCTATATTTTTTAAATTGTTAAGAAAACTCTATATGTGGTGACTGGCAGTAAGCATTGTTTGTAATGTTTGATAAATGCATTATAATATAAAACATGTATGAAGATAAAGACAGAGATAGAAAATAAGAGTAAATTGGCAAGTCGCCCACCCTTCCCAGTTAGAAGGTTAATAAGCATCTAAGTGATCTCAATTATGGAATATCAGTGCATGCATGCACTCAGACAGATGGAAATAAGTACAAAAGTAAACAGGTTGTAGAAGCGAGTGTCGTGTCTCTAGAGAGAAGGGTGGAATTTGCTCTGAAGACAAGTGTCAAAGACAAACACAACCACCCTTCAAAGTGGTGAGGACAGATTTTAATCAGAAATACAGCACAAGAGAAAGGAGTGCATCAACTGACATGTGCAGATCGCTGAGCATTTTAAAGAGGGAAGAAGGAATTGGAAGGTAAAGGATAGATAAAAGCAAACCAAATGAAGTTTGGACTCAACAGAGCCCTCTGTGTTTGCTTCGTGGCACTTGAAAAGGATGGGTTTCTTCCTACCCTACCAAAGGCCCCAAGAACGGCCCTCTCTTCTGTGCTGACAAAAAGAGGAGCCTCTTTTGGAGCTTCAGACTTTTGTTTGTTTTCTTTTTCTTTTTCTTTCCACACAAACACCTTGAAGAAAGCTAGCATCAAGCTGGGTGTAAGTCTCAATGCTGTGTCAGACTGTGTTCCGCCTTTCCTGGGGCATTATGCAGCTTGCTCAAAGCCAAGCTCAGGGCTTCTCCTAACGAACAGTATCTCTGTTAAAGATATGAAATACATGCCCTTTATTCATCTGTACTCATGTTTGAACACCATTTGGATTTATAAGTGCAAGTGTGCAGTTTTAATAAATAATAAAATTTAAGCAAGGAGAAAACAATGGGGTTTTCTGATTAGTTGATGAAAAACTCCTGTATTATGATAAAGAGGACAGGTGTTCTCAACTCCCAGTATTTCACATTTGACCTAGGATCTTCATTAGGCCCAGACACAAAGAAAAGGTCATAATTTTAATTGATCAGCATCTGAGTTACTGTTATGATTTTCTTCTATGTGTCTTTAGGCACTGATTGTAGAACTCAGAGTCTGTCCCCTGATTTCATTACCCTTCACCCTTGAATGCCACAAACATTCAGAAAGATCAGACAGAACTTTTGCCTTGGATCTGGAGACAGCCTTCCCATGTTGATGCCTCAACTTACATTATCTTCATGAGTCCAGCCATAGGAACCTAAAACAACTGCTAAAGCTTTTAACTTACAGTTGAGCTTTGTGTTTGCTTGTTTCCTCTTATAAATAATCAATAACCCATATTAAGCAATTATTTTTATGGGCATTGCTTCCTTCTAACAACAATAACAACAACATTTTAGAGAATAAAAGCAAGGCCAGCAAGTAATTGGAGATAGCAATGCAATATCCTGTCCTAAACTTCAAGGCGTATCTGCAGTCATATTGTGGTATTAATCTCCACAATGGGCCTTTGCCCTGTTTTATTTAGTTATGCTGATCTGAAAATATCATTATCAGATACATAGATACTCTTTCTCCCTGTCATCTCTCTCTTCAACTCCTGTCCTTTCCCTCCTATCTTCTTCCTTCCCCCTTCTCTTTATACTCAGTCTAATAACTATAAAAATTTGATAGAAAGCAGTGTTTTCCTTCCTAAAGTGCAAGTGCAGTGGGCCTGGCCTAGCAATATAGTCCTGTAATTCCAACTACTCAGGAGGCTAAAGCAAAGGGAATTCAAATACAAGACCAGTCTGGTCTACAGACTAAGTTCTATAGCTATCTTATCTAGTAAACTCAGTGAGATGCTGTGCTACTTACTTTTCTGATGTGATAAAACACCATGGTCAAGTCCACTTACAGATGGAAGGTTTTGTTTGGATAAATGGTTCCAGAGGGATACAAGTTCATAGTTATCATAGTGAAGAGGCATGACAGCTGAAACAGAAGGCTGAGTATTCACATACTAAACCACAGTATAGCTTGAAGCAGAGTGTGAAAAATGGGAGCAAAACAGAGCCTTGAGCTTGTAATCTCATCCATTATGTTGCACTTCCAGAGTAAAACAGGGCCTTGAGTTTACAATCTGCACCCCAGGATATACTTCCAGGAGTAAAGAAGACTGTTGAGCATCTAAGTCCACCCCTTCTAACACACTTCCTCTAGCAAAGTTATGCCTCTTTAATCTACTTTTAGACAATTAACTGTGAACCAAATTTGCAAATGCCCAAGTTCTTATCACAAAATAAAACAGCAAAAAGGTTTATAGATATAACTTAATGGTAGAAGGATTTACTAGTATAAAAGAACTTTCATTCCCTTCTCTAGTACTACAAAATCAATGACTTGAGTAGTTAACAATTGATCACAATCAGACCCACCTAGTATCCTAGTCTGCCTGACTCAGAAACAGCCTGCAGAGGTGAGTTGGAATGGTCCCCTGAACTTTATTTTCTAGCTCTGGACTTTCTCTTCTGTCTGGAGGAGACTTACAGGATCCCCAAAACATCCTGATTACCCATGGAACCATTCAGGGCCCAAGACTAACCAGCTTAGAACCCTGCCCCACAAATCCCTTCCCTGTAAGGTCTCCCCAGGACACACACAGCAGAAGTGAATTGCACAAGGCCCAAGATCGCCATAGTTTATCTTTTGGCTCTCTTCAGTTCTGAAGACCCTTGTTAGACTCCAAGAGCCTCCTGTTACCTCATGGAGGTCTCTGAGGACCCAAAGAACTATCAGCTGCCCTCAGGATCATACAATCAATATCAGGGAAAAACATATGTCTAAGGGACATCATAAAAACAAAATCATCAAGACCTAGAACAGTATTGCACCACCAGAACCTATCTATCTTATTATAACAAAACCTGGATATCCCACTGAAACTGAACCTCAAGAAGAGGACCTTTAATGTATTCTTATAAAGATGATAGAGGCCTTTAAAGAGGACATGAATGAATCCCTTAAGGAAATACAGGAGAATACTATAATACAGGAAATATAAGTAGAGACATTAAAAGAGGAAGCAAATAAATATAAAGTATAGGAAAATAAAATCAAACAGGTACAGAATAAGAATGAAACTATTCAAGGCCTGAAAAAGGAAATACAATAAATAAAGAAAACACAAACTGACTCAATACTGGAGATAGAAAGCCTAGGAGAGTGAATGGGAATTACAGACATAAGCATCACCAAAGAACAGGAAATATAAGGGAGAATCTCAAGCATAGAAGACATGGCAGAAGAGTCAATAAATCATCAAAAAATGTAAAATCTAAAAAGTTCATGATGCAAAACATCCAGGAAATTTGGGACATTATAAAAAGACCATACTGAAAAATAATGGGAATAGTTGGGAAATGGTGTTAGCACAGAATTCTACCAGATTTTCAAGAAAAATGCCACGAACTATTTACAAAATAGAAACAGAAGGAACAGTGTCAAACTCATTTTATGAAGACACAGTCACACTAAAAAATAAACCACACAAAGACTCAGAAAAGAAGGAGAACTTCAGACCAATTTCCTTTATGAACATTAATGCGAAAATACTCATTTAAACACTGGCAAAACAAATCCAAGAACACATCAAAGACATCATCTACCACATCAAGTAGGCTTCATTCCAGGTTTGCATGGATAGTTCAATATATATATATACATATATATACATATATATATATTCCAATGTAAACAAACTACAAAAGGAGGAAAACCACATGACTATCCCATTAGATGTCAAAACAGCATTTGACAAAATCCAACATCTCTTCGTATTAAAAGTTTGGAGAGAGCAGGGATACAGTCTGCATACCCAAACCCAACAAAGGCAATATACAGCAAGCCAGTAGGTAACACTTAATCAAATAGAAAAAAACTTAAAGCAATTCCCTTGAAATAGGGGACAAGTCAAGGCTGGCATTTTCTCCCTATCTCTTTAGTATACTACCTGAATTTCTAGCTATAGCAGTAAGACAACTAAAGGAAATCAAGGGTATACAAATTGATATGGAAGAAGTAAAAATATCACTCTTCACAGATGATATTTTAGTATATAAAAATGATCCCCAAAACTCTACAAAAAATTCCTACAGCTGTTAAACGCCTTCAGTAAAGTGACTGGATAGAAAATTAATTCAAGGAAATCAGTAGCATTCTTTTTACAAGTGATAAACAGGCTGAAAAAGAAGTTAGAGAGACAATATCCTTCATCATAGCCACAAATAATATAAAATACATTGGTGTAAATCTAGCCAAGCAAGTGAAAGACCTGTATGACAAGAACTTCAAGTGTTTGAAGAATGAAATTGAGGAAGAGATTAGAAAATAGAAAGATATCCTATGCTCATGGATTAGTAGGATTAACACAGTGAAAATGGCATCTTATCAAAAGCAATCTACAGACTCAATGCAATCCCCATCAAAATTCCAATACAGTTCTTTTATAGATCTTGAAAGAACAATTCTCAACTTGATATGGAAAAAAAAAACAACCAGGATAGCTAAAACAATCCTCTACATTAAAATAATTTCAGGACATGTCATTACCCCTGACTGTGTACTGTGTACAGTACTGTGTACTGTACTGTGTAGCATTAGTAATAAAAGTGCATGGTATAAGTAATGAAGCAGAGAATTTTGTCAATGGAATTGATTTGAAGACCCGGAACAAAACCAAATTGCCATGAACACTTGATTTTTCCAAGAAGTCAAACTATACAGTGGGAAGAAGAAAGCATCTTCAGCAAATGGTGCTCATCTTACTAGTTGTCTGCATGTAGAAGAATGAATATAAATCCATATTTATCATCCTCCACAAAACTCACTCCAAATGGATCAAAGACCAGATATAAAACCAGATATACTAAATATAGTAGAACAGAAAGTAAGCGACAGCCTTGAAATATTGGTATGAGACAACTTTCTGAACACAACACCAATGGCTCAGACACTAAGGTCAATAATTAATAAATGGGATCTCATGAAACTAAAAAGCTTCTCTGGCAACAGAACAAAATGACAGCTTACAGATGGAGAAAAGATCTTCACCAACCCTGTATCTGACAGAGAGGTAATGTTCAAAATATAGAAAGAACTCGAGAAGTTAGACACCAACATTCTAAATAACCTAATTTAAAAATAGGGTACAATTCTAAGCAGAGTTCTCAATATAGGAATCACAAATGGTGGAGAAGCAACCAAAGCAATGCTTGACATCCTAGGCATCAGGGAAACACAAGTCAAAATAACTCTCATATTGCTCATCAGAATTGCTAAGATCAAAAACTGAAAAGACCGCACATGCTGGCGAGGTTTTGGAGCAAGGGGACTACTCCTTCAGTGCAAGTGGGAGTACAAACTTGTACAGTCACTGTGGAAATCAATTTGATGGTTTCTCAGAATATTTGGAGTAGTTCTACCTAAAGAATCAACTATATAGCTCTTGGGCATATACTCAAAACATTTTCCACCATCCCAAAAGAACACTTGTCCACCTATGTTCATTGCAGCTTTATTCATAATAACCATAAACTGGACACAACCTAGGTGTCCCTCAACTGAAGAATAAATAAAAAAAATATATACTTACACATTGGAACACTACAAAGACAACTTAAACAAATACATCTTAATTTTGCAGACAAACGGATGGACGAGAAAATTTCATCCTGTGTGAGGTAAACCAGACATCCCCCCCCCCAAAAAAAACATGTATGACAGAAACATAGAAGCTCCACTCAGCAGCCAATGGAAAAAGATGCAGAGACTCACAGACAAACATTAGATGGAGCTTAGAAAGTCTTACAGGTCATTGTAAGGATTGAGAAACCTGAAGAAGAAAGGATTCCCACAGAAAGATCTACAGAGGCAACCCACTTGGAGCCTTGGGGGCTCCCAGAGACTGAATCACCCACCAAAATGTGAACATGGTCTATTCCTAGGTCCCCTTTACATATGTAGCACATGAACAGTTTGTTCTTCATACAGGACCCCCAAGAACTTGAGTGAGTTGTCCCTGAGCCTGTTGCCTGTCTGCCTGTAGATCCTGCACCCTCAAATGGCCTCCTTGTTTGGCATCAATGGGAGAGGATGGGTCTAGTCCCACAGTGACTTGATATGCAGTAGAAGGAGGTTAGTGTGTGGGGTGGCACCCAAAGTGGGACTTCCCCTCTTTAAAACGAAAAGGGAAGGTGGAGTTAGGGAAGGTCTTGCTTGAGAGGGTACTGGGAGGAGGCAGGGGCTGATATTGGAATGAAAGTTAATAAATACTTTTATTTTAAAAGTTAACAAGAGTGTTATTATATGTTTATCCAGTTGAAAGTTATGTGAAAAAAAAGTTGCACAATTATTATATAAAAATCAGGAATACTAAAAAATTATATTGTTCAAATTTCCTTGGAAGGAGCACTTTATACCATGAACATAATTTTCTCAAGTTCCATCCATTTGCCTATGAAATTCATGACGTCTTTGTTTTTAATTGTTACCACATTTTGTCTATCCATTCTGCAGTTGAGGGATATCTAGGTTGTTTCAAGTTTGTGGTTGTTAAAAATAACTCTGCAGAGGAGAAAGGATGGGGAGGGGAAGGGGGATTGAGGGAGGGGGAGGTGATAGGGAGTGGGGACAGCGATCAGGATTTAAAGTAAATAAATAAAAAGAGAGAAAAAGAAAAACAAAAATCACATGGCTTTCTGAAAGTTGTATTCCATTAAATGGCTCAAATGTGCTAGCTTATTGCTTTCTGATTTAATGTAGTATCTGCTTTGACTTAACCTTCAAATTCTCACAGTCTATGCACAGATAGTGGCCAAGCAGAGAGCCACTGATCTTGAACGGATCCTCAGCCAGGCTGCCTGTCCACTATAGCTGTTAGTACTTACAAGATACTCGGAGTGTATGGCTGAATGAAATTGAGGGTGTAGGCAGCTAAAGTCATGACATATTTT
Source organism: Rattus norvegicus (assembly GCF_021556685.1). Classification (NCBI taxonomy): domain Eukaryota; kingdom Metazoa; phylum Chordata; class Mammalia; order Rodentia; family Muridae; genus Rattus; species Rattus norvegicus. The sequence continues at coordinate 33,310,717 of NC_141549.1, forward strand.
TCCCTCTAGAAGCAACAAAAGTTATCATAAAATTGTATGAGAAGTCCTGGAGACTATAAAAGCAGAGTAGGTCAGATATCTCAGAAAGAATCAGGGAAGAAAAATGGAGAATAGGAAATAAGTTGCAGAGTTGGAGGAAGACAGTAGATAGAAAAGATAAAAGGGAAATAGCAATCCAATATCTGCAAATGAAGACCGAAATGTTAGGGTTAATAAAAAGAAGGAATAAAAATAAGCTTAAAATATTCAGCGTACATGATGCCATTATGTCAAATTTAGGAATGTCGTAAAATAACATAAGTTGCATGATGTGTACAATTTCTCCATTTTAGAAAATATAGGGCCAGTAGATTCACGGACCTGGAGGCTTACGAGTATTGTTTTAGTGTGGTAATTTGTGTGTACTGTTGTTTTTTTAATTCCTGTATGTGTAGAAGTTATCTTTTCTCATTCTTTTTCTAATAAATAGTCTGACTAAATATTTTGATACGAAATTTGTGTAAATTGTAACAAATTGAAAAAATAAAGACTTGTTTTATTTTCTTTGAACAACAGTAATGCGTAAGACCGAGGCTTTTGTTAAATCAAAAACAATGCGCAAGATGTGTAACTAGGGCAAGTAGAGCCTAGAAGAAGCTATAATATTGTAAAACACTGGTTAGCTAAGGCATATTTACTCAGGTGTCTAATGAGGCTAGGAAAATGTGGAGTGTAACTTGCAGGAATCGAAGGGAGATGACCACATAAGAAAGTCTATGGCTGCATATCAATCTCGATGCTTGCAGGCAGTTTCTCATCTTTACCTCAGAAAGAATTCAGGATTAGATATGTCTCTGGAAGAAAGAATGTGCATAAAATTAACATACAGTAACATCATGGTTTGACATGCAGAAATCTTTGTTATAATTACTTTTGAAAACAGCATCTTTATGTTTGTAAAGAAGCAGGAAATACTTTTCATCCAGTATTAATAAATTTTTATTTATAAACGAGTATGTATGTATAGATACTCTTAAGCTGATAAATAATTCTTGAAATATTTGATTTTAACAGGGCTTTTGGATTTCATGTCAAATTGGACAATAAATTGTGCTTCTAGTGACATCACATAAAATTATACAATTAAATTAATATGTTTAGCATCTTTTATAGCATTTAAAATTCAAAATACAAGAGGAAGGTTACAACACTGTAAGAAAAATGAGTGTACTATTGAGATAAAGAGAAACTAAACAAACGGAGATAGTTCACAGTGAAAGCTATGAATAAGATGTATATCTGAACTATTAATTGCACAGCTAGATACAGAGTGCATGAGTTTCTATACAAAATCCCATCATCTATTTTTTTGTAGAAAGAAACAAACTTTTGTTCAAACAGATAAGATGATGATGATCTGGGAATAGCCCTACAATTGTGACAATGAAGAGTGGTGCTGGCTTACATCCAGTACGTGATTTCAAGATTCACTGTACTTCGACAACAATTAAGACAATGTGCTATTGATGAGAGTGTAGACAAACAGATCAATAGAATGAAATAAAGAGGTTAGAAGAAATGGACCTACACTTACATAGCCAATTGAAATTTAACAATGCTGCCAAGGTAATTCAAAGGAGAATTGAAGTCTTTAACAAATGTTTCTTGGAAAACTCCACATGCAAAAACAAACCTGTGAACCCTTATCTTCTACAATGCAGAAAAATGTGTTTAATATGGATAAGAGACTGAAATGAAAAAGCAATCCATCCTTAGTGCCATTAATCTTTTGCTTTACAATAATAGCTCTTGAAATTGCTATAGTCTTGAGTTAGGCTCCATAACTCTACCCCTAGTCTCCTCCAGTGCCAAATCCCCTGAGAATTAGCATTCATCTCTTTTGCTTTCCTCAACAACTAACAGCAGCAATACTTCACCTGCGCTCAGCTTACTGGCCATCGGTGTAATATTTGCTGTGAAGTCTGGTTTCAGAGGCTTCCTCTTGCCCCAATTGAAATTGTTTATAACTTCATTCTTCCTTTCATCTCTGTAACTCACTTACTCTGGCTTTCTTGCAGCCAATCTTGTGCAAACATGTTTGAGAACACACTCTCAATCTCCTGGCTTCCCTCACATCTTCCCAATATCTTGATCCAAATATAACAACTATTTTTTGAAGATTATCTTTCAATTTTTATTTTTTAGTTAATCATTCCATTCACTTACATCTAAACTGATATTCCAGTTACCTCTCCACAATCCCCCCTCCATCCCTCAAGCTCCCTCTCCTCCCTCCCCTTTGCCTCTATGATGGTGCTCCGCAACCCACCCCCTCCCGCCTCACCCCTCCAAACACCTACTTTTTAAAGATTTATTTTTTATTTATGTGAGTACACTGTAGTTTTCTTCAGACACACCAGAAGAGGCCATTGAATCACATTACAGACAGTTGTGAGCTGCCATGTGGTTGCTGAAAATTGAATTCAAGGCCTCTGGAAGAACAGTCAGTTCCCTTAATCACTGAGCCACCTCTCTAGTCCCAGATTTTTTTTTTGAACATCTGGAAACATACACATAGATGTTCTCAAAATACATGCAGTAGGTAATTATTTTCCAACCACAACTACCAGTTTCTTATTTCTCTGCTATACAATGCTAAAGACAAACAGCATTTGAAAATTATCCCCATATCTTCAGTTTGGGGGACAGAAATTAATCACGGATCACTTCATCAACAGGCTTGTGTCTGTTTTCCTGAAGTGACATTATCTGTCTACCCTGCTCATTTACCTCAGATTTCTGTGCTCTCCAAACACAAAAAATGGGTTTGGTTGGTTTTGAGTTTATTTTTCAAATCAGGATTGGATTGTATGGAAAATAACTTAGAGAAGTTCTCAGTGATCTCCTTGTGCTGAAATATACTTATGGGAAAATAGCCCAGTTTTGCATTTAATAACAGAAAACTCCATGTAAGTTTTCCAAGCTTCTCTTTCTACTAGATAATGAGAAATGCCCACCATAGGCACGGAATCTTTATAGGATTTACATCTATTTTATTGAAAGCAAATTCCAATGAATACTCCATTACATAGTTTCAATTCTCTTGTTATTTATGTAGTTTGATATGTGTTTGAGGATGTAGTTGTATTCAATGATTTCCCATTTTGTAAGGTATATATTGAGTAACTGCCAAAGAGGTATTCCAAATCTAAAAGGTCAGGAGCCGGCAATTTAACTAACCATTGTAAAATTTATCCACCAATTTCACAAAAGTTGAGGATAATGGCTTCAAAATTTGTACGGTTTTGTTGAACTTCTGTGTATCGACACTGCTGCCCTAACTGAACTCTCTGGAGTGATGATAGATGGTTGCAGATAAGTTACTGTAAGTTTTTCTTTCGACGCATAAGGCAAGTAAAGGCAAGATTCCTTTCTTCATTTGCTATGTGATTATTTCTTTCTCAGATATTGTCAGTGGCCTGAATAAGATGTGACTGTTGTTTTGTTACTGTTTTTAATTTTACATACTTATTTTTCTACTCCTACTTGTGTTAATATGTTTCTCATTAAATTTTTAATTGGCACACAATACAAAGAGGTTGATGATTACATTTTTATGATTACATATTATCATAACTTATGTCATGCTTTCACTCATTATTTTCTGCTGTTTCCCTTGCACTCCTCACCTGCTCCCCTTCTTCCCCTCCAGATAATCTACTTACCCCTGCTTTCAGGTTTCAGGAGCCTTATAGACCATTCTCCTGGACTAGCCATCCACAACTGTACAAGTACACTGTTGATCCTGTCCTCTCTTCCTCTTCTCTCTCCTACTTTCCATACACCTTTCCTTTATCTCCTGACTGTAGACCACACACTGGTCAAGTAGGACATTAGGACCCCTAGGGACACAGCTGACAGACAAGGATCTTATAGAAAAAGTTATCAGCATTTCTCTCTTCTGCTGAGACCACTTTGTATTGTTTTCTTCAATGTTTGTAAGACTCCCCAGAGGGATTGGTCTATTATGATAAAGAGGGATCACAGATCTTGGAAAATACACTTTACTTACTTACTTTTCCTCATTGTCTTACTTAGAGTTTCTATTGGCCTGAAGACACATCATAACAAAGGCAATACTTATAAGGACAACAATTAATTGGGGCTGGCTTATAGCTTCAGAGTTTCAATCCAATATCATCAAGGTGGGAGCATAGCAGCATCCAGGCAAGTGCTGTGCAGGAGCTAAGATTTCTACATCTTGATTTGAAGTCCACTACGAGAGGCCTAAATTCCAGACAGCTAGGACAAGGGTCTCAAGCCCACCCCCACAGTGACACACCTATTCCACCAAAGAAACAACTAATAGTGCCACTTCCTGGGCTAAGTGTATTCAAATCACCACACTCATAAGTTTTCTTCTTCCCTGCTTATCTTTATCCCCTCCTCTCATTCCAGTTATTGATTTCATGAAAGGTCCAACCCAAGTAGCCAATGGTTCTAAAACAGCAAACTAACAAAAGAAAAAACAAAAATAGTTATGTGAATTCACAGATAATTGCTGAGAGAAAAACACAATTTAATATCTATTTCTTGTTTTCATAATGGAGAATTACTAATAGATGACAGCAAGAACTTATACAATGTACTTTATATATCAAATAAGAAAAAATGTAGCATTTAATTATGTCAGAATTAGAATGGAATTACAACTTTTCCTCAGGTTCTTTCATATCATCATTTATATGTGACTAAAAATTTCATATCTGTACTTAATATTTCAAACAGAATGTTCCCCTGTTTTCTGACTTGGACTTAATATCAAGGAAATCTTCAACAACTGAAAACTATATTTGCAAATATTCAGTCAAAGGTAACAAATTAAAAGGTATTCAGACATGTAAACATTTTAGAAATGAAATCAGAAATAACATTGCACATAAGTTCCAAACTTTACTCTCCTGATCCAGGTCTTTTGAGTTTATGTATGAACCATAAAGCATGCATTAGCTTCCTTTTGTGTTTCTATACTAATCAGGTATCATCCTCCTTCATTAAACGATGTACTAGCGGAAGCCAAGTCCAAACTCAGAAAATAATATTATTGGGATAAGAAGCAGACATAATCGCCTTCCTTCAATTTCAGGAACATTTGCATATGACCACATTTGAAAGTTATTGAAAGATTATTCTTGAGGACTGAAATATAGATTTAATACTCATAATTCTTTGAACCTCTGCTGATTCGAGGCTATAAGCCAGAAACAGATACCACTGTTTAAAATAAAAAAGTAGTACATAGTCTCAGATCTGCTTTTTAGTTTTGACAGAACAGAAAGGCATTAATCCCCTAAGTCATGCTTATCATAAATCCTGAAAAGACTTATGTAAACTAATTGAAATAATACATGCCAGTAACTAGAGAGGTTGGTATTTCATGTTTGTCACTACTTCATACACAAAATGTACATGAAGTATCGTAAAGAAATGGTCTCTCCTATCACTTAAAAGAGAGTATGAAAACTGATAGGGAAAAATATCAGAGTACTCACTTTATATTTTTATTACTAAATTTAGGTTATTAGTGTGTGTGCATGTGTGCATGTGTGCATGTGTGTGTGTCTGTGTGTGTGTGTGTGTGTGTGTGTGTGTGTGTGTGTGTGTGTCAAGGTCAAAGTCAAACTTTCAGGAACAAATTCTATAAGTACCAGTGATTAAACTCAAGATATCAGGGTTGGCTACAAGAGCCTTTACAACTATGACCTCTAGCCATCCCTAACCTATGTTTATGGTCAGCAATGATAGAGAAGATAATTAGTGATTATAAATTATACTCCAGAATTGCAACATTGAATAGAGGTTCACCAACGTTGTCAACATCATCTGCAACCATTATCTTAAACCATTATCTTAAAAATAATTAAACCGAGTTCAAAGGAACTAAGAGTGTCAGACTTTATAATCAATTATGTGAACTGGCCAAAGTTTTACATTTATACATCATTATTTGTATATCTTTCTATTGTCAGTGAATGCTGCTTTTGTGTAGCTATGGCAAAATACCAGAGTCTGGGTAGCTTATAAACAATATGAGTTTATTTTCAGTATTTTATAAGCTGGAAATTACAGAGGTGGGTTAATTCTATGTCTTATGAAAGTTCACTTACTGGCCAAACAAAGCTTTTGATGCCCTTACAGATTATACAAGGCAATTATCTGAGGCATTTTAATTGAGAGCACAGATCTCATCAGTGTTGGCTGCACCTTCACTTCTCCAAGGCACCACTCAGTAATATGTGGGTACAACCCTGGGATTACATACAATCATATGATTCGGAAGTATGGTAAATAGCTTTCTGACCATAGAAAAGAATCTCATTTCAATTTTCCTGAGATATTTATTTTATGTTAATGCTCTAGTTTATAGGAGATTGTAAATTGTATTTAAAGCACTAAAAACATTGTTGGACAACTTTCAAGTTTCTGGTTGGCTCCTTCAGCAGAAGCAGTTTCATTGACAATGCGTCAATTACAGATCTTGAGAGAAATGCTCTCTCTCTGCTGTCAGTTTCCACATTTTGAGGATAACCAGTCCAAAATGAGTCATGTGACTACTCAATAAAAATTCTTGCTCTAGAGCAACTTTCTCCATTCTATCCTAAGATTATGTGACACAGATAGAATGTTGATGCTGTAAATTCCTAGTAGGGCTTCCTGGTTGCTGCCGCCTCGGGGAGCTCGTAGGCAGCACCCCACAAGCGAACTTGAGCCTCAGGACCACAGGTAAGACCAACTTTTCTGCTGCAAGAGACCTGCCTGGTGAACTCAGACACACAGAGGCAAAATTCCTCTAGGACCAGGCACTTCCTGTGTTTACCAGGAGTCCCAAACCCGCGGATCCTGGCCCGAAGCAGCTCTCTGCTCATAAACCCCTTGGGAGAGAGACCTCACCGCCTGGTCAGTTGGGCACTCCTGAGGCTGCAGAGTGGAAGAGACCACCAACACTGCCCACCCTTGCCCACATCCCTGGCCCAAGAGGAAACTGTATATGGCCTCTGGGTTCCCGTAGAGGAGGGCCCAAGAGCAGCAGGACCACTGAGTCTGAGATACCACCAGAACCTGAAGGGTTCTACCGGATAAACAGTTCTCTGCACCCAAATCCCATGGGAGGGAGAGCTAAACCTTCAGAGAGGCAGACACGCCTGGGAAACCAGAAGAGACTGCACTCTGCACACATCTCTAACGCCAGAGGAAAACACCAAACGCTATCTGGAACCCTGGTGCACGGAAGCTCCCGGAAAGGGCGGCGCAGATCTTCCTGGTTGCTGCCGCCACGGAGAGCTCACAAGCAACACCTCACAAGCAAACTTGAGCCTCGGGACCACAGGTAACACCAACTATTCTGCTGCAAGTGACCGGCCTGGTGAACTCAAGACACAGGCCCACAGGAACAGCTGAAGACCTGTAGATAGGAAAAACTACACACCTGAAAGCAGAACACTCTGTCCCCAAAACAGGCTGAAAGAAAACAGGAAAACAGGTCTACAGCACTCCTGAAACACAGGCTTATAGGACAGTCTAGCCACTGTCAGAAATAGCAGAACAAAGTAACACTAGAGATAACCTGATGGAGAGAGGCAAGCGCAGGAACCCAAGCAACAGAAACCAGGACTACATGGCATCATGGGAGCCATATTCTCCCACCAAAACAAACACGGAATATCCAAACACACCAGAAAAGCAAGATCTAGTTTCAAAATCATATTTGATCATGATGCTGGAGGACTTCAAGAAAGACATGAACACACTTAGGGAAACACAGGAAAACATTAATAAACAAGTAGAAGCATACAGAGAGGAATCGCAAAAATCCCTGAAAGAATTCCAGGAAAACACAATCAAACAGTTGAAGGAATTGAGGATGGAAATAGAAGCAATCAAGAAAGAACACATGGAAACAACCCTGGATATAGAAAACCAAAAGAAGAGACAAGGAGCTGTAGATACAAGCTTCACCAACAGAATACAAAAGATGGAAGAGAGAATCTCAGGAGCAGAAGATTCCATAGAAATCATTGACTCAACTGTCAAAGATAATGTAAAGCAGAAAAGCTATTGGTCCCAAAACATACAGGAAATCCAGGACTCAATGAGAAGATCAAACCTAAGCATAATTAGTATAGAAGAGAGTGAAGTCTCCCAGCTCAAAGGACCAGTAAATATATTCAACAAAATCATAGAAGAAAACTTCCCTAACCTAAAAAAAGAGATACCCATAGGCATACAAGAAATCTACAGAACTCCAAATGGATTGGACCAGAAAAGAAACACCTCCCGTCAAATAATAGTCAAAACACCAAACGCACAAAATAAAGAAAGAGTATTAAAAGCAGTAAGGGAAAAAGGTCAAGAAACATATAAAGGCAGACCTATCAGAATCACACCAGACTTTTTGCCAGAAACTATGAAGGCCAGAAGATCCTGGACTGATGTCATACAGACCCTAAGAGAACACAAATGCCAACCCAGGATACTGTATCCTGCAAAACTCTCAATTAACATAGATGGAAAAAACAAGATATTCCAAGACAAAACCAAATTTACACAATATCGTTCTACAAATCCAGCACTACAAAGGGTAATAAATGGTAAAGCCCAACATAAGGAGGCAAGCTATACCCTAGAAGAAGCAAGAAACTAATCGTCTTGGCAACAAAACAAAGAGAAGAAAAGCACACAAACATAACCTCATATCCAAATATGAATATAACAGGAAGCAATAATCACTATTCCTTAATACCTCTAAACATCAATGGTCTCAACTCCCCAATAAAAAGACATAGATTAACAAACTGGATATGCAACGAGGACCCTGCATTCTGCTGCCTATAGGAAACACACCTCAGAGACAAAGACAGACACTACCTCAGAGTGAAAGGCTGGAAAACAACTTTCCAAGCAAATGGTCAGAAGAAGCAAGCTGGAGTAGCAATTCTAATATCAAATAATATCAATTTTCTACTAAAAGTAATCAAAAAATATAAGGAAGGCACTTCATATTCATCAAGGGAAAAATCCACCAAGATGAACTCTCAATCCTAAATATGTATGCCCCAAATACAAGGGCACCTAAATATGTAAAAGAAACCTTACTAAAGCTCAAAACACACATTGTACCTCACACAATAATAGTAGGAGATTTCAACACCCCACTCTCATCAATGGACAGATCATGGAAACAGAAATTAAACAGAGACGTAGACAGACTAAGAGAAGTCATGAGCCAAATGTACTTAACAGATATTTATAGAACAGTCTATCCTAAAGCAAAAGGATATACCTTCTTCTCAGCTCCTCATGGTACTTTCCCCATAATTGACCATATAATTGGTCAAAAAACAGGCCTCAACAGGTACAGAAAGAAAGAAATAATCCCATGCGTGCTATCGGACCACCACGGCCTAAAACTGGTCTCAATAACAATAAGGGAAGAATGCCCACATATACATGGAAATTGAACAGTGCTCTTTTCAATGATAATCTGGTCAAGGAAGGAATAAAGAAAGAAATTAACGACTTCTTAGAATTTAATGAAAATGAAGGTACAGCATACCCAAACTTACGGGACACAATGAAAGCTGTGCTAAGAGGAAACTCATAGCACTGAGTGCCTGCAGAAAGAAACAGGAAAGAGCATATGTTATATCAGCAGCTTGACAGCACACCTAAAAGCTCTAGAACAAAAAGAAGCAAATACACCCAGGAGGAGTAGAATGCAGGAAATAATCAAACTCAGAGCTGAAACCAACCAAGGAGAAACAAAAAGGACCATAGAAAGAATCAACAGAACCAAAAGTTGGTTCTTTGAGAAAATCAACAAGATAGATAAACCCTTAGCCAGACTAACGAGAGGACACAGAGAGTGTGTCCAAATTAACAAAATCAGAAATGAAAAGGGAGACATAACTACAGATTCAGAGGAAATTCAAAAAAATCATCAGATCTTACTATAAAAGCCTTTATTCAACAAAACTTGAAAATCTGCAGGAAATGGACAATTTCCTAGACAGATACCAGGTACTGAAGTTAAATCAGGAACAGATAAACCAGTTAAACAACCCCATAACTCCTAACGAAATAGAAGCAGTCATTAAAGGTCTCCCAACCAAAAAGAGCCCAGGTCCAGACGGGTTTAGTGCAGAATTCTATCAGACCTTCATAGAAGACCTCATACCAATATTATCCAAACTATTCCACAAAATTGAAACAGATGGATCACTCCTGAATTCCTTCTATGAAGCCACAATTACTCTTATACCTAAACCACACAAAGACCCAATAAAGAAAGAGAACTATAGACCAATTTCCCTTATGAATATCGACGCAAAAATACTCAATAAAATTCTGGCAAACCGAATCCAAGAGCACATCAAAACAATCATCCACCATGATAAAGTAGGCTTCATCCCAGGCATGCAGCGATGGTTTAATATATGGAAAACCATCAACGTGATCCATTATATAAACAAACTGAAAAAACAAAACCACATGATCATTTCATTAGATGCTGAGAAAGCATGTGACAAAATTCAACACCCCTTCATGATAAAAGTCCTGGAAAGAATAGGAATTCAAGGCCCATACCTAAACATAGTAAAAGCCATATACAGCAAACCAGTTGCTAACATTAAACTAAATGAAGAGAAACTTGAAGCAATCCCACTAAAATCAGGCACTAAACAAGGCTGCCCATTATCTCCCTACTTATTCAATATAGTTCTTGAAGTTCTAGCCAGAGCAATCAGACAACAAAAGGAGGTCAAGAGGATACAGATCGGAAAAGAAGAAGTCAAAATATCACTATTTGCAGATGAAATGATAGCATATTTAAGTGATCCCAAATGTTCCACCAGAGAACTACTAAAGCTGATAAACAACTTCAGCAAAGTGGCTGGGTATAAAATTAACTCAAATAAATCAGTAGCCTTCCTCTACACAAAAGAGAAACAAGCCGAGAAAGAAATTAGGGAAACGACACCCTTCATAATAGACCCAAATAATATAAAGTACCTCGGTGTGACTTTAACCAAGCAAGTAAAAGATTTGTACAATAAGAACTTCAAGACTCTGAAGAAAGAAATTGAAGAAGACCTCAGAAGATGGAAAGATCTCCCATGCTCATGGATTGGCAGGATTAATATAGTAAAAATGGCCATTATACCAAAAGTGATCTACAGATTCAATGCAATCCCCATCAAAATACCAATCCAATTCTTCAAAGAGTTAGACAGAACAATTTGCAAATTCATCTGGAATAACAAAAACCCAGGATAGCTAAAACTATCCTCAACAATAAAAGGACTTCAGGGAGAATAACTATCCCTGAACTCAAGCAGTATTACAGAGCAATAGTGATAAAAACTGCAGGGTATTGGTACAGAGACAGACAGATAGGCAGGTGGAATAGAATTGAAGACCCAGAAATGAACCCCATACCTATGGTCACTTGATTTTTGACAAAGGAGCCAAAACCATCCAATGGAAAAAAGATAGCATTTTCAGCAAATGGTGCTGGTTCAACTGGAGGTCAACATGTAGAAGAATGCAGATTGATCCATGCTTATCACCCTGTACAAAGCTTAAGTCCAAGTGGATCAAGGACCTCCACATCAAACCTGATACACTCAAACTAATAGAAGAAAAACTAGGGAAGCATCTGGAACACATGGGCACTGGAAAAAATTTCCTGAACAAAACACCAATGACTTATGCTCTAAGATCAAGAATCGACAAATGGGATCTCATAAAACTGCAAAGCTTCTGTAAGGCAAAGGACACTGTGGTTAGGACAAAACGGCAACCAACAGATTGGGAAAAGATCTTTACCAATCCTACAACAGGTAGAGGCCTTATATCCAATATATACAAAGAACTCAAGAAGTTAGACCACAGGGAGACAAATAACCCTATTAAAAAATGGGGTTCAGATCTAAACAAAGAATTCACAGCTGAGGAATGCCGAATGGCTGGGAAACACCTAAAGAAATGTTCAACATCTTTAGTCATAAGGGAAATGCAAATCAAAACAACCCTGAGATTTCACCTCACACCAGTGAGAATGACTAAAATCATAAACTCAGATGACAGCAGATGTTGGAGAGGATGTGGTGAAAGAGGAACACTCCTCCATTTTTGGTGGGGTTGCAGACTGGTACAACCATTCTGGATATCATTTTGGAGGTTCCTCAGAAATTTGGACATTGAAATGCCTGAGGATCCAGCTATACCTCTTTGGGCATATACCCAAAAGATGCCCCAACATATAAAAAAGACACGTGCTCCACTATGTTCATCGCAGCCTTATTTATAATAGCCAGGAGCTGGAAAGAACCCAGATGCCGTTCAACAGAGGAATGGATACATAAAATGTGGTACATCTACACAATGGAATATTACTCAGCTATCAAAAACAATGACTTTATGAAATTCATAGGCAAATGGTTGGAACTGGAAAATATCATCCTGAGTGAGGTAACCCAATCACAGAAAAACCTACATGGTATGCACTCATTGATAAGTGGCTATTATTCCAAATGCTTGAATTACCCTAGATACCTAGAACAAATGAAACTCAAGGCAGATGATCAAAATGTGAATGCTTCACTCCTTCTTTAACAGGGGAACAAGAATACCCTTGGCAGGGAAGGGAGAGGCAAAGATTAAAACAGAGACTGAAGGAACACCCATTCAGAGCCTGCCTCACATGTGGCCCATACATATACAGCCACCCAATTAGACAAGATGGATGAAGCAAAGAAGTGCAGGCCGACAGGAGCCGGATGTAGATCGCTCCTGAGAGACATAACCAGAATACAGCAAACACAGAGGTGAATGCCAGCAGCAAACCACTGAACTGAGAATAGGACCCCCGTTGAAGGAATCAGAGAAAGAACTGGAAGAGCTTGAAGGGGCTCGAGACCCCAAAAGTACAACAATGCCAAGCAACCAGAGCTTCCAGGGACTAAGCCACTACCTAAAGACTATACATGGACTGACCCTGGACTCTGACCTCATAGGTAGCAATGAATATCCTAGTAAGAGCACCAGTGGAAGGGGAAGCCCTGGGTCCTGCTAAGACTGAACCCCCAGTGAACTAGACTGTTGGGGGGAGGGCAGCAATGGGGGGAAGGTTGGGAGGGGAACACCCATAAGGAAGGGGAGGGGGGAGGGGGATGTTTGCCCGGAAACCGGGAAAAGGGAATAACACTCAAAATGTATATAAGAAATACTCAAGTTAATAAAAAAAAAAGAAATTCCTAGTAGGGCCATTTAGTATGTTATATGTCACCATATCAAAATCTCTGGGGGAAACTGGGTTAAAATAACTGGAAATATAGTCAGGCATATCCTATTCCCCTTTGGAAATAAGACCTTGTCAAACAGAGCTAATTTGCACCTGTGAAACAGAGCTCAAGGTACACTTATTTCTCTTCTGTAAAGCATGAGGGCAGTTAGAAAACATTATATTCCTGCCTGTTTTTCTCCCTTTTTGAATGAGGCTATTAAAGACACAAGCATCATTTGGTTCTTCACCTCATAGATTTCTTTTAAATATAGTTAAGATTATGAGTAGGGCAATCTCAATTGTATCTTTTGAAGGTTTATAAAATATGCAATTTTCACCACTAAGATTCAGCTTCATGTTGTAGATGAGCAATATTTTTCCTTGAAACCTCTTTAGACAGAGCTACTACCAAGGTATATTAGCACACTTGGAAGCCTATTAAAGTAGCAAGGGAGACTGTGCACATGGGCCATATGATTGCAAATTCAACAGCAAGGCCTGGTGTTCATGGTCTGTGAGTTCCCATGAAATTATACACTAATTGCACATTCTCCTGTTGTTTCAAAGATGCACTTATGTTTCTTAGAGCTAATAAACAGGTTGTGTCACTCACATGGTTTCCTTGGAAATCAGAACGTTATATTGCTCTTGACAATTGTTGAGTAATATATGAACTATTTAGTGGTATTGGAAAAAAGAATCAATTTAAGAATAATATTTGCAGCTGGGAGATGACTCAGAGGATAAGCATTTGATGTGTGAGCTGCCATAGTTAGTGTTTCCTTAGCAGGCTAAATGTAAGTTTTATGTGTGTTATGCTTCCACAGACTGAGTCACATTGTTCTTCCTCGTGGAAACATGTGATACTTATTTATCAATGAGTGAGTTAAGACTAAGATTCCTGCACAATATTGCATACTGAAATAGTAGAGGTGCTGATGGAAGCAAGAGTTCACCGATGTTTTCCTACACCAGAAAAATGTGCTTGCATGAGAACAACTTATCTGGAAATTAATCATGAATACAAACTCACGTCATTTACATCAAATTGGGTCTTTCAGCTCTCATTCAATACAATCATAATCTGTCATCATTTTTGTAAGCTTTACTATGACAACATATTCCTCAAAATTATTCTTTTATTAATTAACTAAAACATCCAAAAGTGGGCATGCTTCTGCTGCTGCATGAAATAAAAACAAGAAGTTAGATTTCTGTCCGTTTCTTAGCAGGTATGAAAATGTAAAATCTAATTTCTAAATTTCTCTAATCAGAAGCATATACCTAACATGGCTTTCCTGTGAGTATGCGATAGAAATTCAAAGATTTTATTTCCATACTACAATTTCTAATGCTAAAAAAAAGCATCATTTACTCACTACCATTGTGGGCCTTTCCTATCACAAAGTGAGAATTAAAGAGCCGCCTGTAGGGTACCATTTACACATGGTCAGAATACAAAGAGGGAAACGTAGAACTATTACAAAGCTGAAAGGAGGAAGTAATGTCTTCGTTTTAATGGCTTTTTGATTGCCGTTTGCAATATTCTTGCTTTACATTTTCCTTCTAATGGAAGTGCTACTTTCTCAATGGGACACACACATAACTGGGAGCAATAACAGCAATGCTATATCCAATAATTGCCTGACTGGAACTCCCTGACTAGCTGAATTGAATATTCATTTCTAATATGACTAATGTATGCTAATATGATTTAAATTTCAGGGAACTGAAAAATACTTGATTTTATTACACTGGAAGAACCATTGGTCTTAATTTCACCAAATGAATTATTCTCATATTTAAGAATGTCTTATACCGTAGGTCGCTCCACACAGAATAGGTTTTGTTTAAGAGGTAACTCTCTTAAATACAGAATTTCAAGTTGCTACTTTAAAACATATTTGCTGTATCTATAAAACCTAATTGGTCGTATTTTTCTGATTTAGTATTTCAAGTGAGGTGAAAACTTAATTCTATTTAGAAAAACAGTTGCCTTATTTATTCTTTACATAGCTGAGGAATTCCATTTTTAATACTAACTTTCAAAAGAATCAATGCTTATTAAATACTTACTTAAAAGTTATCCTGTTTATCCCTTAAAGAGAATTTCCCTGAGTCACATCAATTGGGAAATGATAGTGTTCTGTAGTGGGCACCATATTAGTTTCCGAGCCCACTGAGAACACAGTCCATGATTTTTTAAAGAATAAAATGTGTTTCCTCCATCTCCTGTAATAAAGCAAGAATACATGCTCTTCTTCTTAAAGATATTAAATAAGCAAATTTGATAGAATGTGCATTCTGTCTAGGGAGGAAATAGATGGTCTGCAAATTATGGCTATAAACAAGGAAGCAGAAAAGTATCCCGTGATAGAGCCCACCACTGCACTGCCCAACAGTATTACATATATATATATATATATATATATATATATATATATATATATATACACATATATATATATCAACTGTTTACATAAAATGATCCTGTATTTATATTTTTCCGTGTAAGGCAATGATAAAGATTGTTCAAGAAATATCAGTCAAGTGTTTCAGCTTTCCAGAAATGTTTGATGACAAGAACTACCTTCGCACTTTGGTAAAACAAATGGGTATTTAAAATGTATGATTTCTTATCAGTTACATTTCAAATGTTAGTAGTATTCTAATATCACTAGAGAATGTTTGTTCTTCTAGCGTCACAAACCTCAAAATAATTAAAATTATAATTGCATTCTTTAAAGGACAAACTTTAACCCTCTAAACAAACCCATCTCAAATCACTGGATGTGCTAAAGACCTTTATGTGATTAGATGCAAATAAAGAAGCAATTAAGTCATCATTCATTAGAACTAATGAGCATGTTATTTAGGACTGTTTCTCAAGTAAAGACTCATCTGTGAGAAAATGCTACTGCATGAATAAAATCATAATCTCCAAAGCTAGTGGAGTACTTGGATGGGAGACCAATGCATAAGAACTTCTAAATGCTGTCAGTGACCACAGAACCTCCATCGAATCCACTTTACTCCTGTATTGACATAAGAATAGGAACTCTTGAGATTTATGTTTTAATTTTTCTAAAAATGCCATATTCTTCATGGCAAGGTCTATATGATCTTCTTGTTTTTCATGACGATGATGTTGCAGAAAACCAGGACTGTTCAATTTGATGATGAAAGATGATTCATGTTACGGTTTCAGTTCATAGAGGACCAGGGTGTATTATTTATTCATATTTTATATAGGAAAAAATCTCTCTTCATTCAGGCATGTGTGTATTTGCCTTGGCAAATGCAATTGCAACAAGAAACTTTCAGTTATTTACTGTCACATGGCCCTGCTAACAACTTATATATTACAATGATATATTATATATTTTGTATATATGAAATTATATATTACAAGGAAATATTCCAAAGGGGCTTTGATGTGTTATGCCAAACTCAATTGGAGGAACCTAGATCACACTGATAATACTTGTATTTCACTGGAATTTTTGTGGCAAACTCTAGAGATTTATGCTAAGAAGCCCTGGGAAATGAAGAATCTGCAGGTATGTTATGTCTGATTGATAATTTTCAAAACTTCATGCTTCATAATTAACATCTGTCTGTTGCATGCAGAGCAGCATGGTTTCTATCCCTACACATGGACGACTTATAGCAGGAAAATTGATCATTCAGGAGAATATTCCTATTTCTAGAGATCTCAAAGGTTTATTGATAATGAGAACACCCACCATTTTCTAGTTAGACATAAGGGACACGAAGTTACTGCTCTCAAATGGTTGATGAAATTATTCATTTAGTTAAGTGTGGGAATGGAAGTTAGCAAGAGCAAACTGGTTTTAAGTGTCATATCTGAGAATCACTTAAGTATGATTTGTTAGGTAAGATCTGTGTTCAGGTTTTCATAGCTGAAAGTCCATCACAACTTTCAAGATTACTTTTCCCTATGTATTTTGTAGCTCTATTGGAAAATCAAACTAAAATCATATTCTATCCTTTGCTGATCAAGTTATAATCAGTTTCTAAAGCTCAGAGCATTCAGGCAACTTTGAATAGTACGTTTCAGACATATTTTTCCAGATTACTGCAACATTGCAGCTGTAACAAACTTTGTCCTATCCCTCATCTGAAAAGACACCATGAGCTTCTTTATGAAGCTTTCTGGGATCATAGATCACTTTGCTTTGCATTTATGTTTCTTTAAAATCAAGATTATTTAAACACTCTGACAACATGATTCTACAAATGCTTGCATCCTCCATTTCCACAGTGTCCCAGAAAAGCTGCACGTCAATGCTAACTTAGTCTCATTGGCCCTTCACTCCATTTACTATGGAGTATTGGACATGATGTACTCGTATTTACTCATGAATTTCATAAGGTGAAATGCCTATTTTAAAATTGATGCCTATTTGACATTTTGTTGACCTCTTGCTTTCCCATATACAAGACCATGTTTTCTTTCCATGAGAAAATTGTTCTCCATCTCTCTGGACTCTTTATTGAGTAATCACCTTTGAAATAGTTGGAGGACAACCTGAAAGACTCACAATGTTCATTTATACAATGGAAAATAAATTTCACCTTTTGTATAGCCAAGATAATGCAAACATAACCTTAATATATAGTCACTCCCTTTGCACTATTTACATAAGAAACACAAATTAATAGCTTACATAAATATCTGCATAGTTTCTCTTTTTACACTTTCATATTCTTAAGCTGCAGTCTACAGTATATAACAGACTAATTCTCATTAGTTCAACTACTTTCAATTCTTTAATTTTAGCATCATTTGGTATCCCTGATATCCAAATATTTTTTTTATTTTATTAACAAAGCAACATCATGAGATGACTTTAAGTTGAGATTGTAATTATAAATTGGGTATTATAATTTTGTTAAATACTAGAATATTCTTGAATACATATGATAGAGACTTGAAACAGTTTTTTAACTTTTTCAGGTAAATGAACCTAAGATTATCATAATTTCATATAATCTACAAACACTTTATAAAGTGAAGAAACTCTAAAAATATTGGCCGAATTTATTAATTGAACATTAAATGAAAAATTAGCTATTGTTTTTCTATTTATAGTATTTTTGAATATAAAATCATTCTGAGACATTGAAAAAGTAGTCATGCTTGGCAAGATAATCCACATCAAGGTCATGAAATGATTCAGTGTAGAATATCTTTCTTTCTTTTTTGGTTTTTGAGTAGATAGGCATCATGTTTTTGAACTTATCTACATCATTATTTCTCATCAAATGACATTAGTAGCCATATTTGTGATGTATTTGTGATATAGGTGATATATCCACATTTGTGATAGGTGTAAAGAAATAAAATTGCTACCAGCCAAAACTATATTTGATATGCTAATCTAAAGCCTATGCAACTAGTTTTGGAAATTTTTCTACTTAATTTTGATTCTTAAGCAATCAAGAAAAGAAAATAAGTAAATCTCTCCTCTTTTAAGATGTTGGCATATTCCCAAGTGTCTATGAATGTGTAGTTGTGTGATTGCTGTCAGTACCTGTGTACAGCCAGCAAGAACAATTCTATAACGGGGATAACCTCCACTTTCCTGGTTCAAACCTGTTCCACAATAGAAAATATAGGTCTGCACTTCAAACATGGTCAATCTATGGCTGGGAGTTCAGAGGTCATATATATGAAATTACTACTATTGTTTTTCTCTATGGATATTATGTCAAACGCTGCCTTTCAACTATTTATGTTTCTACTCATAGATTAGAGCTCCAATTAGCCCTGATCACAGAGATTTCCTTTTGCAGTGAACAACAGTCAATGCAGACTTACCAAGCCAAGGGCCAAGAATAATCCACTTTAAGTGAATAGTTCTAAGTAGGATGGTGACATTAAAAGCTCTATCCTACCAATGCACAAGGAACATCTTAAATAAGAAAGAGGAAGGAGTGTAAGAGTCAGAAGATGGGAAACAATGAATATAATGATTTGTCTGGATTAGACATGGTTGTTGTACTTACAAATTCAGTAGCCATGGTTTCTCTATGAACCATGAATGACTGCAACCCATTCAACATTTTAGCATAGATAAGGAAATGACTTGTATGTCTTCCTTCCTGTCGGAAGAATGATTTAACAGTTGGTGAGTCCTGGGAGAGTGGCGTCGCCACTGATCGGTTGCCTATGTTACAGTGGATAGTCTCAGCACAACAAGCACAGGGACAGACCTGTGAAACATAAAAAAGAAAGAAAGAAAAGAACATGAAGTTCTAAGGGGATGTATTGTGAGGTCAGAAATATATTTAAGAGGAAAATGGTAGGAG
The DNA here is from genome assembly GCF_021556685.1 of Rattus norvegicus. NCBI lineage: Eukaryota > Metazoa > Chordata > Mammalia > Rodentia > Muridae > Rattus > Rattus norvegicus. The sequence goes on from NC_141549.1 coordinate 33,330,377, forward strand.
GAACATAGTGAGGGAAACTGCCTTTATGAATCTAACTTGATTTTATGTAGAAACACTTTGTCAGTCATTTACTTTCTATGCCTGAGTATAGCTCATTATAACCATCTGAGGATGAATTTCTACTGTAGCATCCAACTGTGGGTATTGACTGGAAGTGTCATGTCTAAAAGTGTGAAGATGCAACAATGTGGGTTCAGTGGATCCAACACAGGTCCATTGCCACGTCACTCAGCTGCATCACACATAGTCTTTCTTCAAAATACTTGTTTTATTGTCTATTAGCTTTGATACTTAACACATACCAGTTTATGACTGGGTCCTGGTGACAATGCACTCCAAGTGCTGAGGGCGTCTCACCTTTCACATTGGCAGTGCTTCCCGTCTAGAGAAGATTATGACTGGAAATGGCCTTCCAAGGGTTGCCCTTCCATCACTACTCACTTCACATCCAGTATCTGCAGAGAAGCACAGATGGCAGTTCTTCAAAGCCTTTAGGAATTTCCTTTCATGCTAAACTCAAGTCCAACTGTAGATCTAAGATTAAAATGACATGATTACTTCCTTCCTAAACCAGAAAAAGTCTCCTGTTTTATCTTTTCTGCTTACCTGTACAGGTCAGGTACCTTTTCATTCCAGTTTCTTAATCTTTTTAATCCTCCTTTGTTACAAATATTTTCAGCTAGTGGAATGCTGTACCTTCTGATTGTGGTCTACATGGCATAGTAGGACATGCCGACCTCATCTTCCACGTTTCCTCTGAAAACAGGAAAACAAATAAGCCCTACTTGTGAGTTTCACATCCACAAGACGATTCCAAAACATACTACTCACTTGTATACCTTTAGTGTCTCTCCTACGTCATTTTAACTTCAGCATCTAAAATTATGAATAGATTAACAAAGAAACTAATAAACCCACAAGACAGCAGACAATGGAAAACTCTTGCATTTTTGTATCAGTGTTGTTATTTTAAAGAACACTTTGTGTAGTGGAGTTCAAATATAAGTGAGAATAGAAATATTAGCATGAAACCCTATGAATAGGTTTTTTAAGTGCACTGGGTTTAAAAAGCAAAGAGTACAAGAAAGACTCTTGCTGTGACCATGACTTTACAATGTTAATAATAATGTATTTGATTTGCTTGAATATTCTAGCTAAGAGTCACCCACTCAATTCTGAAGAAAAAAAACTTTCAAAGTACAGAACCCATAAAAACTAATTAGACACTACTGCTGTTTCTTATTACTTTAAGTCACAAAGTTCCTTTAAAGTTGTCCCACAGAGCAAAATGTATATTTTCAAACACAAAAAGAAGTTTCAAAGCATCACCTTTCCATCTCTAATAGCAACAAAGTATATTTAATTTTACTTAAAAAGTCACAGGGTCAGTTCGAAGCTTAATAATAGTATTTAGGTTACAAAGATATGGGCTTCAGTTAGAGCATTCTTAAAATTCTACACAGAAGCCCTGTATCCATTAACATTTCATGGATGACAGGAAAGACTAACAGCAGCTGACAGGCCACACTATTAATCTACTCAACGTGGTCATCTTGTCAGGGTAGTTAACAGGGCTCAGACATAGGACATTGTCCCCAAAAAGTACTATGTCTAAAGTATTTTTCGGCTGTTATCCTTAAGTAAGGAAATTCCCAGATTGAATTGTGATATGACAAAATAAAACTCCAGTTAGAACTTCAACTCATGGCACAGAAGGAAGAGAAACCAGATCCTACAAACTATTCCAAATCAGAGCTACATTTGCTCCCAGGAAGAACTAACAGGAATAGAAGGTAGTTCCAATTGACTGAATCATCTCAAAACTCTAGAGAGGATAAACAATACTTATTAGCAAAGCTTTTATCCAATTGTTTTACTAAGAATAAGTATTGTGAAGGACCAGCACATTGGTGAGCGAAGCTCCAGTTATTTGTTGCTTTTCTTCACATAGTTAATGGGATGATGTCGCTGTTGTGAGAACAAAGGTCTATGATTACAGAGGGATTCAGCCTGCTAATAGCTGATTATATATGACTTGAGATTCTCTTATAAAGCTTTCTACATATTTTAGAAGTTTGGAATTATTATTTTACTATCTACCTGTGACACATCCTTTAGCTGCATGATTCCTCCAAGTCCTGTCTCCTTTCCTTCATTTTATATCAACTGACACAAAAGCAATGAGTGTCTGAAGGAAACACATTTCATCACTAGATACCACACCTGTGGATAAATGCTCATTCGCACACAATAAATAGGGAAGGAAACAACTTCATATGAAAACTTCTGAAACAGACATCGAAGCTGAAGATATCCGGCCTCAGAGCATCATTGTTATAGCTGACTCTACAAAGTTCCTTCATCAAATCTAATACCCTCTTGTTTTCAAATGTAATATTAGAACGTCATAAGTAAAATATGGCAGACATTGGTAGCATAATTGAATAATTGCTTATTTAAAAAACCAAAATATGATTGGTAATCACAATACACCTAGGATGAAGAACTTCTAGAAAAAATCAGCACTACCCTCCCATGTTTTATCTAAGATGCTAAGACTACCCACAATCCCAAAATTAAAATGAAAATGCCTTTGTTATGTAGAGCATAATCTTGGTAACGTTATCCCCTAGAAGGACTTATAATAGTTTTAAAATGAATAATACAAGGGATAATGGAACAAATTAAGAGATCTAATCACTTGTAATATAATCAAACCAAAACACATGGGTACTGTTTTAAGTCAGCATTTTATGTATGTAATAAGATGTTTCTCAAGCTATGTGTATGTATGCCTTATCATCTCATCTTAGATGGCAGAATAATTTTGGTTTTTATTTACAACAATGAAGAAAACAGTCACCTCTCTAGCAAGGGAAACTTGTAGGCAAACTGCCGATCTTTACCTTTTCCCTCTTACAAATCCAGTCCTGACTCTCATCTCTACCTCAGTAACAGACCGCCTGGTATGTCCCCACCTTTCTCTCTGAACCAATCATTGGATGACAGTAATACTCCCCTTTAAATTCCCTTCCCCCTACTCATCTATCATCCCAGCTCCCAGCCCCCAGCCCCCAGCTCCCAGCTCCCAGCTCCCAGCTCCCAGCTCCCAGCTCCCAGCTCCCAGCTCCCAGCTCCCAGCTCCAGTGATTCCCTGGGTATCAAGTAAGCAAGCAAAGCAGGTAGATAAACTGCAGACTTTTACTTTCTTTCCACTCCACCCTGTACAATCTCACTGTCTTATCTCAGCATTGTAGTAGACACTTGATGTGTCCTCTCCTTACTCTCTACCTCTGTTGCCAATGTGCTAACCAGAAATTCTAGCCAAATACAAGGCTTCCTCTCTCCAATGGGTTGCCTCAGTCCTCTCTTTCTAATCAATCTCGTTTTCAAGTATCAGCCCCAAATACCTAAAAACAAATTTAACCACAAACCTCCAGGGGTCACACTTAGAGGGATCCTAGAAGCATTACCTCCCAGGAAATACAGAGTGAACACACTATCCTAAGATTCACAGGATGACAAGAATAACAACAACAACAACAACAACAACAACAACAACAATGCAATAAAATACCTACCAAGCAAAGGCAATATAAGATCAGCACCTAAAATTATAATCTTCAAAAAACAGGATGATTAGGTGACAGCATAAAGACACAATAACACCTAGGACATTATGCAACCACTATGGCCCAGCAACCCTACCACAGCTGACCATGGGGATTGCAACCTAGTATAGGCACAAGACAAGGACCTTAAACTAGTCTTTATGGATGTAATAGCAATCTTTAAAGGGAAAATTAATAAATATCTTAGAAATATAAAAATACACAAAACAGTGAAAGAATCAATAAGAGAGTATAAAATGAAAATAAAATTAATAAAGAAAATCCAAACCAAGGAAAATTTGGAAATGGAAAATTTAGGAACTTGAACAGGAATCACAGAGGCAAGATTAACCAACAGAATTTAAGAAATGGAAGAAATAATCTCAGGATCCAGGTAATCTGGGATACTAGGAAAAACCAAATCCAAGAATGAGTGTGTAAAGAGAGCATGCCCAGATCTAACAAACAGAAAATACTTTCAACAAACTCAAAGAGGAAAATTTCCCCAATCTGAAGAAGACTCAAGTTAAGATATAAGAATCATAGAGAACACCAAATCGACTAAAGCATAAAAGAAAGTCCCTTCAGTACATAACAATCAAAACATTAAACCAAAACATACAAATAATTTTAAAAGTTGCAAGAGAAACATACCAAGTAACATATGAAAGCAGAGTTATTTGAATAACACCTGACTCCTAAAGGACACTGATGGACAGAAAGAAATGCCTATACAGATGCGCTGCAGAGTCTAAGAAACAACAGAAGCCAGCCGAGACTACTGTCCCCAGAAAAAAACAAAACAATCAAAACGGAAAAGGAATATAATATATTCCACACCCATACATATACAGCCACCCAATTAGACAAGATGGGTGAAGCAAAGAAGTGCAGGCCGACAGGAACCGGATGTAGATCTCTCCTGAGAGACACAGCCAGAATACAGCAAATACAGAGGCGAATGCCAGCAGCAAACCACTGAACTGAGAACGGGACCCCCGTTGAAGGAATCAGAGAAAGAACTGGAAGAGCTTGAAGGGGCTCGAGACCCCATGTGAACAACAATGCCAACCAACCAGAGCTTCCAGGGACTAAGCCACTACCTAAAGACTATACATGGACTGACCCTGGACTCTAACCTCATAGGTAGCAATGAATAGCCTAGTAAGAGCACCAGTGGAAGGGGAAGCTCTGGGTCCTGCTAAGACTGAACCCCCAGTGAACCTGATTGTTGGGGAGAGGGCAGTAATGGGGGGGGGAGGATGGGGAGGGGAACACTCATATAGAAGGGTTAGGGGGATGTTGGCCCGGAAACCGGGAAAGGGAATAATATTCGAAATGTAAATAAGAAATATTCAAGTTAATAAAGAAAAAACGGAAAAAATTAAATTAAATTGAAACAATAACTATCTACAAATCTCGCACTACAGAAGTTGCAGGAAAGAAAAATTCCAACCTAGAAAGCTTAAGCACAGCCAAGCAAAACCAAAAATTAAATAGTATCAGAACAGCAAATCAGCTAATCATTAGAGGGGAAACAGACACACACACACACACACACACACACACACACACACACACACACACACACACGTGCGCTCGCGCGCACATACAGCAAAATAACAAAATAATAAGAATTAACACGCACTGTTCATTTACATCTCTAAAAACAATGACAAACAAAGACACTAATTAACAGACCTAAGGTGAAAACAGGATCCATCCTTTTCCTGCATCCAAGAAACACACCTTAACAACCAGGATTGACATCGCCTCCAGGTAACAGGATAAACAAGCTGGCATTTCCATTTTAAAATCTGAAAAAATAAACTCCAAATCAAAACGTACATACGAATCAAAGGAAAAAGCCATCAAGTGGACATTTCTAATTCTAACACCTATGCACCAAACGCAAGGACAAGCAACCATGCTCAGAAAAGAACTACTACTCTATCTTACATCAAATGTTGACCCTTACACACAGATTGTGGAAGACTTCACGTTCCCAATCTCACAAGCAAATAGGTCATCCTGACAAACTCACGCAGATAAATGGAAGAGCAAACTGATATTCACCCGAAAAGGTCCCATCAGATAATTATGGAATAACTTGCCACCACCATGCCCGACAAAAACAAGAAAATATGCTTTCTTTCCGTAACATAATGGAACTTTCTCCCAAACTGATGATATATTCGGAAAGAAAGCTTCAAGAAAACTGAAAAAGCACCCTGCATCATGTCTGATCATCACAGGCCAAAGCAGGATATCAACTACAAAAACAAGATAAAGAATGCAAATTCATGGAAAAATCATGGAAGCATATAACTGACTACTGAATGATGAATAGCTGGAGACAGAAATTTAAAAAGATTTTCTATAATTGAATGAAAATGCATCTATAACATACCCTTATGGGAAATAAAGAAAATGATTGTTAAGAGGTAAGTTCATAACACTAAGTACCTACATTAAAAAAGAAATGGAGAGATCTCATACTTGCAACTAAACAGCACACGAAAAATTTAGAACAAAGAGGGCAAAATCACAAATAAATGAAAAAGATGGATAGAAATCATCAAACATAGAGCTGAAATCAATAAGCTGAAACAAGGAAATAAAAACATATAAAGAATTAACAAAATAAAGAGTTGGTACTTCAAAAAAAATCAATAATTTCCATCCATTTGCCTGAAAACTTCCTGAAGTCACTGTTTTGAATAGCTGGGTAGTACTCCATTGTGTAGATGTACCACATTTTCTGTATCCATTCTTCTGTTGAGGGGCATCTGGGCTCTTTCCAGCTTCTGGCTATTATAAATAATGCTGCTATAAACATAGTGGAGCATGTGTCCTTGTTATTGGAGCATGTTTTTGGAGCATCCTTTGAGTTTATGTCCAGGAGAGGTATATCTGGGTCCTCAGGTAGTACTATGTGCAATTTTCTGAAGAACCTTCAGACTGATTTCTAGAGTGGTTGTACTAGTTTGCAATCCCACCAACAATTAAAAAGTGATCCTCTTTCTCCACATCCTCGCCAGCATCTTCTGTCACCTGAGTTTTTGATCATAGTTGTTTTGACTGGTATGAGGTAGAATCTCAGAGTCATTTTGATTTGCATTTCACAGATGACTAAGTATGTTGAAAATTTCTTTAAGTGCCTCTCACCCATTTAAGATTTCTCAGTTGAGAATTCTTTGTTTAGCTCCATACCCCATTTTCTTTGGAGTCTAACTTCATGAGTTCTTTAAATATATTTGATTTTATTCCTCTCTCAGATGTACGATTGGTAAAGATCTTTTCCCAATCTGTGCATTGACATTTTGTCCTATTGGCAGTGTCCTTTGCCTTACAGAAGCTTTTCAATTTTATGAAATCCCAATTGTCCATTTTTGATCTTAGAACATGAGTCATTGGTGTTCTGTTCAGGAAATTTCCCCTATCCCAATGTGTTTGAGGATATTTCCCTTTTTCCTCTTCAATTACATTCATCGTATCTTGTTCTATGTGGAGGTCCTTGATCCAGTTGGACTTGAGCTTTGTACAAGGAGATAAGAATGGATCAATTTGAATTCTACTACTTGCTGACACCAATTGAACAAGCAGCATTTGTTGAAAATGCTGTCTTTTTATCCTTTGGATGGTTTTAGCTCCTTTGTCAAAGACCATGTGTCCATAGTGAAACTGAAGATGTTATTGAAAGGCTTTAACTTAAATATTAATTGATTAGTTCTTAATTAAAAAGCAAAATCCAGGAAAAATGATTTTAGCATAGAATTTTCCAGACGTTCAAGAAAAGTTAATGCAGAAACTCCTCACATTATTTCACAAAATGTAAACAAGAGGAAAATTGTCCCATTCATTTTATGAAACTACAGTTATATTCATGTACAAATCACATAAAAAGCGAGATTTACTGGATAATTTCCCTTATAAACACATATCTAAAAATACTCCACAAAATACATGCAAAGAAAATTCAAGAACACACCAAAAAGATTATCCAACTTGATAAATTCGGCTTCGTTGCAATGACACAAACAGTTCTATATAGGTATATCAATAAATGTTACCCAATATAGAAAACAAACTATATAAAACCCACATGATCATCTCATTAGATCCAGAAACATTCTTTTGAAAAACCCAATACTTCTTCATGATAAAACTCATAGATATATTAACTATAAAAGAAATACATTTCAAAGTAATAAAGATACTTTAGAGCAGGGCCACAGTCAAGGTCAATGTCAAAATGAAATAGATAGAAAATGAAAAAAAAAAACTGCGAATGTTACTAACAAAACAAGGTTGTCACTCTTCCCATACCTATCCAACATAGCACTTGGAATCTTAATGAGAGAAATAATGAAACTGAAGGGGATCAAGGTGATAAACATAGAAAGGAAGAACTCAAAATATTCTCATTTGCAGATGATATGATAAAATATATAAATGACCCTAAAATTTCCACTAAGATAAATACAGTTGGTAAACACCTGCAGCAAAGTAGCAGAATACAGAATAAACTAAAAAAAAAAAATCAGCAGCCCTCTTATATACAAATGACAGAGACTGAGAAAAATATTACAAAAGAATCTCACAATAGTCTTAATATAAAATACATTGGAGATAACTCTGACAGGCAAATGAAAGATTTGTATGATAAAAAGGTATTTAAGACATTGAAGAATTAAATTGAAGAAATTATCAGAAGATGAAAGGATTTCCCATGGTCATGGGTTGGTAGGATTAGCATAATAAAATTGGCAGTCCTACTGAAAGCAATTTATAGACTCAATGCAAAACACATCAAGACAGTACTGCACAGGGGTTGGGGATTTAGCTCAGTGGTAGAGCGCTTGCCTAGCAAGCGCAAGGCCCTGGGTTCAGTCCCCAGCTCCGAAAAAAAGAAAAGGAAAAGAAAAAAGAAAAAGACAGTACTGCACAGACCTTAAAAGGACAAATTCCACCTTTATATGGAAACACAAAAAAGTTAAAATAGCTAAAACAAGTCTGAATAATAAAAGAACTCTTGGAAATGTCACTTTCTCCAAACTCGAATTGTACAATACAGCTATATAGTAATGAAAACCTGCATGATATTGGCACAATAAAAGTTATGTTGACCAATGGAATTAAATTGAAGTTCCAGATATAAATCTATATACTCATGATATTTTTATAATGAAGTCAGAAATATACAATGAAAAACTAAACTGTCTTTAATCAATTTTTTTGGTCAAACTAAATGGCTGGCTACAAAAATACACATAATTCTATATTTACCTTAAAATTTTTTTTTGGTTCTTTTTTTCGGAGCTGGGAACCAAACCCAGGGCCTTGCGCTTCCTAGGCAAGCGCTCTACCACTGAGCTAAATCCCCAACCCCTTACCTTAAAATTTTTATCATTTTATCCTACAAGCCATTCACAGGAAGATAACAATTGATCTACCACAAGATTCAGCTACACTAGTAGGCATATAACCAGAACTGGAAGCATCCTAGATGTCTCTCAACAAAAGAATGGATAAAGAAAATGAGGTACATTTACACCATAGAATATTATTCAGTTGTTAAAAACTATTGAAATCATGTCATTCACAAGTAAATGGACTGAACTTGAAAAAATATCACTCAGAGTGCCTTATCCAGACTCAGAAAGAGAAATACTAAATGCAGTATATATTTGCTTATATGTAGATAGTATCACTTTAGTCAGTGATAACTAAACTAAAATCCATAGAAGTATAGAGGTTAGGTATTGAAAAAGGGATTGAGGAAGGGATGATAGATCTCCTTTGGAAAGGGAAATAGAGCATAATTATGGATGGAGGTAGGGAAGACTATATCAGGAGAAGAGAGTGGAAAATGGTAGGGAAGACAAGAAAGAGGGAGAGAATATGGGAGAGAGGGCTATGATTGCTTCATTGGAGGGATCGTATAAAAAACTCATAAAGCGAACTCAAGAAGTTAGACTCCAGAGAGCCAAATAACCCTCTTAAAAAATGAAGTACAGAGCTAAACAAAACATTCAGAGCTGAGGAATATCAAACGGCCAAAAAGCACCTAAAAAAATAGTCAACATCCTTAGTCATCAGGAAAATGCAAACCAAAACAACCCTGAGATTCCACCTCACAACAGTGAGAATGGCTAAGGTTAAAAACTCCTGTGACAGCAGATGCTGGTGAGGATGTGGAGAAAGAGGAACACTCCTCCATTGTTGGTGGGATTGCAAACTGGTACAACCACTCTGGAAACCAGTCTGGATGTTCCTCAGAAAATTGGATATTATACTACCTAAGGAACAGCTATACCTCTCTTGGGCATATACCCAAAAGATGCCCCAACATATAACAAAGACACATGCTCCACTATGTTCATAGTAGTCTTATTCATAACAGCCAGAAGCTGGAAAGAACCCAGATGTCCTTCAACACAGGAATGGATACAGATAAGTAATGATCTTTACTTGTCCCTGATTATGTGTTTAGATGCTTGATAAGTTTGCCTTAATTTACTTAGCGATGGAAAGAGAGGCAGAAGTTTCTCTCTATACTTTCTCTTATTGCTTGAGAATGCTTTCAGGTAATTATTATGTTTCCTTGAGGACATGAGTCATGCCTCTCATATTTTGCTATAAATTTTAGCTGTCTAGAAGGATCCACCTGAACATCTTCATTGTGGATGGGTCAGCTCTCCTGACCTACTAGGACAGCCTAACTGCCTAGGTCTCCACACTCCATAGGGCCTATGATGTCTATTGCTCTCTAAGCTTTTTCTGGCTTCCTCGGGGTTGTTTTAGGCAATGTGGGTCTGTGGCTGGATTTCCTACTTATTGGGTTCATATAAAATCAATCTTTATTTTATGTTCCTAACATAGTACATCAGAAGATTCAAGGTAAATCAATATGTAGGATTCATTCTATGCAAGTCATTAGATGCCCTCCAGCTTTCAGGAACAGAAGATTTGAAAACTGTGTGTGTGTTGCTCAAATACAATGACCAGTCACTTAGCCGTGTCTAGTACCTTCTTTAAGTGCAAATATGTTCATTTTACTTGTGGCTAAATTCTACCAATACAGAAAAAAAGAACTAATAAAGACATTCAAATATTTTAACTTCTATTTTTTAGTGTTATTCAACACAATCAGAAAAGTAATAGGAAACTATCTAGATTATTAACTTAAATTTATTGGATTTTGTATTCCCACAGTAGTGTCAAAGTTTGTCAAGATTGATATGTAGAAATACAATGCCAATGTTTAAGTTCCTTTCAAATAGAATGAGTACAATATTATTTGCTAACCCTATGCTGAGTCAAAAAAAATCAAAGGAAACTCGTATGCTTTAAGAAGTAATTTTGAAAACCTTTCATACTCCATAAAAATTATTAGCTAAAATTTGAGAAAAATCACTTAAGCAATTGGATCTCTGGTATGAACAAAATACCCCAATTATATATTTCTGCTGCAGACTCGTGGAGACATGCAGACCGACCTTCTATCGATATGTAGTTTTCAAACTGATTCCAAATACCACATTTGATTTTATTTCATTGTTATTCTACCATGAAAGATTTGAATTTAGATGGCATTAGATATAGAGCATGGTTAACACAAAACTAAATATGCGTCTACCATCATCACTTTCAATTCCTGTGGGATAATCTTTAAGGTCCACATATGATTAAGATCATCACTACTTACTTAGCTTATATTTAGCTTATATCACTTAGCTAAATGAGCACTAGTCTCACGCATGTTCCCATGAATGACAGAATTCCATTCTGCTTTTGTGAATGAGTACTAGTCCACTGAGTAAATCTACCACATTTTTCTTGGGTAATCAATTCATAAACTATGCAGTTTATTTCCATGTCTTGGTGAATGATGCTGGAATAAATGTGAAAAGGCAGGTGTCCTGTCTATGTGCAGATTTTATAGACTTTGCGCACATCTACTCCAACCCAACCACACATCCACCCCACCCCACATATCTAACATTATATATAATGCACTAATCTCATGTATGCTCCTGTGAATGATATAATCCCATTCTTGAATGAATACTATTCCATCGAGTAAGTGAACACACACACACACACACACACACACACACACACACACACACACGAGCACACATGCACACACAGAGAGACATGCACGTACATATTAGGCAGCTGGTCATTCCACAGTGAGGATATTCATATGCTTCCCCCTTTAGTCAGTTAAAATTGATAGCAAAATATGAGAAAATCAGCCATGTCCTTAAGAAAACATAGTGATATAATGATTACTTCTCTAGCTATGAGGGAATAACTTTTGTAACTTGCCATTCCCTAATTACACTGGACATTTTCTCATATAGTCATACCTATTCATCATTAGCATAGCTTTCTGTGAGGAATTTCATTTAGTGCTATTGCATTCTTAGTGGATATACTTTACACTATATTGAGAGAGAGAGAGAGAGAGAGAGAGAGAGAGAGAGAGAGAGAGACAGACAGAGAGAGAGAGAGGGAGAGGGAGGGAGGTAGGAAGTGGAGGGAGGGAGAGAGAGAGTGTGTGTAAGGTTTAAGAAATTATTCTCTAATTATTTGTTTTAGGAAAACATAATAAGAGGTATACGAGTGTAAGAAATTCTAATTGCTCCCTACAGTGCAATGAGAAGAGATGATGATAATGAACTGGCCATTTGGAAGACCTGGAGAAAAGATTTTGAAGGTTTTCACTGTGAAGAATTTTTTAAAGAATTAATTATTTTATGTTTAGGAGTCCAGTTCAGCTGTCTTCAGATAGATCAGAAAAGGGCCTCAGATCCCATTACTGATGGTTGTGAGCCTCCATGTGCTTGCTAGAAATTGAACCCAGGACTTCAGGAAGAGTTGTCAGTGCTCTTAACTGCTGAGCCATCACTCCAGGCTCTATAAAATTTTTTTCATTTCTTTTTTATTATTTGTTTATTCTTCAATCCTCTCATACAGTCTAGTCTTCATATCACTCCTGGTCTTCCCCCTGACCATTCCACCCAACCCCATCCCATACCACCTCCATCATCCCTAGTCTCCAATATGTTCCCACTCCTCTATTCCCACCACGCCAGGACTGGCCATTCACTGGGGCTTAAGTGAACTGGCCATTTAACTGGCCTTAAGTCTCTCAAGGGTTAGGTGCATCTTCTCTCACTAAGGCCCAACCAGTGAGTCCTCTGCTGTATGTGTGTCAGGGGCCTCATATCAGCTGGTGTATGCCATCTTGTTAGTGGCTCAGTGTCTGAGAGATCTCAGGGATCCAGGTCAGTTGATACAACTGGTCTTCCTCCTTCTCAGCTTCTTCCAGCTTTCCCCCAATTCAACCACAGGGATCCCCAGCTCCTACCAATTGGTTGGGTGCTAGTATCTGCATCTGGCACTTTCAGCTGCTTTATGGGTCTCTCAGAGGGCAGCCACGCTAGACTCCTGTCTGAAAGCAAACCACAGCATCAGTAACAGTCTCAGGGGCCTAGGCCTACCCTAGAGATGGATCCCAATTTGTACCTGTCACTGGACCTCCTTTCTCCCATGCTCTTTTCCATTTTTGGCCCTGCAGTTCCTTCAGACAGGAACAATTTTGGGTCAGAGCTTTTTACCGTGAGATGGCAACACCATTCATCCACTTGAAGCCCTGTCCCTCCACTGGACATAGACTCTACAAGTTCCCCTTCCCCACTGTAGAACACTTCATTCAAGGTCCCTCCATTTCAGTCCTAAGAATCTTTCACTTCCCAGATCTCTGGTACTTTCTAGATGGTGCCTGTCCCACCTCTTACCTCCCAAGATTGCCTGTTCCCATTCTTTCTGTCGGTCAGTCCTGTTTCTACCCCCAATACCTAATTGTTCTCCCCCTTTTCCCTCTCTGTCCCCTCTCCCACACAGATTACTCCCTCTCTCTATGCCCCCCACCCCATGACTGATTTCTTCTCCATCCAAAGTGGGATAAAGAAATCCTTCAACTTGCTAATTTACTTCTTTACTTCTGGGTATACTGTATATTTTGACTAATATCCTACCATGCACATACTTTTCGATCTCAGTTACCTCACTCAGCATGATATTTTCTAATTCCATCCATTTGCCTACAAACTCATGATGTCCTCATTCATAATTCCTGAGTAGTATTCCATTGTGTAATTAACCATATCCATCCAATCATTGTGGGCCATCTGGGTTGTTACCAGCTTCACGCTATCACAAATAAGGCTGCTATGAACATAGTACCACACTTGCCACTATGGCATGGTGGGATATCTTTTGGGTATATGCCCAAGAGTGATATAGCTGAGTTTTCAGGTAGATCTATTTTCAATTTTCTAAGGAACATTCAGTTGGATTTCCAGAGTGGCTGTACCAGTTTGAAATCCCACCTTCAATGGAGGAGTGTTCGTCTTTCTCCACATCTTTGCAACATGAACTATCACCTAAGATTTAGATTTTAGCCGTTTTAATTGATTGGGATAAGGTGGAATCTCAGGGCCATTTTAACTTGCATTCCCTGATAACTAAGGACTTTAAACATGTCTTTAAGTGCTTTTAGCCGTAGGAGATTGCTCTGTTGTGGATTCTCTGGTTACTTCCACACACCATTTCTTCCACCTTTATTAAATTGGGTATTTCTTATTTACATTTCAAATGTTATTCCATTTCCCGGTTCCAGGCCAACATCCCTCTAACCCTATACCCCACTTTTTGATTGGGTTGTTTGTTTATTTTTGGTCGTAAGCTTCTTGATTTCTTTATGTATTTTGGATATTATCCCTCTATCAGATGTCAGTTTAGTGAAGTTTTTTTTCCCAATCTGTAGGTTACTGATTTGTCTTATTGACTATATCCTTTGCATCACAGAAACTTTCCAGTTTCATGAGGTCCCATTCGTCAAATCTTGATCTTAGACTCTGAGCCATTGGAGTTCTGTTTAGAAAATTTCCCCTGTGCCAATGAGTTCAAGGCTCTTTCCCACTTTCTCTTCTGTTAGTTTCAGTGTATCTGGTCTTATGTTGAGGTCCTTGATCCATTTGGACTTGAGCTTTGTGCAAGGTTACAAATATGGGTCTATTTTTATTTTTTCTACCTACAGACAGCCAGTTGCACATGCACAATTTATTGTAGATGCTTTCCTTTTTCCATTGTATATTTTTTACTTCTCTGTCAAAGACCATAAGTGTGTGGTTTTATTTCTGGGTCTTCAATTCTATTCCATTTATGAACCTGTCTTTCTCTGTACCACTACCATGCAATATTTATCCCTATTGCTCTGTAGTACAGAGCCTCAGGTCAGAGATGGTGATTTCCACTAGCAGTTTTTTTATTATTAAATTGTTTTCGCTATTCTGAGTTTTTGCCTTTCCAGATGAGTTTGAGAATTGCTCTTTCCATGTCTTTGAAGAATTGTGTTGGGATTTTGATGGGGATTCCATGGAATCTGTTGGTTGACTTTGTAGGATAGCCATTTTTACTATGTTAATTCTGCCAATCCATGAGCATGGGAGATCTCTCCATTTTCTCAGATCTTCTTCGATTTTTTTCTCGAGAGACTTGAAGTTATTGTCAAACAGATCTTTTATTTGTTTGGTTAGAGTTACCTCAAGATATTTTTTATATTATTTGTGACTATTATGAAGGGATTTGTTTCCCTAATTTCTTTCTCAACCTGTTTATCATTTGTATAAAGAAAAGTTACTGATTTATTTGAGTTAATTTTATATCCAGCCACTTTGCTGAAGTTGTTTATCAGCTGTAGAAGTTGACTGGTAAAATTTTTGTAGTTGCTTATAGTATACTATCATATCATCTGCAAATAGTTTTCTTCTTTACCAAGCTATATCCCCTTGATCTTTTTGTTGTCTTACTATTCTACCTAGAATTTTGAGTACTATATTGAAAGATATGAGGAGAGTGGTCATCCTCTCTTGTACCTGATTTTAGTGGGATTGCATCAAGTATCTCTCCATTTAATTTTTTATTGGTTGTTATTATGTTTAGGTATGAACCTTGATTCCTGATCTCCTCAATATTTTTAACATGAATGAGTGTTGTATGTTGTCAAATGCTTTTTCTTCATCTAAGGAGATGATTATGTATTTTTTTCTATGAGTTTCCTGATATACTAAGTTAAATTAATGAATTTTCATATATTGAATCAACCTTGCATTCTAGGATGAAGTCTATTTGATTATGGTGAATGATGGTTTTGATGGTTTGATTTGGTTTGCTAGAATTTTATTAAGTATTTTTGTATCCATATTCATAAGAGAAATTGGTTTGTACTTCTCTTTTTTGTTGATTTGCTGTCGGTTAAGTATCAGAATAATTGTGCCTTCATAGAGTGAATTAGGTAGTGAACCTTCTGTTTCTATTCTATGGAATAGTTTCAGAAATATTGGTATTATGTCTTCTTTGAAGGTCCGGTAAAACTGCACAAAAGCCATCTGGCACCTACCTTTGGGAGGGGGAGGTTTTTTAATGAATTCTTCTATTTCCTCATAGGGTATAGGTCAGTTTAGAAAGTTAACCTGCGGCAGCAGCTCTCTGCTCCCAGACCCAGTGAGAGAGAGACCCAACCGCCTGGTGAGGTGGGCACTCCTGAGGCTGCAGAGTGGAAGAGACCACCAACACTGCTCACCCCTGCCCACATCCCTGGCCCAAGAGGAAACTGTATAAGGCCTCTGGGCTCCCGTGGGGGAGGGCCCAGGAGCCGCAGGACACCTGCCTGAGACACCGCCGGAACCTGAAAGAAACAGACCTGATAAACAGTTCTCTGCACCCAAATCCCGTGGGAGGGAGAGCTAAACCTTCAGAGAGGCAGACAAGCCTGGGAAACCAGAAGAGACTGCTCCCTGCACACACATCTCGGACGCTAGAGGAAAAAGCCAAAGACAATCTGGAACCCTGGTGCACGGAAGCTCCCGGAAAGGGCGGCGCAGACCTTCCTGGTTGCTGCCGCCACGGAGAGCTCACAAGCAACACCTCACAAGCAAACTTGAGCCATCGGGACCACAGGTAACACCAACTATTCTGCTGCAAGTGACCGGCCTGGTGAACTCAAGACACAGGCCCACAGGAACAGCTGAAGACCTTTAGAGAGGAAAAACTACACGCCCAAAAGCAGAACACTCTGTCCCCATAACTGACTGAAAGAGAGGAAAACAGGTCTACAGCACTCCTGACACACAGGCTTAAAGGACAGTCTAGCCACTGTCAGAAATAGCAGAACAAAGTAACACTAGAGATAATCTGATGGCGAGAGGCAAGCACAGGAACCCAAGCAACAGAAAACAAGACTACATGCCATCATCGGAGCCCAATTCTCCCACCAAAACAAACATGGAATATCCAAACACAACAGAAAAGCAAGATCTAGTTTCAAAATCATATTTGATCATGATGCTGGAGGACTTCAAGAAAGACATGAACACACTTAGGGAAACACAGGAAAACATTAATAAACAAGTAGAAGCCTACAGAGAGGAATCGCAAAAATCCCTGAAAGAATTCCAGGAAAACACAATCAAACAGTTGAAGGAATGAAAAATGGAAATAGAAGCAATCAAGAAAGAACACATGGAAACAACCCTGGATATAGAAAACCAAAAGAAGAGACAAGGAGCTGTAGATACAAGCTTCACCAACAGAATACAAGAGATGGAAGAGAGAATCTCAGGAGCAGAAGATTCCATAGAAATCATTGACTCAACTGTCAAAGATAATGTAAAGCGGAAAAAGCTACTGGTCCAAAACATACAGGAAATCCAGGACTCAATGAGAAGATCAAACCTAAGGATAATAGGTATAGAAGAGAGTGAAGACTCCCAGCTCAAAGGACCAGTAAATATCTTCAACAAAATCATAGAAGAAAACTTCCCTAACCTAAAAAAAGAGATACCCATAGACATACAAGAAGCCTACAGAACTCCAAATAGATTGGACCAGAAAAGAAACACCTCCCGTCACATAATTGTCAAAACACCAAACGCACAAAATAAAGAAAGAATATTAAAAGCAGTAAGGGAAAAACGTCAAGTAACATATAAAGGGAGACCTATCAGAATCACACCAGACTTCTCGCCAGAAACTATGAAGGCCAGAAGATCCTGGACTGATGTCATACAGACCCTAAGAGAACACAAATGCCAGCCCAGGTTACTGTATCCAGCAAAAATCTCAACTAACATTGATGGAGAAACCAAGATATTCCATGACAAAACCAAATTTACACAATATCTTTCTACAAATCCAGCACTACAAAGGATAATAAATGGTAAAGCCCAACATAAGGAGGCAAGCTATACCCTAGAAGAAGCAAGAAACTAATCGTCTTGGCAACAAAAGAAAGAGAATGAAAGCACACAAACATAACCTCACATCCAAATATGAATATAACGGGAAGCAATAATCACTATTCCTTAATATCTCTCAATATCAATGGCCTCAACTCCCCAATAAAAAGACATAGATTAACAAACTGGATACGCAATGAGGACCCTGCATTCTGCTGCCTACAGGAAACACACCTCAGAGACAAAGACAGACACTACCTCAGAGTGAAAGGCTGGAAAACAACTTTCCAAGCAAATGGTCAGAAGAAGCAAGCTGGAGTAGCCATTCTAATATCAAATAAAATCAATTTCCAACTAAAAGTCATCAAAAAAGATAAGGAAGGACACTTCATATTCATCACAGGAAAAATCCACCAACATGAACTCTCAATCCTAAATATCTATGCCCCAAATACAAGGGCACCTACATACATAAAAGAAACCTTACTAAAGCTCAAAACACACATTGCACCTCACACAATAATAGTGGGAGATTTCAACACCCCACTCTCATCAATGGACAGATCATGGAAACAGAAATTAAACAGTGATGTCGACAGACTAAGAGAAGTCATGAGCCAAATGGACTTAACGGATATTTATAGAACATTCTATCCTAAAGCAAAAGGATATACCTTCTTCTCAGCTCCTCATGGTACTTTCTCCAAAATTGACCATATAATTGGTCAAAAAACGGGCCTCAACAGGTACAGAAAGATAGAAATAATCCCATGTGTGCTATCAGACCACCACGGCCTAAAACTGGTCTTCAATAACAATAAGGGAAGAATGCCCACATATACGTGGAAATTAAACAATGCTCTACTCAATGATAACCTGGTCAAGGAAGAAATAAAGAAAGAAATTAAAAACTTTTTAGAATTTAATGAAAATGAAGATACAACATACTCAAACTTATGGGACACAATGAAAGCTGTGCTAAGAGGAAAACTCATAGCGCTGAGTGCCTGCAGAAAGAAACAGGAAAGAGGAGTCCCACACCCGCGGATCCCGGCCCACAGCAGCTCTCTGCTCCCAGACCCGGTGAGAGAGAGACCCAACCGCCTGGTCAGGTGGGCACTCCTGAGGCTGCAGAGTGGAAGAGACCACCAACACTGCTCACCCCTGCCCACATCCCTGGCCCAAGAGGAAACTGTATAAGGCCTCTGGGCTCCCGTGGGGGAGGGCCCAGGAGCGGCAGGACACCTGCCTGAGACACCGCCGGACCCTGAAGGAAACAGACCGGATAAACAGTTCTCTGCACCCAAATCCCGTGGGAGGGAGAGCTAAACCTTCAGAGAGGCAGACAAGCCTGGGAAACCAGAAGAGACTGCTCCCTGCACACACATCTCGGACGCCAGAGGAAAAAGCCAAAGACCATCTGGAACCCTGGTGCACTGAAGCTCCCGGAAGGGGCGGCACAGGTCTTCCTGGTTGCTGCCGCTGCAGAGAGCCCCTGGGCAGCACCCCACGAGCAAACATGAGCCTCGGGACCACAGGTCAGACCAAATTTTCTGCTGCAAGAAAGCTGCCTGGTGAACTCAAGACACAGGCCCACAGGAACAGCTGAAGACCTGTAGAGAGGAAAAACTACACACCCGAAAGCAGAACACTCTGTCCCCATAACTGACTGAAAGAGAAGAAAACAGGTCTACAGCACTCCTGACACACAGGCTTATAGGACAGTCTAGCCAATGTCAGAAATAGCAGAACAAAGTAACACTAGAGATAATCTGATGGCGAGAGGCAAGCACAGGAACCCAAGCAACAGAAACCAAGACTACATGCCATCATCGGAGCCCAATTCTCCCACCAAAACAAACATGGAATATCCAAACACAACAGAAAAGCAAGATCTAGTTTCAAAATCATATTTGATCATGATGCTGGAGGACTTCAAGAAAGACATGAACACACTTAGGGAAGCACAGGAAAACATTAATAAACAAGTAAAAGCCTACAGAGAGGAATCGCAAAATCCCTGAAAGAATTCCAGGAAAACACAATCAAACAGTTGAAGGAATTAAAAATGGATATAGAAGCAATCAAGAAAGAACACATGGAAACAACCCTGGATATAGAAAACCAAAAGAAGAGACAAGGAGCTGTAGATACAAGCTTCACCAACAGAATACAAGAGATGGAAGAGAGAATCTCAGGAGCAGAAGATTCCATAGAAATCATTGACTCAACTGTCAAAGATAATGTAAAGCGGAAAAAGCTACTGGTCCAAAACATACAGGAAATCCAGGACTCAATGAGAAGATCAAACCTAAGGATAATAGGTATAGAAGAGAGTGAAGACTCCCAGCTCAAAGGACCAGTAAATATCTACAACAAAATCATAGAAGAAAACTTCCCTAACCTAAAAAAAGAGATACCCATAGACATACAAGAAGCCTACAGAACTCCAAATAGATTGGACCAGAAAAGAAACACCTCCCGTCACATAATTGTCAAAACACCAAACGCACAAAATAAAGAAAGAATATTAAAAGCAGTAAGGGAAAAACGTCAAGTAACATATAAAGGGAGACCTATCAGAATCACACCAGACTTCTCGCCAGAAACTATGAAGGCCAGAAGATCCTGGACTGATGTTATACAGACCCTAAGAGAACACAAATGCCAGCCCATGTTACTGTATCCAGCAAATCTCTCAATTAACATTGATGGAGAAACCAAGATATTCCATGACAAAACCAAATTTACACAATATCTTTCTACAAATCCAGCACTACAAAGGATAATAAATGGTAAAGCCCAACATAAGGAGGCAAGCTATACCCTAGAAGAAGCAAGAAACTAATCGTCTTGGCAACAAAAGAAAGAGAATGAAAGCACACAAACATAACCTCACATCCAAATATGAATATAACGGGAAGCAATAATCACTATTCCTTAATATCTCTCAATATCAGTGGCCTCAACTCCCCAATAAAACGACATAGATTAACAAACTGGATACGCAACGAGGACCCTGCATTCTGCTGCCTACAGGAAACACACCTCAGAGACAAAGACAGACACTACCTCAGAGTGAAAGGCTGGAAAACAACTTTCCAAGCAAATCGTCAGAAGAAGCAAGCTGGAGTAGCCATTCTAATATCAAATAAAATCATTTTCCAACTAAAAGTCATCAAAAAAGATAAAAAGGACACTTCATATTCATCAAAGGAAAAATCAACCAAGATGAACTCTCAATCCTAAATATCTATGCCCCAAATACAAGGGCACCTACATACGTAAAAGAAACCTTACTAAAGCTCAAAACACACATTGCACCTCACACAATAATAGTGGGAGATTTCAACACCCCACTCTCATCAATGGACAGATCATGGAAACAGAAATTAAACAGTGATGTCGACAGACTAAGAGAAGTCATGAGCCAAATGGACTTAACGGATATTTATAGAACATTCTATCCTAAAGCAAAAGGATATACCTTCTTCTCAGCTCCTCATGGTACTTTCTCCAAAATTGACCATATAATTGGTCAAAAAACGGGCCTCAACAGGTACAGAAAGATAGAAATAATCCCATGCGTGCTATCGGACCACCACGGCCTAAAACTGGTCTTCAATAACAATAAGGGAAGAATGCCCACATACACGTGGAAATTGAACAATGCTCTACTCAATGATAACCTGGTCAAGGAAGAAATAAAGAAAGAAATTAAAAACTTTTTAGAATTTAATGAAAATGAAGATACAACATACTCAAACTTATGGGACACAATGAAAGCTGTGCTAAGAGGAAAACTCATAGCGCTGAGTGCCTGCAGAAAGAAACAGGAAAGAGCATATGTCAGCAGCTTGACAGCACACCTAAAAGCTCTAGAACAAAAAGAAGCAAATACACCCAGGAGGAGTAGAAGGCAGGAAATAATAAAACTCAGAGCTGAAATCAACCAAGTAGAAACAAAAAGGACCATAGAAAGAATCAACAGAACCAAAAGTTGGTTCTTTTAGAAAATCAACAAGATAGATAAACCCTTAGCCAGACTAACGAGAGGACACAGAGAGTGTGTCCAAATTAACAAAATCAGAAATGAAAAGGGAGACATAACTACAGATTCGGAGGAAATTCAAAAAATCATCAGATCTTACTATAAAAACCTATATTCAACAAAATTTGAAAATCTTCAGGAAATGAACAATTTCCTAGACAGATACCAGGTATCGAAGTTAAATCAGGAACAGATAAACCAGTTAAACAACCCTATAACTCCTAAGGAAATAGAAGCAGTCATTAAAAGTCTCGCAACAAAAAAAAGAGCCCAGGTCCAGACGGGTTTAGTGTAGAATTCTATCAAACCTTCATAGAAGACCTTATACCAATATTATCCAAACTATTCCACAAAATTGAAACAGATGGAGCCCCACCGAATTCCTTCTACGAAGCCACAATTACTCTTATACCTAAACCACACAAAGACACAACAAAGAAAGAGAACTTCAGACCAATTTCCCTTATGAATATCGACGCAAAAATACTCAACAAAATTCTGGCAAACCGAATTCAAGAGCACATCAAAACAATCATCCACCATGATCAAGTAGGCTTCATCCCAGGCATGCAGGGATGGTTTAATATACGGAAAACAATCAACGTGATCCATTATATAAAAAAACTGAAAGAACAGAACCACATGATCATTTCATTAGATGCTGAGAAAGCATTTGACAAAATTCAACACCCCTTCATGATAAAAGTCCTGGAAAGAATAGGAATTCAAGGCCCATACCTAAACATAGTAAAAGCCATAAACAGCAAACCAGTTGCTAACATTAAACTAAATGGAGAGAAACTTGAAGCAATCCCACTAAAATCAGGGACTAGACAAGGCTGCCCACTCTCTCCCTACTTATTCAATATAGTTCTTGAAGTTCTAGCCAGAGCAATCAGACAACAAAAGGAGATCAAAGGGATACAGATCGGAAAAGAAGAGGTCAAAATATCACTATTTGCAGATGACATGATAGTATATTTAAGTGATTCCAAAAGTTCGACCAGAGAACTACTAAAGCTGATAAACAACTTCAGCAAAGTGTCTGGGTATAAAATTAACTCAAATAAATCAGTTGCCTTCCTCTATACAAAAGAGAAACAAGCTGAGAAAGAAATTAGGGAAACGACACCCTTCATAATAGACCCAAATAATATAAAGTACCTCGGTGTGACTTTAACCAAGCAAGTAAAAGATTTGTACAATAAGAACTTCAAGACACTGAAGAAAGAAATTGAAGAAGACCTCAGAAGATGGAAAGATCTCCCATGCTCATGGATTGGCAGGATTAATATAGTAAAAATGGCCATTTTACCAAAAGCGATCTACAGATTCAATGCAATCCCCATCAAAATACCAATCCAATTCTTCAAAGAGTTAGAACAATTTGCAAATTCATCTGGAATAACAAAAAATCCAGGATAGCTCAAACTATCCTCAACAATAAAAGGACTTCAGGGGGAATCACTATCCCTGAACTCAAGCAGTATTACAGAGCAATAGTGACAAAAACTGCATGGTATTGGTACAGAGACAGACAGATAGACCAATGGAATAGAATTGAAGACCCAGAAATGAACCCACACACCTATGGTCACTTGATTTCTTACAAAGGAGCCAAAACCATCCAATGGAAAAAAGATAGCATTTTCAGCAAATGGTGCTGGTTCAACTGGAGGTCAACATGTAGAAGAATGCAGATCGATCCATGCTTATCGCCCTGTACAAAGCTTAAGTCCAAGTGGATCAAGGACCTCCACATCAAACCAGACACACTCAAACTAATAGAAGAAAAACTAGGGAAGCATCTGGAACACATGGGCACTGGAAAAAATTTCCTGAACAAAACACCAATGGCTTATGCTCTAAGATCAAGAATCGACAAATGGGATCTCATGAAACTGCAAAGCTTCTGTAAGGCAAAGGACACTGTGGTTAGGACAAAACGGCAACCAACAGATTGGGAAAAGAGCTTTACCAATCCTACAACAGATAGAGGCCTTATATCCAAAATATACAAAGAACTCAAGAAGTTAGAGCGCAGGGAGACAAATAACCCTATTAAAATTGGGGTTCAGAGCTAAACAAAGAATTCACAGCTGAGGAATGCCGAATGGCTGAGAAACACCTAAAGAAATGTTCAACATCTTTAGTCATAAGGGAAATGCAAATCAAAACAACCCTGAGATTTCACCTCACACCAGTGCGATTGGCTAAGATCAAAAACTCAGGTGACAGCAGATGCTGGCGAGGATGTGGAGAAAGAGGAACACTCCTCCATTGTTGGTGGGATTGCAGACTGGTAAAACCATTCTGGAAATCAGTCTGGAGGTTCCTCAGAAAATTGGACATTGAACTGCCTGAGGATCCAGCTATACCTCTCTTGGGCATATACCCAAAAGATGCCTCAACATATAAAATAGACACGTGCTCCACTATTTTCATCGCAGCCTTATTTATAATAGCCAGAAAATGGAAAGAACCCAGATGCCCTTCAACAGAGGAATGGATACAGAAAATGTGGTACATCTACACAATGGAATATTACTCAGCTATCAAAAACAACGAGTTTATGAAATTCGTAGGCAAATGGTTGGAACTGGAAAATATCATCCTGAGTGAGCTAACCCAATCACAGAAAGACATACATGGTATGCACTCATTGATAAATGGCTATTAGCCCAAATGCTTGAATTACCCTAGATCCCTAGAACAAACGAAACTCAAGACAGATGATCAAAATATGAATGCTTCACTCCTTCTTTAAATGAGGAAAAAGAATACCCTTGGCAGGGAAGGGAGAGGCAAAGATTAAAACAGAGACTGAAGGAACACCCATTCAGAGCCTGCCCCACATGTGGCCCATACATAGACAGCCACCCAATTAGACAAGATGGATGAAGCAAAGAAGTGCAGACCGACAGGAGCCGGTTGTAGTTCGCTCCTGAGAGACACAGCCAGAATACAGCAAATACAGAGGCGAATGCCAGCAGCAAACCACTGAACTGAGAATAGGTCCCCTATTGAAGGAATCAGAGAAAGAACTGGAAGAGCTTGAAGGGGCTCGAGACCCCAAAAGTACAACAATGCCAAGCAACCAGAGCTTCCAGGGACTAAGCCACTACCTAAAGACTATACATGGACTGACCCTGGACTCTGACCCCATAGGTAGCAATGAATATCCTAGTAAGAGCACCAGTGGAAGGGGAAACCCTGGGTCCTGCTAAGACTGAACCCCCAGTGAACTAGTCTATGGGGGGAGGGCGGCAATGGGGGGAGGGTTGGGAGGGGAACACCCATAAGGAAGGGGAGGGGGGAGGGGGATGTTTGCCCGGAAACCGGGAAAGGGAATAACACTCGAAATGTATATAAGAAATACTCAAGTTAATAAAAAAAAAAAAAGAATAAATTAAAAAAAAAAAGAAAGAAAGTTAACCTGCTCTTGATATAAATTTGCTATGTGATATCTGTATAGAAAACCATCCATTTCATCTAGATTTTCCAGTTTTTTGTTTGTTTGGTTGGTTTTTTGAGTCTAGGTTTTTCTAGTAGTGTCTGATGATTTTTTGAATTTCCTCCATTTTTGTTGTTAGGTCTCCTTTTCATTTCTGATTTTGTTAATTTGGATACTTCTTCTGAGCCCTTTTGTTTGTTTGGCTAGGGATTTATGTATCCTGTTGATTCAAAGAACCAGGTTTTTGTTTTATTGATTCTTGGTATCCTTTTTGTTTGTCTGATTGTTTCTATTTGGCTTATTTCCCCCTGCTTTTGACTATTTCCTACCTTCTATTCTTTTTTTTTTTCTTTTTTTTTTTTTTCGGAGCTGGCGACTGAATGCAGGGCCTTGTGCTCCCTAGGCAAGCGCCCTACCACTGAGCTAAATCCCTAACCCCCCTGCCTTCTATTCTTGGGTGAGTTTATCCTTTTTGTTCTAGAGTTCTCAGGTGTGCTGCTAATTTGCTAGAGTAAGATCTCTCAAGTTTCTTTACCAAGGTACTGAGTTGTGTGAATTTTCCTCTTAGCACTGCTTTCATTGTGCCCCATAAGTTTGGGTATATTTTGTCAACATTTTCATTGAATTCCTGGAAGTCTTTAATTTCTTTCTCATTTCTTCCCTGACGAAGTTTATCATTGAGTAGAGAGTTGTTCACTCTCCATGCATATGTGAGCTTTCTGTTGTTTTTCTTTTAATTGAAGACCAGCCTTAGGCCATGGTGATCTGTTAGAATGCATGGGATTATTTCAATCTTCTTGTATCAGTTGAGGTTTGTTTTGTGACCAATTATTTGTTCAATTTTTGAGAAGGTACCATGAGATGCTGGGAAGAAAGTATATGGTTTTATGGTAATTTTCTGTAGATATCTGTTAAATCTATTTGGTTCATAACTTCTATTAATTTCACTGTGTGTTTGTTTCTATTTCAATGAGCTCTCCATTAGTGAGAGTAGGGTGTTGAAGTCTCCCACTAATATTGTGGGGTTTTCAATGTGTGTTTTGAACTGTAGTAAAATTTCTTTTATGAGTGTGGTTGTCCTTGCATTTTGGGACATAGATTTTCAGAATTGAGACTTTCTCTTGTTGGATTTCCCTTTGGTAAGGATGAAGTGTCTTTCCTGATCTCATTTGAAAACTTTTGGTTAAAAATCTATTTCATTGGATATTAGGATGGCAACTCCAGCTTGTTTCTTGGGACCATTTGCTTGGAAGACCTTTTTCCATCTTTTTACTCTGAAATAGTGTCTATCTTTGTTATTGAAGTGTGTTTCTTGTATACAGCTAAATGCTGGATCCTGCTTGCATATCCAGTCTCTTAGTCTATGTCTTTTTATGAGTGAGTTGAGTCCATTGATATTGAGAGATATTAAGAACAGATGATAGCTAGTCCCTGTTATGTTTGTTTTTGTAGGTGGAATTATGTGCATGTGGTTCTCTCCTTTTCTCTTTGTTGTGAGATGTTTAATATATTGTCTTTTCTTTGGTATAGGTACCCTCCTTGTGTTGGAGTTTCCCTTCTACAATCCTGTGTAGGTCTGGATTGGTAGATAGATACTGTTTGAATTTAGTTTTGTCCGGAATATTTTTGTTTCTCCATCTATGTTGATTGAGAGTTGTGCTGTGTATGTAGCCTGGCTGGCATTTGTGTTCTCTTAGAGTCTGCATGATCTCTGACCAGGTTCTTCAGGCTTTTAGTGTCTCTGTTGAGAAGTTGGTGTAATTCTGAGAGGTCTAACTTTATATGTTACTTAGCCCTTTTCCCTTGGAGCTTTTAATATTTTCTCTTCTGGGCATTTAGTGTTTTGATTATTATGTGATGAGAGAATTTTCTTTTCTGGTTCCAGTTATTCGGTGTTCTATAAGGTTCTTGTATATTTACGGTCACCTATTTATTAGGTTGGGGAAGTTTTCTTCTATGATTTTGTTGAAGACTTTTTCAGGTCCTTTGAGCTGGGAATCTTCTTTCTCCTCTATTCCAATTATTCTTAGATTTGCTCTTTTCATTGTTTCCCAAATTTCCTGTATTTTTGGGCTAGGAGGTTTTTATGTTGGAATTGTCTTTGACAGTTGTGTCAGTCTCTTCTAAGGTATCTTCTACAACTGAGATTCCTTTTTCAATCTCCTTTATTCTGTTGGTGACACATCTTTAATTCCTGACCTCTTTCCTAGGTTTTCCATTTCAAGGGTTGCCTCCATTTTGGTTTTCTTTACTGTTTCTACTTCTACTTTTTAGGTCTTGGACAGCTTTGTCCAATTTCTTCACCTGCTTGATTGTGTTTTCCTACATTTTTTAAGGGATTTATTTGTTTCTTCTTTAAGGGATTTTACCTGTTTACTCATGTTTCACTGTATTTCTTTCAGGGAGTTATTTCTATCCTCTTTAAAGGACTCTATTATCTTCATGAGATAGTTTTTTTGTCAGCTTCCTGATTTTTAAAGTGTGTTGGTATATACATAGGTTGCTGTGGTTGGGGAACAGGGTTCTAATGATGCTCATGTCTATTTTCTTCTGTTACTTATGGTCTTTCACTTACCAATTGCCATCTGGATATCCCTGGTGTTCGGTGGCATGATAGTCTCTTTCTGGAGCCTGCCTCTTGTGCCCCTGGATTTCTACTGTTCTCCTGGTAGTCCATTGGCCCTGGCTGTAACAGACCTCCTGTGGGGCCTTCAGATAGTGGGAGAGTCTTCAGAGAGGCTGACAAGCTGCTGATTTGTTGCCCTGGGTGGAGCAGATCCCCCTGGGAGGCCTTCAGCCTGTTTGGTCTGCAGAGGAGCAGTCAAACTGTTCCCCTTCATGCCACTACCTGTTCTTCTGGGAGGCCTTCAGACTGTGGTATCTGTTGTTCTGTGTGCAGAAGATCAGTTTCCCTGCATGCAGCAAACCTCCTGGAGCCCTTGAGGCTCTGGTGTCTTAAGAAGACCAGACAAGCTGGTCATCTGCCCTGGCAGAAGGCACAGGTCAGAAGGGCCTCTGTGAAGAATTTTTAAATATTTAAGAAGTTAAGTATGTTTAATCTGATTTTGTGTGTGTGTTTGTGTGTTTGTGTATATGTGTGTGTGTGTGTGTGTGTGCAAAACCCTTAATATAATGCCCTATAGATATTTTTATGCTTTATGTATCTGTCAATAATAAAATTAACTTGGGCTTATCTCTAAATGTTCTTTAGGCCTTAAAGCAAGGCCTGTTGGTCTCATAGTAATCTCAATTTTACCTAACAATAAGTCAGCAGTGAAATCACTGTGTTCTTTGTGATGTGAAATATAGAATGTGAACTCCAAAGTAAGGAAGGAATTTCAAACAATAATGTAAACAAAATTTTAAAGGGAATCAGGATCTGGGTCCTCTGCAGGAGGAGGAAGTACTGTTTAAAGTACTGAGTCATCCCCTGCAGTATTTATATCTCATAAATTATAAATTATTAAATTTATAAAGTCACAAATGAAATGTACAAAGTAAACATGAAATTGGAGTCCAGAATCTGGAACAGAGAAAATTAATGAACTACAGGGATATGCTGAGAATTGTTTGAGATGATTAAAATAGCTGTGAAAGGGTTCATGCAATGACCATGAACATGATGGTCTATTTTATTCTATCTTCTTTAAAAGTTGTAAAAAGCTAAGAACATGCAGAGATATAGGAAGGTTTTCAATATATGTATAAGCAATCAGACAGGGAATATAGATTTACTGAGTAGAAATAGGAAAATAAGAATATAAAGTGGCCAAGTTTATACACATAATGACATGTGTAGGCTGATACTATGATGCCAGTCCATGAGTGTGATGTCTTTGTGTTTATTAGCTAAAAGAAACTCATTGATAAATTTAATTTCAAGAAATATGGAGGCACAGCAAGTATGAAAAGAAGAAGAAGAAGGAGAAGGAGAAGGAGAAGGAGAAGGAGAAGGAGAAGGAGAAGAAGAAGAAGAAGAAGAAGAAGAAGAAGAAGAAGAAGAAGAAGAAGAAGAAGAAGAAGAAGAAGAAGAAGAAGAAGAAGAAGAGAGACTATTTCAAACCAGGGAAATGAGAGACATGGTACATCATTCGCAACAATACCAACCCAACTTTTTCTGATTAGCAGGAGAGGACTTTAAATTTCCTTGGAATTATTGAGAAAACGAGAGGGATGCAATTCAATTGGTCTCTTACTTTTTTGTATATGTCAAATCAATACTTAATTTAAATCCTGTGGGGAAAAGAAGTAGAATTATGTAGTAACATAAATTAGGAAAAAATGACTACATAAAGGTTCAAAACAGTCATATTAGGGAATTTATTCAAAATTCATATCCTAGAATATAAAAATTATTTTTAAAATCTTACATATTTTGATTAAAATTATGAGTCTGGAAGTTCATACTAAGTTCCCTTTCCTAGACAGTGGTATGGATTTTAAATTGCCAATTAACATTATAGAGGTTATATTCACCAATATCCATAGTTCTATGAGAAAAGACACTGCAGTTATGAGCCTATAGTAATATTGCAGACGATGTCTGAAGTGACTCTTGTCAACTAACAGTTACAGAACCAGGATCTAAGAATTGATGACCTTTGTTTAAAAAAATGCCATAGAAATTAAGTTTTGAGATTGCAAAATCTCTTTATATGTTGTCTTATATATTGCATTATAATATACAATAAATAATTATATACATTAACTTGGAAAGAAAAATATACAACTATAGTTTTAAATTTTTAACTTTTTTTCATACTTTATATTTTTATTGAAGATTTTGTATACTAGTTTTAATTACTCCAATGGATTTTTTGATATTTTGCCTATTTACATTTCAAATGATATCCCCCATCCCGGTTTACCCTCTGGAAATCTCCCACTGGACTCCACTTCCACTGCCTTCACGAGGGTGCTCCCTCCCCCACACACCCTTCTTGCTCTACTGCCTTATCATTCCCCTATCCTGAGGCATCGAGCCTTCACATGAGTCAAGGTTTCCCCTCCCATTAATGCCAGACAAGGCCATCCTCAGCTACATATGCAGCTGGAGCCATGGGTCCCACCATGTGTATTCTTTGATTGGTGGTTTAGTCCCTGAGAGTTCTGGGGCTTCTGATTGGTTGCTATTGTTGTTTTTCCTATGGGGTTGCAAACCCTTCCAGCTCTGTCAGTCCTTCCCCCAACTCCTCAAATGGGATTCCTGTGCTCAGTCTAATGTTTGGGTGCAGGTGCCCACATCTGCATCGGTAAGACTCTGAGTCTCAAGAGTCACCTACATCAGGTTACTGGTGACAAATACTTCTCTGCATCAGTAAGTATTTGGGTTTGGCGGTTGTACATGAAATGGACACACAGGAGGGGCAGTCCCTGGACAGTCCTCCCCTTCAGACTTTTTTCCACTCCTTGTACCTGTATTTTCTTTATACAGGAACAGTTCTGGATTAAAATTTTGTGGAGAGTGAGTGACCCCATCCCTCAACCAGGGACTGTGCCTAACCTCTTGATATGGTCTTTGCAGGTTCTCTTTCCCCTTTGTTGGGTATTTCAACTAATGTCATCCCGGATGGGTCCTGGGAGCCTCTTGCTTTTCTGGCATCTGGAACTTTCTCATGGCTACCCCTCAGTTCCCCTTCCCCCATTGCTATATACCTCTGTTCAATATCCTGACCCTCTGTATATCTTGCCCATCTCTTCTCACACCTAATCCTACCCCCTTTGATGTTCTCTCCCTCCTCTCTTCTGTCCAGTAGTCCTTCCTACCCTCAACCTCCAGTGGTTATTTTATTCCCCTGTTCAAATAGGACTGGGGCATCCAAACTTTAGTCTTTTTATTTCTTGACCATCATATTGTCTATAAGTTGTATCATAGGTATTGAAGTTTTATTCCTAATATCCACTTATCAGTGAGTACATACCATATGTGTTCCTTTGTTACTATTTTACCACAATCAGGAAGATATTGTCTAGTTCCATCCATTTGTCTGTGAGTTTCATGAAGTCGTTGTTTTAAACGTCTGAGTAGTATTCAGATATGTAAATGTACCACATTTTCTGTATCCATTCTTTAATCAAGGGGCAACTGGGTTGTTTCCAGCTTCAGGCTATTATAAATAAAGATGCTATGAACATAGTGAAGTATGTTTCCTTGTTATATATTGAAGCAGCTTTTGGGTATATGCCCAGGAGTAGTATAGCTGGGTTCTCAGGTAGTTCTATGTCCAATTATCTGAGAAAATGCCAGACTGATTTCCAGAGAACTTGTAACAGCTTGCAATCCAACCAGCATTGGAGGAGTGTTACTCTTTCTCCTAGCCAGAATCTGCTGTCACCTAACTTTAGGATCTTAGTCATTCTTGCTGAGGTGAAAGGTGTGAGGTGAAATCTCAGGGTTGTTTTGATTTGCATTTCCCTAATGACTAAGAATGTTGAACATTTTCTTAACTGCTTCTCTGCCACTCAAGATTCCTCAGATGTGAATTCTGTTTAGCTCTGTTTAAAAAAGGATTGCAGAACCAAAAGCAGGTTCTTTGAGAAAATCAACAAGATAGATAAACCCTTACCCAGACTACCCAGAGGACACAGAGAGTGTGTCCAAATTACCAAAATCAGAAATGAAAAGGGAGACATAACTAAAGAATCAGAGGAAATTCAAAAAATCATCAGATCCTACTACAAAAGCCTATATTCAACAAAACCTGAAAACCTGGAGGAAAAGTACAATTTCCTAAATAGATACCAGGTACCAAAGTTAAATCAGGAACATATATATCATTTAAACATACCCATAACTCCTAAAAATAGAAGCAGTCATTAAAGATCTCCCAACAAAAAAGAGCCCAGGTCCAGATGGGTTCAGTCCAGAATTCTATCAGACCTTCATATAAGACCTCATACCAATACAATCCAAACTATTCCACAAAATTGAAACAGATGGAGCACTACCGAATTCCTTCTATGAAGCCACAATTACTCTTATACCTAAACCACACAAAGACCCAACAAAGAAAGAGAACTTCAGACCAATTTCCCTTATGAATATCGAAGCAAAATTACTCAATAAAATTCTTACAAACAGAATACAAGAGCACATCAAAACAATCATCCACCATGATCAAGTAGGCTTCATCCCAGGCATGCAGGGATGGTTTAATATAGGGAAAACCATCAACGCAATCCACTATATAAACAAACTGAAAGATAAAAAAGCACATGATCATTTCATTAGATGCTGAGAAAGCATATGAAAAAATTCAACACCCCTTCATGATAAAAGTCCTGGAATGAATAGGAATTCAAGGTCCATACCTAAACATAGTAAAAGCCATATACAGCAAACCAGTTGCTAACATTAAACTAAATGGAGAGAAACTTGAAGCAATCCCACTAAAATCAGGGACTAAACAAGGCTGCCCACTCTCTCCCTATTTATTCAATATAGTTCTTGAAGTCCTAGCCAGAGCGATCAGACACCAAAAGGAGAACAAAGGACTACAGATTGGAAAAGAAGAAGTCAAAATATCACTATTTGCAGATGATATGATAGTATATTTAAGCGATCCCAAAAGTTCCACCAGAGAACTACTAAACCTGATAAAAAACCTTCAGTAAAGTGGCTGGGTATAAAATTAACTCACATAAATCAGTAGCCTTCCTCTATACAAAAGAGAAACAAGCCAAGAAAGAAGTTAGGGAAACAACACCCTTCATAATAGACCCAAATAATACAAAATAGCTTGGTGTGACTTTAACCAAGCAAGTGAAATGTCTGTATGATAAGAACTTCAAGCCTCTGAAGAAAGAAATTGAAGAAGACCTCAGAAGATGGAAAGATCTCCCATCCTCATGGAATGGCAGGATTAATATAGTAAAAATGGCCATTTTACCAAAAGCGATCTACAGATTCAATGCAATCCTCATCAAAATACCAATCCAATTCTTCAGAGAGTTAGACAGGACAATTTCCAAATTCATCTGGAATAACAAAAAACCCAGGATAGCTAAAACTATCCTCAACAATAAAAGGACTTCAAGGGGAATCACTATCCCTGAACTCAAGCAGTATTACAGAGCAATAGTGATAAAAACTGCATGGTATTGGTACAGAGACAGACAGATAGGCAGGTGGAATAGAATTGAAGACCCAGAAATGAACCCACATACCTATGGTCACTTGATTTTTGACAAAGGAGCCAAAACCATCCAATGGAAAAAAGATAGCATTTTCAGCAAATGGTGCTGGTTCAAATGGAGGTCAACATGTAGAAGAATGCAGATCGATCCATGCTTATCACCCTGTACAAAGCTTAAGTCCAAGCGGATCAAGGACTTCCACATCAAACCAGATACACTCAAACTAATAGCAGAAAAAGTGGGGAAGCATCTGAAACACATGGGCACTGGAGAAAATTTTCTGAACAATACACCAATGGCTTATGCTCTAAGATCAGGAATCGACAAATGGGATCTCATAAAACTGCAAAGCTTCTGTAAGGCAAAGGACACTGTTGCTAGGACAAAATGGAAACCAAAAGTTTGCACAAAGATCTTTACCAATCCTACAACAGATAGAGGCCTTATATCCAAAATATACAAAGAACTCAAGAAGTTAGACTGCAGGGAGACAAATAACCCTATTAAAAATGTGGTTCAGAGCTAAACAAAGAATTCATAGCTGAGGAATGGTTAATGGCTGAGAAACACCTAAAGAAATATTCAACATTTTTACTCATAAAGGAAATGCAGATGAAAACAACCCCGAGATTTTACCTCACAGCAGTGAGAATGACTAAGATCAAAAACTCAGGTGAAGCAGATGCTGGCGGGGATGTGGAGAAAGTGGAACACTCCTCCATTGTTGGTGGGATTGCAGACTGGTACAACCATCTGGAAATCAGTCTGGAGGTTCCTCAGAAAATTGAACATTGCCATACCTGAGGACCCAGCTAAATCTCTCTTGGGAATATACCCAAATGATGCCTCAACAGATAACAAAGACACATGCTCCACTATGTTCATAACAGCCTTATTTATAATAGCCAGAAGCTGGAAAGAACCCAGATGCCCTTCAACAGAGGAATAGATACAGAAAATGTGATACATCTACACAATAGAATATTACTCAGCTATCAAAACAATGACTTTATGAAATTCATAAGCAAATGAATGGAACTGGAAAATATCATCCTGAGTGAGGTAACCCAATCACAGAAAAACACACATGGTATGCACTCATTGATAAGTGGCTATTAGCCCAAATGCTCGAATTACCCTAGATGCACAGAATACATGAAACTCAAGAAGGATGTCCAAAATGCTAATTCTTCACTCCTTCGTTAAAAGGGGAACAAGAATACTCTTGGGGGGAATAGTGAGGCAAAGTTTAGAACAGAGGCAGAAGGAACACCCATTCAGAGCCTGCCCCACATGTGTCCCATACATATACAGCCACCAAACTAGATAAGATGGATGAAGCAAAGAAGTGCAGGCTGACAGGAACCAGATGTAGATCTCTCCTAAGAGACACAGCCAGAATACAGCAAATACATAGGCAAATGCCATCATTAAACCACTGAACTTAGAACGGGACCCCTGTTGAAGGAATCAGAGAAAGGACTAAAAGAGCTTGAAGGGGGCTTGAGACCCCATATGAACAACAATGCCAACCAACCAGAGCTTCCAGAGACTAAGCCACTACCCAAAGTCTATACATGGACTGCCCCTGAACTCCAACCTCATAGCTAGCAATGAATAGCCTAGTAAGAGCACCAGTGGAAAGGGAAGCCCTTGGTCCTACCAAGACTGAACCCCCAGTGAACATGATTGTTATGGGGTGGGCGATAATGGGGGGAGGATGGGGAGGATGGGGAGGGGAACACCCATAGAGAAGAGGAAGGGTAGTGGTTAGGGGGATGTTGGCCCGGAAATCGTGAAAGGGAATAACAGTCGAAATGTAAATAAGAAATACCCAAGTTAATAAAGTATTTTTTAAAAAGGGGTTGTTTGTTTCTCTGGAGTCTAACTTCTTTTTTTTTCTTTTCTATTTTTCAGAGCTGGGGACCGAACCCAGGGCCTTGCGCTTGCTAGGCAAGCACTCTACCACTGAGCTAAATCCCCAACCCCTGGGGTCTAACTTCTTGAGTTCTATGATTATTTTGGATAATAGCGTTCTAGCAAATGTAGGATTAGTAAAGATCTTTATACAATCAGTGGGTTGATTTTTTGTCCTATTGACAGTATCCCTTGCCTTATAGAAGTTTTTCAATTTTATGATGTCCTATTTGTCAATTCTTAATCTTACAGCCTAAGCCATTCGGGTTCTGTTTAGAAGTTTTCCACTATTCACAAGTATTTGAGGCTCTTTCCCACTTTCTTTTCTAATTGTTTCAGTGTATCTGGTTTTATATGAAGATCCTTGATCCACTTGTAGTTGAGCTTTGTACAAGGAGGTAAGAATGGATCAATTTGCATTTTTCTACATGCTGACCAGCAGTTGAACCATCACCATTTGTTGAAAATGCTGTCTTTTTTCCCACTGTATGGTTTTAGTTTCATTTTCAAAGATCATGACCATATATGTATTGATTCATTTTTGGGTTTTCAATTCTGTTCAATTAATCTACTATGTACCAATACCATGCAGTTGTTATCACTATTGCTCTATAGTATAGCTTGAGGTCAGGGATGGTGATTTCCCCAGAGGGTTTTTTTATTGTTCAGAATAGTTTTCCTTATCCTGGGTTTTTTGTTATTGAAAATGAATTTGAAAATTGCTCTTTCTAATTCTATGAAAAATTGAGTTGGAATTTTGATGGGGATTGCATTGAATCTGCAGAGGGCACAGAGACAGTATGCAAATTAACAAAATCAGGAACAAAAGGGAGACGTACTAGAAACTGAGGAAATTGAAAAAAGTAATGAAATCCTACTACAAAAGTCTATATTAAACAAAACTGGAAAACCTGGATGAAATGGATGATTTTCTAGACAGATTCCAGGTACCAACATTAAGTCAGAAAAACCATCTAAATAGCCCCATAACCCCAAGGAAATAGAAGTAGTCAATAGAACTCTCTCAACCAAAAAAAAAAAAAAATCCAGATCCAGATAGTTTTAGTGCAGACATCTATCAGACCTTCAAAGAAGATCCAATTCCAATACTTTTCAAATTATACTATAAAATAAAAACAGAAGTAATACTACCCAATTCTTTCTACAAAGCCACAACTATACTGATAACTAAACCACAAGAAGACACAACAAAGAAAAAAACTACAGACTAATTTCCCTTATGAATATCAATGCAAAAATACTTAATAGAATTCTCATAAACTGAATCCAAGAACACATCAAAATGATCATTTAACCAGATCAAGTAGGCTTCATCCCAAGAACACAGAAATGATTCGATGTATTGAAGTTCATCAATGTAATCCACTATATAAACAAAGTCAGAAAAGAAAAACATGACCATCTCACTAGATGCTTTAACACCTTTGACAAAATACAATACCCACTCATGCTAAAAGTATTGGAGAGATCAGGAATTCAAGGCCCATACCTAAGCATAGTAAAAGCAGTATGCAGCAGGACAATAGACAACTTTAAACTAAATGGAGAAAAATTCAAAGCAATCACATTAAAGTCATGAATAAGACAAGGCTGTCCACTTTCTCTCTATGTATTCAATATAGTACTTGAAGTCCTAGCCAAAGCAATTACACAACAAAAAGAAGTCAAAGGGATAAAATTGAAAAGGAAGAAATTAAAATTTCACTGTTTGCAGATGCTATCATTGTACATTTAAGTGACCCCAAAAATTTTACCAGAAAACTCCTAAACCTGATAAACAAATTCAGCAGAGTGTCTGTGTATAAAATTAACTCAAACAAATAAGTAGCCTTCCTCTACTCAAAGGATAAACAGGCTGAGAAAGAAATTAGGAAGATGACACCCTTTACAATAGCCACTTTGGTGGGTCTCTAACCAAGCAAATGAAAGATCATATGACAATAACTTCAAGTCTCTGAAGAAAGAAACTGAAGAAGATCTCAGAAGGTGGAAAGATCTCCCATGCTCATGGATTGACAGGATTAATATAGTAAAAATTGTCATTTTACCCAAAGCAATGTACAGATTCATGTAATTGCTATTAATATTCCAACTAAATTAATTATAGCTTTTTAACTTACTAAGCTTAAAAACTAAAGAAGACCCAAGGAGAATGTCTAAAAATTGCTCATAAGAAAGAGCATAAACCTAAAACTTCTGTCATAAGTTACATCAACTTTCATAAGTAAATTAGGATGAAAGTTGAAAAGCTCTCTCTCTCTCTCTCTCTCTCTCTCTCTCTCTCTCTCTCTCCCTCTCTCTTTCTGTCTGTCATCTATCTATCATATAGATAGATAGATATACATATATATGTAATCTTACTACCTCATATGAATTTGGTATTTTTATCCATCTTTGTATGTGCTATCCCTACATTCAAACAAGGAATAGTGAGAAGAGTAAAAGCAGAAAGGAATGGCATCACATGGGATGGTCATTTGTTCACAGGCCTACAACCAAGCCTAAAGTCCTGTGGTCAGCCTCCGAGAACCACATGGTAGAATGCTGAGTCCTTGTTGTCTTCTGTTTTTTGAAGGTAAACAAAAGCATGTGTGTATATTCACACCACACACACACACACACACACACACACACACACACACACACACACACACACATAAATGTAATTTTTAAAAACTAAACACAAAAGCAATAGATTATCTCCTATTCAAAAGGTTTTCCTTTCTGATGTAGTCTCAATGCCTGCTCACCTCTGGTTTGTGAGTGAAGAAAGTTCACTTGAGAACAGATTTTTAGAGAGAATGAAAGTTTACTAGGAGAATCATTGGCTAAAATGGGATTCTTAAGGATTTATCACTTTTGTCTGTTGTAGGACTACTTTGCTCAGAAAATATTAACAAAAAACTACTTACTCCAGATGCCAAACTGACCACAAACAAAAGAAATAATTCCACTCATGCCTAACTTAGAAAAATGAGATCATCCGGCTACTTTTGGAAACAGGGATGCGAGGTCACTCATGGACCCAATGGGAAATGTGCCACAGAAAATCACCTGACTTTAGGTAAGGACTTTTGAAAGCTTATGGCTTCTCTTCCTTTCTCCTCCCCTCTTCTTCCTTCTGCTGGGGGAGGAGAAGTAGTTTAAATCTAATGGTGTACTACTCTCTCTCTCTAATTTTTATCTCCATGTTTTAATGTTGTCTTTGTTTTCCCCTTCCTTCCATGAGGCCTTCTTATTGAAAGCATCCATGTTATAATTTTTCATAGGTACATCTGTGTTGTAGAACAGTTTTTCACTGAGTGTGAATTCCAAAACATAATAAAATCTCCAAATAATACCACAATACCTTCAAAAGGAAAACAAAAATAATTCATCTTTTATGATCAAGATTATTACTTCATTAAAAAATCAGACATTAAAGCAGTATTGAAAATAACACAACAAAATCTAACAGTGGTTTTGCTATATTATAGAGTGTGATCAATGGGCCTCTGAAGCACAGGACATGTTAAATACCTTTCCAATGTCCATGAATTTCAATTTCCATGATTAAGTTCAATAAAGGGCGTGTACCAACAATGTGAATCGAATTTCAATTTCCACACTGCATTAACTGGAAGTGCATGACATTTAAATCTCACTGCTTTTATTCAGTGCAATTGTTATTATATAAATAAGATCAAACTTTCTGATCAATCCTCAATTATCATCATTTCTTTGAGAGGCTGCTGATGAGTGGTCAGGACACATAGCTATTCAGTTCACATACAAATAACAAACCAAAGAAATGCCTAGCTTCTTGAGCCCCTGTCACCAATTCATTTAAGAGCTTTCAATAGTGAGTAGTTGAAATCATTTGGAAAATCTCCTCTTTCCCTAATGAAGTCTCTGTATCTTTGGCTGTCATCTTGTCAAAGCAAGATCTAGAAAAGCATGATTTTTTTTCTATAAATTGTGTTTCTTAGATTCTGTGCATAGGGAACAATGTCTGATATTTGTGTCCTTGTGTTGGACCTTTTCACTTTTCATCCCATTCATCTATGCTGTCACAAATGAGTGTCTCCCTTGGTCAAACTACAATATCCCTCTGTGTGCATGCATTATGTTTCCCTTTATTTGTCTCTTGATTGCTACTTAGGTTAAAAGGAAATAAGCACAAAATGAAATTATGCAAAGGAAAGAGAAAGTGATAATGACATAAATTAAATTCATTGAAAAAGAAACAAGTAAACATTCAGAAAAAGTTGCTGACTGCAGGAAGGACAAATACTCTTGCCATTGGAGATGCTCAATTCATGACAATACAGAGAAATGCAATGTGGAATTATATAGTTGTGATACAAAAAGCTAAATGAAAATGTACCAGGGAAGTGGATGCCAGCAAAATCATTAACCTTAGGAACTCTTGACTGTTTTTTAAATTTTTGGAATTATACCATTTTGTGTTCAGTTTTTTTAACATTTAGAAAGAATTATAATAATCTATCAATGTTTGAGAAAGAATTAACTCCATACTTTATGCTGCATGAGAAGAAAGGAATAATATTTAACTCACCATGACATACTTAATAAGGAAGAAGTTGGACACACTAGTATGCAGTAGTTCATGTGTTTTAAATTATAGATGTTCTATTTAGTCTTAGTTTTTCTTTCTTTCCATTTAGTTTCACAAAATTAGGAAAAGTTTAAGTATTTGTGAATATTGGTATAGAATAAATCCTGTTTTTATCTATTGATTGTTAAGAATATGTTTACCATAAATTTTGAAGTTCCTTGCTACCGCACAAAGTGAGGACTTCCTGCTCTTATTCTGAAAAGTTTAATATATTCAATATGCAACTTAATATATTTTAATGTTACCATATATTTTGGTGTATGAATATATTATTTCATAAGTTAAAAGATAAAACTAAAGAGCAATTCAAAATTTCAAATCACATCTCAACACTGAGTTTTTACTAGACATCTCACTTTCGTAGAATTACTTAAGGCAAATATTCTACATAAAAGACTTTGTCCTAAAGATATTATGTCTTTCTGAAAGTTATGTTGTCTTAATCTAGGAATTAAGGTAAAGCATCTATTTAGATTTTAACATAAAACATTCACTGTGCTTTAAACATTGCCAAATGCTTTAAACATTCACATGTACTAAAAATTTCACTCTTCGCCATACAATGCTGGCATATAGTGAGATGTAGGACCCCATAAAGTACAAAGTGATGCTCTGTGAAAACCTATTTACTCTGGAACTCCAGATTTTTTTACTTTGACTCATGAAACAAAAAGCACAACTATGCTTTTAAATTATAGGGAAAAATAGTTCATTCTTCATCTTGTAAACTCTGGTAAGGAAATCTTGTTTAGCAAATACTGCTAGAAATCCTACTAGTCATTCAGCAAGTGCACTACTGATCTGCAGACAGACCACACTCCATACTAGTTATATACTCAGGAACCCAAGTCTTTCATCTTTGTCACTCCTCTCACACTCGTATTCCCACTTCCCTGCCCTGTGTCTTCAGCAA
This sequence comes from Rattus norvegicus, assembly GCF_021556685.1. Lineage (NCBI taxonomy): Eukaryota > Metazoa > Chordata > Mammalia > Rodentia > Muridae > Rattus > Rattus norvegicus. The sequence goes on from NC_141549.1 coordinate 33,371,413, forward strand.
GGATGTTCATTCTTGTCAGCTTTAGTTCCATTTCTCCCATGGGACGCAACACCTAAACTATGGAAGATCTCTTTTCCTCTGTTCTCCATTGCCACATGTTCCTGCAGCAAGTGTACCTCTTTGATTAAGTATCCCCTCAGATGGTGACACTCAACCTGTGTTCAATTATCAATTTTCTCCTGAGGCATTTACTGTCTTCTTCTACTTATTCCTCTTCTCCTCCTCTTCCTCTTCCTCCTCCTCCTCCTCTTCTTCTTCATCTTCTTTGTCTTCTTTTGTTGTTTCCTTGTGATTTGTTTATAAAGTAATAATAATTTTTTTTAAATTTAATTTATTTTCCCTAATTATTTTATTTATTTACATTCCCAATGTTGTCCACACTTCTGGTATCCCCTCCCTGAGTTCTTCACCCCATCCCTCCAAGATGCTTTAATAGTGACAGCTACAAGAACTGAAATGGCATCTTCAAGTACCAGAAAAAACACCATGAAATATGATTGGCCCTAGTTCTCAATAGATGAGAAGATAAATCTCTTGTCTGGCATCCCATTTCAGTTCTAGTAGCTGTCTTTATCAAAGCATTTTATACAGCCCTCCTTTTTGTTACTGACCTAGAAAAGTGTAGAAAGATTCCTGGAAAGCTACAAAAGATTCTATTTGATTTTACAAACACATGCACATATGCACACACACACACACACACACACACACACACACACACACACACAATGTATACATACACATACAAACAAAGTAAGTCCTTCAAGAGGTAAAATGTGCCAGCTTACAAAATAAAGTCTGCTTGTGCTCAGCTCCCCTACATCTTGGATTTTTGCATCCCTGTCTACTACTAGAAGATCATCGATTTCTTTGACAAAATGAGTGGGAACCCTGAGAGCAGGAAAACTCCTGATTAACAAATGTTTCATGCTGGTCCTTTATAATGCTGTTCATTCTTTCTCTCCTAGTTCTCCTGTCACCTGGCTGAGGCTCCTAAAACATTCTGTAGAGAAGGCTGGACTGCCTAAACCTCAGTCCAAGTAAGAGGAATGGTTTGTCAAGACAAACTGCACAGAGCCAAATCTTACCCTAAGCAATTTAAAGCCACAAGAGAGCCAATTCTTCACACACACAGTAAGGGTTTGTCAACCAACCAAGAGGAAAAATCAATGACTAAATACTTCTATGCCATGAAGGAGACAAATGTGTCTAAACCAAGCACCTTCTGAGCAAGCCATATTTACAAGATACCAAGAAGGCATTTGTATTCCTCTGGGAGCACATACAAGGGAATCTACTTTCTCGAAAACTAGAAAAGACTGTGGTTCTATTGATTTTTCCCCACTTGTCAGATATAATAAATGTTACTGTATAAAAGTTGGCAAGCTTACTTATTACTAATCAGAAGCATAATTAATTAATTAATGTTAGAATATGTAATGTACTGAAATGATTGTAAAAAATCTCCCTGTGCTTTCATATCTTTCAAATTCATTTTTATTTATTTTCCTGTCTGAAATGTAAGAGTCAGGGTTGAAGTTTATGTGCATTGCACTTTCTAGGACTAAAATATTATGGCAGAATCATCACTAACAACAAAACAAATATTCCAACATTGTTTTCAAGAGCAAACTGAGGACAGGGTTGCATTTTATAACTCTCATCTGTATAAAATAACTTTTTAAAAAATACTGTCTTTGAACCAGAAGAAATTTTCACAAATGCCCAAGAAATTTCTCTGTTTATTTTAAACAATAAAAGATAACATTGTTCAAGTTTTTAAATGTCTTTAATCCATATACTTATAATTATTATTTTGAACATTGATCATAGGTATGATTGAAACAAAAGTATTTCTAAAGGCAATTTATCTTAATGGGAAATGGAAACTTTTTGGAAGCAAAATACAAATTATATCAATAATAAGAAATATCATATCATTTCTGTATTGATGGATTTAACAATGAATCAATCACAGTATGAAAAATAATACATGTAAAATATAAACAATTACAGTTTAATAATCTATAACTATAATTTGAGGAGATATATGTTACTGGCAGAGACATTTCATTTTCAGTTACAAATTTCAAACACATTTAGAGCTATAAATATATGAAATATCTTTAAAGTTCTTGTGTTTATTTTTAAAGTACCTAAGAAAAGATGACAATTTGCTACATGGACTGGGAAAATAACTGCAATTTTCCTCTATGGTACAAAGGATGAAAGCAAATGTCTACTGAAATGTTTGAGGGCAAAATAGGTTTTCAATGTGCTTTGAAATATAGTCATTTTTCGACATGAATTTAAAACAAAAGATTTAATTCATTTTTCTCTTCTTAATGTTTTGTTTTAGGTGAAAAGTCCAAAACATCCTTTAAAATGTAAATGTTTTTCTTAGCCTTGCTGATAGTATTAAATCAATGACCGTCATCCTGTGAATTTAAATTCCAACGAATTAATATTTGCAATTATTATTGTTTGTAAAGTATACAAGTATAGTTTTTAACTGAATAGAATGTAAAACACATATTGTCAAATATATTTTTATATTACACAGAAAGACAAAAACAGACACACCTGTTCTTTCTTCTATTGTGACACATATCTGACCACAAGAAACTTAAGGATGAAAGGATTTATTTGGCTAAAAATTTTGTGTTATCAGCAAGAATACAGCAAATACATAGGGGAATGCCATCATTAAATCACTGAACTGAGAACAGGACCCCCGTTGAAGGAATCTTAGAAAGGAATGAAAGAGCTTGAAGGGGCTTAAGACCCCATATGAACAACAATGCCAACCAACCAGAGCTTCCAGGGACTAAGCCACTACCCAAAGACTATACATGGACTGAACCTGGACTCCAACTGCATACATAGCAATGAATAGCCTAATAAGAGCACCAGTGGAAGGGGAAGCCCTTGGCCCTGCCAAGGCTGAACCCCCAGTGAACAGGATTGTTGGGGGGAGGGAGGTAATGGGGGAAGGATGGGGAAAGAAACATCCATATAGAAGGGGAGTGGGAGGGGTTAGGGGGATGTTGGCCTGGAAACCGAGAAGGGGAATAACAATCGAAATGTAAATGAGAAATACTTAAGTTAATAAAGATGAAAAAAAAATTTGTGTTATAATCTATTATTGGAGGGTGGAGTAGTCAGAGCAGGAACTTTAAGCATCACAACTACACTTAAGAACAAAGAGTAAATATATGGTTCCTGGTTGCTGCCGCCACAGAGAGCTCATGGGCAGCACCATGCGAGCAAACTTGAGCCTCGGGATCACAGGTAAGACCAACTTTTCTGCTGCAAGAGACCTGCCTGGTGAACTCGGGACACACAGAGGCAGAATTCCTCTAGGACCTGGCACCTCCTGTGTTTACCGGGAGTCCCACACCCGCAGATCCCGGCCCGCAGCAGCTCTCTGCTCCCAGACCCCGTAGGAGAGAGACCTCACCGCCTGGTGAGGTGGGCACTCCTGAAGCTGCAGAGCAGAAGAGACCACCAACACTGCCCATCCCTGCCCACATCCCTGGCCCAAGAGGAAACTGTATACGGCATCTGGGTTCCCGTGGGGGAGGGCCCAGGAGCGGCAGGACCCCTGCACCTGAGACACCTCCGGAACCTGAAGGAACAGACCGGATAAACAGTTCTCTGCACCCAAATCCCATGGGAGGGAGAGCTAAACCTTCAGAGAGGCAGACACGCCTGGGAAACCAGAAAAGACTGCACTCTGCACACATTACTGATTCCAGAGGAAAACACCAAACACCATCTGGAACCCTGGGGCACGGAAGCTCCCAGAAAAGGTGGCACAGATCCTCCTGGTTGCTACCGCCACAAAGAGCTCATGGGCAGCACCCCGTGAGCAAACTTGAGCCTTGGGACCACAGGTGAGACCAATTTTTCTGCTGCAAGTGAGCGGCCTGGTGACTCAAGACACAGGCCCACAGGAACAGCTGAAGACCTTTAGAGAGGAAAAACTACACGCCCGAGAGCAGAACACTCTGTCCCCATAACAGGCTGAAAGAAAACAGGAAAACAGGTCTACAGCACTCCTGACACACAGGCTTATAAGACAGTCTAGCAACTGTCAGAAATAGCAGAACAAAGTAACACTAGAGATAATCTGATGGCGAGAGGCAAGCACAGGAACCCAAGCAACAGAAACCAAGACTACATGGCATCATCGGAGCCATATTCTCCCATCAAAACAAACATGGAATATCCAAACACACCAGAAAAGCAAGATCTAGTTTCAAAATCATATTTGATCATGATGCTGGAGGACTTCAAGAAAGACGTGAAGAACTCCCTTAGAGAAACACAGGAAAACATTAATAAACAAGTAGAAGCCTACAGAGAGGAATTGCAAAAACGCCTGAAAGAATTCCAGGAAAACATAAATAAACAAGTAGAAGCCCATAGAGAGGAGACACAAAAATCCCTGAAAGAATTCCAGGAAAACACAATCAAACAGTTGAAGGAATTGAAAATAGAAATAGAAGCAATCAAGAAAGAACACATGGAAACAACCCTGGATATAGAAAACCAAAAGAAGAGACAAGGAGCTGTAGATACAAGCTTCACCAACAGAATACAAGAGATGGAAGAGAGAATCTCAGGAGCAGAAGATTCCATAGAAATCATTGACTCAACTGTCAAAGATAATGTAAAGCAGAAAAAGCTACTGCTCCAAACATACAGGAAATCCAGGACTCAATGAGAAGATCAAACCTAAGGATAATAGGTATAGAAGAGAGTGAAGACTCCCAGCTCAAAGGACCAGTAAATATCTTCAACAAAATCATAGAAGAAAACTTCCCTAACCTAAAAAAAGAGATACCCATAGGCATACAAGAAGCCTACAGAACTCCAAATAGATTGGACCAGAAAAGAAACACCTCCCGTCACATAATAGTCAAAACACCAAACGCACAAAATAAAGAAAGAATATTAAAAGCAGTAAGGGAAAAAGGTCAAGTAACATATAAAGGCAGACCTATCAGAATCACACCAGACTTTTCGCCAGAAATTATGAAGGCCAGAAGATCCTGGACTAATGTCATACAGACGCTAAGAGAACACAAATGCCAGCCCAGGTTACTGTATCCTGCAAAACTCTCAGTTAACATAGATGGAGAAACCAAGATATTCCATGACAAAACCAAATTTACACAATATCTTTCTACAAATCCAGCACTACAAAGGATAATAAATGGTAAAGCCCAACATAAGGAGGCAAGATATACCCTAGAAGAAGCAAGAAACTAATCTCCTTGGCAACAAAACAAAGAGAAGGAAAGCACACAAACATAACCTCACATCCAAATATGAATATAATAGGAAGCAATAATCACTATTCCTTAATATCTCTCAACATCAATGGTCTCAACTCCTCAATAAAAAGACATAGATTAACAAACTGGATACGCAATGAGGATCCTTCATTCTGCTGTCTATAGGAAACACACATCAGAGACAAAGACAGACACTACCTCAGAGTGAAAGGCTGGAAAACAACTTACCAAGCAAATGGTCAGAAGAAGCAAGCTGGAGTAGCTATTCTAATATCAAATAAAATCAATTTTCAACTAAAAGTCATCAAAAAAGATAAGGAAGGACACTTCATATTCCTTAAAGGAAAAATCCAACATGATGAACTCTCAATCCTAAATATCTATGCCCCAAATACGAGGGCACCTACATACATAAAAGAAACCTTACTAAAGCTCAAAACACATATTGCACCTCACACAATAATAGTAGGAGATTTCAACACCCCACTCTCATCAATGGACAGATCATGGAAACAGAAATTAAACAGAGATGTAGACAGACTAAGAGAAGTCATGAACCAAATGGACTTAACAGATATTTATAGAACATTCTACCCTAAAGCAAAAGGATATACCTTCTTCTCAGGTCCTCATGGTACTTTCTCCAAAATTGACTATATAATTGGTCAAAAAACGGGCCTCAACAGGTACAGAAGGATAGAAATAATCCCATGCGTGCTATCGGACCACTACGGCCTAAAACTGGTCTTCAATAACAATAAGGGAAGAATGCCCACATATACGTGGAAATTGAACAATGCTCTACTCAGTGATAACCTGGTCAAGGAAGAAATAAAGAAAGAAATTAAAAACTTTTTAGAATTTAATGAAAATGAAGGTACAACATACCCAAACTTATGGGACACAAGGAAAGCTGTGCTAAGAGGAAAACTCATAGCGCTGAGTGCCTGCAGAGAGAAACAGGAAAAAGCATATGTCAGCAGCTTGACAGCACACCTAAAAGCTCTAGAACAAAAAGAAGCAAATACACCCAGGAGGAGTAGAAGGCAGGAAATAATCAAACTCAGAGCTGAAATCAACCAAGTAGAAAGAAAAAGGAGCATAGAAAGAATCAACAGAACCAAAAGTTGGTTCTTTAGGAAATTAACAAGATAGATAAACCCTTAGCCAGACTAACGAGAGGTCACAGAGAGAATGTCCAAATTATCAAAATCAGAAATGAAAAGGGAGACATGACTACAGATTCAGAGGAAATTCAAAAAATCATCAGATCTTACTATAAAAGCCTATATTCAACAAAACTTGAAAATCTGCAGGAAATGGACAATTTCTTAGACAGATACCAGGTACCGAAGTTAAATCAGGAACAGATAAACCAGTTAAACAACCCCATAACTCCTAAGGAAATAGAATCAGTCATTAAAGGTCTCCCAACCAAAAAGAAGGTACAACACTGGTTTAGTGCAGAATTCTATCAGACGTTCATAGAAGACCTCATACCAATATTATCGAAACTATTCCACAAAACTGAAACAGAGCACTACCGAATTCCTTCTATGAAGCCACAATTACTCTTATACCTAAAACACACAAAGACCCAACAAAGAAAGAGAACTTCAGACCAATTTCTCTTATGAATATCGACACAAAGATACTCAATAAAATTCTGACAAACCGAATCCAAGAGCACATCAAAACAATCATCCACCATGATCAAGTAGGCTTCATCCCAGGCATGCAGGGATGGTTTAATATATGGAAAACCATCAACGTGATCCATTATATAAACAAACTGAAAGAACAAAACCACATGATCATTTCATTAGATGCTGAGAAAGCATTTGACAAAATTCAACACCCCTTCATGATAAAAGTCCTGGAAAGAAAAGGAATTCAAGGCCCATAACTAAACATAGTAAAAGCCATATACAGCAAACCAGTTGCTAACATTAAACTAAATGGAAAGAAACTTGAAACAATCCCACTAAATTCAGGGACTAGACAAGGCTGCCCACTCTCTCCCTACTTATTCAATATAGTTCTTGAAGTTCTAGCCAGAGCAATCAGACAACAAAAGGAGGTCAAGGGGATACAGATTGGAAAAGAAGAAGTCAAAATATCACTATTTGCAGATGATATGAAAGTATATTTAAGTGATCCCAAGAGTTTCCCCAGAGAACTACTAAAGCTGATAAACAACTTCAGCAAAGTGGCTGGGTATAAATTTAGCTCAAATAAATAAGTAGCCTTCCTCTACACAAAAGAGAATCAAGCCGAGAAAGAAATTAGGGAAACGACACCCTTCATAATAGACCCAAATAATATAAAGTACCTTGGTGTGACTTTAACCAAGCAAGTAAAAGATTTGTACAATAAGAACTTCAAGACACTGAAGAAAGAAATTGAAGAAGACCTCAGAAGATGGAAAGATCTCCCATGCTCATGGATTGGCAGGATTAATATAGTAAAAATGGCCATTTTACCAAAAGCGATCTACAGATTCAATGCAATCCCCATCAAAATACCAATCCAATTCTTCAAAGAGTTAGACAGAACAATTTGCAAATTCATCTGGAATAACAAAAAATCCAGGATAGCTCAAACTATCCTCAACAATAAAAGGACTTCAGGGGGAATCACTATCCCTGAACTCAAGCAGTATTACAGAGCAATAGTGACAAAAACTGCATGGTATTGGTACAGAGACAGACAGATAGACCAATGGAATAGAATTGAAGACCCAGAAATGAACCCACACACCTATGGTCACTTGATTTCTTACAAAGGAGCCAAAACCATCCAATGGAAAAAAGATAGCATTTTCAGCAAATGGTGCTGGTTCAACTGGAGGTCAACATGTAGAAGAATGCAGATCGATCCATGCTTATCACCCTGTACAAAGCTTAAGTCCAAGTGGATCAAGGACCTCCACATCAAACCAGACACACTCAAACTAATAGAAGAAAAACTAGGGAAGCATCTGGAACACATGGGCACTGGAAAAAATTTCCTGAACAAAACACCGATGGCTTATGCTCTAAGATCAAGAATAGACAAATGGGATCTCATAAAACTGCAAGGCTTCTGTAAGGCAAAGGACACTGTGGTTAGGACAAAATGGCAACCAACAGATTGGGAAAAGATCTTTACCAATCCTACAACAGATAGAGGCCTTATATCCAAAATATACAAAGAACTCAAGAAGTTAGACCGCAGGGAGACAAATAACCCTATTAAAAAATGGGGTTCAGTGCTAAACAAACAATTCACAGCTGAGGAATGCCGAATGGCTGAGAAACACCTAAAGAAATGTTCAACATCTTTAGTCATAAGGGAAATGCAAATCAAAACAACCCTGAGATTTCACCTCACACCAGTCAGAATCGCTAAGATCAAAAACTCAGGTGACAGCAAATGCTGGCGAGGATGCGAAGAGGAACACTCCTCCATTGTTGGTGGGGTTGCAGACTTGTACAACCATTCTGGAAATCAGTCTGGAGGTTCCTCAGAAAATTGGACATTGAACTGCCTGAGGATCCAGCTATACCTCTCTTGGGCATATACCCAAAAGATGTCCCAACAAAGAAAAAAGACACGTGCTCCACTATGTTCATCGCAGCCTTATTTATAATAGCCAGAAGCTGGAAAGAACCCAGATGCCCTTCAACAGAAGAATGGATACAGAAAATGTGGTACATCTACACAATGGGATATTACTCAGCTATCAAAAACAATGACTTTATGAAATTCGTAGGCAAATGGTTGGAACTGGAAAATATCATCCTGAGTGAGCTAACCCAATAACAGAAAGACATTCATGGTATGCACTCATTTATAAGTGGCTATTAGCCCAAATGCTTGAATTACCCTAGATGCCTAGAACAAATGAAACTCAAGACGGATGATCAAAATGTGAATGCTTCACTCCTTCTTTAAAAGGGGAACAAGAATACCCTTGGCAGGGAATAAAGAGGCCAAGATTAAAACAGAGACACAAGGAACACCCATTCAGAGCCTGCCCCACATGTGGCCCATACATATACAGCCACCCAATTAGACAAGATGGATGAAGCAAAGAAGTGCAGACCGAAAGGAGCCAGATGTAGATCGCTCCTGAGAGACACAGCCAGAATACAGCAAATACAGAGGCGAATGCCAGCAGCAAACCACTGAACTGAGAATAGGACCCCCGTTGAAGGAATCAGAGAAAGAACTGGAAGAGTTTGAAGGGTTCGAGACCCCATATGTACAACAATACCAAGCAACCAGAGCTTCCAGGGACTAAGCCACTACCTAAAGACTATACATGGACTGACCCTGGACTCTGACCTCATAGGTAGAAATGAATATCCTAGTAAGAGCACCAGTGGAAGGGGAAGCCCTGGGTCCTGCTAAGGCTGAACCCCCAGTGAACGAGACTGTTGGGGGGAGGGCAGCAGTGGGGGGAGGATGGGGAGGGGAACACCCATAACGAAGGGGAGTGGGGAGGGGGATGTTTGCCCGGAAACCGGGAAAGGGAATAACTCTCGAAATGTATATAAGAAATACTCAAGTTAATAATAAAAAAAAAGAGTAAATATATGGATGCTTGCTTGGCTTTGTGTGTGTGTGTGTGTGTGTGTGTGTGTGTGTGTGTGTGTGTGTGTGTGCGTGTGTGTTTTCTTTAGTCTTGCTTTGCTGTATAGTTCCAGGTGCAGCCTAGGGAGTGGTACTACCCAGATTGGACTAGTTCAGTTAAGCATCAAGACAATCCCCCACAGACATGCCAGTCTGATTTAGATAATTACTCATTAAGACTCTCTTCTACCAAGGCAAATCTATGTTTTGAGAATTTGACTCATTTTATGTTTATAAAACTGGGTTTATTAAAATTACTTGCAGGAGGCCAATGACTCAAAAAAAAAAAAAAACTGTACCACCAAAACTGCCCATCTGTGGTTTGGGAAATGACTCATGAAGTGCCAGGTTTTGAGCTCTCTGAACAACTTGCAGAAGGTTTCTATCTCTCATCAATGATTCAAGGCTTATATAAATTTGGTGAGGAGACTTTGTACCTTGAAAATTTGTGACTTTCCAAAATCTTATAAGACTCATGAGATTCTTGAGCCTAGTAAATATTTCATTATCTTTCTAAACCTCATGAACTTCCTCCCTCATTTAAGGAACATTTTCAGAATGGTGGAGATAGTTACACAGCAGTTATTTTTCTCAATATTATGTCACACTAGCAAAAGAATCTTACTCACATACTCTGAAAATAGTTTAAAACTGTTACAGAATGTTAATAGGCTAATATACATCTAAGAAGGTTGCTTACTCTGGAGGGGAGGAGGACCTGAGTTCATATTACCAGGGAACATGTAACACTGGGTGCAGTGTAATTCAGTATTCCCAGGGCAAAGGGAAAATTAAAGAATATTCCTATTTTGGTTCTTTCATGGCAGCTACCCTGGTTACACAGTGGTCAGCTAAAAGAGGACAGGAGTCAGCAAACAGGATGGGGCATGAAAACCAAGAGCTGAAGTTGTCCTCTGAACTCAACACACACGCACACATGCACGCATGCACGCATGCATGCACACACAATCATATAATCACCAATGTGCACATAAACAAACATACAGAGAACATAATAGTTGAGCATAAACACTGTGGAAAATAAATGGTATATTTACAGAGAGGACCCAGTACAGAAGTGTAAAGGTCTTGTGTATACCGCTTCAGTCTCTGCAAGTTCATATAAGCTTTCACTGTGTTGATTTAGGAAACATTACTTTTTGGTGTCCTCCATCCATTCTGTCTGAGATTCTTTTTACCTCATCTTCTGAGAGACTCCAAATCCCTAAGTGAGAGATTTGATGGAGACATGCCTTTAGGTCTGAGTGTTTCAGGGTCACCTAGACACATTTATTTATTTATTTATTTATTTATTTATTTATTTATTTATTTCTGCTATAAGAGGAAACTCCTCCTGGGGATTTAGCTCAGTGGTAGAGCGCTTACCTAGGAAGCGCAAGGCCCTGGGTTCGGTCCCCAGCCCCGAAAAAAAGAACCAAAAAAAAAAAAAAGAGGAAACTCCTCTAATTATGGCCAAAAAGCCACTGATATATGACCTATAACTATAGAAGAGTGTCATTAGGAGTAATTTTATAGCTCTATGCGTGTGTGTGTGTGTGTGTGTGTGTGTGTGTGTGTGTGTGTGTGTGTGTGTGATGTGGGCAGGCACGCATTTGCCTGTGTTGTTCTTCTTGGTCTTATTACTGTTATTGATTTTAAGCAGTATTAGCTGGCCTTATCCTTGATTCCTAGGTTTTCTAATCTCTAGTTCTCGGTCTTTCGACCAGTGTCAGTTATGGGTTCTAACTTGTGGCATAAGCATTAAGTCAAATCAGGCATTGATTGATTAGTCCAGTAAATATTTTGACACCATTGCCCTAACACATCAAAGGGTTTTGGGCTAAATTTGTGTTTATGATTCTCTTTTGGTAGTTTTCAGAGTACCTTTCTGTACCAAAGTTGCTAGACATATGAATGAAATATTTATAAGACACCAACTCAACTTTTCTGTGTTTATTGAGTCCTGTATGTACCGTCTTCAACCTGGAACCTTGGTGTGAGATAGTCTTGGTAACAGTCTGAATCATAATGAGGATTCTCATGGTACCCACTTCACCAACAGCTCAGTGCTATATAACTTATTCCCAGTACTGAGAGTGTCATTTGATGTCAAGAGGTGGCCAAGTTGGAACTCTGTTACACTGATTATTTGTCCCTGATCATTTAAATTCCCTTCCTGTATATAAATAATTTAGGAAAAGTTCTATTGTCTTAGGATTCCATATTATTTTTCAAATGGGTATTACTTTTATCTATTTCTTCCAATATTCCATTTCTTGCCCCCATTCCTCTCCCCATCCCATATGATCTCCCTGTTCCAGCTCCCTTGCCCATCTATTATCTATCTATTCTACTTACCACTGAGATCTCGGTGTATTTTGCTACATTTTAAAAAATGTTTCTTTTATCCTGCACTAATGCTGACACCGTATGGCCACATGAGATATTTTCATCTCGGTCAACAAAGCATCCCACCTGCTAAGCTCCATCCCATATCACACCGCCAATGGTTACTCTCCGAGCCCAGCAACAATATCTCTGCCTGTCTCGTTCCTAAGGCAGGCTGCCACCATTCCAGACATACTTACCCCAATTCTGTGGCAACCCAGTGTATCCAGCCACCACACAATCTCTTAAACTCTATTAAATCACCACATGAAAGAACAGAACACGATAACCTCTGATCCATTGATAAGATATGATTGCCCGCCAAATAGATACAGGTTGTTCATCTAGACACACAATATCCTGTACACATCCATCCCTTAAGAATATTCATAACAGCTTGTGTCTATGTAAGGATGCACAGTGAGGATCGTTTATGCCTGCTTCCATGCTGCTTCTCCCACTGCTCTCTCTTCTAGTTCCAGTCTCCTCCTCCTCTAAAACTTTTCTCCCACCCATCCTTCCTTCTCATCCAGTGACAGACCTCATTCTATCCTGTACCTGTCTTCATGTGCATAATGACATCAACCTACATCTTTGTCCCTTAATTTATACATAACCTCATATTTAACAACTAGCTAATATTCTTCTATGTAAATATACCACCATTTCGCCATTATTTTATTGTTTTTAATTTATACCTATTATGGATAAAGCTAAAATAAACACAGCTGAGCAAATGTCTCTATGGAAAAATTATATATTTGGGGGGTGTATGCCTAAGAATGCTATAGCTGGATCATGGGGTCGATCAATTCCCATCGTTCCAAGGAACTGATTTTCCTGGTGCTCATAAAAGTTTATATTCACACCAGGAATGAGTGAGTGTTCCCGTACTACACATCCTTGACAACATGAGCTGTCACTTCTTTTATTGACCACAGCAAATTTGACAGGTATAAGTATAACATCTAAAAATAGATTTGATTGGCAGTTTCCTGATAAACACAGATGTTTAACATTTTCTTAAATGTTCCCCAGTCATTCTAATTTACTCTTCTGAATATTCTCTTTTTAAATCTGTACCCCATTTTAAAATTTCATTATTTTCTTGATATCTTGTTCTTTTGAGTTCTTTATGTATTTTGACTATTAGTCCATGATTAGATGTGTAGTTGGTAAAAATCTTTTTCCATTCTCAAGGCTTCTATTTTTGTCAAAATACCTGTGACTTTTGCTGTGCAGAAGTTTTAAAGCTTCCTATTTCTTAATTCTTGAACTAAGTGCCTCTGCTAATCATTTTCTAATCAGAATGTCTCTTCCTATGTCAATGAGTTCAAGTCTATTTCCAACTTTCTTTTCTATTGGGCTCAATGTATCTGTCTTTGTGTTGAGGTTTTTTATCCATTTGGAGATGTATTTTGAGAAGAGTGTCTTAGTCAGTGTCCTATTTCTGTTGAAGAGACATCATGACCACAGCAAAATTTTGGATGACAAACATTTAAACAGGGCTTGCTTATAATTCCAAGGTTTAGTCCATTATCAGTATTGCCGAAACCCTGATGTCAAACAGGAAGATATGGTGCTAGAGAAGGAATTGAAAGTTCTATATCTGGATCTGCTCGCTGCAGGAAAAAAGAGCCACTGGGCCTAGCTTGGACTTTTGAAACCTCAAGCCCACCTCCAGTGATATACTTATCCAACAAGGCCACACTTCCTAATCCTTTCAAATAGTGCCTCTTATTGTGTCTTCGATTCCTGAGATTCTCTCCTTCATCTCCTGTATTCTGATGGTGATGCTTACCTGCTTGCCTCCAAAGTTCCTGTTCAAGTTTCTACATTATTAACAGAACCCCAGGTGTTGGTTTTCTTTATTGGTTCTATTTCTACTTTCAAGTCATGAACTGTTTTATTCATTTCCTTTCTATGTTGGTTCTTGTTTTCATTGATTTATTTAAGGGATTTATCTGTTTCCTCTTTAAAGACCTTTATTTCTTCCATAGAGGCTATTTAAAGGAGGGACTTTGTCTTATGCTTCAGCTGTGTGGCAGTACCGAGGGCCTGTTGTAATAGGGTAGCTGGGCTCTAATAAAGATATATAGCCAATATTGTTTTTAAGTTATCTAGGCATCTTGTATGGAAACTATTTTAATTCCAGGGCCTGAAATGTGTATTGTCTTTACAAGCTCTGTATATTGTTCCTTGGTTTCTGTTGCCCTCTCCAGTTAGTGCTTAGGAGAGCATAATTGCCCTGTATGAATTCTTCTGGATTCATGATAGATGTGGAGACTGGGAGTTCTAGGTTAAATGTGTTTATAGATATTGGAAGTTGACACTAAGAAATGGATATATCTTGAAGAGATCAACATGAGGGAGGAAAGCAGGTATTAACCCAATATCTGCTTAGTCCCCTGGGAATTGAGGCAGACACTGAAGAAAGGACACAGCAAAAGGACTGGTACAGAATTATGGATGAGACTGAGGATTTGGATTTGTAGGAATGGAGGGAGGGGGGAAGATCTGTAGTTACCCTACTTGATTCCCTGGCCATAGTGTCCTATGGGTTTCCAGGAAGTCATGGCCTCATTCAAAGCAAAAGTCAGAGGAAGAGTTTTAAGAGGAGAAGTATGTATGCTCTATTAAAAATAGGAGTTGAGGGTAAAGGGAGGTTGTTGTAGGTTTTCTGATGCAGAACTGTGGATGAGAGTGGGGAATTGTACTTGGAAGGACACAGGGAGAGGTGAAGATCTGCTCTTACCCTATCTGTTTTGTGCATGGAAAGGCCTGTATATAAGTTGATATTTTAAGGCAAACCCACATGCTATGTGTGAGTGTTAATGTGTGTATCCTTCTATTACTTGAAAAAAATAGATTTTATTCCCATTTTTAATGACATCAAGATAATTAAAGGAGCTAAATGATGTTCACACATTCCTTCACACATTTTACACAATGGAATACTTTTCAGCTATTAAAAGCCAAGACATCATGAATTTTGCAGGCAAATAAATAGAACTTGAGAATATCATTCTGAGTGAGATAACTCAGTCACAAAAACACAGGCATGATATATTCTCACTTATAAGTAGATATTGGCTATAAAATACAGATACCGTGTTATACTCCATGGACCCAAAGGAACTAAACAAGAAGCATGACCAAAGCAATGAAGCTTGAATTTCCCTTAGAAGGGCAAATAAAGTAGTCATGAGAGGTAGATAAAGGGAGGAGGGGTCTGAGAGGGAGGGAGTGGGAATCGGGAAGTGAATGGGAGGTTCAGGATCATGTGTGAGGAAGGACAGGAGAGACAGCTAAAATGAATGGAAATCTGCAACTGATAGGGATGAGGAGGTGACATCTCCAGGACAAGACAGAGACCTGTGACTAGGAAGCACCAGAGATCAAAGGGCATGATCATAGCTGTGACTTAACTACGATTAGGATATAAAGCTTGTAGCTAGAGAGGAATATGATATGACACCTTGTGTAGCCAGTCAGCCAGCCCAGTGAAGTATAAGAGACACTAACCCACCAACATTCCTTTCGGCCCAAAATTTAACCTGTCTACAGGAAATGCAGGGATGGGGATGAAGCAGAGACTGAGGGAATGTCCAACAAATAACCTGTCCACCTTGAGACCCATCCCATGGGCAAGTACCAATATCCAACACCATTAATGATAGTCCGTTATGCTTGCAGACAGGAGAAGCATGTAGTCCCGCAGCCTCCAGATTCAGCAACTGATTCAGCCTCCAGCAGCTGATTCAGTCAGAAACAGACACCCACAACAAAATAAGGAGTGGATCTTGGGAACTTTTATGGCAGATTAGGAGGAAAGGTTGTGAGCTCCAAAGGGGATAGGAACTCCACAGAAAGACCAACAGAATCAACAAACATGGACTCTTGGGGCACTCAGAGTCTGAACCGCCAACCAAAGAACCTACACTGTATATATTAGGCCCCCCTGCTTATATGTAGCAGATATGTGGCTTGGTCTTCATATGGGTTCTGAACAACCTTGCCTGTGCTTGGGAAATCTTCTAGATGGATTGCCTTGTCTGGACTCAGTAGGAGAGGAAGTACTGAGCCTCAAAGAAACTTGATATGCCAGGATAGGGGGTATACTTAGGGAACGCCCACCTTCATAGAGGAGAAGGGGAAAAGATTATGGGAAGGGTTGACCAGGAGGAATGTAATAAGCAGGATGTAAAGTGAGTAAGTAGAAAAATAATAATAATGATAAAATTAAATTTAAAACAAATAGTATTACTCTTTGGCACCACAGGCTGCATACTGTCATGTTTACTGCCCCATTCTATTAGAAGCTGACCTCATAAAATTGGGACTAGGAAAGACATTCCTGAAATATTATATCACTTCTACAATAATTTCTATTAAAAATAAAAGTATACTATTCAAGTATTAAGCTAACATTTGAAAAAATTTTATATGTCTTGAAATAAAAAACAAATGTATCTTCTACAGCATTTCGTATTTTTGTGTGTGTTGAGGGTGGCGCATGTATGAAGAGACAAAAGGCAAGGAACATATGCTTCAGTGTAAAGATATCAGAAAGCTTAAGATGCTAATTCCTGGGTCCTCCTAAGTCTACGTCCTCTGTATCTATTCCTTCATAGAAATTCTCGTTCAGTGTTCCCTGGTATACACAGTTGGGATACAAACTCACATGAATAAAGTAAGAAGAGAACAAATGCTTGTTGGGCTGTAGAGATGACTCAGAGGTTATCAGCAATTGCTTATTAAATGAAGAGCACCATGGTTTTGGTCCTAGCACTCATATGGTGGCTTTCAACCACCTACAACTTCCAAAGGACATAATGCTCTTTTTTGGCTTCAGAGGGCATTTGTATGGGTACAGTCTACATAGACTCATGTAAGCACAAACATATACCTAAATAAAAGTAAATAAGCAAAAGATACCAAGTAATTAAATTAATATACATTGTGCAATTTCAAATGAAGCCATTCAAGAAAGTTAAAAGATCTCAGGTTTGAGAGCTTAAAGTTGAACAAAATTTAAATACTGAATCCTATTGTCTCCACTCGTTAATATTTTGAAAGTCCTAGTTTATAAAGCATATAAAGCCCAGTAGTGTCCCTTATTACAATAGCTCTAACACACATCCTCAGAGATGGGGCTCATTTTAACTGACCTCTGTAGGAGGTTCATGGCACCAGAGTTGCACACCAAATCCCAACTGATTAAGGAAGCTTTATAGATGCAGAACGAGAAGAAAATAGAACCATTGGAGCTGCACCCATAAATATGGTACGTGGTGACAGGCTGTTCAAAAGTGCTTATTAAATGAAAAATGGTTTTTCACTCCAACTGCTGTATTTCAGTAACAGCCCCCAGAGCTTTCTGTCAATACCCTCTCACACATATAATTGTCACGGGGACAGTACTCAGGTCCAGCAAAGGCACCTTTGGCGCAAGAAGAATTTATCCTTAAAACTTTACAGGAAAAGATAAATTGGAGATATATTTGTAGCAGAAGAGTGGTTTTTAGTTGCGAGGATCATTTTGATCTTTAGCACCCAGGGGACAAAGGAAAAAGATAAGGACAGTTTACAAGTCTCAAGGAAAAAAGAAAAGCAAAGGACAGTCAACATGTTTCATGACCAATTCTGTGGTGTGCTGAACCCAGCAGTGACCTAATCTATGTCCTCTCCTCCAAGGCAGTGTTGACTTATTCTGACACTGCTCCCAGCTGCTGTGCTCTTGGTCTCCATTTGCTGAAAGAGACCTGTCGTAATATTTACAAATTTAAAGTGACCTCTATTTAAAGACTTCCAGTTAATGAAAACAGGATCATAGGTCAAACTCTAAAATGATGAGACAAATGGGCTTAAAAAACTTTCAAAAACCCCCAATATGCAAAGGATACAGCTGATTCTATGCCCAGATTTTTACATGTAAGCAACATTGCTCTTTCATACCTGATAATTTCCTTAACTGTTCTTTTGATTTGTGAAACTTATCTGTAACTGTCAATTTTTTAAATAAATTCATCTCTCATACAATACATTCTGATGACAGTTTTCCATCTCTTTATTCCTCCCATCTCTCCTCACCTCTCCTCTCTCAGGCATATACTTCCCCTCTACTTCCCTTCAGAAAGGAGCAGGCTTCCAAGAGACAACAATCAAACAGAACAAAACAAGATACAAAAAGACAGACAAAAGCCTTCATATTAACACTGGAAGACAATCCAACAGGAGGAAAAGAATCCAGAGAGCAGGCAAAAGTGTCAGAGACAAACCTCTCCCACTGTTAGGACTCTAGACATCATGCTAATAGCCATAAGGTATATGCAGAGGACCTGGTACAAACCCACACTGGCCTCATGTTCACCTCTTCAGTCTCTGTGACTGATTAGTTCAATCTGTGGGCCATGTTCTCTTGGTGTTCTCTGCCTCCTCTTACTCCTACAACTCCCCCACCCCATCTCTTCTGCATGGTTCCTGAAGCTCTGAACCATGAGACCAATGAAACCAATGGAAACCTCCAATTTAGACTCTCTCTTCATGAGATACAGGACTCTCTCTGAACTTGCGCCCAAATACTGCCACAGAAAATTTCTCTAATCACAGGACATGGCCCTGGTTTATGACTATAGAAGAAGAATATCATTAAGAATCATGTCGTTAAATGGAATCTCATAAAACTGCAAAGCTTCTGTAAGGCAAAGGACACTGTGGTTAGGACAAAACGGCAACCAACAGATTGGGAAAAGATCTTTACCAATCTTACAACAGATAGAGGGCTTATATCCAAAATATACAAAGAACTTAAGAAGTTAGACCACAGGGAGACAAATAACCCTATTAAAATATGGGGTTCAGAGCTAAACAAAGAATTCACAGCTGAGGAATGCCGAATGGCTGAGAAACACCTAAAGAAGTGTTCAACATCTTTAGTCATAAGGGAAATGCAAATCAAAACAAGCCTGAGATTTCACCTCACACCAGTCAGAATGGCTAAGATCAAAAACTCAGGTGACAGCAAATGCTGGCGAAGATGTGGAGAAAGAGGAACACTCATCCATTGTTGGTGGGACTGCAGACTGGTACAACCATTCTGGAAATCAGTCTGGAGGTTCCTCAGATAATTGGACATTGAACTGCCTGAGGATCCAGCTATACCTCTCTTGGGCATATACCCAAAAGATGCCCCAACATATAAAAAAGACACGTGCTCCACTATGTTCATAGCAGCCTTATTTATAATAGCGAAAAGCTGGAAAGAACCCAGATGCCCTTCAACAGAGGAATGGATACAGAAAATGTGGTACATCTACACAATGGAATATTACTCAGCTATCAAAAACAATGCCTTTATGAAATTCGTAGGCAAATGGTTGGAACTGGAAAATATCATCCTGAGTGAGGTAACCCAATCACAGAAAAACACACATGGTATGCATTCATTGATAAATGGTTATTAGCCCAAATGCTTGAATTACCCTAGATGCCTAGAACACATGAAACTTAAGATGGATGATCAAAATGTGAATGCTTCACTCCTTTAAAAGGGAAACAAGAATACCCTTGGCAGGGAATAGAGAGGCAAAGATTAAAACAGACACAGAAGGAACACTCATTCAGATCCTGCCCCACATGTGGCCCATACATATACAGCCACCCAATTAGACAAGGTAGATGAAGCAAAGAAGTGCAGGCCGACAGGAGCCTCACGTAGATCTCTCCTGAGAGACACAGCCAGAATACAGCAAATACAGAGGTGAACGCCAGCAGCAAACCACTGAACTGAGAACAGGACCCCCATTGAAGGACTCCAGGGACTAAGCCACTACCTAAAGACTATACATGGACTGACCCTGGACTCTGACCTCATAGGTAGCAATGAATATCCTAGTAAGATCACCAGTGGAAGGGGAAGCCCTGGGTCCTGCTAAGACTGAACCCCCAGTGAACTAGACTGGTGGGGGGAGGGCGGCAATGGGGGGAGGGTTGGGAGGGGAACACCCATAAGGAAGGGGAGGGGGGAGGGGGATGTTTGCCCGGAAACCGGGAAAGGGAATAACACTCGAAATGTATATAAGAAATACTCAAGTTAATAAAAAAAAAAACAAGTATACATATTAAATAATACAAATATTTGAAAATAAGGGAAAAGTTTGCATGCATGGCAACTTAGAAGTAACTATTTCTTCCTATTTTGCACCTGACAGATCCTCATTCAAATACTGGCTTACTTTAGTCAACTTATTTTCCAAGGATAAACTAAATCTGGAAAGTATTAATGAAAAATAATCATTATGATGAAATTAAATATTTTATTTAAAGTTCTTAGATTTGACAAAAAAAGGAGGTAAAATCCATGAATTAATTGATATTTTTACAATTTATTAGTCTTCACAAATATTAAAAATGTATTTATATATATTTTGGAATATTCCTTAAAAAGAAAATTTAAATTATCTTTAATGATTTGTACAAGAATAATGTCCCTCCTTCTCAGGCTTCTCATCTTCCTATCAGCTCTACTTCTCTTCTTTAGAATATCCTCCCATGATTACCAAGTCTGAGCTTTGATACAGACTCACTGAATTTTCAGACCCTAATTTTAATCCTAATGCCCTCGTTCCCTTTCTTGAAAAGCCAGTGCTTGACATGGTGGTCATAGCATAAATAATAAATTAATCCAGGCATCAATACACGATTGTTTCTTTCTCTGGTGATCATGGAATTTCATGATGGATTCTTAATTTTTATGTTTAAATTATTACCACTAAAGCATTGAATTTTTACTTATCTCCTTATTTTTAAATATATTGTTTGCTTGTGCATGTGCACTTGTGTGTGTGTGTCCTTGTGCACATGCCTGTGTGTCTGTGTGTATGTATGTGTATGTGTATGTGTGTGTGTGCGTGTGTGTGTGTGCGTGTGCGTGTGTGTGTGTATGTGTGTGTGTGCGTGTGTGTATGTGTGTGCGTGTGTGTGTCTGTGTGTATGTCTGTTTGTGTGTATGTGTATGTGTGTGTGTTTATGTGTGTGTGCGTGTGTGTGTGCGTGTGTGTGTATGCGTGTGTGTGTATGTGTGTTTGTGTGTGTGTGTCTGTGTGTATGTGTATTTGTGTGTATGTGTGTGTGTGTATGTGTGTGTGTGTGTGTGTGTGTGTGTTTATGTGCGTACTTGGTTTGTATACACATCCAGAAGACACTGTTTGATCCCTTGGAGTTGAAGTTACAGTTGTTATGAGATGTCCAGCCTCAGGGCAGGACACAGAACTCAGACCCTCTGCGAGAGCTGTATGTGATATTAAGAGCTGAGCAACCTCTCCAGCTGCTTACCTTTTTATTTCTGTATACTTGGGTTTAAAATATTAGCAATGCTTTACGTGCATCCTTATAAATCTTGGGATGTTGTTGGATTAAGACCTCTATTTACAGAAAAATAACAACTGTCAAGCAGACCTTACATGTCAGGTCATGCCTGTGGAAGAATACTAAATAGAATTGATACTTGAAAATTAGTGGTTTTAACTAAAAGCATTTTTTCTTTAGTGAAAAAAATTTTCATTATATTCTCAAGCCATTCTTTCATTGGCTAAAATAAGATATGCTATGAATCCTATTGTCCAAACCCTTCTCTTTACTGTTTTATGCAAACCTGAAAATTATCTATTACTCTTCATTAGGTCCCATTTGTTATCATTCTGTTTCTGTTGCCTTGGCTCCTTTATTCTTATTTCTGTTTTATTTCCCCAATAATGTCTAGGAAGAAGTTACAATGTTGGCCAATTAGTTTCAGGCTTTATCTTTCTAGAATGCCTTCTCTTTCCCTTTGTGTGTGAATTTAATATCTTTATAATGCAAGTACTTTCCTTTATTAAATTGTATATCAAGAATCTGGGGCATAATAGAAAGAACTTTTTCTATAAAAATTAGAGAGTCAGTGTGCCTTCCTGGTCTCTGAAGTGAGAG
The DNA here is from genome assembly GCF_021556685.1 of Rattus norvegicus. Taxonomy (NCBI): domain Eukaryota; kingdom Metazoa; phylum Chordata; class Mammalia; order Rodentia; family Muridae; genus Rattus; species Rattus norvegicus. The sequence goes on from NC_141549.1 coordinate 33,393,690, forward strand.
CTGGCTGTGTGCTCTCAGTCCTAAGATCCTCTTAACCTGTCACCTCTCATTACCCAACGGAAGATGGAAAGTGACTCTGAACAGCAAGATGAGTGTAACAATATTGTATTTGTGGATGAACATACTCCACAAATAGAAACTGGCATGATTTTGCACAGTGCTCAACCAAGGGCATGGTTGTTCACCTCTGGCCTATCCAAAGTTCAAATGAACCATGACTTATGAACCATTTGATTTCCAGGACACTAAAATGTATGTACTGTGATAAAACATGGAGCTGTCCTTAGTCAGTGCTGTATTGTGTGTGGTCATAAAGCAATGTTCTGGATCAGGCTAGATGGAATTCTCTCCTTTTGTGGTCAGTCATAAAACTACACATGCACACAAACTACATCTGATAGGTCAGGTTGCGCACGCACGCGCGCGTGTGTGTGTGTGTGTGTGTGTGTGTGTGTGTGTGTGTGTGTGTGTGTGTGAAAGAGAGAGAGAGAGGCTGTCATGCTCTACTATCCCTGTTTATTAGTGGAGGCATAGCAATCCATATTGTTATATAATATGATAATATATTTGTAAGTCATTTTTAAAATTCTTAACTTTTAGAAATCAGCATCCAAAAAATTCTCTTGCTTTAACATTAATATTTTTTGGCTTGTTCAGCCCCCTATAAGGTGTTTGTGCTTGGGAATGAGATATATAAGAGTATTGTGGATGGTGCATCAATAAATAGTGAGTTATACAGAGGGAATTATTTTCTGGTTTCTTTAAACTGTAGCCACTGCTGCTTTTTAAAGACATTTAGTGATTCACAGGTCTCCTTCTTGAGGTCCTGATAAGATATTCTATTTCAGGGTAACAATATAGATTACATACATGTGTGAACTAGATGGACTAGTTTTATTTAATATTTTGACACCCAAAAGACCATAGCATTCCAACCCAATAATTACAAAACAAAAAAATCCCAATAATTAAATTTCTTTCTTAAGAAAATTAGTAAGATTTTAGATTGTCTGTTTCTTGACACATGATAATTTACTAAGCATTCTTTGAAAGTTTGAGGCATTTTTCTCCACATGTTCTATCAGAAAACATTTATTGATACTTACCTGGGACATTCTCTGTCATGTACTTCAAGCAAAGGAAAAGTTAACATGGTGTGGATGTTCACAATGTATTTGAGGCACTCAATGTAAATACCTTATTTAAATTTCATGGACTATTTTGCAATGCTACATGAGAAAGAACAACAAGTACTGCTGGGTACACATGAGATTTTATTCACATGGGAAAGGCCGTAAACAAGAGAGCAACAAAAGTAGTTATTTCTGTAACATTAAAATTGCATATCACCGTTCATTATTAAGTGCTTATGTGTCTCACTGTTATAAACCAACTAGCAAAGTTTTAACAGTTTTCATTATGACTAAAAAATTGGAAAAAAATGCATCGATCATTCCATGATTCAGAGGTTTATGGATTCTTGTGGATAAGTCTGTTTTGAAGATGTTGAGTTTTAGTGAACTCAAAGTACAGATAATTATGTATTCCTGAGCTTGTAGTCACAGTCCCTAATTTCCATTGGTAAAGTCTTTCTCCAACAATTGTAATATAACCTATAAGGCATACAAGTAAGCTTATGTTGTGAGCTGTAATACAGAAAGAAGTCAGTTTTCTGAAATATCCATCATGGGCTATATCGTATCTTTCTATTAGATGTTATTCAACTCAAATAACTGGATATTTTGGTGCAGATTTTTGGCAATAACTGAGCAACAAATATTCTGAAATATAACATTTACAATTGTTTTTTTTACTTTTTAGCCATTGAAATTTAATTTATTAGTAGTAATCTGTGTGTGTTTGTATATGTGTATGATGTGTGGATATGGGTGTGAGCATGGTCATACCACAGTGAGAGGGTGAGGTCAGCGGTTAACTTTTGGGAGTTGGTTTTCTCCTTTAATTCTGGGTTCTTGGAATTGAACTCAAGTCCTCAGGCTTGTGCAAGCTTGTGTTCTTCTAAGCAATCTTAATGGTGCTCATCTGCATTTTATAGCTAATTAGATAGAAATTGAAGCTCTTAGTGAACAAGAGTAGCCTAAATGATTTAATAACAGATCTGGCTCTGGGTAGAAAAAAAATGTTTCAAAGAAAAAAAGATAGAGAGATGGCTTATTGCCTGTCACTTTAGCACTGAGAAGAGAGAGTCACAACTTTCATGTCAGCCAGGTTTAAACTCCTATCTCAAATGCCAGGAGGCAAGGAGGATGACTTACAGACAATATTTGTGATATCTGAATAAACAGAGAACAAGTGAATTGTTAAACTTTGTATTTATTTTGCCATTAATTGGTTTTTTGATAAGAATATTTATGAAATTCCTTCTCACATTTCGTTTTAATCAGAATTCCCTTTTTGAAAGTCTGTTCTGCCTTCTCTCACGCTTTTACAAAAACCATCTTATCCCCATTTGGTGTTCGCAGCAATGCCTCACTTTCTTTGTTTTGGGGGGAGGGGAAGAAAAATTTATTTTCTATTTTTTTCTTTTCTTTTTTGAATATTTTCTTTATTTGCAGTTCAAGTGTGATCCCCTTTCCTTGTTTCCCCTTTGGAAACACCCATCCCATCTACCCAACCCCTGCCTCCATGAGGATGCTTACCTACCCACCCACTCACCCACTTCCTCCTGCCTCCTGCCCTAGTATTCCGTACACTGGAGCATTGATATGTTTCCCTTCCTATAGGACCATTAGCCCATCCACATTTTGACTTCTAAACTAGCATACTTAGTAGTAACTACAGAATCTTTTTTTTTTTTTTTTGGTTCTTTTTTTCGGAGCTGGGGACCGAACGCAGATAACTACAGAATCTTTAAATTAATATTCGTTCAGAGAATGACGGGTTAGTAAAGGCTTGCTATTGCTGTATGGCATTTTCTGTGACCTTTTAATTTGATACTCACACTTTCTTTCTCACTGGACATTCTAAGTATAAGTATCTGCTGAATATCTCTCTTTCCCATAACTAGATGCTTCCCTAATATTTATTCTGCAAGGAAGCCCCAGTAAAATGATTTCTCCTAATTTACCCATGCCTAAAAAATGTTGTCTCTTTAAAGCATCGCCGATATAGTTAACAGAGTGATATTTTATTTGGGAAGGAAGAGAAGCTTTAGACAAAGCAAGCAAAATCCATCCAGCATGAGTTACATATTCTCTCTAAGTTTTCTCCATAAAAATATAACCATTGTATTGATAACCACTGATGTTTTATAAAGAATCAAAAACCTGAGTACTGTAAATTCCACTGAAGAACAGCATCAAGGATTGCATTTATCTTAAAACACTTCTACTACGACATGCCCAGTGCATTACATTGAAATTTGCTTCCTACTTAGATACTTACATTGCTTGGAATGTTAACATCCTATGGAGTTTCTCAGATGCTGGCATCATTGCAGTTTTCCTTATATCACAGTTCTCTTAATTTATCTCTTAACCATTTTGTGGCAAGGCCATTATTAAGTAGATTCAGGGATGTGATACAGTTCAGCTCAAGTTAACCTTGCTTCACAATAGTGACACGAGTTAATTTAATTCCTGTCACCAGACTTCACAAGGCTATATTGCACATTACCTCTCGTTATTGCAGTCACAAGTCATTATCTCCAAATCTCCTCCTATAAAACTTATCTGTGGCCCTTCTTACATCTGCTCCATACTGATAAGGACAGGCAACATAGTCAAATGTCTATGAAGAGAAACTCATAAAAATGAAACTCGTAGAACTTTATAAATAGACAAAAGTTTATATATTGCATTTTAGCCTATTTATTCTTTCCTCTCTCTCTTTATTCCCCCACACAATATTAGTTACTGTTCTTGAAATCACAGTGCACTATCATGAAAATAGAGAAAATCAGGGCCTGCAAAATGACTCAGTGGTAAAAACACTTATGCTAGCTAGGCAAACTGAGTTTAAGCCACACATCCAATAGTGGAAACAAAGAACTGACTGCTAAAAGATGTTATCTGATCTTTATATCCAACGCCATGGCCAATGAACACACACAAAGACACACACACACACACACACACACACACACACACACGCACACTGTTAAGAAGAAGAAGTAGAAAATAATAACTAATTAATTTTCAAAACATATTACCTGAATAATCTGGTTTCATCTTTTACCCATTGACCATTGTATTCCATATTGGAAGTATTTATTTATTGCCGATGTGCATAGAATATAAGAGTGATTCTAAAAATTTTTAGAATTTTATTTTTAGGTTTATTTATTATTTTTATTTTTGATAATGCACTTATATGTTTAGGTATGTTTATATGAATACACGTATCCATGAAGTCAAGAAGAGATGGTCAGAAACCCTGAATTGGAGTTACACATTGGTGCCGGGAACCTGAGCCCTCTGCAAAAGCAATAAGTGCTCTTAATCACAAAGCCATTTCTCTAGCGCCAAGCAGTAAGATCCTACCATCAAATTGTTTTGGGTGACCAAGAGCAATGGAAATAGTTTGCATTCTTTTGGGGTTTTTTCATACATTTCTTACCCACAACTTGAAGTTATTCAACACAATACATAGGGTTATCTATCTGACAACATATGGCTTATAGGAGAAGTATTATCTCCTAGTAATGCATCCCCCAGACCTCATCAGAAAAGTCTTTGTCCAGTATATGGTAGATGCTAAAGAAATTCACAACTGATAAAAGTTCTGAGACCAAATGCCTTCGAGGTATTCAATTCCAAATGGAACACCTATATTACCCATCCTCCCCGAAACAGTCAGGGATCATGGCAGAAGAGGCAAGAGAATGATTCTGAAGGCCAGAAGTCTAGTAAGACTGCTATAAACCGTAACAGGATCCTTGCCCTCATGAATTCATACAACTGTGGTTGCCTATGCAAGACCTGGACAGGATTAAGCCAGTAAATATTACAACATGGAGGGGCTAGTTTCCAGGGTGATTACGAGGGGGAAAAATGAAATAAATATATGAAGTATAAAATTAGCAAAGAGTTAATCTAATGTATCATATGAAAAGATTCTCAACAAAGGATCTTAATACACTCATTGGTAAGGATGTGAACACTTCAAAACAAAAACTATATTTAGCAGTACGTAATGGCCTTAATTAGAAAATGAGACATTTTAAGGACAAATTCACAGAGAATTCAGGAAATTGATGTTTTGAATAAATTGAGGTGTTTATAATGGGCTCCAAGGATATAACTTTGAAGTCATGGCTTAGAAGATTTGGGGAACATCAGTGTGTAAATGTGATTTCTTTTCCCAACCTCAATGAGTAACAAGGAGTTAGTAAAAGGAAATCATCTGTAAGAACCCTCTTCCCTGCCCTGCATTATCTTCCTTGCATTCCTCATGAAATATTCCAATATTTCATACACCATATAAGAGGTAAAGTCCCTTTGAAGATATTCTTTTCAATTTATCTAAGGAAAAATGATATATGGTAGAAAAATAATTCCTTCCCAGCAACCTTTATTAAAATTGAATTAGCCACTATGTAGCATCATAGCTTTTCATTCTTTTGGGGTATGGACCAACATTTTCACCCCCTATGCAAGCTATATGACTAATTAAAGAACACAGGACTGGTTTATGGCTCATTGAGCACATGGAATGTCATGTTAAAATCTTTTCCAATGTTGCATCTATTGTTTACCTTTGTACCAGTGGTTCACAACCTGTGTGTCACAATCCATGTGGGAGTTGAATGACCTTTTCACATGAATCACCAAAGACCATCAGAAAACAGATATGTACATTACAAATCGTAACAGTGACAGATTACAGTCATGAAGTAACAACAAAAATAAATTTACAGTTTGAAGTCCTCACAGCATGAAACTCTACTAAACAGTCACAGCAAAAACAAGGTTTTGAAAGAGTGATCTATAGCTATGTTTTTATCTCTCATGTCTCCAAAAGTATAGTTATAGTTATAGGTAGAAGAATGTTTTCCATGGAAGACAAATGTAAATATTGGGACTAGTGAAAGAGTGTGCATCACAAACCCTGGCAGTGCCCGAATGAATGACTATGGATACTGCAATGAGATTACAGTATCAAGAATCAGCAGAAATTCCTTCTCTATGAACATCAAGTGATATCACATTTCTGTTAATAGTTCATGAATAGCTTAATTTCCTAGAACAAATAGAAAGTGTTTTATCTGCACATGCTATTGGTATTGGTGACCTTTTTGTCAACTTGACACAAGCTACAGACTCCTGATAGGAAGAAACTATATTGGAAAAAAAATCCTTTCATCAGAACAGGCTGTAGACAAGCCCATGGGGCTTGAAATTAGTGAATGGTGTGGGAGGACTCAGACCATTGTGAATAGTCCTTACACTGGACTGATGGTCCTGAGTGCTATAAGAAATTTGGCTGAGCAAACCACAAGAAGCAAGACAATAAGCAGCACCCCTCCATGACCTCTCTGTCAGCTCTTGTCTCCAGATTCCTGCCATGTTTGAGTTCCTGCCCTGACTGTCTTTAATGGTGAACAGTGATGCAGAAGTACAAGAAAAGAAACCCTTGGCTCTCCAACTTGAATTGGTCACGGCATGTTTACAACAGCAACAGTAAACACAACTAAGATGTTACCTTATATTTAATATACCAATAATATCTACCAGTATCAAAACAAAGAAGTACTACTTTTATTGTGTTTATATTTCTACTCTGTTCAGGAACATACATTTGTTGCTAGTAAATAGAGGTGATTTTCCAATATAAACGTATAGCATTTGTCATATGCCATGTTAAATAATAACTACCAACATTTGCTTTGACCAGGTTGTAAGACTGTTGGAAGAACAAGTCTAAGACTGTTCTTCCAGATTGTTCTGTCTGGATCTGTGCTTCATGAGGTTATTTACACAAAATTTTCACCACTGATCTTCATTTTAAACTGTTCAATTAAGCAGTCTTTCACCCACACTCCTTGCTTAATCATCTTCTAAATTTTGACTGTTTTTCAGAGAACTGAACTATGTGATTTGTTTCTCCTTTGTCATAATCTTGTCAGGGAAGGAACTGTAATATCCCATATTAATTTATTAAATTCATCAGATTGTTGACATAAATGTTGGCTAATGAATCTGCATTAAGTATAGTCCATTGCCTCCTCATCCTTCCTATTTGATATTTCTAGAGACTGTTCTTAGAAGTATGGAGTACTGTCACAGTAAAGGGAAGGATCTACGAGTAATTAAACTTTGATTTTTTTCACACTATTATCTTCAGTAACAAAAATAGTTGCCAAGAATCCATTTATAGAAGTCTCCTGCTCAACATACCAGCACCACAATGGGTTTTGTTTTACTTTCTTAGATTAAGTACTTTTGGAAATACAGATCTGCTTCTGAAGAACCTTCATTTTCCTAAACTTTTCTAAAGCCTCATCCCTTTCTCATATTCAAATTTTCTAACCAGGTCTGTCTGTTGAAGCACTTAGACATAATGTGGAATTTCTATAGTCTCTTCATCACTAATTTTCCTTACAACATAACTTATGCACCATTTTCTGTTTTGCCTTATATGATATGTCTTATTTTACTACATGTGTTTCTAGGGAGAGATTATTCAAACTAAGTTTTCCCACTTAGCTAAATGAAAAGAAATAAATGCTGAATTAAGCCTGGGCAAAGTAGAGCCCTTGTCTAAACCCCGTGTCTCAGGGCCTTTCTACTTCAGAGTGTATGCCTAGAGGCAAGTGTTGTTTCAGTACTTGTACTGAATTAAAATCCTCCTGGCTCAGGGGTTAAACTTCACCCATTGTTCCAGCGTCTGAAACTCTGGACCTCTATTCTGATCAACCAACTTCTCCATGGAACTCTGGACCCGGCCGTTAGATTATTTTGAAGAAAGGCATCTGATATTGGATCTCCAGAATAATGCTAATAAACTATGTCAGGTAGAATGTGAGATGAATTTGAGATTTGACATGATAAATGCTTCACCACTTTTTTTGTATTTGAATTACATGTGTGTTATAAACTACAGTGGGTTTTTTTGTCATGAGTACCTGAAGATGATATCAAGTTATTATACATTCTCAATGTTTTCCCATAGCTCACAGGCCTGGTCATTCCTCACTACACTGACTCCAACCCATTGTTGTAAAAATATAAAAATAAAAAAGTATAGTTGTCTTTTATCCCGCTGGGTCTGCGCCGCGGTGCCCCAAGATATCTGCTAAATATCTTGGCGGAAACACATCCCAGCCACGCACTTTCCTACACTCAAACACTCACATAAAAGAACACACAACACAATAATCTTTGACCCAATTGATAAGATATAATTGCCCACTTAAACATACAAAGCCCGGTACCATCCATCCCTTAGGAACATTGATAACAACCTGTAAATACACAGAGCGGAATCTTAACATCACCTGCCATGGCTTCTCATCCTCTCTCCTGTCTCTTCCTTTCTGTCTCTTCCTTTCTGTTCTAGTCTCCTCCTCTTCCTTCAAACTTCTCTTCTGCCCATCCTTCCTTCTCCTCCAATGACAGGCCTCCTTCTATCCTGTACCTGCCCCTCACCTGTACTTTACAAATTCAATGGGGAAAAGGTTCTGGTGAAGTCATCTGACTTCTGAGTAGCTGTCCTTGGGGCAGTGGAATTAACATCAAAATACAGATTACTTCAGGGCAAACCACAACACCAACCCACATGTCAAGCACTCTTTAATGACTGCCACATCTATCTTCTTCTCCAAGGAATTTAAAGAATACTTTTCCATAATGCTAATGAGTTATTCCCATCAATTTCTTCTTTTGTGTGCAATCAATAGAGTGATGTCAAACTCTCACAGTTCACTCCAAAGCTGTGACAATGAAAAGACTGATCACCTATGTGGTTGAAGAGTGCTTTCATTTCTCCACAGGTTACATATCACTTATTCTCTCTTAGTGATGGCATACAGAAGAAAATGCCAAAGTCAACCTTGATGAAAATCATCTTATACTAATGAATTGATTGTGTTTTGAAAGCCTCAAAAGCTACCTTTTCTGGAGCAATGTTCTTCTGTATTTCTCCTATTTCATTATAGGTGGAATTTTTATAAGAGAATTGTTTTGCAAAGTTTTTTTTCCAAACACTGGAACTTGCATTGGAGCATCATCATCAACAAATAACCTTTGAGAAAGTCATTCAGAGCCAGCATTCATTCTGGCATGATTGATGATTCAGCCTTCTTTGTAATTATAGGCCCAGTATTAAATGTGTGGTATTAGAGAACAGAGAGCAAAAAAAAAATCTATTTTGTTTTACTACCATATAGAGTCATGACAATATGAGTAATAACTGTATATCCACATTATTCACATGGTAGGGGTTATGAAATTAGCTGTGAATGGCACATTTCATATGAAGGAACATGAAGAGATGCTTCATGAACCAGAAAAGTAAGATTTAGTTCTTTTCATTGCAGGAAATGTCTGCATTGAACTGACAGTAAATATGTTTGTAAGTGACTCTGGACATATGATTCTAAGCATGCATCCTTATGTTGTACCACACACATTTCACTTGTGAAATATATTACATAGTTAATTACTTTTATAGACAGGGAAAGCACAAAATTTTCACCCAAGGCTCTTCAAGCTCTTAAGTTCTTCAATAAAAATAATATCTCTATTTTCACTCTCAGTCCCATCCATATCTCCATAATGAAATTAAGTGTTCCTTCATCATTACAACTCAGTGATAATTGGCACTAGTTGATTGTGTGAAGACGGCTTTACTTGCTGAGGTAAACAGTTGATATAGCCAACCAATAATCATAGTAGGTATGGAGACATAATGTAATTTACTGATATGAGTATAAAACATAAGACAAAAGCTCATTCCAAAGGAGAACTTGTAAACTACTGTTGCAAGAAAACTGAAAATTAGACAAGTGGAATACCATAGATGCAACACTGCAGAGAACATTACCATCTTCGGCACTTTGAACAGATATGATGAGCCACCACATTAGACACTACCCATTTTAATATGAAGTTTCTTTAACCAAAGTTGAAAATAGCACAAATCTATAAATGTATATATAAAGATAAATATTAGGCAGTTTGACAACATAACAGCCTAGAAACACATCAAAAGTTAACTTTACTAGGCATCAATTTTACCACGTTTAGGGAACTAAGGTATGAATTCTTACTGAGATGGAGGCCTGGAAGACAACCAAGGGGATCATTTCGGTGCATCTATAATGTTGTCACAGAGCCTACCCAACCTTGTACTAACATATATGATATATAACCTAATTATTGAATCAAGCCTGGAGTAAGAAAATTCCACTGCCATCTATCTATATGTGAAATGGCAGTGGTCAACTTCAAAACATACTTACCAGACCTGCACCCATGCTTTTTTTCAATATGAGTATAATTTAAACCACTTGCAACTTTCATTTATAAATTGTTTCCAAATCCTATGTACATAAGTATATATGTCAGACTGTAATCTCATCATGGTAAAAATATTACATCATGTTATCTAGTGGAATAGTTAATATTACATATGAGTTCCTTTTACAGTCTGCTATGCTGTAGATCTCCAGTGAAATCTAGGCTGGTTAATTTTAACACCAATCTTACATTGATCCAACAAAGTCTCTTATAAATCTTTGGAGCAATTATGTTTACTTGCAAGTATAAGAAAGTAAATAATGGAATGATTATTTTGTTTTGAATAGTTGAAAAGAAATAATACAGACCAATCCATATTTAAGCAAATGAAATACAGATTTCGCTTAAATAGAAGATTTCCCTTACAACTTCTGTTAAAAACAGAAAGCCTATGTTAACTCGTATTGAATGTTTTTCATTTGGGTTTGTTTTGTTTTGTTTTTACCATATTATATATGGCTCTAAGCACCTTTGTAGTCATAACACTGAGTATATAAAAAGATGATACGTATCCAATAGATAAGTAACCTGAAGATAACTTGTAAAATGAAAAAGAAAATTCTATTGATAGCAAATGCCAAAACTATGGGCTTATCTGCTTCTAACATATATTTGGTAGCAACTAGGAACTAAAACCGTCCACTGGAAAAGACAGCATTTTCAACAAAAAGTGCTGGTTCAGCTGTAAGTCAGCATGTAGAATAACGCAAATCTATCTAATCTCCTTGTACAAAGCTCAAATCAAAGTGGATCAAGGACCTCCACATAAAACCAGATACATTCAAACTAATAGGAGAGAAAGTGAGGAAGAGCCTTGAATACATGGGACCAGGGAAATATTTCCTGAAAAGAACAGCAATAGCTTATGCTCTAAGGTCAAGAATGAACAAATGCAACCTCATAAAATTGAAATGCTTCTGTAAGGCAAAGAACAATGTCAATAAGGCAAAATGGCAACCAACAGATTGGGAAAAGATCTGTACCAATCCTACACCCAAAAGAGGACTGATATCTAATATATACAAAGAACTGAAGAAGTTAGATACCAGAGAACCAAATAACCCCAATTAAAAAATGGGGTACGGGGATATGCTAAATAACAAATTCGCAACTGATGCGAATGTTTACTTAATGACTAAGAAGCACCTAAATAAATGTTGAACATCCTTAGTCATCAGGGAAATGCAAATCAAAACAACCCTGAGATTCCACTTCACAGGAATCAGAAGGGCTAAGATCAAAACTTCAGGTGACAACTATGCTGAACAGAATGTGGAGAAAGAATACTCCACCATTGCTGGTGGGATTACAAGATGGCACAACCTCTCTTGAAATCAATCTGGTGGTTCCTCAGACAATTGGAAATAGTACTACCTGAGGACCCAACTATATCTCTCCTGAGCATATATTCAAAAGCTGCTCCAACATATCAAAAGAACACATGTTCCACTATGTTCATAGCAGTCTTACTTATAATAGGCAGAAGCTGGAAAGTACCCAGATGTCCTTCAACAGAGGAATGGATACAGAAAATGTGGTGCATTTCCACAATTGAATACTACTCAGCTATAAAAAAACAGTGACTTTATTAATTTCTTAGGCAAATGGATAAAACTAGAAAATATCATCCTGAGTAAGATCATGCAGTCACAAAAGAACACACATGTTATGCACTCGTTGATAAGTGGATATTAGCCCAAAAGCTCAGAATACCCAAGATACAATTCACAGACCACATGCAACCCAGGAAGGAAGACCAAATTTTGTGTACTTCAGTCTTTCTTAGAAGGGGGAACAAAATACTCAGAGGAGGAAACACAGAGACAAAATTTGGAGCAGAGACTGAAGAAAAGGCCATCAAGAGACTTCCCCACCTGGGAATCCATCCCATATACAGTCATCAAACCCAGATAGTATGATGGATTACAAGAAGTGCATGCTGGCAGGAACCGGATATGGATGTCTCCTCAGAGCCTCTATGAGAGCATTATAAATACAAATGAGGATGCTTGCAGCTAACCATCAGACTGAGCATGGGTTCCCCAATGGAGGAGTTAGAGAAAGGACTGAAGGAGTTTAAGGGGTTTGCAACCCCATAGGATGAACAACAATATCAACCAACCAGACCCCCCAGAACTCCCAGGGACTAAACCACCAACCTAATAGTACACATGGACAGACCCATGGCTCCAGCTGCATATGTATCAGAGGATGACCTTGTTGGGCATCAATTGGAAGAGAAACCCTTGGTCCTGTAAAGGTTCAATGCCTCAGTGGAGGGAAATGCCAGGGCATGGAGGTGGGAGTGGGTGAGTGGTTGGGGATGCACCCTCATAGAAGCAGGAGGAGGAGGGATGGGATTGAGAACTTGCAGAGGGAAACCAGGAAATAGGATAATATTTGAAATATAAATAAGGAAAATATCCAATAAAAAAGACTTTCTGCATATTTTTGAAGAGCAGAGAATAGAGAATATGAATCACTACTCAATGTGGGCTTATTTTTACTTTCTTCTGGGAAGCATTTATAAAGCAAATACCACAACAAAGATGATTTTCAGGTACATATGGTACATCAGGAAAGTGAATGTAGATAGCAGCTATTTGAAAATTAGTATGTCAATATACAGGTTGATAGCCACACATATTTTTAGAGTTCAATTATTTGAAATGAGATATTGAATGTATATTTACTTTTTCCCTGAAAGCATTTACAAAACAAAGGCCATGACAAAGACTATTTTCAGGCATATATTGTGCTTTAAGGAAGCAATTCTAAACATCTATTTGAAAAGTAAGGTGCTGGGGGTTGGAGAGATGGCTCAGTGGTTAAGAGCACCAACTGCTTTTCCAAAGGTCCTGAGTTCAAATCCCAGCAACCACATGGTGGCTCACAACCATCTGTAATGGAATCCGATGCCCTCTTCTGGTGTGTCTGAAGACAGCTACAGTGTATTCATATACAAAATAAATAAATAAATCTTTAAAAAAAAGAAAAAGAAAAAAGAAAAGAAAAGAAAAGTAAGGTGCCAAAGTAGAGGTTGATGGCCATAAGTATTTCTGCAGTTCAAGTATTTGGAAAGAGCTATACAATGTCTGATTATTCAGACTAATAAAGCTATACTAACTTCTAAAGAGCAATGTTCTTGAAGATGCGATTAGGACACTCAGGTGCAGGATGAGGGGAAAGGACAGTGATAGCTTTGTATATTTATCAAATAAAACATTCATGAATATTTTAAAAATAAAACATGTAGTGCTCCATCGAGGGAATTATTAGATTATATACTTCAGTTTATTGACTGATGGTTATCAATTCTAATTTCCAATAAGATGAAGTATGTAATCTAATAATTCCTTTGATTAAGAACTAGTGTTTTAGCTCTAAAATATTCATGAGTATTTTTTGTCAAAAACAGGAGTATTCCCAGTCTATCTCTACATTTTCATTATTGCCTCAAATCACAGTTCATAATTCAATACATTTTACTGCTAGGATCCCTCAGGCATTTGAATGCAGGAAAAAATCATTGGCTTTTCACTTCCCTCACTCACAACTGTCTTCCGATTATTCAACATTTAGAGAAACAAAACTAAATGTAAAAGATTCCCAAAGAAAATCGTTGTTTTGGGCATATACCCAAAAGATGCCTCAACATATAAAAGAGACACGTGCTCCACTATGTTCATCGCAGCCTTATTTATAATAGCCAGAAACTGGAAAGAACCCAGATGCCCTTCAACAGAGGAATGGATACAGAAAATGTAGTACATCTACACAATGGAATATTACTCAGCTATCAAAAACAACGAGTTTATGAAATTCGTAGGCAAATGGTTGGAACTGGAAAATATCATCCTGAGTGAGCTAACCCACTCACAGAAAGACATACATGGTATGCACTCATTGATAAGTGGCTATTAGCCCAAATGCTTGAATTACCCTAGATCCCTAGAACAAAGGAAACTCAAGACGGATGATCAAAATGTGAATGCTTCACTCCTTCTTTAAATGAGGAAAAAGAATACCCTTGGCAGGGAAGGTAGAGGCAAAGATTAAAACAGAGACTGAAGGAACACCCATTCAGAGCCTGCCCCACAGGTGGCCCATACATATACAGCCACCCAATTAGACAAGATGGATGAAGCAAAGAAGTGCAGACCGACAGGAGCCGGATGTAGATCGCTCCTGAGAGACATAGCCAGAATACAGCAAATACAGAGGCGAATGCCAGCAGCAAACCACTGAACTGAGAATAGGTCCCCCGTTGAAGGAATCAGAGAAAGAACTGGAAGAGCTTGAAGGTGCTCGAGACCCCAAAAGTACAACAATGTCAAGCAACCAGAGCTTCCAGGGACTAAGCCACTACCTAAAGACTATACATGGACTGACCCTGGACTCTGTCCCCATAGGTAGCAATGAATATCCTAGTAAGAGCACCAGTGGAAGGGGAAGCCCTGGGTCCTGCTAAGACTGAACCCCCAGTGAACTAGACTATGCGGGGAGGGTGGCAATGGGGGGAGGTTTGGGAGGGGAACACCCACAAGGAAGGGGAGGGGGGAGGGTGATGTCTGTCCGGAAACCGGGAAAGGGAATAACACTTGAAATGTATATAAGAAATACTCAAGATAATAAAAAAAAAAAAAGTCTAAGGGTTGGGGATTTAGCTTAGTGGTAAAACGCTTGCCTAACAAGCTCAAGGCCTGGGTTCAGTCCTCAGCTCTGGAAAAAAAAAGTGTATGATTCCCTAAGAATAAAGTCTAAGAACCCTGCTGATATTGTGACTACTGAGGGATTCCGGGAGAGAGGCAGTAAACTGTTTTCAGTTGTGTTTCCAGGAAGTTATCTATCAGTATCCAGGAGACACTCCATTCCCATGGTCACACTGGTAATTCTGGTTAAACTAAGTGAGTCTCAAAAACAAGAAAAGATATGGGTGTTTGAATGGGAATTTTAGAGAAGAGAATAATTGTAGGGATAGAAGAATACTATAGAGGATATAAGGTTGCAGCAATCAGAATGCATTTTATACATGTGTAAAATTTTCTAAGAACAAGTTGAATAATAAAGACTTAAGTTACTCTTCTTTTGCTCTAAAAATCAAGTCAAATAAAGGAAAATCTAATAGCAACAGCAAAAAAAAAAAAAGACAAAAAAATTGTCATACTGAAAATGCAAATGACAACTACTATATTTAGAAACTATTCTCTATCAATTATGGTCAGGTTTTCTCCTTAAATAATTCTGAAAGTTATATTTAATAAGTACAATATATTTAGTCTTTTACCACTAAATTCTGTGATTGTGTTAACTCCAACCATGTTTAATTCTATTCCACCCACACCAGGCACTCTCAAATTCAGGAATGTCATTTCTTTATACAACCATGAAACTTTACAATAAACACTCCCTTGCTTTATTCCTATTGAAGACTTTACCATCTCATTCTTAAATGACATGTGTAATTAATCTCAGGCCATGGGCATTATACTCAAACATTTTCTCTGTTCATAAATTGTTGTCTGTATTATATTCAAGTATTTTAGTGTTAAGTTTCTTTCATTGGAGTTAACATTATATGAAAAATCCTTAAATAGATTTTCTGTGTTTTTTTTCCTGATAGCATCTAAATTAGACCTATGTGCTACCATAAAATTTATGGAAAGTTTAAATTAGCAAATCAGTCTCTTTGTCCCCACACTCATAGAGAAGAAATACTAACCAAGAATAAAACAATAAAACAGTAATATATGTCCATATGACATCAACAAATGATGTAAGTGTGTTGTACTGAAAGACTCATCCCTGGCTGAAAGTAATCCCTGCACAATCACGTTTAACAACTGCAAAGTTTGATATTTATACCTGAGTTCGAACCTGTGATGGTTTGGATGAGAACGGTTACCTAAAAAAACAATGACTCATTAAACTTTGAAGGACTGAATCCAGCAATGTGTGTTTTAAGAAGACAAATCATTCTTTTCAATTAATTTTCATGAAATGTTTAATATAATACATAATCATATTCATCGCCTTCCTTCAACTTCTCCGAAATCTCCCTCCCTCCCAACTCACACAAATTCATGATCTTTCTCTAACCCTCTCAAAATAAAACTATAGTCAAAACAAAGATACTAATAAAACAAAGACAACAAGTTACAATACAAAAACACAAAAAAAGATGAAAATTACTTATCTTGGGTTTATATCCAAGTAATATTTCTAGAAAAACACTTGCTCGTTCATGCTCACTGCTACTCTATTTTTCATAGCCAGAAACAGACTAGATGTCCAGAAACTGATAATCAGGAGAATGTGGTACACTTACACAATTAAATATTTACCTGTTAAGAAAAATGGAATTGGAATTCACAGGTAAATAGATGGAGGTAGAAACAGTAATCTTTAGTGAGGATCCCAGGTTCAAAAAGATAACTATTGCATGTTTTTTTTATTGTATGAGGATATTAACCTTTAAGCTTTAGATATGTGTGTTTCAATCAAAGTAACCACAGAAGTTAGGCAGATATTAAGGGACTAAAGGAGAGGTGAGGATCTCTCATGGAAGAGTAAATAAAATCTAGTGATGTAAAAGTGGGAATGTGTAGAAGGACAAACAACAAAACTAATCTGACATGCCATGATTTATGAACTCTTTTATAAGTTTATATGCTGATATCATTACCAATCTCTTCATTAAATAAAGTATTAAAAATATGTATATATGTTGACTCTTCAGCTAACCCTATGCAGAACTTCTTTGCTGGATCTGAAGAGCACCAAGATTGTAGTAGACAACAGTCTAATGCTATAGACAATCGTAATTTCATTTCAGTGTACTCTGATACAAGTAATAAGGAAAGCAGTGGTTCAAGTAAGGTTGTTTGAATTCAGAATAACATGGTCACAAAATATGATCAGAAAAATATACATAAATTCCAGTAAGTAAATACTAAAAGTTAACAGAACTACCATTTTCTAGAACTTTCTCAAGACAGAAATTCAAATACTATTTCCTGGCACATACTATAGATTATATCTGGGAAAGCAAAAAAGAAAGGCAGAAGGACATATCCTGAGTCAGGGTACAGAAATCAGATTTCCTTCTCTAGCTGTGTTCTGACATCCAACAAGAATAAACATGTCTTATAAATTGAATGCAAATGTTTGTTACAAGAGGCAAAAATCACATCTAAGAACAATCAAGGAAACAAAATGTACCTGAGGCAATAGGCCTTCTCCTTTTTGTCTGAAGCCTCTCTCAAAGTTGACCATGAGTCAGACTTCTCACCATGTTTCAATATATCCTCCATTTCCATTTTTGAAATTTTAAGGTACTTTTCTTGTCCTGGGTTATTGAAATCCTAAGAGAAGTATGAAGATGCATATTATGAGGGTAAGTCTAGTTGCAGGAACTTTCTTCATGAAACTTTGCTACCAGGATCCATGTCCTGCAATACATCAGCAGGCCCTTCTGCTGTTACTTGTCCTGAAATTTCAAACATTTTTCTATAAAAGGTTTGAACATTTCATCCCGGCAGTGATCAAGTTGTTGTTGTTGGTGGTGGTGGTGGTGGTGGTGGTGGTTGTGGTAGTGGTGGTGTTGGTCTTCTTCTTCTTCTTCTCCTTCTTCTTCTTCTTCTTCTTCTTCTTCTTCTTCTTCTTCTTCTTCTTCTTTCTCTCTCTCCCTCTCTCTTTCATTTAGAAATGTATTTATTTATTTATTTTACATACCAATATCAACCCTCTTTCCTCCAAGTACCACCTCATACAGATCCTTTCCATTCCCTGCTCCCCTTCTCCTCTAAGAGGGTGGAGTCCCTGTCTAAGTCACCTCCCCAAGTTCCATCTAATGTTTGGCTGTGGGTTTCTGCATCTGTGTCCATTGTCTGTTGGGTGGATCCTCTCAGAGGACAGTTATGCTAGGTTAGTGTCTCAGAAAGTTGAGAATAATTCTACCTCAAGACCCTGCTATACCACTTCTGGGCAAATACCCAAAAGATGATACACCATTCCACAGGCAATTATATTAATAGCAGCTTTATTTGTAATAGCCAGAAAAGTGGAAACAACCTCAACTGAAGGGTACATTTAGAAAATGTGATTCATTTATGTAATGAAATGCTATTCAGCTATTAAAAACAAAAACGTCCTGAATTTTGCAGGCAAATGTCTTGGACTAGAAAATATCATTCTGAGTGAGGCAACCCAAACCCCAAAGGACATGCATGGTATGCACTCACTTATAAGTGGATATTAGCCAAACAGTACAAGATAACCACACTATAATCTATAGACCCAAAGAAGTCAAATAAAGAGGGAGGTCCCAGTGGGAAATGGTTGAATATTTCCCAGAAGGGAAAATAAAAGAGATATCAGAAGAGGATGGAGAGAGGTACTTGAGTGGGAGAGGGGTTGGGGAGGGGAGCACAATAGAAGTGAGAGATCTGGTGTAGTGAGAACACAGGAGAGAGAAGGGAAATTGATCAGCTGGGGATCTCTAGGAGGTTCCTGAGACCTGAGTTGGAGGAGGAACCAGGGTGTCTCTGAGGACAACCCTAGCTGAGACTCCTAGCAGTGGGGATATGGATCCTGGAGAGGCCACCTCCTGTAGCCAGGCAGGACTCCCAGTGGAGTGATAAGGAAACAATCCACCCACAAAACTTTGACCTTCAGGTCCTGACTACAAGATGTTCAGGGACAGAGGGAACAAATGACCAAACAAAGACTGACTGGAACTGAGACCCATTCAGTGGGCAAAAACCAATCCATGACACTTATGAATTATATTGTGTGGTCTAGTTCGTTATACAATACATAACAGGACAAGGTAGTGCTGAGAATTCTGCAAACGTCATGAAACTTGAGTAATAGATTCACCTTGGAATCATTTTTTTAAATTTATTTAATACTTAATAATTCTTTGGTTTCCGGGCGAACATCACCTCCCCCCTCCCCTTCCTTATGGGTGTTCCCCTCCCAACCCTCCCCCCATTGCCGCCCTCCCCCCAACAGTCTAGTTCACTGGGGGTTCAGTCTTAGCAGGACCCAGGACTTCCCCTTCCACTGGTGCTCTTACTAGGATATTCATTGCTACCTATGAGGTCACAGTCCACGGTCAGTCCATGTATAGTCTTTAGGTAGTGGCTTAGTCCCTGGAAGCTCTGGTTGCTTGGCATTGTTGTACATATGGGGTCTCAAGCCCCTTCAAGCTCTTCCAGTTCTTTCTCTGATTCCTTCAACGGGGGTCCTATTCTCAGTTCAGTGGTTTGCTGATGGCATTCGCCTCTGTATTTGCTGTATTCTGGCTGTGTCTCTCAGGAGCGATCTACATCCGGCTCCTGTCGGTCTGCACTTCTTTGCTTCATCCATCTTGTCTAATTGGGTGGCTGTATATGTATGGGATACATGTGGGGCAGGCTCTGAATGGGAGTTCCTTCAGTCTCTATTTTAATCTTTGCCTCCCTCTTCCCTGCCAAGGGTATTCTTGTTCCCCTTTTAGAGAAGGAGTGAAGAATTCACATTTTGATCATCAGTCTTGACTTTCATTTGTTCTAGGCATCTAGGGTAATTCAAGCATTTGGGCTAATAGCCACTTATCAGTGAGTGCATACCATGTATGTCTTTCTGTGATTGGGTTAGCTCACTCAGGATGATATTTTCCAGTTCCAACCATTTGCCTACGAATTTCATAAAGCCGTTGTTTTTGATAGCTGAGTAATATTCCATTGTGTAGATGTACCACATTTTCTGTATCCATTCCTCTGTTGAAGGGCATCTGGGTTCTTTCCAGCTTCTGGCTATTATAAATAAGGCTGCTATGACCATAGTGGAGCACGTGACTTTTTTCTTTGTTGGGGCATCTTTTGGGAATATGCCCAAGAGAGGTATAGCTGGATCCTCAGGCAGTTCAATGTCCAATTTTCTGGGGAACCTCCAGACTGATTTCCAGAATGGTTGTACCAGTCTGCAATCCCACCAACAATGGAGGAGTGTTCCTCTTTCTCCACATCCTCGCCAGAATCTGCTGTCACCTGAGTTTTTGATCTTAGCCATTCTCACTGATGTGAGGTGAAATCTCAGGGTTGTTTTGATTTGCATTTCCCTTATGACTAAAGATGTTGAACATTTCTTTAGGTGTTTCTCAGCCATTCGGCATTCCTCAGCTGTGAATTCTTTGTTTAGCTCTGAACCCCATTTTTTAATAGGGATATTTATCTTTCTGCGGTCTAACTTCTTGAGTTCTTTGAATATTTTGGATATAAGGCCTCTATCTGTGGTAGGATTGGTAAAGATCTTTTCCCAATCTGTTGGTTGCCGATTTGTCCTAACCACAGTGTCCTTTGCCTTACAGAAGCTTTGCAGTTTTATGAGATCCCATTTGTCGATTCTTGATCTTAGAGCATAAGCCATTGGTGTTTTGTTCAGGAAATTTTTTCCAGTGCCCATGTGTTCCAGATGCTTCCCTAGTTTTCCTTCTATTAGTTTGAGTGTATCAGGTTTGATGTGGAGGTCCTTGATCCACTTGGACTTAAGCTTTGTACAGGTTGATAAGCATGGATCAATCTGCATTCTTCTACATGTTGACCTCCAGTTGAACCACCACCATTTGCTGAAAATGCTATCTTTTTTCCATTGGATGGTTTTGGCTCCTTTGTCAAAAATCAAGTGACCATAGGTGTGTGGGTTCATTTCTGGGTCTTCAATTCTATTCCATTGGTCTATCTGTCTGTCTCTGTACCAATACCATGCAGTTTTTGTCAATATTGCTCTGTAATACTGCTTGAGTTCAAGGATAGTGATTCCCCCTGTAGTCCTTTTATTGTTGAGGATAGCTTTAGCTATCCTGGGTTTTTTGTTATTCCAGATGAATTTGCAAATTGTTCTGTCTAACTCTTTGAAGAATTGGATTGGTATTTTGATGGGGATTGCATTGAATCTGTAGATTGCTTTTGGTAAAATGGCCATTTTCACTATATTAATCCTGCCAATCCATGAGCATGGGAGATCTTTACATCTTCTGAGGTCTTCTTCAATTTCTTTCTTCAGTGTCTTGAAGTTCTTATTGTACAGATCTTTTACTTGCTTGGTTAAAGTCACACCGAGGTACTTTATATTATTTGGGTTTATTATGAAGGGAGTCGTTTCCCTTATTTCTTTCTCGGCTTGTTTCTCTTTTGTGTAGAGGAAGGCTACTGATTTATTTGAGTTAATTTTATACCCAGCCACTTTGCTGAAGTTGATTATCAGCTTTAGTAGTTCTGTGGTGGAACTTTTGGGATCACTTAAATATACTATCATATCATCTGCAAATAGTGATATTTTGACTTCTTCTTTTCCGATCTGTATCCCCTTGACCTCCTTTTGTTGTCTGCTTGCTCTGGCTAGAACTTCAAGAACTATAGTGAATAAGTAGGGAGAGAGTGGGCAGCCTTGTCTAGTCCCTGATTTTAGTGGGATTGCTTCAAGTTTCTCTCCATTTCGTTTAATGTTAGCAACTGGTTTGCTGTATATGGCTTTTACTATGTTTAGGTATGGGCCTTGAATTCCTATTCTTTCCAGGACTTTTATCATGAAGGGGTGTTGAATTTTGTCAAATGCTTTCTCAGCATCTAATGAAATGATCATGTGGTTTTGTTCTTTCAGTTTGCTTATATAATGGATCACGTTGATGGTTTTCCATATATTAAACCATCCCTCCATGCCTGGGATGAAGCCTACTTGATCATGGTGGATGATTGTTTTGATGTGCTCTTGGATTCGGTTTGCCAGAATTTTATTGAGTATTTTTGCGTCGATATTCATAAAGGAAATTGGTCTGAAGTTCTCTTTCTTTGTTAGGTCTTTGTGTGGTTTAGGTATAAGAGTAATTGTGGCTTCATAGAAGGAATTCGGTAGTGCTCCATCTGTTTCAATTTTGTGGAATAGTTTGGATAATATTGGTATGAGGTCTTCTATGAAGGTTTGATAGAATTCTGCACTAAACGCGTCTGGACCTTGGCTCTTTTTGGTTGGGAGACCTTTAATGACTGCTTCTATTTCCTTAGGAGTTATTGGGTTGTTTAACTGGTTTATCTGTTCCTGATTTAACTTCGGTACCTGGTATCTGTCTAGGAAATTGTCCATTTCCTGTAGATTTTCAAGTTTTGTTGAATATAGGCTTTTATAGTAAGATCTGATGATTTTTTGAATTTCCTCTGAATCTGTAGTTATGTCTCTCTTTTCATTTCTGATTTTGTTAATTTGGACACACTCTCTGTGTCCTCTCGTTAGTCTGGCTAAGGGTTTATCTATCTTGTTGATTTTCTCAAAGAACCAACTTTTGGTTCTGTTGATTCTTTTTATGGTCCTTTTTGTTTCTACTTGGTTGATTTCAGCTCTGAGTTTGATTATTTCCTGCCTTCTACTCCTCCTGGGTGTATTTGCTTCTTTTTGCTCTAGAGCTTTTAGGTGTTCTGTCAAGCTGCTGACATATGCTCTTTACTGTTTCTTTCTGCAGGCACACAGCGCTATGAGTTTTCGTCTTAGCACAGCTTTCATTGTGTCCCATAATTTTGGGTATGTTGTACCTTCTTTTTCATTAAATTCTAAAAAGTTTTTAATTTCTTTTTTATTTCTTCCTTGACTACGTTATCACTGAGTAGAGCATTGTTCAATTTCCACGTATATGTGGGCATTCTTCCCTTATTGTTATTGAAGACCAGTTGTAGGCCGTGGTGGTCTGATAGCATGCATGGGATTATTTCTATCTTTCTGTACCTGTGGAGGCCCGTTTTTTGACCAACTATATGGTCAATTTTGGAGAAAGTACCATGAGGAGCTGAGAAGAAGGTATATCCTTTTGCTTTAGGATAGAATGTTCTATAAATATCTGTTAAGTCCATTTGCCTCATGACTTCTCTTAGTCTGTCTACGTCTCTGTTTTATTTCTGTTTCCATGATCTGTCCATTGATGAGAGTGGGGTGTTGAAATCTCCTATTATTATTGTATGAGGTGCAATGTGTGTTTTGAGCTTTAGTAAGGTTTCTTTTACGTATGTAGGTGCCCTTGTATTTGGGGCATAGATATTTAGGATTGAGAGTTCATCTTGGTGGATTTTTCCTTTGATGAATATGAAGTGTCCTTCCTTATCTTTTTTGATGACTTTTAATTGAAAATTGATTTTATTTGATATTAGAATGGCTACTCCAGCTTGCTTCTTCTGACCATTTGCTTGGAAAGTTGTTTTCCAGCCTTTCACTCTGAGGTAGTGTCTGTCTTTGTCTCTGAGGTGTGTTTCCTGTAGGCAGCAGAATGCAGGGTCCTTGTTGCGTATCCAGTTTGTTAATCTATGTCTTTTTATTGGGGAGTTGAGGCCATTGATGTTGAGAGATATTAAGGAATAGTGATTATTGCTTCCTGTTATATTCATATTTGGATGTGAGGTTATGTTTGTGTGCTTTTCTTCTCTTTGTTTTGTTGCCAAGATGATTAGTTTCTTGCTTCTTCTAGGGTATAGCTTGCTTCCTTATGTTGGGCTTTACCCTTTATTATCCTTTGTAGTGCTGGATTTGTAGAAAGATATTGTGTAAATTTGGTTTTGTCATGGAATATCTTGGTTTCTCCATCTATGTTAATTGAGAGTTTTGCAGGATACAGTAACCTGGGCTGGCACTTGTGTTCTCTTAAGGTCTGTATGACATCTGTCCAGGATCTTCTGGCCTTCATAGTTTCTGGCGAAAAGTCTGGTGTGATTCTGATAGGTCTGCCTTTATATGTTACTTGACCTTTTTCCCTTACTGCTTTTAATATTCTTTCTTTATTTTGTGCGTTTGGTGTTTTGACTATTATGTGCCGGGAGGTGTTTCTTTTCTGGTCCAATCTATTTGGAGTTCTGTAGGCTTCTTGTATGCCTATAGGTATCTCTTTTTTTAGGTTATGGAAGTTTTCTTCTATGATTTTGTTGAAGATATTTACTGGTCCTTTGAACTGGGAGTCTTCACTCTCTTCTATACCTATTATCCTTAGGTTTGTTCTTCTCATTGAGTCCTGGATTTCCTGCATATTTTGGACCAGTAGCTTTTTCTGCTTTACATTATCTTTTACAGTTGAGTCAATGATTTCTATGGAATCTTCTGCTCCCGAGATTCTCTCTTCGATCTCTTGTATTCTGTTGGTGAAGCTTGTATCTACAGCTCCTTGTCTCTTCTTTTGATTTTCTATATCCAGGGTTGTTTCCATGTGTTCTTTCTTGATTGCTTCTATTTCCATTTTTAATTCCTTCAACTGTTTGATTGTGTTTTCCTGGAATTCTTTCAGGGATTTTTGTGTCTCCTCTCTATGGGTTACTACTTGTTTATTTATGTTTTCCTGGAATTCTTTCAGGCATTTTTGTGATTCCTCTCTGTAGGCTTCTACTTGTTCTCTAAGGGAGTTCTTCACATCTTTCTTGAAGTCCTCCAGCATCATGATCAAATATGATTTTGAAACTAGATCTTGCTTTTCTGGTGTTTTTGGATATTCCATGTTTATTTTGGTGGGAGAATTGGGCTCCGATGATGCCATGTAGTCTTGGTTTCTGTTGCTTGGGTTCCTGCACTTGCCTCTTGCCATCAGATTATCTCTACTGTTACCCTGTTCTGCTATTTCTGACAGTGGCTAGACTTTCCTATAAGCCTGTGTGTCAGGAGTGCTGTAGACCTGTTTTCCTGTTTTCTTTCAGCCAGTTATGGGGACAGAGTGTTCTGCTTTCGTCGTGTAGTTTTTCCTCTCTACAGGTCTTCAGCTGTTCCTGTGGGTCTGTGTCTTGAGTTCACCAGGCAGGTCACTTGCAACAGAAAAGTTGGTCTTACCTGTGGTCCCAAGGCTCAAGTTTGCTCACGGGGTGCTGCCCACGAGCTCTCTCCGGTGGCAGCAACCAGGAAGATATGTGCCGCCCTTTCCGGGGGCTTCCGTGCACTAGGGTTCCAAATGGGGTTTGGTGTTTTCCTCTGGCGTCCGAGATGTGTGTGCAGAGTGCAGTCTCTTCTGGTTTCCCAGGCGTGTCTGCCTCTCTGTAGGTTTAGCTCTCCCTCCCACAGGATTTGGGTGCAGAAAACTGTTTATCCGGTCTGTTTCCTTCAGGTTCCGGCGGTGTCTCAGGCGCAGGGGTCCTGCCGCTCCTGGGCCCTCCCCTACGGGAACCCAGAGCTGGAATCAATTTTTTAAAAACTGAATAAATCATTACCTGTCTCTAGGAAACTCCAATGCTCTATGCTTTCCAAGCTATCAAATGATATTCTGTAGTAATTTGGATTATGTGTCTCCCATTACTCTCAGGTATTCAGGTGCTTTTTTCACAGTTGGAAGCCCTCTTTTGGGAAACCTAACTGATGTGACCCTGCTGAAGGAAGTGGGTTACTGAGGATGCTTTAAAATTCATGTGTCATTCCTCTGCTCCCTGTTTACAGTTTTAGATGTGAGGTTTAAGCTGTTGCAATGTATGCCTTTGCCGGTATCTTTTCATCATTTGGACCCCTGAAACGCTAAGCCCCAGAGACAATCATTCTTCTATAAATAACAATGATCATGGTGAACTTCCCCAGTAATGTAAAAGGAAGTAAGACATCCTAAAATAAAATTAAACTTCACTGTAGCATCTTTACTGTAACATGAAATGCAGCCAGTATACAAAAAGGAACTTAAGCTTTCCTGTGCAGCCCCTATGAGGAGGGGATTATGCTATTGTCCATAAGCTCTATGGCAAAGAAAGTCACTGGCAAATATCTACTGATTTTTATTTTGGGAATAATTTAATTCAAAAGTTACAATTGTTCTGAAATTATAATTGGTAACAATGTTTTGTGAGATATAAATTTATTTATCTAAGATTAGAGCAATGGTGTATATAGGAATATTTTAATCAAATCTATCAAATTTTCAAACCTATACCCAGCATAAATAATAGCATAATAGAAATTTACATGAATAAAATCAAATTTAGTATGAATTTGCATTTAATATTGATTGATCTTGAATGTGATATCTGCTTATATTTATTTGACTGTATTTTATTGATGTTAAATCAGTTTAATTTTTTATTCCATCTTCTATACATACTAACCATTTTTTTGAATTTCAAGTTTAGAGTAGTATCCTCCACAAATTATCATTTTTATGCAGGCAAACCGACCCATCCTTAAGACAGACCACAAGTTCCTCCTTTGCTAGTCTTTCTGAACTATTCAATAAAATTTGCGTTACATTTTACTAACCCTTTTCTACATTTATGCTTCTAAGCATAATTCACTTATTTCAAATCAATTAAGGTTAGGTTAACATGATTGGAATTGATTCCATGTTTTCCCATATGTTTATGAGATTGTTTACATTATTGATTACAGTTAGTAATATTTGTCCTCGTGAATCCACCAGAAAGTGATTTTTTATGACACATAATAAGTAACATTTGTATTTATTTATTCTCTGCTTTGTTACAAACTCAATTTGATATCTATTTCACCAAATTACTTAGCTCAACTCAACTAAATTGAGAATAAATTATTAGACATAACAGTCTATCTCTTAAGAAAAATTATAATTGCTTTTACAAATATTCTAAAATGTAAGTGATTATGAATTAAATTGTATTTAATAGGAATAATTTAAATTCAAAATCTTAAACTCTCTTGTCATTTTAAATTTACAGAAATGTGTTACTTTTAGACAAAGATTTAGATAAGACATTAAATATTCTCTGGATAAATTTGCAAAATCTGCATAAGAATAAAATTCAACTGTGGTATGTGCTTAACTCACAGCAGTTGAACAGTATTGAGAAAACTGCAGAGTTTCAAGAAGAAGAAAAGCATCAGTTGCACCATCTACATGGGTATTATGAAAAAATAGTTATTATGAATAAAGCCAATGAACTGACCACTATGCTGATATCAAGGAGGTTACCCAACATTTCAAGCTTCACAATTACATCTTAATGAAAATGTATCAGTTTTAATAAAACTGTGTAGGCTATAGTATTTTTAAGTTCTTATAAACAAATTACAAAGGTGTTATGTTTCTATAAAAATCATATTTTTCTAGCAACCTATGGAGTACATGGTACATTGAGTTTCTTAAAGCTTCCCTTATATATCTTGAATTAAAATTAGAGAAATGGTATTTTAGTTGTTATGTAATTCCCTTTTTTTTACCATTTTGTTTATTATTAGTGTGTTTCTTTGTGTGCATGGTTTGTAAGGAGAACCATGTGTGCATGACGTCAATGGACAGGTCAAAGGGCAACTTTGTGGACTCAGTCTTCTCCTTTTACATTTACATCAGTTCTGGGGCTAAACCACAGCTAACCAGACTTATTTGAAAAGTGCCCTTACCTGCTCCTTTATCTCAATAGGCCCTGTATCACATAATTTTATCCTGACAAACCGCCTCCAGACATAACAGTAACTCTATGCATTATGTAATTATATTCAATGATTGTATGCAAATAATGTAATTGCTGCTTATCTATTACAGGTTAGTTAAAGACATGTTTGCATGATTAAATAAAATGCTAATTTGTAAAGAAACTTTTGAGAACATTTGTTTTGTCTCTCTCTAGAAGGGAAAATAACATGCAGATCCAAACAGATCTTTTGTGTACATTTTTTTATGAACAATATATGGCTTGTATAGCTCAACACACTGACAGTATCTTTGGTAGATAAAACTGAAAATGGTGTGGTAATTGGAATGTAAACAAATAGGTGTATAACGTATTTTCAAATAATGCCCTTTGCATATCTTCATCATGAAAGTCATCACGGTTTTTAGTATTTGATGATTTTTTTCTTTTTTTTTTTTTTCAGTGCTATGATGTTATGAGTGCTTGTCTTGTGGCACTAAAGCCACAAGATCTGAAGTGAAGAAGAGCCTATGGTTGCACCATTACTCAAAATTAGTAATTTCCCCACTGATTTCCAATGATATGCTAAAGTCATTTAACTGACCACATGCGCTGGGGTGGGGAGGAAGTCCTAATTGCATGTGCATTGTTAACTTGGGTATGAGCATGGTCCCTGTGTGAATGACAAAGTTGTGTGTGTAATAACTGACCAGTGTGTTCAAATACTAGCAGGCAAAACTTACTTCTTTCAGTGATTCCAACACAAGACTTTTCTGATACTGAGACCCCACTGAGACTGGCCAATCCTATTATGTGCTGTACATGACAAATATACTGAATAGCTACCATTATAGGGAGCATCTCTATGTATGTATATATGTATGTATGTATGTATGTATGTATGTATGTATGTATGTATGTATGTATGCATGTTGTTCCTGCATACCTACATTGGCCCAGTGAATCTTCCAGGATCAAGCTATGTAAAACCTAGCAATGTTACCTCAAATAAAAGCATACTATCAAAGATTTCCATGCTTGATTTTTCTTCTTTGATATTTCTCTTTATTTCTTTTGTAGAACATTCAAAATGGTACTCATTAACTAGGGTTTTTTTTTTCTAATTGAAATTCAGTCACTCAAAGATTGATAGCAAAGCTTTGATTTACCCACCATCTTGCCCAGGCTATGTAGGCCATCTCACGCTGGGATCCTCTTTCTATATGCTTGGCTCTCTCCATTCCATCAAAGCCCAAGACATTCTTCACAAACATTGCATCCTTTGATGGCAGGGAGATGCATCTATACCTTATTAAATAACATTTAAATATTATTATTTAGTGAACAGACTTGAAAACTTTCTATCAAAAAAAATTGGCCTCACATGTTTGTGACTCAGAGACTGACAGCACACCCAATGCTGATTCAAGTTCAAACCTAACAAAGTCTCAGCACTGAGAAGGGGAGGTGGATACAAATTTTGTCATCTAACTAAGCAGCTATACTGCAATTTTTACCTGGGAAAGGAAGAGTTAGCTTACTTCCTTTTAGTAACAGTGGGTACAATTACCAAACTCTAAGGGAGGCCCATGGCCAGGAGTAGTTGCATAACACAAAATAAAATTTATGCTTTCTGTATGGTTTTGGGTGGCTTTGGTTGTTGTTGTTGTTGTTGTTGGGTTTTATCTTAAGGGATTATTTATTTGTTTTAACTTTTGAGAGAGGCAAAAACATGAATTTGGACTAGTAAGAGAAGAGGGAATGATCACAGAAATGGGAAGAATAAAATAAAAATTTATTATATACAAAATTAAATAATAGTTTCATCTATTTGTGGATGGAACTAGAAAATATCATCATGAGTGAGGTAATCCAATCATAAAAAAAAACCAAAACCACACATGGTATGCACTCACTGATAAGTGGATATTAGTCCAAAAGTTTGGATTACCCAAGATACAATCCACAGAGCACATGAAGCTCAAGAAGAAGGACGACCAATGTGCAGATGCTTCAGTCCTCCTTCGAAGGGGGAACAAAAATATTCATAGGAGGAAATATGGAGACAAAGTTTGAACCATGCACTGAAGGAATGGCCATTCAGAGCCTGCCACACATGGGGATGGGACCCATACACATACAACCACAAACCCAGACAATATTGCTGATGCCAAGAAGTGCATGCAGACAGGAGCCTGATATAACTGTCTCCTGGGCCAGAGCATGACAAATACAGAGACGAATGCTCACAGCTAACCATTGAGCTGAGAATTGGAACCCCATTGTAGAGAATGGATTGAAGGAGCTAAAACGGTTTGCAACCTCAGAAGAACAACAATACCAACCAACCAGAGCTCATGGGGACTAAACCACCATCCAAAGAGTACACATGGACAGACCCATGGCTTCAGCTAAATATGTAGCAGAGGATGGCTTTGTTGGGCACCAAAGGGAGGAGAAGCCCTTGGTCCTGCCAAAGCTGGACCTCGCAGTGTAGGGGAATGTCAGGACATGGAAGTGGGGAGGGGCGGGTGGTTGAGTGGGAGAAAGGAGATAATATTTGAAATGTAAATAAAAAATCCAATTAAAAAAAAGAATGGGAACACGCTTTGCAAAAAATATTAATAAGAAATGGCAAAATGCAATGTGGAATTTCTCTAAAATTTCAGGTTTAAATTTTTTATTTAAAAAAGTATGAAAGTCTCTTATTTAGAATTCACATCTGTAAAATTGAAGCATATTATAAAATTTCTTCTTACTGTCATAGGGAACTATGATGTTACTGGGTTAGTGCCATTCTTAAATTCTTTCATAGAAAGTATCTGCTATCAAGACATAAGCATTCTTATTATATGTCTCCCAGTATTTGCATTTAACCTGCTTAATTTAATAGGATAGGATCAAAACATGCTGACTTTCAGGGTCTGCACTCCCAAAACCAAACACGTAACACAACATGAAATGAGAATCCTATTAGAAGAAAAACAATTAAGTCAAAATTGTGTATAGTTAAGTGCAGCACATTTTAACGATTTTTTTCATTAATCAAAACCTCTTTGTAATGAGAAATGATCCCCACTATTTCAAAATCAATATTGCCACTAGCCTTCGAGTTGCTCCTGGGCTTCAGTGAAGACTTGGTACTATCTCATTTGAGCAAGTGCACTACCTGCAAAAGAAGAAATTGTGCAGAGATATTAATAATACACGCTACATTTGTGCCAACATCTCTTATCCTGAAAATAAGCTCAGTGTCATGGTGATAGGAATAATTCTCGATGATCAGTGGAATGTAGTGTTGAATTCTCTCAAGAAAATCCTTTATTACATACGCACCATTCTGTTTTACCATTTCTTTTCCATTTGTTTATTTGTTAGACCCTTTTTCACTTGGAAATTCAATTCTCAAAAACTTGGAAAATCAAACCAATGATTATGTCTAAAGGTTGAGGTTCAATCTACACCTTATGAAACATATAATAGTATACTGTATTATATAGTGGTTAAATGTCTGTCCATTTGCTTCTAGGAAGACACTCATTGTTGAGGAAACTTCCATATGATCTTTAATGTGATAAGTCAAATAATGCTCAATTATTTATTATAATTATATAATTATACTGTAATATTCTAACTCAAGTAATATAGGATAATATTTGCAAAAAAAGACTTTGTAGGGTCCTTGGAGAAGGTATAATGGATAAAAATGCTTGCTGTCCAGGGATAAAACTAAAATTTGAAAGCTCAGCAATCATATAAAAACCTGGGTGTGTCCTTGTGCTGGCAATGCCAGTACCGGAGACAAAAGAATCCCTATTACTTACTTGATGCAGGACTAGCTCAAGTTTATAAGAGAGCCTCTCTCAAGGGAATAAGAAAGAGGGTGATAGAACAGACCCCCTAGCATTTCTTCTATCTTCTTCACACAAGTGTACACATACTCTACGCACATACATACTCACTTGGATATACACATACATGCACAAATATAAATTTTACAGACGTTATTTAAGACATTTTATTGTCACTGGTGTTTTTATTTCAGATTTTTCCGTGGCAGTAGTTCTGCTAGATGCATATAAATTATACTGTATATGAAAAAATATGACATTTTCTAAAGGAAGGGATCCAAGTACAAGTAATTCCTTACTTCCGGAGAAGCATCCTGCAGACAGAGATGCAATGAAGGGTGGGTTGCACTTGATGACCAGTAGCATAAATAATAAAATTTTAAAGATAGAACTCCATCATTCTTCCCTGCATTATTGGAAGATCTTTTCTTTACTGGAACTAACTTTATATCTTAAATTGTGAATGAGTTATAAAATCATCATAACACTTTTACATATTGGACAATGTCATTAATGTAATTTCCCTAGAATTATACAGAAAATTAGAGGCAGAATTAAAAATCCTGTGACAATAAAGATTATTCTTCATCCTGGCACATTACCTCTAAGCTATCTTCGTCACCATGGAGATAAAGATTATTTCAATATTGCTGTGAATTACATCCCTAAATAGTTATGACCAGTGTACTATGTTCTCTCCTAAATGTCCTATTACATTTCTTTAGAGTTAATTTGATCATTTTTGTAGAAAACCAAATAAACTTGTTTATTTTATTGGAATTAATTTTCAAGGACATTCTAATTTTAATCGGAGGTTTTGGAGAATAGCAAAAATAAGCATGTCTACTTTTTAATGTAATAAGTAAGGAAAAGCAATATACTTACAATAATGCTGGACTTGGGCCAAAGAAACGGCTTGAGAATAAGTGTGCATTCCCCAAAATTTGACCTGTACATGAATTTAAAATAAGTACACGAATGTGTTTATGTTTATGATTTAACAGTGACATGCTCTATTTTTGTTTTCATGTATGCATATATATAGGGTATGTTTGTTCATATGTATGTATGTATATTGTCTCTCTGTGTATATTTCTGTGTGTCTGTGTGTCTTTGTGTGTCTGTGTGTGTCTCAGTGTGTGTGTGTGTGTGTGTGTGTGTGTGTGTGTGTGTATACAAATTTAGTTGGAAATGGTGCTTGTTAGTTTTGGATTGTTTTGTACTTGGTAATCAATTCAGAAATGAGATTTGGTGGGATATGCTAATATTTTGAGTCAAAATAAAACCACACTAACTTACTTTTCATGGGACTTAGGCGTAGATTTTTCAAACCTACTTTAATAAGCTGCAATCTCCCTTCTAGCCCACTGTCTAAAGGTAAAGGAGAAAATACAGTAAATAGGGCAAAGAGATATGGACCTGTTTAGAAGTAGCTCTTTGGGGTGATTCCAATCTGCACTGGCAGGATAACAGAGTCTGGTTTAGTACTGTCAGGATAGTAAACACAAATCAGCAGCAGTGGCACAATCCAGCAGAAACAGCCATGCCTCTACTGAACCAGCAGGAGTCAGCAAGACTGACTACAACCAATTGGAATGCCAGGAGTTCTCTGCTATATGTCTGTCAAAGAAGTGAAGATCAGTGAAGACTGGAGACAAACAATTGTTGCAAAGTTAGCTATGCAAAAATCCTGTCATTGTTTGTTGAGGCCTATTTATACTCTTTCCAAACGTGTATCTTCTCATGGGTCTTGCCTTAGCAAAATAACATGCGAGTGTGCCTCTGCAAGTCTTCACATGAGTCTGCTTTGCATGACACAATCAGAAACTTTCACTTCACTATGACTAATCAACTAACAAGGAAAACAATAGAAAAGATATTGTTTAGATCAAAGTTTTACACCAAAAATTCCTAGTTCCTCTAGACTACACAATAAAAGTCATTTCCTGTAAAGGTCATTCATTGCTGAGAATTACCAAATCAATCTCCAAAAAAATAGGGTCTTGTTGAAGGGGAAAGGGTGCCTAGAGAAATACTTTGTTTAATGGTAAAGCTTAGAACACTCTAACACAGGGACTAGCACAAAAATTAAAGAGCAAGGACTACTGGTGACCCCACAGAACCTCACAAGGTGTAGAGGATAAGCTCTGAGGACTCAGGCAGAGTGAAGACAAGAACAGAGTAGGAGAAGAGCTGCTGCTTGAGATATGGGTTCTCGATATAGTTAATAAGCTATACAAGACCATTCTAATGCCAACTCCTGATCTAGCCAAGGCAACTGCAGAGCCCCCAAAACCAGTAAATTTGACTTCTATGTTAATGTGCCCAGCAACAACACTGGTCCATAATTCCCATCTGGCCACTTTGTGGTGGGAGTTTTCTCAGGAAGGCTGTTTAGATGGACCTCTGGGCCATTCAAAAACACAGGCCTGATGAGGACCTTGGTAGAGGGGCAGGTCAGAACTAGAGAAGTGAGCAGTGCCTTGTGGTATTCATTTTTCAATCTGCAATCTGGTTCTTCCACACTCTTTCCTTGGCCGATTGGGTCTCTATGTTCAGGGTTACTGACTCAACTAAACCCCAAATGTCTTTTTTTTTTTAAAAAAAGAGTGATGTCAGAGATGATGCTATAAGCCTTTATGCCCTAAACTTAAAAGGCAGAGGCAGAGACAGGCAGATTTCTGTGAAATCAAAAGCTAGCTTGTTTTACATATTCAGTTCTAGGCTAAAGATCTATATAGTGACTTCCTATCTCAAAGCACATGTATGAGAGACAGAGAGAGTTAGACAAAGAGTGATAAAAAGACAGAGACAGAGAGAGAAAGACAGAGACAAAGTCAGAGTTTGTTCTTCCAGCTTTTTGTTTGTTTTAACCTACAAGATGGACCAACAAAGAATCATCAAGTTATAATCCAAATATTTCCACTCTTATATCTGTTTTAGCTTTTCAGTTGCCTTCATCCTGTCTTCTTTGATGCCCTTGGGAAAAAAATGTAATAGTGCCAGATCATACAGTGTTACCCATACCTATGTTCATTTCTTAAGTGGTTTTGTATTATTGAGAAATTAAACAAGCCTACATGAAGGAATATGAAAGAAGTCCTCCTTTCATGCACTTTAACGTCCTGAACAGGGAACATAGAGTGACATATACCAGTTCATTCAAGACTTAGCTCTAAACAAATTCAAGGGGTAGAAATCCATTGTTGATCTACAGTCATATGAAATATGACAAATAAAAGAACAAAGAGTAGAGACTGACAAGTATAGAGAGAGTGGATAAAGGAAAAGGAAAGGGATGCATGCTAACATCCAATCCCCTGCATTATTTGCAAATTTCAAATGCAGATCCATGGTGTTTTGCCCAGTTTTCAGACTTAAACTGGACATATGAATATTTTAACCTTGCCAACTGGCATCACAGAAGCTTTGACAATAGAAATGACCCATGGTCTTTGCAAGTGGCAAAGAGTCCGTATTGGTTTTGAGAGTTGTTTGCTGTCTTTCTGGATTCTGTAGCAGTTGCCTGAAGAAGGTGAAGGGCACCCCTGTTAAAATACAGACAAACAGATCCTTACCTGTAGGCTTAGATTTTTCAAAACCTACTTTAAAGGGGGTTCTTAAATGCTTTAACTACCCTTCTAACCCACCACCATTGTTTCCATGGTAATGGAAAGGAAAAGTTAATAGGGCAAATAGACTGTGGATCTGTTTAGAAATAGTCCTTTTGGACAATTCCATTTTTTTGCTGTAAGGATAGCAGCAGTTTGAGGAAGGGACAAGAGATTGCGAGAATATCTTGAGCTCTTTGGTGTGTTTCTTTGTACAAAGTCATGACAAATGATAATCAGTGAAGAAGAAAAGGTGAAGCAATGCCACAACATCATCAGTGGAGACCAGTGTCAGCAAGGCCCAATGCAAACCAACAAACAGTGACAAGACAAACCCATGCCACACAGTCATCCCCTGTCTGTTGGGTTTTGTTTACATCCTTTGCTTTCTTTGTTTTACCTCCAGTCATTTTGTTATTTTTAATAATTTATAAGTATGTACTTCGATAGAGAGAGAGAAAGGCCAAAGAACTCAGCATGTGTCTGTGTTAGCAAAACATCACATGCCATTTTTCCAGACAGATTTCAGAAAAAACACCATGAGTGTGTTTTCAGCAAAACATCATTCCATGTGTCTTCTTTAGCAAAAACATCTTCTCATAAGAGTTTCCAGAGAAAGCATTTTATGAGACCACAGAATCTCCCAAGAAACCAGAGATTTCTACTTCACTTACCAATGGACCTTTCAAGTGTTAGGAAAGAGAAAGAATATTGCAAAAGTTTTTGACAACATGTTACCAAGTGAATCCTGGTGGCCCTTAACTATGAGAGCTCTTATAGTACACAAGCAGACAACTTGGATTGGGGATTGTTCTGATGCTCCTATGTATTCAAATGCTAAATTCTGTACCCCAATATCCAGTTGCCAGAAGATGGGCAAATTCCCACCTGCACTAGCTTTTGTCGTGCAAAGCTTGTCTCTCCAGTTTAAAACTATCAGTGAAATAAAAATAGCTACAGTCAATTACTGAGGAGAATAGAGAGAGGAGGAGTTCCAGTTACCAGCCAGGGCTTCTCCAGCAGAGATGGTAAAGAGAAAAGTGTAAAAGAAAGGAGAAAGGATGGCAGAAAAAGAAACACAGAGAGGATGAATGGTCGTCATTAAACTTGATGAACCAGGACAATGGGCCTGAATTAATGCTTTCCTCACCCCCAGGGTGGATAGTTGGAGCAGAAGGAACTTTGGCAATATTTCTAGCAGCAAGTACTTGGGTAATGAAGCTGGAAAGTAGACAGTCTAATAAATACATGTCCCCACCAGCGGGGACCCAGTTATTCAGGGTCCCGAAGAGGCTTTCTACCTGTGGGCCAAATGGGGGTGAAGAGAAGAAGGAGACCAAGCAAAAGTTCTGTTGTCAAGGTCTCGTTTATTGGGATGAACGTTACAGCTTTTAAGGCTTTCAAGAAGGGGGAGTGACCTTTGTGAAACATGAAGGAGGGGAAGATGAGGTTATAGGCAATGATAGCTGGAGGCAAAGAGGTCAGGCGGTAGACGATGAAGTCAGGCACTGGAGACACCGGGTGTTGACTGAGGAGATAACTGATTTTTGCTTAGGCTGAAGCATCCTCTGAATGTTATCTTCCTGTGCCATAAATTCATGGGAGAGGCTCTTAGAGGAGTATGTGTGGCCAAGAGTCACGTAGCCACTTTGAGCTATACAGTCACAAAATGGCCAGGCCCAAATCCAAAATGGCTCCCTATATCTCCCCAGTTATTCTTTTAAAAAAGACCATTAGGTGGAAGTAGTGGTCTGAGAGAGATCAGACATGCCTCACAGAGTGCCCAGCTCAACCATGGTGAGCCACTCTTGCAGTTAGGACTTCACACCAATGACTAGGAATGAACTTATGCTGTAACACACCGTTCTGGGCTATACGTTTGTGTTATTGGGGGAGAAACTGGGCAGAGGAGCAGTTGACCGGCCCATACCTTTAAACGGGGTGTAGCCACCTCTGTCTTAGGAACGACCTCACGAACCCCAGCCTTATCTGTCATAGGATCACCTTGTCGCCCCCAAAGCACCATGACTTAGATTGGTCAAGGGTCAGAGGAAGTTGCCCGTCGCTGAGGATAGCTACATTGGGTCATCTTCTCATTCCTCTTATTTGAGCCCAGGGGCGAAGGAGCAGGGGCCAGATGGCATTAATGTAAGAGATTGTGGAAACTGAGCCTCTCCCGATATGTTGTAGGCACCTCATCTTGTTCGTTGTCTCTCTGGTTCTCCTCAGCTTTTCCAGTCTCCAAGCAATGATAATGTACTGAAACAGAATTTCTAGGCAAAGAAAAATCTATTTGTGATTTAATAAAGCATGTAAGTCGCTGAAAGGCCCAAGGACCAAAGGAAATCAACAAAAGTAGGCCCACAAGGGGTCCCAAAATTGAGGGCAACAGGGTTGAGAGCCATGGGGATGTAGAAAACCAGTTTTTGTACCAAGACTTTTGTTGCTCTCTCTCTCTCCTTCGTTTTTCTAGGCTATCTCTCACCTTTTTTAGACTGTCTTCTACAAGTACAGTCTTATCTACATAAACACAACATTCCTCTTTTAAGGCTGCACAAAGTCCTCCTTGTTGCAGGAAGAGCAAACCAAGCCCTCTTCTATTTTGCAGTAGTACTTCTGAAAGGGAGGCAACAGAATCTTTTATATTGGCTAAGCCCTCTCTCAGCTCAGCTAGGTCCTGGTCAATTGCAGCACTGAGTAATTGATAGCATTGTTGATTTTGTTGGGAAGTCACAAGAGAAGCAATGCCTGTGCCTGTCCCTGCTGTCCCTAACCTCAAGAGGACTGCGAGAGTGATAGCTGATATAGGCTCTCTCTTTTTATGATGGGGTACACCAGGGTTTCTATCCCAAAAATCCAAGATATCTTGTGACTCATGAATGCTGAGTCTGGGGAGTAATTGTACTAATATGCAATAATTGCGCTGCTGCAAGAACTCAGATATTATTACATAGGTAGTCAGCCCTGATGAACATGCCAGATAAGTATGGTTTGGGGCGAGCAGGTACTCATGATGTTTGTTAACAACCAAGGTATAGTTGCATATTTTTAACAGCTGGTGAGGAGGGAGCATATGTTCTCCCAAAATACAACTTCCCACCCCAGACACCTCAGTGAGGGTAAATCTGAAAGGGTCTCCATCTTCCTCCAAGGGCACAGGAATGACTCCAAGGACCAGGAGAGCTGAATCTTCATGCTCCCAGGATCAGCATGTCTCACCAGCCACTCAGGCAGCTGGCACACTCCTGTAGCATCCTGTAGAAAAAACACAAAGATCCCCTCTTCCCCATAAACATACCTGGACAGGATCATGCCAATATGTGGATCTTTCTACTTCACCTAGGCAGAAGTATGCCTAGTTGTAGGGTGCCATAAACTCGGAGTGTTCCTTGGCATCCAAATTTTAATATTGAAATAAAAGGAGCATTATTTACCATACAGGGATAACTCCCCTTTTTTATTTATTAAGATATAGTTAAGATATTATTTATTAAGATAAGTCCTCAAGGATTAAATTGAGTACAGTGAGCACTTGTATTTATAAATTGACTTTTATACCAAATTATTGTCTCCAGCATTATTGTTTTGGTGATATAAAGAAGGAGATTTTTTGACTAACTGTTCCTATGTAAGGCCTATAATCTGCCTGGTATCATTGTCCTCCCTTGCTAAGGGGTCCAGGCAATCCAGTTTGAGTTCTTAAATGTCCTTTAAAGGAACAGTACTTAGTGCTCTTAACCACTAAGCCATCTCTCCAGCACCTCACCAACTTCATTTACCTAAACATAAGCATTAATTAGAAATGCCAAATCCTGTAAACAAGGTCCAGATTTAGCCTTATTTAGAAATCCCTGAGTTGGCAGGGTGAGGCTGGGCATTGTGAGTAAGCAAATGGAGTCTTCCTCCTTTCATAAGGGTGTGTTATCAACTCCATTACCATTTCCACAAAGCTAGGTTTGAGTCTATGGTTTAGTTTAGTTGTCTGCGCCAGAGCTCTAAAAGGACAGTGAGGTGTCAGACATTCACACTGAAATCATCACTCACTGATTTCATGTAGAAAACTTGTCTCTGATAAAGCACTAAGTAATTGTAAAATTTGAGGGTTAGTAGTATCTAAAAGAGAAAAAGAAAAACTTTTTAATAAATTGTAAACCATAAGCCACACATTGGCTATCAGTATTTGAATTGAAAGCTTGATTTAACATTTTAAAAACAGTGGCTACAGCACGTAATTCAATAATTTGTGCTGAAGCAGGGGAAACTCAAGAGAATAAACAAGTGATCCAATCATACATGTAGCCTTTTCACTAGATGAACCACCTATAAATACAGTAAGCGCATTTTCTATGGGTTGCATGCACAAATTTACAGGAAATACAAAAGCATGCAAAGAGTAAAATTATCGATTTTGCCTGAAAAATTTGTACATGTGATATGCCAAATATCAGTATTTTGTAATAACCAATTTAATTGCTATTTGGAATAAGATATGTTTTACCAGGTTTCTTTTTTTTTAAATACTTTCAAGACTCTAGCCTACAATTCTGTATTAACACAACTGAAGCTTTATCTCCAATGAGGATAACAAACAAAGGCCTAATTCCTCTGGTAAGGTGAGGTACTTAGCCAATTAACATATCCTTAGAAACTTAAAATTAGTTTCAAATATTAAAAAGGAATATTGAATCTTTTCTGGAGCAACAGCTACTGCCCAAATATTAAAGCTCATTTTGAGAGCAAAGGTTCATAGTAAAAATTTCCATATACACTGAAAGATTTAAAGTTCTAACTTCTTACATTGAAGAAGTGACAAAATTACATAATATAAGGCTATTAGCCATTCTTTTGTAAAATTTTTAATGATATCACTTTATGGGCTCTCTAAAATTATGAGGAAGCTCACGAAATGAAAACTCACAATCGCCAGGACGTAAACAAATTGTATAAAATCAATCCTCTAAATCTATCTTTGGAGTAAGCAAACAAGCTATAATGCTCACAAGTTCTAAAACCTCATCAATCCTTCGTAAATCTTGTAACAATCTCTACCTGTTTGATTTTTTTTTAAATTATAAATAAGTTTGAGTTAGTCAATGTGAAAGAATAAAAAATGCAGCTAAGAAGTCAGAAGTTTAAAAAAGCCCCAAATACCTCAAATTCCAGACCCTGCCCTCTACCTGTACTAGCTGACCTAAAGTTAGATTAAAATCTTAGAGAATAATCTTGAGAAACAGGAAGCTCCTCCCAGGGGAACTTGTGGACTATAAAATTTAACAATCTTGAGAAACAGGAAGCTCCTCCTTGTGATTTTTCATTAGTAGTCTCGACACTTTCCAATGACACCATCCCTGCCCCCTCGGGTTGTGGTTTCTCCCTTTAAATACCCTTTCTCCCAGGCTTTCGGGGTCGAACTCCACTGCCCCTGTGTGGGATATGAGTCTCGACCCCAGTGCACTGGTTCCTATCAATAAACCTCATGTTTATTACAGCAAGGACGGTCTCACGTGAGTTCTTGGGGGGTCGCATCATCCCGAGACTTGAGTGAGGGTCTCCCCGCTCTGGGGATCTTTCAAGTGTAACACTGGCAATCTTTAATCACAATCTTTAAGTTCTCCTTGTAATACCAGAGCACAGCCACAACTTTGGAAAGTCACCTGAGTTCTGAGTATGTGACTAGGCAGCTGTCCTTGGGGCAGTGGAATTAGCATCAAAATATAGGTAACTTCAGGGCAAACCACAACTTTGGAAAGCAAAACTTAACCTCCAACAACCTAGTCTCTAAAATCTAGTCTCCAAAACACCGAGTCTATCCTTCATGCTACAAAGTTTGACTGCCAATTCCTACATATGAACGCACGATGGTGCGGTCTCTGATACCTCAACAATGAGATATTGCCCTAAATTCTTTTAGAAGTCTGGTTTCTAGGATAAGAGTTCCATAAAAATATTATCTCAATTTAGACCTGTTTCCCTAGGTTGGCTCATGCCACATGTTGTCTAGAATGACTTTATCCAAATTACCAGTTTTAAGCCAACTTTCTGTTTCCAATGTTACACTCCCCCCCCTTTTTTTTTAACCATATCCAATAACTTAAAAGCCAATAGTCCCTAACCAAGGCATGTAGAGCATATTTATACATTTAAAACCAATCAGAAACAAAATTGAAGTGACTACTCATATCTTTAATATTTAGACCAAACACCATTTTTACTTTTCTAGCTGTGATTTTAAAAAAAGCATCTTGTCACCTGCTAAGTCTAATAATAAGTCAGGGATTTTTCTAAGAGAAACAGATATCAGCTCCCACATCACAGAAGCTGAGGAGCTGCTGGTGCCTTTA
Source organism: Rattus norvegicus (assembly GCF_021556685.1). Classification (NCBI taxonomy): domain Eukaryota; kingdom Metazoa; phylum Chordata; class Mammalia; order Rodentia; family Muridae; genus Rattus; species Rattus norvegicus. The sequence continues at coordinate 33,435,334 of NC_141549.1, forward strand.
AGATCAGTTCCTGTAGACGCTCTGCCCCCAGGCAGCTTCTCCAGCTGACCTAGGCTCCTAGCTACAGGTACAGGGCTCCAAAGGCCGATTGAAAGTGTTTTTTATTCATTTGTTCCCTTTTTTTGAAACTAATTAAAACCAAATCAAGGTGTGAACGACCAGCAGATAAAGTTTTTACCATTTTTTCTTTTGAACATGAAACATAAAACATTTAAACAACGACAAACAAAAACCACGGACATAAACTGACAGATATGGACAGTTTGGTGCACCAAGGACAGACAATAGACATAGAGGGGAAAATCTAGATGGTGTCCCACCGAAGGGACCCAGATATCCTACCTATGGAGCCCAGAACCAGAAATGAACATTTCTCCAATAGGAGCCAGCAGAGAGGCAGGATGTCTCCTGCCTTTCTTCTGTTCCTAGGAGAGCTCTGAAAGTTTTTCTCTTTCTCCAAAGCATCCGCGGAGAGTCCAGGAGGACTGTTTTTCCCAAACCCATTCTCTCTCATGTCTAGGGTATAAACTATCTCTAATCAGGGTCCAAAGACTAAAACATAACTCTAAAAGAACGCATACACAAAAACACTTTACCATTACCTTGTCCCTTTTTTATTACAAGTTTTACTCAAGCTAGCCCCACACTGCTTAAAATTAACCAGGGACACCTTTCATCAATAAAACAAAAGAACTTGATTAAATCCTTTTTCTTAACTCTTAATCCTCTCTCCCTGAGTGAGCGCTTGATCTCTCCTATGAAACAAGCCTCCTTAGACAATACCTTCCCCATGGCAATCAGGCGACAATTATTCGACCGGTCCTTACCTCCCTCTCCAGCGACACATGAGCAATATGGCCTGAAGAGTCCTCAATTCCCGCTGCAGCTCTCTTGTCTCCATCGTCCTGTAGTTGGCCGTGCTTCGGGGTCCTTGTGTTCCTGCGCCACTTGTTCCCGCCAGCAGGGACCCAGTTATTCAGGGTCCCGAAGAGGCTTTCTACCTGTGGGCCAAATGGGGGTGAAGAGAAGAAGGAGACCAAGCAAAAGTTCTGTTGTCAAGGTCTCGTTTATTGGGATGAACGTTACAGCTTTTAAGGCTTTCAGGTAGGGGGAGTGACCTTTGTGAAACATGAAGGAGGGGAAGATGAGGGTATAGGCAGTGATAGCTGGAGGCAAAGAGGTCAGGCGGTAGACGATGAAGTCAGGCAGTGGAGACACCAGGTGTTGACTGAGGAGATAACTGATTTTTGCTTAGGCTGAAGCATCCTGTGAATGTTATCTTCCTGTGCCATAAATTCATGGGAGAGGCTCTTAGAGGAGTATGTGTGGCCAAGAGTTATGTAGCCACTTTGAGCTATACAGTCACAGAATGGCCAGGCCCAAATCCAATATGGCTCCCTATAAATACAAATATAGATTAGGGGGTAATCTCACCATAATTGTTCTAGAGATGATTTTAAAAATATTTAGAACTCTACCTTAATTATTGGGGGCTCGCCAGGACATATCTGTTATTGAATTATGTATTTTAGCTAACCCATATAAAGACACAAAATCCTGGTATTTTATTTCTAAGATATAAGCCTAGATTGGGAGACTATTCATTATTCGCTATTCTAACTCACATATTACATATAATATATATATATATAATATATATAATATATATATATATATGACAGGAGCCTGATATAGCTGTCTCCTGAGAACCTCAGTCAGAGCATGACAAATACAGAGGCAAATACTAGCAGCAAAACATTGACTTGAGAATGGGATCTCACTGGAGGAATTAGAGAATGGATTGAAGGAACTGAAGGGTCTTGCAACCCCATAAGAACAATACTAATCAACAAGAGTTCCCAGGGATTAAACCACTACACAAATACTACACATGGACAGACCCATGGCTCCAGCTTCATAAGTAGCAGAGGATTGTCTTGATGGTCACCAATGGGGGGAGAAGCTCTTGTTCCTGCCAAGGCTGAACCCCCCAGTGTAGGGGAATGTCAGGGCAGGGAAGCAGGAATGGAAAGTGGTTGTGGAGGGGAAATATCCTGTATAACAAGGGTGAGTGGATGGGATAAGGGTCTTATGGCCAGAAAACCAGGGGAGGGAATAACATTTGAAATGTAAATAAAAAATATTCAATAAAAATATTTAGAGAGAGAGCGAGAGAGAGAGAGAGAGAGAGAGAGAGAGAGAGAGAGAAAGAGAGAGAGAGAGTAGAGTCTCCAAACAACTTACCCCAAATACTAGAGGTGAGACTTGAAACTTGAACTCACCAGGTTCAGATGGTTGACACAGTAAAACTGCCACATATTCAAGGCCACTTGCTATACATAATGAGACCCTGCTTTAGAAAAAAAAGAATTGCATATTTCCTTTGTATTTTTAAATCAAGTAACCTACTTACTTGTTTTTAATAAAAGGAATACCTTAAAAAAAAGTCTGTCTCCTATACTTGTACCATCTGTCATGCAGTTTGCAAATGCTTCCTATGATTTTTCCTCTTGTCATTTGTAATGGTTCTATTGCCCTTCTTAAAGGAAGAACTATGTGGATACTGCAATATTTTCTTATCAAACCCTTACTTGGAGACTGCTCTTGTAGAGGATCCTGATTTGATTGCTAGCATTCCATTGGTTGATCAAAAAATTGGTAACTCCAGTTACAGATAAACTGACATTGTGCTCTTCTGGACACTGCGGAAACTAGAAACACATGCAGGCTTAATACATATAAAAGGAAAACAATTTTTTAAAAAAGATTCAAATATCTCAGATTATTATTAAGATTTTAATTTCTTGAATGGCATAAAAATAACATTTAGGAAAACACAGCATTTTATGGCATTGTCTATGGTGATAGTAAATTGTTACTCTGCTATTCAGAAATTTTTCTGTTTCTTCTTTTGTTTCTTTGTCCCCTCCCTTCTTTTTTTTTTTCATATCTTTAACTTTACTGAATTGATATACTCAGGACTTGTTCTACTTCATTTAGTGCCCATCTCACATCCAGAGACAGCACCTTTTTGTATATTGATCCATTTTCATTTATTTTCCTTTCATCCAGAAGTTGTCAACTATAACTGCTGATGGAAAAACATCTCTTACAGCTTAGAGATGACTTGCTGTTTTCTGTTCCATGGATGAAACACTGAGATCCTAGTCTTGACCAACAGTGGGATGATGGGTCCTATAGACAGATCTCACTGAATTATTCCAACACTTTTTTTTATAAGATGTCTATTCCTTCAGGCTCTGCTCTAAACTTTGTCTCCATATCCATTCCTATGAAGATTTCTGTTCCCCCTTTTAAGAAGGACTAGAACATTCTCACTTTGGTCATTATTTCCTTGATGACTAAGGATGTTGAACATTTCTTTATGTGCTCCTTGGCCATTTGATATTCCTCAGCTGAGAATTCGTTTTTAGTTCTGTACCCCATTTTAATAGGGTTATTTGGTTCTCTTGAGTATAACTTCTTTAGTTCTTTTTATATATTAGATATTAGCCCTCTATCAGATGTAAGACTGGTAAAGATCTTTTCCTAATCAGTTGGTTGCCATTTTGTCCTATTGACATTGTCCTTTGCCTTACAGAAGCTTTGCAATTTTATTAAGTCCCATTTGTCGATTTTTGATCTTAGAGCATAAGCCATTGGTGTTCTGTTCAGGAAATTTTTTTTTGTGCCCTTGTATTCAAGGCTCTTCCCCACTTTCTCTTCTATTAGTTTTGGGGTATCTGGTTTTATGTGAAGGTCCTTGATCCACTTGGACTTAAGCTTTGTACAAGCAGAGCAGAATGGATCAATTTGCATTCTTCTACATGCTGACCTCCAGTTGAACGAGCACTATTTAATAACATGAAAATGCTGTCTTTTTTCCAGTTGTTAGTTTTAGCTCCTTTGTCAAAGATCAAGTGACCGTAATTATGTGAGTTTATTTCTAGGTCTTCAATTCGATTCCATTGATCTACCTGCCTGTCTCTGTACCAATACAATGCAACTTTTATAATGATTAATCTGTAATTCATCTTGAGGTAAGGTATGGTGATTCCCCTATAAATTCTTTTATTGTTGAGAATATTTTTTTCTATCCTGTCTTTTGTTCTTCCAAATGATCTTTTCAAATTGTTATTTCTCACTCTTTGAAAACTCAAGTTACAGTTTTAAAAGGGACTGCATTGGACTGGTACAACCATTCTGGAAATCAGTCTGGAGGTTCCTCAGAAAATTGGACATTAAACTGCCTGAGGATCCAGCTATACCTCTCTTGGGCATATACCCAAAAGATGCCCCAACATATAAAAAAGACACGTGCTCCACTATGTTCATAGCAGCCTTATTTATAATAGCCAGAAGCTGGAAAGAACCCAGATGCCCTTCAACAGAGGAATGGATACAGAAAATGTGGTACATCTACACAATGGAATATTACTCAGTTATCAAAAACAATGACTTTATGAAATTCTTAGGCAAATGATTGGAACTGGAAAATATCATTCTGAGTGAGGTAACCCAATCAGAGAGAAACACACATGGTATGCACTCATTGATAAGTGGCTATTAGCCCAAATGCTTGAATCACCCTAGATGCCTAGAACACATGAAACTCAAGAGGTATGATCAAAATGTGAATGCTTCACTCCTTCTTTAAAAGGGGAACAAGAATACCCTTGGCAGGGAAGAGAGAGGCAAAGATTAAAACAGAGACAGAAGGAACACCCATTCAGAGCCTGCCCCACATGTGGCCCATACATATACAGCCACCCAATTAGACAACATGGATGAAGCAAAGAAGTGCAGGCAGACAGGAGCCGGATGTAGATCTCTCCTGAGAGACACATCAAGAATACAACAAATACAGAGACAAATGCCAGCAGCAAACCACTGTACTGAGAACAGGACCCCTGTTGAAGGAATCAGAGAAAGAACTGGAAGAGCTTGAAGGGGCTCAAGACCCCATATGAACAACAATGCCAAGCAACCAGAGCTTCCAGGGACTAAGCCACTACCTAAAGACTATACATGGACTGACCCTGGACTCTGACCTCATAGGTAGCATTGAATATCCTAGTAAGATCATCAGTGTAAGGGGAAGCTCTGGGTCCTGCTAAGACTGAACGTGATTGTTGCTGGGAGGGCAGCAATGGGGGGAGGATGGGGAGGGGAACACCCGTAAAGAAGGGGAGGGAAAGGGATTGGGGGATGTTGGCCTGTAAACCGGGAAAGGAAATAACACTCGAAATGTAAATAAGAAATACTCAAGTTAAAAAAAAGGGGGGGGGACTGCATTGAATCTCTAAATTGCTTTTGGCAAGATTGCTATTTTTACTATATTAGTTGTCAATGCACGAGTATGGGAGATCTTTCCATCTTCTGAGATCTTGGTTTTCTTTCTTCAGAGACTTGAAGTTCTTTTCATACATATATATCACTTGTTTGGTTAGAGTGACACCTAAGTATTTTATATTATTTCTCTATTATGAAGGGTGTCCTGTGCCGAATTTGTGACAATAACTTGGTCAATTTTGAAGAAGGTATCACAACGTTCTGAGAAGAAGCTATATTCTTTTGTTTTAGGATGAAATGTTCTATAGACATCTATTAAATCCATTTGGGTTATAACTTCTGTTAGTTTCACTGTGTCTCTGTTTAGTTTCTATTTCCATGATCTGTCCATTGATGACTGTGTGGTGTTGAAGTCTCCCACTATTGTTGTGTGTGTTGCAATTTATGCTTTGAAGTTTAGTAAAGTTTCTTTTATAAATGAGGGTGCCCTCCCATTTGGAGCATAGGTGTCAGGAATTGAGAATTCATCTTGGTAGATTTTTTTCTCTGGTGAGCAGGAAGAGTCGTTCCTTATCTTTTTTAATAACTTTGGTTGAAAGTCGATGGTATTTGATATTAGATTGGCTACTCCAGCTCGTTTCTTGAGACCATTTGCAAATATTTTCCAGCATTTTACTCAGTGTGTGTCTTTGTCACTGAGGTGCTTTTCTTTATGCAGCAAGATCCTAGGTCCTATTTTCAAATCCATTCTGTTATTCCATGTCGTTTTATTGGTGAATCAGGTGCATTGATGTAAAGAGACATTTAGGAATAGTGATTGTTGTTCCTCTTATTTTTGTTATTAGAGGTGTAATTATGTTTGGGTGTCTCTTTTTTTTTTTTTTGGTTTCATTGCAAAGAGATTACTTTCTTGCTTTTTCTAGGGTATACTTTTCCTCCTTGTGTTGGAGTTTTTAATCTATTATCCTTTGTAGGTCTGGATTTATGAAAAGACATTGTGAAAATTTGATTTTCTCATGGAATTTCTTGGTTTCACCTTCTATAGTTATTGAGAGTTTTGCCAGATTTAGTAGCCTGGGCTGGCATTTGTGTTCTCTTAGGGTCTGTATGACATCTGCCCCAGGATCTTCTGGCTTACCTAGTCTCTATTGGGAAGTCTCCCCTTGCTACATTTAATATTTTTTCTGTTTTGTGCATTTGGTTTTTTCACAATTAAGTGATGGGAACAATTTCTTTTCTGGTCCAATCTATTTCAAGTTCTCCAGTCTTCTTGTATGTTTATGGGCATCTCTTTCTTTAGGTAAGGGAAGTTTTCTTCTATTATTTTGTTGAAAATATTTATTGGTCCTTTAAGTTGAGAATCTTCTCTGTCTTCTAGACTTACTATCCTTATGTTTGGTCTTCTCACTGTGTTGTAGATTTCCTGAATTTTTTTATCATTTTTCCACCTTTATTAAATTGGGTATTTCTTATTTACATTTCAAATGTTATTCCCTTTCCTAGTTTCCAGACCAACATCCACCTAAAGCCTCCCCTTCCCATTCTATATGGATGTTCAACTCCTCATCTCCCCCCATTACCTCCTCCCTCCACGAATCCTGTCCACTGGGGTTCCAGCCTTGGCAGGACCAAGGGCTTCCCCATCCACTGGTGCCCTTACTAGGCTATTTATTGCTACCTATGCAGTTGGAGCCCAGGGTCAGTCCATGTATAAACTTTGGATAGTGGGTTAGTACCTGAAAGCTCTGGTTGGTTGGCATTGTTGTTCATATGTGGTCTCAAACCCCTTCAGCTCTATCAGTCCTTTCTCTGATTCCATCAATAGGGGTACCATTCTCAGTTCAGTGGTTTGCTGTGGCATTCACCTATGTATTTGCCATATTCTGGCTGTGTCTCTCAGCAGAAATCTACATTCGGTTGCTATCAGCCTGAACTTTTTGCTTTATCTATCTTATCTAGTTTGGTGGCTGGATGTGTATGGGCCACATGTGGGGCAGGCTCTGAATGGGTGTTCCTTCAGCCTCTCTTCTAAACATTGCCTCCGTATACCCTCCTAAGGGTATTCTTGTTCCTGTTTTAAAGAGGTGTAAAGCATCTGCATTTTGGTCATCCTTCTTGAATTCATGTGTTCTGTGCATCTAGGGTAATTCGACCATTTGGGCTAATATCCACTTATCAATGAGTGTATACCATGTGTGTTTTTCTGTGATTGGGTTGATATTTTCTCACTCAGGATGATATTTTCTAGTTCCATCCACTTCCTATGTATTTCATAATATCACTGTTTTGGACAGCTGAGTAGTATTCCATTGTGTAGACATACCACTTTGTCTGTATCCATTCCTCTGTTAAAGGGCATCTGGGTTCTTTCCAGCTTCTGGCTATTACAAATAAGGATGCTATGAACATAGTGGAGCATTTGTCTTTGTTATATGTTGGAGCATTTTTGGTAAGAGAGGTAAGGCTGGGTCCTCAGGTAGTGCTATGTCCAACTTTCTGAGGAAACTCCAGATTGATTTCCACAGTGGTTGTACTAGTCTGCAATCCAATCAACAGTGGAGGAATGTTCCTCTTTCTCCACATCCTTGCCAGCATCTGCTGTCTCCCAAGTTTTTGATTTTAGCCTTTCTGACTGCTGTGAGGTGGAATCTCAGGGTTGTTTTGATTTGCATTTCCCTTATTACTAAAGATGTTGAACATTTCTTTAGGTGCTTCTCAGCCATTCGGCATTCCTCAGCTGTGAATTCTTTCTTTGTTAGTTCTAAACCCCATTTTTAATAGGGTTATTTTTCTCCCTGTGGTCTAACTTCATGAGTTCTTTGTAGATTTTGGATATAAGCCCTCTTTCAGTTATAGGATTGGTAAAGATCTTTTCTCAATCTGTTGGTTGCCATTTTTTCCTTTGCCTTAGCAAAGCTTTGTAGTTTTATGACATCCCATTTGTTGATTCTTGATCCTAGAGCATAAGCCATTGGAGTTTTGTTCAGAAAATTTTCTCTAGTGCCCATGTGTTTGAGATTCTTCCCCACATTTTCTTCTATTAGTTTGAGGGTATCTGCTTTGATGTGGAGGTCCTTGATCCACTTGGACTTAAGTTTTGTACAGAGTGATAAGCATGGATCGATCTGCATTCTTCTACATGCTGACCTCCAGTTGACCCAGCACCATTTGCTGAAAATGCTATCTTTTTTCCATTGGATGGTTTTGGCTCCCTTGTCAAAAATCATGTGATCATAGGTGTGTGGGTTCATTTCTGGGTCTTCAATTCTATTCCACTGGTCTATCTGCCTGTCCCTGTACCAATACCATACAGTTTTTGTCACTATTGCTCTGTAATATTGCTTGAGTTCAGGGATAGTGATTCCCCCTGAAGTCCTTTTATTGTTGAGGATAGTTTTAGCTATCCTAGGTTTTTTCTTATTCCAGTTGAATTTGCAAACTGTTCTGTCTGACTCTGTGAAGAATTGGATTGGAAGTTGGTGGGGTTTGCATTGAAACTGTAGATCGCTTTTGGTAAAATGGCTATTTTTACTGTATTAATACTTCCAATCCATGAGCATAGGAGATCTTTCCATCATCTGAGATCTTCTTCAATTTTTTTCTTCAGTGTCTTGAAGTTCTTATTGTACAGATCTTTCACTTGCTTGGTTAAAGTCACACCGAGGTATTTTATATTATTTGGGACTATTATGAATGGTGTCCTTTCCCCAATTTCTTTCTCAGCTTGTTTCTCTTATGTGTAGAGGAAGGCTACTGATTTATTTGAGTTAATTTTATACCCAGCCACTTTGCTTAAGATGTTTATCAGGTTTAGTAGTTCTCTGGTGGAACTTTTGGTATCACTAAAATATACTATCATATCATCTGTAAATAGTGATATTTTGACTTCTTCCTTTCCAATCTGTATCCCTTTGATCTCTTTTTGTTGTCTGATTGCTCTGGCTAGGACTTCGATGATGATGCTCACACTGACATGGCACAGAGAATTAGGCATAAACCCGCAGGATTAAAGAACACACACACACACACACACACACACACACACACACACACACACACACACACAGGTTATTCTTGTTAAGCAAGAAAAGGAAGGGGCTTCTGTAGCTTTATTCACAGAATAGATATCCCAAGTTGACCAGGTGAATAAAATCTGTGTAGTACAGTGGGAAATCAGGCTCAAGACTTCCATAACAAAAGACTGAATACATGCCCTGAATTTACTAGGGAGAAATCCAGGAAGACCAGCCTAAATCTCAAAAACAAAAGACTGGGAAGACAAAAGACAAGAACAAATTGACCTTAGCCCAGGTATGTCTCTACCAGGCCTGACTGTTCCTTTGTTAGGAACAAAAATCTTCCACATGCATCAGCAGGGCTCAACAGGGGTAAAACCTTTTAAGGGACCCAGAAGAGTCTGACAAGGGGGGTAAAACACTGCAGGAGACCCAGGAGGCTCTGACACTTTGAGAACTATGTTGGATAAGTAGGGAAAAAAATGGGCAGCCATGTCTAGTCCCTGATTTTAATAGGATTGCTACAAGTTTATACCCATTTATTTTAATGTTAGCTACTGGTTTGCCATATATTGCTTTTATTTACTATGTTTCGGTATGGGCCTTGAATTCCTGTTCTTTCCAGGACTTTTATCATGAAGGGGTGTTGAATTATGTCAAATGTTTTCTCAGTATTTAATGAAACAATCATGTGGATATTATCTTTCAGTTTGTTCATATGGTGGATTATGTTGATGGTTTTTCATAGAGTAAACCATCGCTGCATACCTGGGATGAAGCCTACTTGAATATGGAGGATGATTGTTTTGATGTGTTCTTGGATTGGGATTTCAAGAATTTATGTGGTTTAGGTATAAGAGTAATTGTGGCTTCATAGAAGGAATTTGGTAACACTCTGTCCATTTCAATTTTGTGGAATAGTTTGGATAGTATTGGTATGAGGTCTTCTATGAAAGTCTGATAGAATTCTTCACTGAAGTCATCTGGACCTGGGCTCTTTTTGGTGGGAGATTTTTAATGACTGCTTCTCTTTCCTTAGGAGTTATTGGGTGGTGAAATGGTTTATCTGTTCCTGATTTAACTTCAGAATCTGGTATCTCTCTAGGAAATTCTCCATTTCCTCAACATTTTCAAGTTTTGTTGAATATAGGCTTTTGTAGTAGGATCTGATGATTTTTTTAATTTCCTCTGATTCTGTTGTTATGTCTCACTTTTCATTTCTGATTTTGTTAATCTGGACACACACGCTGTGTCCTCTGGTTAGTCTGGCTAAGGGTTTATCTATCCTGTTGATTTTCTCAAAGAACCAGCTTTTGTTTCTGTTTGTCCCCACCAGCGGGGACCCAGTTAATCAGGGTCCCAAAGAGGTTTTCTTCCTGTGGGCCAAATGGGGGTGAAGAGAAGAAGGAGACCAAGCAAAAATTCTGTTGTCAAGGTCTCATTTATTGGGGTGAACGTTACAGCTTTTAAGGCTTTCAGGTAGGGGGAGTGTCCTTTGTGAAACACGAAGGATGGAGGGATGAGGGTATGGGCAGTGATAGCAGGAGGCAAAGAGGTCTGGCGGTAGACGATGAGGTCAGGCAGTAGACGATGAGGTCAGGCGTGGAGACACCAGGTGTCGACTCAGGAGATAACTGGTATCTGCTTGAGCTGAGGCATCCCTTGAATGTTATCTTCCTGTGCCGTAAATTCATGTGAGAGGCTCTTGTCCAACAATCTCAAGACTTTAATGGCAGTCATCTTAGGGGTGAATATCTGTGGTCAAACAGTCCAGAGTCACCTAGCCACTTTGAGCCATGCAGTCAAAAAGAGGCCAGGCCCAAATCCAATACAGCTCCCTACATCTGTTGATTCTTTGTATAGTCCTTTTTGCTTCTACTTGGTTGGTTCCAGCTCTGAGTTTGATTATTTCCTCCCTTCTACTCCTCCTGGGTGTATTTGATTCTTTTTGTTCTAAAGTTTTTAGGTGTGCTGTCAAACTACTGGTATATGCTCTCTCCTGTTTCTTTCTGCAGACACACAGAGCTATGAGTTTTCCACTTAGCACGGCTTTCATTCTGTCCCATAAGTTTTGGGATGTTGTACCATCATTTTCATTAAATTCTAAGAAGTCTTTAATTTCTTTCTTTCCTTCTTCCTTGACCAGTTTGTCATTGAGCAGAACATTGTTCCATTCCATGTATATGTGGGCATTCTTTCCTTATTGTTATTAAATACCAGCTTTAGCCCGCGGTGGTCAGATAGGATGCAAGGGATTATTTCTATCTTTCTGTATCTGTTGAGGCCTGTTTTGTGTCTGATTATATCGTCAATTTTGGAGAAATTACCATGAGGTGGTGAAAAGAAGGTATATCCTTTTGTTTTAGGATAAAATGTTCTATAAATATCTGTAATGTCCATTTGGTTCATAACTTCTGTTGGTCTGTCTATTTCTCTGTTTATTTTCTGTTTCCATGATCCATCCATTGATGAGAGTGGGGTATTGAAATCTACTACTATTATTGTGTGAGATGCAATATGTGCTTTGTGTTCTTGTCTTCTCTTTGTTTTGTTACAAAACAATTAGTTTCTTGCTTTTTCTAGGGAATAGCTTGCCTCCTTGTGTTGAGCTTTATTATTTATTATCCTTTGTAGGGCTGGATTTGTAGAAAGATATTGTGTAAATTTGGTTTTGTCATGGAATATCTTGGTTTCTCCTTCTATGTTAATTGAGAGTTTTGTTGGATACAGTAACCTGGACTGGCATTTGTGTTCTCTTAGGGTCTGTATGACATCTGTCCAAGATCTTCTTGATTTCATAGTTCTGGTGAGAAATCTGGTGTGATTCTGATAGGTCTGCCTTCACATGTTACTTGAACTTTTTCCCTTACTGCTTTTAATACTCTTTCTTTGTTTTGTGCATTTGGTGTTTTGACTATTATGTGACAGGAGGAGTTTCTTTTCTGGTCCAATCTATTTGGAGTTCTGTAGGCTTCTTTATGTTTATGGGCATCTCTTTCTTTAGGTTATGGAAGTTTTCTTCTATGGTTTTGTTGAAGATATTTACTGGTCCTTTGAGTTGGGAGTCTTCACTCTCTTCTATACCTATTATTCTTAGGTCTGATAGTCTCCTTGTGTTCTGGATTTTCTGTATGTTTTTGGCCAGTAGCTTTTTCTGTTTTACCTTATCTTTGACAATTGTTTCCGTAATTTCTATGGAATCTTCTGCTCCTGAGATTCTCTCTTCTGTCTCTTGTATTCTGTTGGTGAAGCTTTTATCTAAGGTTCCTTATCTCTTACTTTTGTTTTGTATATCCAGGGTTGTCTCCCTTTGTGCTTTCTTTATTGTTTCTATTTCCATTTTGAATTCTTTCCCCTGTTTCATTGTGTTTTCCTTTAAGTCCTTCAGGGATTTTTGTGTTTCCTCTCTAAGGGCTTCTACTTGTTTACTTGTGTTTTCCTGCATTTCTCTAAGGGAGTTCTTTATGTCTTTCTTGAAGTCCTCCATCAGCATGATCAGATGTGATTTTAAATCTAGATCTTGCTTTTCTGGTGTGTTTGGATATTCAGTGTTCGCTTTGGTGGGAAAATTGGGCTCTGATGATGCCATGTAGTCTTGGTTTCTGTTGCTTGGGTTCCTGAGCTTGCCTCTCACTGGAAGATCCCTGGAGCGGGGAGACCCTCACTCAAGTCTCGGGATGATGCGACCCCCGAAGAACTCACATGAGACCGTCCTTGCTGTAATAAACATGAGGTTTATTGATAGGAACCAGTGCACTGGGGTCGAGACTCGTATCCCACGCAGGGGCAGTGGAGTTCGACCCCAAGAGGCTGGGAGAAAGGGTATTTAAAGGGAGAAACCACAACCCAAGAGGGAAGGGATGGCATCATTGGAAAGTGTCGAGAATACCAGTGAAATATCACAAGGAGGTGCTTCCTGTTTCTCAAGATTGTTCTCTAAGGGCCTTATCTTAAGACCTTATATCTAGTTCCTGGGAGAGCAGGCTCAAGAAATGTGACCTTTTACTTACAGGTAGAAGGCAGGGTCTAGAATTTGAGGTATTTAGGGCTTTTTTAAACTTCTGACTTCTTAGCTGCATTTTTTATTCTTTCATCACTATCAGGTTGTCTCTGATGTTACCTTGTTCTGCTATTTCTGGCAGTGGCTTGACCGTCCTACAGTCCTGTGTGTCAGGAGTGCTACAGAACTGTTTTCCCGTTTTCTTTCAGCCAGTTATGGGAACAGTGTGTTCTGCTTTCAGGCATGTAGTCATTCCTGTCCACCAGTTTTCATCTGTTCCTGTGGGCATGTGTCCTGAATCCATCAGGCATGTAACTTGGAGCAGAAAATTTGGTCTTACCTCTGGTCTCCGGCCTGAAGTTGCTCCTCAGGGCTAGGTTTCAACTCTCCATGAGGGCAACAACCAGAAGGGCCTGCCCCTACTTCTGGGTCCCTATGGGCAGGGGGCCCTGATGATGCTAGCTGTTTTCCTCTAGAGTCAGAAATGTGGGCAGAGAGTAGTCTCCTCTCGTTTCCCAGTCATGTCTGCCCTTCTGAAAGTCTAGCTCTTCCTCCCACAGGATTTGGGTGCAGAGACCTGTTTGACTGGGTCTGATCCAGACGCAATTTGATCCGCAGGGCTCCTGCAGCTTGAGTGCCCCTGTCTTCCTCTTCCCTATACAGTTTCCTCTTGGGCCAGGGATGTGGGCAAAAGTGGGCAGAAGTGGCAGACTCTCCTGCCCTGCAGTCTCAGGATTGGCCATACGTTTGGGCGATGAGCTCTCTCTCCCATGGGGTTTGTTCCAGAATCCCTGAATTTTTTGTGTTAAAAACTTTTGGCATTTTGCATTATGCTTGACTATTGTGTCAATGTTTTCTGTGGTATCTTCTGCCCCAAGATTGTCTCTTCTATCTTTTGTATTTTGTTGGTGATCTCTGATGTCTCTAACTCCTGATCTCTTTCTAGGTTTTCCATATCTATGGATGTCTTTCTTTGTGATTTCTTTATTGTTTTTATTTCCATTTTTAAATGCTGGATGGCTTTGTTCATTTCCTTGAACCATTTTTTGTGTTTTCCTGTAATTCTTTTTTTTTTACAAGTGGAACAGATTTTTATTGTTGCATCCAAAACTGTGAGATTGATTCTGACCAGAGTGGAAATTGAGACCTGTATCTCTACGTTCAATAACTATATCCTTCCAGAGATTACAAACCTAGGACCTGCAACCCCTTTGCTTTAAAGACATTGGTCTTGAGTACCAAATAATTGGCTTACATGCTAGATCTAGGGATTCATGATTAAATTTAAAGATGAGGGAAGTAGAGGTATAGAATTCAGTATAAAGAGAAAGGTACCACCCACCAAGCCAACACAATAGGCCTCAGATAAAGCTACCTCAGCCAAAGACTATGGTGTCTCTTTTCCCCATTACACTTCACCCCTGGTAATAAAGCAATCCATGGTCACAATCAAAGGGCCTATGGTAACAGGTTCAACCTTAACCCCATTCCAGAACAAAGTGTCATCCTCCAATGATGACCTTAAAGTTATTATATAAGTTGGCACATATTTCTCAGCCTGGAAAGAGATTACTGGCGTTGTCTAGGTCCCAGGTCTCATTTTTATGTGGGGGTAGTGACCATCACCCCAACTATTACCTAACCAGAAAATTTAAATTATACCCAGATGAAACTAAACTCACCATATGAGGCTTTTCCAGAAACCTCTTCAACTTAACAATCAATCACTCAGCTTCCCTTTACAACCAAGCTCGTAATGGTCATCTGTATGCCAGCAGGTCTGAACACATTAAAATATACTCTCTGACTCCTTTAGTGGCATGACAGCCCTGTACATTCAGCCTTGTTAGATATGTAACAACTGAACATCTTCAGTTAGGAGCACAGGAAGGAAATCTCTATTGTAACCTACATTCTTCTCCAAGTACACATGCATACTAGAGAGGAAGGTAGAAAACTACATTTAAAGGGATCTCTCAAGGGATTTCAATATTTCCTCTTTAAGGGCTTCTACTTGTTTACCTGTGTTCTCCTGTATTTCTTTAAGTGAGTTATTTCTTCTTAAAGGACCTTCTTAAAATCCTATATCATTATTATGAGATGTGATTTAAAATCACAACTTGCTTTTCTGGTATGTTGGGGTATCTAGGACTTGCTGTAGTGGGAGAACTAGGTTCTGATGATGCCAAGTCGTATTGGTTTCTGTTGCTTAGGTTCTTGTGCTTGCTTCTTACCATCTGGTTATCTCTGGTCTTGTTGTCTCTGATGGGAACGTTTTCCCCCTGTAGGTCTATGAGCCTGTGATCTTGGGAGTGAGAGCACTCCTGGGAGACCAGCTTTCTCTGGGTAGGCTTTGGGGATGGAGGGCTATGGGATGGCCTTAGCTCTGGGCACAGATGGAGACAGGAAGGATCCTGTTCCAGGCTGCTCACCGTTCCTGTGCCTTATGTGCTCCTGGTGAATCCCTCTTTGGACAGTTATTGGAGCAAAAGTACAGTTTCATCTGTGGGCTTGGGATTAAGAGCCCTCCTAGGAGACCAGCTCTCTCCAAGCAGAATTTGGGTAGGGAGAGCTATGGGACAGCCTTAGATCTGGGTGCAGATGGAGACCTAAAAGATCCTGTCCCAAGCTGCTCTGTAGTTCCTGTGCCCTGTACACTCCTGTAGAGTACTTCTTTAGACAGTTATTGTAGCAAAAGTGGGGTCTCATCGGTGGACTTAGGAGTGATTAAATTCTTCGGCGACCATCTCTCTCTGTGCAGGATTTGGGTACAGAGGCCTGCCTTAGCTCTGGGCACAGATGGTGACTGACCGGAACCATGATCCAACTCTTAAAGGACAAGATTTCATTTTCATTTGGTAATGAGAACTAGATATTTTCACAGATATTTTCATTGCTTTGGAAAATTTTCCATAGTATTATCAGGTTGGAGATTTGTCTTGTTGATTCTATAATCTTTAATTCTACAGTGTTACTAAATTTTATCAAATATTTGGTACATTTTGCTCATCATATGTATTTCTCTACTACTCAATCATTACTGCACTGAAACTTCCCTTCTTCAAAAAAAAATCCCACTCACTTTCAGGTATTACTGGTATTAATATACTAAATTTGTGATAATAATTTTTAACATCACTAATGACGTTTATTTAGCATTCTTATTATGGTTGTTGATTTTACTGTCAAGGCAATGCCAGACTCATTGGAAAATAGATGTTTTTGTTCTGACTTTTGAAAACTTTTGTCATTAATTCACATTAATCTTTACTTCATGTCTTGACCTGGGATAGTCAACAGGTTTTTTGAACAATGTAATAAAATACTTTATATTCTGTAAGATAAAATCACATTTTTAAGTAATAATTTGAGTCCAGATGAATAAAAAGAAAAGAGACAATAAACACATCTACATAGTAAACTGTAAAGACAGTGTATAAATGCTTAGGTTGTATAAACTTCTCTATAAGATGTGATAGTTTTAAATACCAATTATAAAATCTATTTCCCACTTGGAAGGGAAAAGAGAACTATCACAGGAGACAGAGGGAGGGAAGGACATGAGTAAGTGACTGTAGAAGGGGAAAGGTGAACATAATCAGGTATTGGGGTCAGAAAAGAAGCCCTGAAATCCAGCAGAATGAATGGAAAAATGTAACCTCAGAGGGTGGGAGGTTGGGAGATCATCTAGAAAGTTTCAGAGACCTAGGAAGAAAGAGACTCCCAGGCCTTAAAGGGAGGAACCTTAGAGAGGATATGTCCAGTAGTGGGGAGAGGGAACTTAGTGTCTACTCCAGTAGAAAAAAGCACATCAAGTGGAGGGATGCCATCACACAGTCAAAAACTCTAACCCAGAATAGTTCCTGTCTAAGAACTACAGGGACAAAAAATGGAGAAGAGACTGAGGGAAGGGCAGTCCAGTGACTGGCACAACTTGGAATCTATCTCAATGAAAGGCTACAAGGCCTGAAACTATTATTAATGCTATGATGTGCTTACAGACAGGAGCCTAGCATGGCTGCCTCTGAGAGGTCAACAAGCAGCTGATTGAGACAGATGTAGATATTTATACCCAATCATTGGACTTAAGTCATGGACCCATCAGGTTGATTTGGGGAAAGGCTGGAAGAAGCTAAGGATAAGGGCAACGTTATTGGAAGACCAGTAGTCTTAATTAACCCAGACTCCTGAGATTTCTCAGATACTGGGCCACCAACCAGGCAGCATTCATGAGCTGGTCCATGGCCTCCTGACACATATACAGCAGAGGACTAGCTGGTCTGGCCTCAATGGGAGAAGATGTACCTAACCTGTGAAAGACTTGAGGCCCCAAGAAGTGGGGAATCCTAGAAGGGGAAAAATCCACTTGGAGATGGGGGAGGAAGAGTGGGATGAGAAACTGTGGAAGGGTGGACCGAGAGGGGTAATGATAGACTGTCAATAATAGAAGTTATAAAAAATTATGCTTCTTCCTTTATAATAGCAAATTGTATAACACTAATATTGCAAATCATTAAAGGGGTATAGTTGTAAAACAAGAAACATTTTGAATTGCATTGAATTTAAACTAGTGATGATCTCAAGCAGATTGCTACACAGTAAGATGCTAATTTTAAACTTCATAATCTGTGAGAAATTAATTCAACATATGTAGTAAAAGAGCAAAGGAAGCTGAGGTGGTTCCCTAGAAAGTTTCTATTACACAATGAAAGAATGGAAACTAGAAAAGGGAAATAAAACGAAATATAAAAATAAAGTCAGAATGGTAGAATTGACCTTAATTCACTAGAAATTATACTGTACATGGATGGAGTGACTATCCAAATTTAGGGATACCCTTGTGTAGATATGCCACGTTTTCTGTATGCATTCTTCTGTTAAAGGACATCTGGGTTCCTTCCAGCTTCTAGCTATTATAAGTAAGGCTTCTATAAACATAGTAGAGCATGTGTCTTTGTTGTATGTTGGAGCATCTTTTGGGTATATGCCCAAGAGGGGTATAGCTGGGTCGTCAAGTAGTGCAATGTCCAGTTTTCTGAGGAATCTCGAGATTGATTCCTAGAGTCGTTGTACCAGCTTGCAATCCCACCAAAATGGAGAACTGTTTCTCCTCTTTCTCCACATGTTCTCCAGCATCTGTTGTCACCTGTTTTTTTCTCCATCTTTATTATATTGGTATTTCTTATTTACATTTCAATTGTTATTACCTTTCCCGGTTTCCAGGCAAACATCCCCCTAACCCCTTCCCCTCCCCTTCTAAATGGGTGTTTCCCTCCCCATCCTCCTCCCATTACCGCCCTCCCCCCAACAATCACGTTCACTGGGGGTTCAGTCTTGGCAGGACCAAGGGCTTCCCTGTCCACTGGTGCCCTTACTAGGGTATTCATTGCTACCTAAGCAGTTGGAGCCCACGGTCAGTCCATGTATAGTCTCTGGATAGTGGCTTAGTCCCTGGAAGCTATGGTTGGTTGGCATTGTTCTTCATATGGGTCTCAAGCCCCTTCAAGCTCTTTCACTCCTTTCTCTAATTCCTCCAACGGGGGTCCCGTTCTCAGTTCAGTGGCTGTGCTGTCATTCGCCTATGTATTTGGCATATTCTGGCTGTGTCTCTCAGGAGAGATCTGCATCCGGTTCCTGTCAGCCTGCACTTCTTTGCTTCATCCATCTTGTCTAGTTTGGTGGCTGAATATGTATGAGCCACATGTGGGGCAGTCTCTGAATGGGTTTTCCTTCAGCCTCAGTTCTAAACTTTACCTCCCTCTTGCCTTCCAAAGGTATTCTTGTTCCCGTTTTAAAGAAGGAGTGAAGCATTCACATTTTGGTCATCCTTCTTGAGTTTCACGTATTCTGTACGTATAGGGTAATTCAAGTATTTGGACTAATATCCACTTATCAGTAAGTGTATACCATGTGAGTTTTTCTGTGATTGGGTTACCTCACTCAAGATGATACTTTCCAGTTCCATCCATTTGCCTATGAAATTCATAAAGTCATTGTTTTTGATAGCAAAGTAGTATTCCGTTGTGTCGATACACCACTTTTCTGTAACCATTCCTCTGTTGAAGGGCATCTGGGATCTTTCCAGCTTCTGGCTATTATAAATAAGGCTGCTATGAACATAGTGGAGCATGAGTCTTTGTTATCTGTTGGGGCATCATTTGGGTATATGCCCAAGAGAGGTATAGCTGGGTCCTCAGGTAGGGCAATGTTCAATTTTCTGAGGAACCTCCAGACTGATTTCCAGATGGTTGTACCAGTCTGCAATCCCACCAACAATGGAGGAGTGTTCCTCTTTCTCCACATCCTCGCCAGCATCTGCTATCCCTGGAGGTTTTGATTCTGACTGGTGTGAGGTGAAATCTCAGGGTTGTTTTGATTTGCATTTCCCTTATTCCTAAAGATGTTGAACATTTCTTTAGGTGTTTCTCAGCCATTCGGCATTCCTCAGCTGTGAAATCTTTGTTTACCTCTGAACTCCATTTTTAACAGGGTTATTTGTCTCCCTGCAGTCTAACATCTTAAGTTCTTTATATATTTTGGATATAAGCCCTCTATCTGTTGTAGGATTGGTAAAGATCTTTTCCCAATCTGTTGGTTGCCATTTTGTCCTAACAACAGTGTCCTTTGCCTTTAAGTAGCTTTGCAGTTTTATGACATCCCATTTGTTGATCTTAGAACATAAGCCATTGATGTTTTGTTCAGAAAATTTTCTCCAGTGCCCATGTGTTAGAAACTCTTCCCCGCTTTTTCTTCTAACAGTTTTAGTGTATCTGCTTTGATGTGGGGATCCTTGATCCACGTGGACTTAAGCTTTGTACGGAGTGATAAGCATGGATCGATCTGCATTCTTCTACATGTTGACCTCCAGTTGAACCAGCATCATTTGCTGAAAATGCTATCTTTTATCCATTGGATGGTTTTGGCTCCTTTGTCAAAAATCAAGTGACCATAGGTCTGTGGGTTCATTTCTGGGTCTTCAATTCTATTCCACTGGTCTATCTTTCGGTTTCTGTGCCAATACCATGCAGTTTTTAGCACTATTGCTCTGTAATACTGCTTGAGGTCAGGCATAGTGATTCCCCCTGAAGTCCTTTTATTGTTGAGAATAGTTTTAACTATCCTGGGATTTTTGTTATTCCAGATGAATTTGCAAATTGTTCTGTCTAACTCTTTGAAGAATTGGATTGGTATTTTGATGAGGATTGCATTGAATCTGTAGATCGCTTTTGGTAAAATGGCCATTTTTACTATATTAATCCTGCCAATCCATGAGCATGGGAAATCTTTCCATTTTCTGAGGTCTTCTTCAATTTCTTTCTTCAGAGGCTTGAAGTTCTTATTGTACAGATCTTTTCCTTGCTTGGTTAAAGTCACACCGAGGTATTTTATATAATTTGGGACTATTATGATGGGTGTCGTTTCCCTAATTTCTTTCTTGCTTGTTTCTCTTTTGTGTGGAGGAAGGCTACTGATTTATTTGAGTTAATTTTATACCCAGACACTTTGTTGAAGGTGTTTATCAGGTTTAGTATTTCTCCCGTGGAACTTTTGAGATACTTCAACTGTACAATCACATTGTCTGCAAATAGTGATATTTTGAATTCTTCCTTTCTAATCTGTATCCCTTTGATCTCCTTTTGGTTTTTTATCTTAGCCATTCTGACTGGTTTAAAACTGAATCTCAGAGTAGTTTTAATTTGCATTTCCTTAAGGATGTTGAACATTTCTTTAGGTACTTCTCAGCCATATGCTATTCCTCAGCTGAGAATTCTTTGTTTAGCTCTGTACCCCATTTTTAGTAGGGTTATTTGACCCTCTGGAATCTAACTTCTTGAGTTCTTTGTATATATTGGATGCCCTCAGTAAACTCTTGAAATCTATGGTCATTTCATTTCTTTCTATTATTTATTTTTGGGACATCCTTGCTACATAGTGCAGATTGGGCTTGTTGTTGCTATCCTCCTGCTCCAGTTCCCAAGAAACCGAGTTCAGTGTCACACACCTATAATTTATACACTGAGAATGTGTAAACAGAAGGATCATATGTTCAAAGCTTGCTAGAACTTCCTAATTACAAACTATCTTTACAAAGAAGAAAATAAAGTGGACAAACCTTACTTTCTATGCTATAAAATAACTCATCATAGAAATGTAAAAATATAAATTATTAAATTCTTACAGAAATTCAGATAGACATATTTTCATGAACTTGGGTTTGGTAATTATTTCTTAAATGTGAATGAAACACGAAATAATCAAAGAAAACCATAGACAACTCAGAGTTCATCAAACTAACTATCTCTCTGTTCTTTTTTAAATATCACCAAGACAAAAATGAAACCAAGGACCACAGCATTAGAAATATTTACATAACTCATACTTAGAAGAATAAATTATTTAAATTTATTTTGATAATGTTACCCAAAGCTGCTTGAGATCAAAATATATTTTAGAAACAATTCTCTACATAAAAGTTATCAAATAACATGGAACTTCATATCTCCAGTGATGATATAAAATTTAACAATTATAGACATGGAAAAATGCAACATTTCTAATGAGCAATGAAGTGAAATATCACTTCACAGGATGAAGGTATTCACAGTAATGAGATTTCTACCTGGTCAATTTCTATACGTAAGAAACTGCTGAGTGCTCAGTCCCCAACAGAACAACTATACTGCCATTACCATTTTCTCTAAAATGCAAGAAATATCATAGATGGGAAGCAGGATGGGGGAAGATGAGAAGCACTATGATACTTGTGTTCTGGCCTTGACATGACTGAAGAAATTTTAAACTTATGGCAGCAATTTTTATGGCACAAGATCTGCACAAGTCTCGGCACCACACAATTGCATCATGGGCTTGTAAGACTTTGACCTCATCTGACACTGGGGAGCAATTAATGAGGGAGAGTCATATTCCTCAGCATAACCATTACAATTACCATTGCTCAAGTAAATACTCTCCTACCAGTGGGCATGCTGGTACTAGTAATTAAAAGTACAAACTACAAAAACACAGGATAAATAAAGATTATAAACATGATGACTTTTTGGGAATGAGAAATTGTGAATAGGTATTTTTTCTAATATTTTTATTCACTTTATTTCACAATTACAGCCCTTCTCCCTCCTCTCCTCCCAGTCCCACCCTTACAAATCCCTCTCAGTATTGTTACCCCCTTTTCTTCTTCTCACAGAAAGGAAGGACCCTTTGGGTACCCCACCATGGGACATCCAATCCCAGCAGGATTAAGTATATCCTTTCCAACTGAGGCCCAACCAGGCAGTCCAGGTAGGGGAAGATAATCCAATGGCAGGCAACAGAACCAAAGACAGCCCCCCACTATTCCAGTTGTTAAGGAACTCACATGAAGACCAAGCTGTACATCTGCTACAAATGTGCAGGGAACCTAGGTTCAGTCATTGCATGCTCTCTGCTTAGTGATTCAGTCCCTGTGAGCCCCCATGGTTTTCTTGTGGTGTCCTTGTGCCCTCCAGCTTGCTTATTTCCATCCTCTACTCTTTCACAAGACTCCCCAAGCTCCACCTAAAGTTTGACTATGAGTCTCTACATCTGTTTCCATTGGCTGCTGAATATAGCCTCTCAAGAGGCATTTATGCGAGATTCCTGTCTACATGCATAGCTAAGGATCATTAACAGTGTCAGGGATTGGCTCTCTTACATAAGATGGATTCCAAGATGCATTTGTTTAACCAGTCCCCCAATCTTTGCTCCTTCTTTATGATTTAAACATTTTGTAGGCAGAGCAAATTTTGGATGGAAGGTTTTGTTAGTGTGTTGATGTCTCCCCTTCTTCCCTCCACTTGAAGTTCTGCCAGGATATAGGAGCTGAGCTGGGTAACATCCATAGGCTCCCTGAAGCCTCCCACATCTTAGATATCCAGCTAGTCCCAGAGATGACCCCACCATCAATTTTCATTCTCACTTCCACTCCTCTTCATGCTCCCCTCTCTCCATATCTGATCCTAATCCCCATTTCCTTCTTCATTCCCTCTGCCATTCAGTTCCCCTTATGAGCATAATTTATGCATCTTCCTTTGAGCCCTTTTATAACCCAGTTTCTTTGGGCCTGTAGAATATCATGCACTTTATGACTAATGTTCACTTATATGTGGGCACATACCATGCTTGTCTTCCTAAGTCTGGATTACTTAATTCAGGATGATATCTCAAGTTCATTCCATTTTCCTGAAATTTTCATGATGTCTTTGTTTTAGTAGTTGAATAATATTCCACATTTCCCAGAGGCCTGTCCCAGCCAATAGGCTCAGTTAAGGTAAGACACTTTAATGATTTCTGACTTTGTAACTCTCATTATTTTGTGCTAATAAGTGCTGGCTCTTTTTCCCTCTTACTATTCTGGGCTAATAAGTGCTAGGTTCTATTAGCCACTATTCTGTGGTTATACACTACTGGTTTCTTGTAATAAATTCTTGTTGATAGCAAAAGGGGATTAAGAAGAAAAATGTCTTAATTGCCACTATTTTTTTCTCTCTGGCTCAAGGACCACTTGCTGGCCAGGCAAGATATTTGAAACTCCTTACCTCTTCATAACCCAGAAAGAAAAGAAAAGAAAAGAAAAGAAAAGAAAAGAAAAGAAAAGAGAAGAAAAGAAAGAATGAGAGAAATACGGGATAGCAAATTCATGCATACAGGAAACACTCATTCATTCAGGATTAAGTTAAAGAAAACGAAACTATCATTTATTTTGGCTTCTCACTTCTTACAGTCTCTCAAGATAATTAGACACATGGTTTTCAGAGCATCTTTACATCAATAAATTCATAGCAAGTTCAAAACAATAGTTCATGTCATAAAATGACAAAGAGTTATAGCAGAAATATTTGCATGTGTTTCCATTAAGACTAGTACCTGACTAAATGTTCATTATCTATATTTTGGAATCATACATACCCTATAAGCTTAAAGCAATAATTGTTATGTCATAAGTTACCATAGTTTTTTTTCTTTCTTCCTCTTCCTTTTTCTTTTTTTTCAGAGCTTGGGACCGAACACAGGGCCTTGCGCTTACTAGGCCACTGAGCTAAATCCCCAACCCCAAGTTACCATAGTTTTGTCAAGAGACAAATAATCTCCCTAGTGTCTTATTATTTTCAAGTTTTATATAGATAAACTAGTCAATATTGTATTTTCCTCCCCTTACATGAACAATAAACTGTTTGTTCCCAGTTTATGACCTTTAATTACCAGATAGTGGCCTTGTTCCTAGCCTACATGAATGATGTCCTTGATCATAAATTTGTTTCAGGCATTCTTTCTTATCTTAGTGCAATTAGGTCATAACACATGAAAGTTCATAGAGCCATATTTGCAGCTTTTAGAGTACTCAAAATTACTTGTATAAATTTATACTTGTATAAAATCATCATTAGGAATTGTGAAATTATCAATTTGTCTGCACACATTACTACATGAGAGTACATACTCAAGTTTATCTGCAGAATATCTGACCAATAAAGGTGGGTAAAGTCCTGGAATCATTAGACTATATAATAATGCCAGGATGGACATATCAGTTGCAAGAAGCAATCCTAGGATGAAGTTCCTGACTCAGAGTTCACCCATCGCAGGCCATGAAAAATAGTGGTCCATTTCCAGGAAAGTCACTTGAATGTTTTTAGCCTAGATAGCTTCTGACACACATTATCTTTATTCTTCCTTCTGTTTAGGAGCATATAGATTACTTCCAGTTCCTATCTATTATGAACAAAGCTATTGTGAATAAATGAACATTATTTTATAAAAGATCAACTTTTGACAAACGGGATATCATGAAACTGAAAAGCTTCTGTAAGGCAAAGAGAACTGTCAGTAGGACAAAATAGCAACCTACATATTTGGAAAAGATCACCCACACTATTGGTCAGATATTCTGCAGATAATCCTGAATATGTATTCTCATGTATAAATTCTGTATAGACAAATTGATAATCTCACAACCAACCCAGCATCCACTAGAGGGCTAATATTCAAAATATACAAGGAACTCAAGAAGTTAAAACCTAGAAAGCCAAATAATCCAACTAAAGAATTAGAAACAGAGCTAAACAAAGTATTCTCAACTGAGGAATCTTGAATGGTCAAAAAGCATCTAAAGAAATGTTCAACATCCTTAGCCATCAAAAAAATGCAAATCAAAACAACCCTGAATTTCTACCTTACACCAATCAGAATGGCTAAGATTGAAAACTCAGCTGACAGGAGATTCTGTCAAAGATGTGGAAAAAGAGAAACACTCCTCCACTGCTGGTGGAATTGCAAGATGGTACAATCATTTTTTATATCAACCTGGCTGCTCCTCACAAAAACTAGAAATAGTTCTCCCTGAAAATCTATCTATACTTCTATTGGTCATATACCCAAAAGATGCTCCAACATCTAACAAAAACTCATGGTCCACTATGCTATCAAGAGCCTTATTTATAATAGCCAGAAGCAGGAAACAACCGAGATGTCCCTCAACTGAATAATGGATACAGAAAATTCAGTACATTTGCACAATGAAGTACTATTCAGCTATTTAAAAAGATGATTTCATGAATTTTTCAGGCAAATGGACGGAACTAGAGAATATCATCCTGGGTGAGGCAAACCGGACCCAAAAGAACATGGCATGTACTCATGTAAGTGGATATTAGACCAAAAGCTCAGAGTACTCACTATTTAATTCATAGACCATGTGAAGCTTAACAAGAAGGAAGACCGAAGTGTGGATGTTTCAATCCTACTTAGAAAGGGATCAAAATAATCACAAGAGAAAGAGGGGGGAGGGGTCTGGGAGGGAAAGAGGTGAGGGGAGAAACAGGGAGGGTCAGTGTGAGGCATGGGAAAAAACAGTAGAGAAGTCCAGAGGTTCGGGAAAATGAATGGAAATCTGTAGAAGTGGGGGTTAGGGAACTGGGAGAACCACTAGAGAGTTCCAAAAACGAGTGATGCAAGTAGCTTCCAGAACCCAATAGGAATGACATTAGCCAAAACACCTAACAGCAGGGAGAGAGAAACTGAAGAAACCAGCTCCAGTAGATAGATGTGGCCCCCTGTTGAGGGATGGGGCCACCAGCTATCTCAAAATCTTTAACCCAAAAATTTTCCCGTCTAAAGAAAATGCAGTTTCTAAGAGTAGAGCATGAGTGAAGGAAAGCCCATGCAGAAACTGCCCCACCTAGGAACCTATCCCATTTGCAGACACCAAACCATGACACTACCGCTGATGCCAAGAACTGTTTGCAGACAGGAGACAGGACCCTGGTGTAGCTTTCTTCTGAGAGGTTCTACCAGAACCTGACTAAAACAGATGTAGATACAGCCAACCATCATACTCAGCCCAGGGAGCCCAATGGAAGAGTTACGGAAAAGACTGAAGGAGCTGAAGGGGATTGCAACCCCATAGGAAGAACAACAATATCAACTAACTGGACAGCTCAGAGCTCCCATAGACTAAACCACCAAGAAAAGATATACATGAGTCAGTCCATGGCTATAGAGGAGGCAGAGGACTGCATTATCTGGCACCATTGGTGCTTGGTTCTATGGAGGCTTGATGCTCCAGTACAGGGGGATGCTGGACGGGTGAGGCTAGAGTGAGGGGTGGAAGCAGTCTCTTACAGGCAAAGGGGATGGAGAATGTGGTGAGGGGTTGGTGGAGGGAAGACTGGGAAAAGGGACATTTGAAATGTAAATAAATAAAATAATAAAAATACTCAAGAAGGAAAAGAGAATCACAGCAAGATATTTTATTTGAATATGTATTCTTAAGTCATGTAATAAAAAGTGTTTATAATTCATGACCTCATACTTTGATCCCAGAATGTAAATGATGGTGAGGAATTGGCAAATTCCTCACAGGTGATACATATGACTCATAATATAACCATGCTTTTATTATTACACAGATGGCAAGAAGAAGTGAAAATATGAATCACATTCAGTATCTTATGAGTTAATATTTACATCTGTCTCATATTCTTCTGAAACTGGTAAGAACACAGATATTAATCAGTTGTTAAAGACAATGATGCATGGTGGTCAGTGGAATATTATTGGCCATAAAAACAATCATTTCAGTAAAAAAGAAAAGAAAAGAAAAGCATTATGTTAAGTGGGAAAATAAGACACAAAAGGTCACACATTTGAAAACCCAGTTTTTTATTAAATGACCACATAGTCAATTCTGCAGAGAAACAAAGCAGACCTATGTTGTTGAATTCTGGGTGAGAAGACAATGATCGAGGCTGCAAATGCGTAGGGTGTCTTCTTGTCATTCATCCTGCCTTCTTCCTGCTACCTTGACCCTTTTACAATATTTTGTTTAGGATGTACAATGCACCTGGCATTTGCTGTACAAGAAACTGAGTAGGCAGATCTGAAAAGAGCATTGTCTCTAGCTCTCAAAAAGCTGGAGTTTAAGAAAAACATAGCTTCTATTAACCTTGACCTTGGCAATTTATCACCAGCTTTAACCATCTGCTTTATTTGAATCAGTTCAATACTGCACTGCATAATCAGCCTCTACTTTTAAGTTGTTACAGCAAAGAGATATATGTACCTTCCACAAAGATAACATTTGTTTATATACCTGTCTACTGAAAATTATTGAGTTTGTACTGCAATGTAGATACTGGGTGTAGATGTGGGTAGATACTGACCTTTATAAAATATATAAAAGTTAAACAAAGATATACTGTACACGGAGTAGAGTTTGTAAGAAATATTACCAGGAAAAACATAGAACACTGTAAAATATATTGGTGAACAATTGTTTTAGTGTGAAATTCTGTCTCAATAGAATCCTGCTGTCCTATTACCACTGTGCACCACTGAGAAAGAGTAAAATTAATATAACTGCTCATAGATGTAAGAAACTCATATTTCATCTGACCAGTGTAAACAATGTAATTCGGAGCACCAAGAGCAATATGTGTGAACTCATTATTCTGCCTTATTTTAATAAAAGAAGAACAAGTGTGTGGGATCATGACATTCTGAGAAGTAATATAGTAATCAGTATTTTCTAGTACTTCTGAGAACCTAGCACACATTTCCTTTCACAGGCCAGTTATGATTGCAGACATCACCATAGTATCTGAGGAACATAAGCTATGACTGTAACATCCATTTAGCCTCAGGAGCACAGTTTCCCAACTCACACATGCATACAAGTTTCAATACTGCTCATATGAAGAAACTGTTTCTGGTTTGAAACAGACTCTTCCCTGGAATAGAGCTTATTAAAGACAATCAGAATCATTCTATTAGTTTTATAAATAGTTTAAAATCAATGCAAAAGATATTATGGACAGGGTTTGCCTAATTATTCCTAAAAACTTTTTCAATGATATTTTCCATTAAAAATATTTCTAAACTAGGATAAAAATGCAAAGAACCCAGTTCACCAAAAATAGTGCATCAAATAATTTCCCAGAAAGAAAAGCCTGTAGTAAACTTACAAAATGTAGAATCATGATATAATTGTGGATATTTCATATTGTGTAAAATACTTCCCATGTAGCAAGGCAAGTTGAACTTTGCTGTAGTTTGACACAATTGAAAGGATAAGTTCAGGCCAGTAAAAAAGCTAATTTCTCCTGTAAGTCCAAACACAGGATGACCAATCAACAGCAGAAATTCTCTCTACTCCATCTAACCCAGCCAATTTCATAGTGGATTCTCCTTTCATGAGCTTAATGATGTCTAGTGATCAAGTGTCATGTGCAATCCTGAACATTAAAAGTAAATATAGTTAGAGTCATTTCCATGTCTTTAGTAAATCTAGAAATTAATTGAAAAAAATGCAGAGAACAGTTTTCCATGTGGTGAATTTGCTGATAAAAATATAAGCCTAAAAATGTAGAGGGATTTATAACAGTTGTTACAACTAATCTGCATATTTTGTTGTTTTTCAGACAGCATCAGTCTCCCACTCCTGATCCAGCTTTCAACTTCCCTGTGAGTACTAGGAGTTTAGGCTTATTCTGCCACATCTAGCAAAAGCCTTGAAGTTCAGTGCCATTTTTTAGCTGAGTAATGTCCTGTAAGATCTAATGTGACTTAGAAAAATTTCAGGCAAAGAATTTGCCTAAGATGCCCTTTCCAATTGGCTCAAATCCTAGTTGGTCTCAAATGAGAAATTAAATTTATAGGTTTGAACTTTGACACCATTGAAGCTGTCACCCAGACAGATGCAGAAGTTTATGAAAATAATTGTTTTGAAGATGAAATAGAAGTAGAACCACCTGTCCCAGGGGTAAGATGGTGAGTGTGTGACATCACAAAAAGGAATGGTGAGGAACCCAGGGATATGAGGTCACAAAGATGACAGGAATCAGGGCTCTGGGCTGAACAGCTGTCAGACCTGTCAGATTCTCCTGAGACATCAGGTGAAGGAAGGACAGAACAATGTCCTTTCTGTAGATCTTTTTTTTTTTTTTGGTTCTTTTTTTTCGGAGCTGGGGACCGAACCCAGGGCCTTGCGCTTCCTAGGTAAGCGCTCTACCACTGAGCTAAATCCCCAGCCCCCTTTCTGTAGATCTTATTCTTCTAAATCAATGGAGACTATAGCAAAGGTATAGAAGAATATTCTTCATAGAAGCTCTTTTATTTCATTATTCACTAAATGTTGCTTCTTCTATTTTGGGACTCCAGACTTTTTAACTTAGAATAATCCGCCATGTGCTGCCCAACTGCATTTTCACCCAGCTTCTTCCTGCCTCTCTACACACCCTTATGAAATGGAGAGCAAGAGTTATGTCTGCTGGTTCTTAGTTTTAGTCTAACAGAAAAAAATCTATGTAATGTTTTATTTATTATTTCGTTTTTATTTCTATAGTACCTTACTTTTCTCTAACATCATCTTCTGTCTGTCCTCCTCCCCGCTGCTCATTGATTGTGCCCCCATTCCAAGCATGCATCCTTAGAGACTCTCCAGGTAATTTTCTTCTTTCTTTATAATTTGACTCTTCCTTTATAAGAATTTTCAAAGCAATCCTTCTCATGGGAGGCATTGCTTGGTCACCGTACTAAACACATTATGCATTATTATGCAGGTTAGACTCAACTTTCCCTCTTCTCTTCCAATGACTTTCTCAATAAAACATAATTTTGAGCCATTATGTCCAGTCAATGAAACATATCATATATAGATTTGTAGTTATTCAGTAGCTCTTTACAATAAGACATCAGAAATCCAGAGAAATAGTCACTGTTAAGTTTGGTCCCAAGTTTGGTGTTGTTCAGTATTTTCGGCCCTGAGTTTTTGAACATTAATACTTTTCCCCTATCTGTATTTTTAATGGGCCATACACATTTTTCTTTTTATCTCACTTTCCAGTAAAAGAATCATCGCCTATTCACACATGTATGAATGCATGAACATTCACACATGTATGTATGTATGTGTGTGTGTGTGTGTGTGTGTGTGTGTGTGTGTGTATGTATGTATGTATATGCTATGTAAGTACTTCTGGAACTCTAAGTGTGAGGTAGAATGCAAAGGATGACTTTACAGTTTCCTCAACCCTTCTCCTTTATATATTCTTGTTCATTTTTCAGGTTTTCAATATTTATCATAGCAATCAAGAACATGTATTATGGGTTGGGGATTTAGCTCAGTGGTAGGGCGCTTGCCTAGCAAGTGCAAGGTCCTGGGTTCGGTCCTCAGCTCTGGGGAAAAAAAAGAACATTCATTATTTCAGCAGAAATTATTTGAAATATAAAAAGATGCCCTGGCAAGATACATACATTCAGCATATAATATCCCTTTTCTAGCTTTAATTATTCTTTAGTTTCTTCTTAGATTGTGTTGCCCTCCAAAGCAGGCAGGAAAGATTTTCTTTAATTGGTTAATCTGGTGTAAATTTCAAGAGTCAATGTGACAGTGAGACCAAAATAAAAAAAAAGAAAAGAAAAGAAAGAAGAAAGAAGGAAACTGTCCATATTCCTTAGAACTGCTTCCCTGAAAGACAAGGGAGGCATCAAGATGCCAAATCCTGATCCATCCTGGTTGGGTAACTACCTTCAAGGCATCAACTCTAAGGCAATTCCTGCTTGTGTGCCTTGAGAGAGGCCACTCTTAGTGGAAAGTATAAGCATTTTGTCACAGATTCTCTCACACTCAAGAAAGCACCTGTCATGACAAGGCCATGTCAGAAACAGCCTAGTATAAACTTTCCCTTAGAAAAAGTGCAGTACCTTGGTTTGTCTCGATGACCACCATTCCAAGGTAACTGAAAATTGACAGCTCTACTTTATAGTTCTACTGATTTCTCCTGTCATATATGAGCTTTTCAGAAGTGCTATATATCCCGATCACATTGAAATTCTAAGAACATTGAAATAGTTATTTTTATTTCATTACAAAATCTTTAGGAATAGCTACATGTACAAAACTAGGCTTCCCACTCAAAAGAACAATACTTTTCCTCAAGGTTAACCACATGGATTTCACTAACTTCTGTCTCTACAAAGAGACTACAGTCAACTCTCAGTTGATTCAGTATCTTGTAGCAGGTTTCCTGCAAAGATCAAACCAAACATGTCATTCTATTCTCCAGGGATATGGTGTGTAAAGCTGCAATTTATTTGTGTAAGCCTTACCATATGTCCTCCCAGATTGCATTTTCTAGCCCCCTGCCATTTACACTGTGGACCACTCAATTAAATTGATGGCTAGCATAGAGCAGTCAGGATACAAATTATTTTATAAGAAAATGCTCAAAGCCCATACTGAATGTTTGCTAACTTGAAAATAGGGTGAAATTTTACAGATAAATATGATAAAGTCTACCATCTATCCTTATGTAAAGGGAAAATAAGGCACTCAATAGGAAAGTGTCTCCAAACTTGAAATAATTTGAAAAACTAAAACTCTTACCTAATAAATCAAATCCAAAAGAGTTTAAAAGGGTAGCTACTCATTCATTAGGCAAAAGTGTTCTAGTTAAATTTGATCTTTGTAAAGAAATATATGCATGATGTTAAAGCATATAAGTCTAAAGAATGGAAAATTTTAGAAGTTAAAACTTTTCAACTAAGATGATGTTTGTGTTGAAGGCCACCTGCAAAAAAATTTAGTAGCTCAAAGTACTTGCCACACAACCCTAACTAACAGGAGTTTAATCCCCAGAATCTACACTAGAGAGGCGGAATATAATGATACATCTTCCATGCTGGCACTCCTGCTGTGAGATGAGCACTATTGATGGAAAAATCACTCAGCAGCCCACAGACAAGATATCCCGGGAATATCAAACAAAGCAAAACCTAAAGAGAACACCTACTTCAAAAATAACTGTTTTAAAAAATAAAACAGTAAGACATGCTCATAAAACTTATTTCCTGACCTCCTCATGCATACGCACCACCCACACACACACATATGTGTATACACACACACACACACACACCACCACCACCACCAACAACAACAACAACAACAACAATAACAACAATAAATATTTTAAAGATAATTATCTGTTAATATGTTAAATCAAGTTTGTGGATGTTAATTTGTATATAACACGTAACTATCTTCATAATTCTGAGTTTACATATGAGTACATATATCGAGGGTGATAGACACTCTAATTGGCATATAAAACACTGTATTCAATCTGATACTCCATCAACTTTCCTAGTCCATTTGTCCCTGTACACATCAAAAGATTAGAGTCTGATTCATAACGCTATAAATTATTTTGAAATTTCTTGAATTTCATATAAGAAGAAACATAACAATGTTGTTTTGTTTTCTTGATTGTCTTATTTAAATTGCCATTTTAAAATATTAATATTCATTTTTAATTATAAATGTTTACATATATATGATCATATATGGGTATGTACAAATGTGCACAGGTGTCCATGGAGACCACAGGCTCTGGATACCCTGGAACTAGAGCTACAGAATTTGGGAAAAAAAACTTGGATCCTCTTAAAGGAAATAAAGTGCTCTTAACCACTGAGCCATCTCCTATCTCTGTAGACCAGAATATAGTTTTTCATATCCACTCTTTTTTTTTTCTATTAACTTGAGTATTTCTTATATACATTTCGAGTGTTATTCCCTTTCCCGATTTCCAGGCAAACATCACCCTCCCCCCTCCCCTTCCTTATGGGTGTTCCGCTCCCCACCCTCCCCCCATTTCCGCCCTCCCCACAACACTCTAGTTCACTGGGGGTTCAGTCTTAGCAGGACCCAGGGTTTCCCCTTTCACTGGTGCTCTTACTAGGATATTCATTGCTACCTATGAGGTCAGAGTCCAGGGTCAGTCCATGTATAGTCTTTAGGTAGTGGCTTAGTCCCTGGAAGCTCTGGTTGCTTGGCATTGTTGTTCATATGGGGTCTCGAGCCCCTTCAAGCTCTTCCAGTTCTTTCTCTGATTCCTTCAACGGGGGTCCTATTCTCAGTTCAGTGGTTTGCTGCTGACATTCGCCTCTGTATTTGCTGTATTCTGGCTGTGTCTCTCAGGAGAGATCTACATCCGGCTCCTGTCGGTCTGCACTTCTTTGCTTCATCCATCTTGTCTAATTGGGTGGCTGTATATGTATGGGCCACATGTGGGGCAGGCTCTGAATGGGTGTTCCTTCAGTCTCTGTTTTAATCTTTGCCTAACGCTTCCCTGCCAAGGGTATTCTTGTTCCCCTTTTAAAGAAGGAGTAAAGAATTCACATTTTTATCATCCGTCTTGAGATTCATTTGTTCTAGGCATCTAGGGTAATTCAAGCATTTGGGCTAATAACCACTTATCAATGAGTGCATACCATGTATGTCTTTCTGTGATTGGGTTAGCTCACTTAGGATGATATTTTCCAGTTCCAGACATTTACCTACGAATTTCATAAAGTCATTGTTTTTGATAGCTGAGTAATATTCCATTGTGTAGATGTACCACATTTTCTGTATCCATTCCTCTGTTGAAGGGCATCTGGGTTCTTTCCAGCTTCTGCCTATTATAAATAAGGCTGCTATGAACATAGTGGAGCACGTGTCTTTTTTCTTTGTTGGGGCATCTTTTGGGTATATGCCCAAAGAAGTATAGCTGGATCCTAAGGCAGTTCAATTTCCAATTTTCTGAGGAACCTCCAGACTGATTTCCAGAATGGTTGTACCAGTCTGCAACCCCACCAACAATGGAGGAGTGTAGCTCTTTCTCCTCATCCTCGCCAGCATTTGCTGTCACCTGAGTTTTTATCTTAGCCATTCTCATTGGTGTGAGGTGAAATGTCAGGGTTGTTTTGATTGGCATTTCCCTTATGACTAAAGATGTTGAACATTTCTTTAGGTGTTTCTCAGCCATTCAGCATTCCTCAGCTGTGAATTGTTTGTTTAGCTCTGAAACCCATTTTTAATAGGGTAATTTGTCTCCCTGCAGTCTAACTTCTTGAGTTCTTTGTATATTTCGGATATAAGGCCTCTATCTGTTGTAGGATTGGTAAAGATCTTTTCCCAATCTGTTGGTTGCCGTTTGTCCTAACCACAGTGTCCTTTGCCTTACAGAGGCTTAGCAGGTTTATGAGATCCCATTTGTCGATTCTTGATCTTAGAGCATAAGCCATTGGTGTTCTGTTCAGGAAATTTTTTCCAGTGTCCATGTGTTCAAGATGCTTCCCTAGTTTTTCTTCTATTAGTTTGAGTGTGTCTGGTTTGATGTGGAGGTCCTTGATCCACTTGGACTTAAGCTTTGTACAGGGTGATAAGCATGGATCGATCTGCATTCTTCTACATGTTGACCTCCAGTTGAACCAGCACCATTTGCTGAAAATGCTATCTTTTTTCCATTGGATGGTTTTGGCTCCTTTGTCAAAAATCAAGTGACCATAAGTGTGTGGGTTCATTTCTGGGTCTTCAATTCTATTCCATTGGTCTATCTGTCTGTCTCTGTACCAATACCATGCAGTTTTTATCACTATTGCTCTGTAATACTGCTTGAGTTCAGGGATAGTGATTCCCCTTGAAGTCCTTTTATTGTTGAGGATAGTTTTAGCTATCCTGGGTTTTTTGTTATTCCAGATGAATTTGCAAACTATTCTGTCTAACTCTTTGAAGAATTGGATTGGTATTTTGATGGGGATTGCATTGAATCTGTAGATTGCTTTTGGTAAAATGGCCATTTTTACTATATTAATCCTGCCAATCCATGAGCATGGGAGATCTTTCCATCTTCTGAGGTCTTCTTCAATTTCCTTCTTCAGTGTCTTGAAGTTCTTATTGTACAGATCTTTTACTTCCTTTGTTAAAGTCACACCGAGGTACTTTATATTATTTGGGTCTATTATGAAGGGTGTCGTTTCCCTAATTTCTTTCTTGCTTGTTTTTCTTTTGTGTAGAGGAAGGCTACTGATTTATTTGAGTTAATTTTATACCCAGCCACTTTGCTGAAGTTGTTTAACAGCTTTAGTAGTTCTCTGGTGGAACTTTTGGGATCACTTAAGTATACTATAATATCATCTGCAAATAGCGATATTTTGACTTCTTCTTTTCCGATCTCTATCCCCTTGACCTCCTTTTGTTGTCTGATTGCTCTGGCTCGAACTTCAAGAACTATATTGAATAAGTAGGGAGCGAGTGGGCAGCCTTGTCTAGTCCCTGATTTTAGTGGGATTGCTTCAAGTTTCTCTCCATTTAGTTTAATGTTAGCAACTAGTTTGCTGTATATGGCTTTTACTATGTTTAGGTAAGGGCCTTGAATTCCTATTCTTTCCAGGACTTTTATCATGAAAGGGTGTTGAATTTTGTCAAATGCTTTCTCAGCATATAATGAAATGATCATGTGGTTTTGTTCTTTCAGTTTGTTTATATAATGGATCACGTTGATGGTTTTCCATATATTAAACCATCCCTGCATACCTGGAATGAAGACTACTTGATCATGGTGGATGATTGTTTTGATGTGCTCTTGGATTCGGTTTGCCAGAATTTTATTGAGTATTTTTGCGTCGATATCCATAAGGGAAATTGGTCTGAAGTTCT
Source organism: Rattus norvegicus (assembly GCF_021556685.1). Classification (NCBI taxonomy): domain Eukaryota; kingdom Metazoa; phylum Chordata; class Mammalia; order Rodentia; family Muridae; genus Rattus; species Rattus norvegicus. Next base: position 33,471,659 of record NC_141549.1, read on the forward strand.
CTTTCTTTGTTGGGTCTTTGTGTGGTTTAGGTACAAGAGTAACTGTGGCTTCATATAAGGAATTCGGTAGTGCTCCATCTGTTTCAATTTTGTGGAATAGTTTGGATAGTATTGGTATGAGGTCTTCTATGAAGGTCTGATAGAATTCTGCACTAAACCCGTCTGGATCTGGCCTTTTTTCGTTGGGAGACCTTTAATGACTGCTTCCAATTCCTTAGGAGTTATGGGGTTGTTTAACTGGTTTATCTGTTTCTGATTAAACTTTGGTACCTGGTATCTGTCTAGGAAATTGTCCATTTCCTCCAGATTTTCAAATTTTGTTGAATATAGGCTTTTATAGTAAGATCTGATGATTTTTTTGAATTTCCTCTGAATCTGTAATTATGTCTCCCTTTTCATTTCTGATTTTGTTAATTTGGACGCACTCTCTGTGTCCTCTCGTTAGTCTGGCTAAGGGTTTATCTATCTTGTTGATTTTCTCAAACAATCAACTTTTGGTTCTGTTGATTCTTTCTATGGTCCTTTTTGTTTCTACTTTGTTGATTTCAGCTCTGAGTTTGATTATTTCCTGCCTTCTAATCCTCCTGGGTGCATTTGCTTCTTTTTGTTCTAGAGCTTTTAGGTGTGCTGTCAAGCTGGTGACATAGCTCTTTCCTGTTTCTTTCTGCAGGCACTCAGCACTATGAGTTTTCCTCTTAGCACAGCTTTCATTGTGTCCCATAAGTTTGGGTATGTTGTACCTTAATTTTCATTAAATTCTTTAAAATTTTTAATTTCTTTCTTTATTTCTTCCTTGACCAGTTTATCATTGAGTAGAGCATTGTTCAATTTCCACGTATATGTGGGCATTCTTCCCTCATTGTTACTGAAGACCAGTTTTAGGCCGTGGTGGTCCGATAGCACACATGGGATTATTTCTATCTTTCTGTACCTGTTGAGGCCCGTTTTTTGACCAATTATATGGTCAATTTTGGAGGAAGTACCATGAGGAGCTGAGAAGAAGGTATATCCTTTTGCTTTACGATAGAATGTTCTATAAATATCTGTTAAGTCCATTTGGCTCATGACTTCTCTTAGTCTGTCTACGTCTCTGTTTAATTTCTGTTTCCATGATCTGTCCATTGATGAGAGTGGGGTGTTGAAATCTCCCACTATTATTGTGTGAGGTGCAATGTGTGTTTTGAGCTTTAGTAAGGTTTCTTTTACTTATGTAGGTGCCTTTGTATTTGGGGCATAGATATTTAGGATTGAGAGTTCATCTTGGTGGATTTTTCCTTTGATGAATATGAAGTGTCCTTCCTTATCTTTTTTGATGACCTTTAGTTGAAAATTGATTTTATTTGATATTAGAATGGCTACTCCAACTTGCTTCTTCCGACCATTTGCTTAGAAAGTTGTTTTCCAGCTTTTCACTCTGAGGTAGTGTCTGTCTTTGTCTCTGAGGTGTGTTTCCTGTAGGCAGCAGAATGCAGGGTCCTCGTTGCGTATCCAGTTTGTTAATCTATGTCTTTTTATTGGGGAGTTGAGGCCATTGATGTTGAGAGATATTACGGAATAGTGATTATTGCTTCCTGTTATAATCATATTTGAATGTGAGGTTATGTTTTTGTGCTTTTCTTCTCTTTGTTTTATTGCCAAGACGATTAGTTTCTTGCTTTTTCTAGGGTATAGCTTGCCTCCTTATGTTGGGCTTTACCATTTATTATCCTTTGTAGTGCTGGATTTGTAGAAAGATATTGTGTAAATTTGGTTTTGTCATGGAATATCTTGGTTTCTCCATCTATATTAATTGAGAATTTTGCAGGATACAGTAACCTTTGCTAGCATTTGTGTTCTCTTAGGGTCTGTATGACTTCTGTCCAGGATCTTCTGGCCTTCATAGTTTCTGGCGAAAAGTCTGGTGTGATTCTGATAGGTCTTCCTTTATATGTTACTTGACCTTTTTCCCTTACTGCTTTTAATATTCTTTCTTTATTTTGTGCATTTGGTGTTTTGACTATTATGTGACGGGAGGTGTTTCTTTTCTGGTCCAATCTATTTGGAGTTCTGTAGGCTTCTTGTATGCCTACGGGTATCTATTTTTTTAGGTTAGGGAAGTTTTCTTCTATGATTTTGTTGAAGATATTTACTGGTCCTTTGAGCTGGGAGTCTTCACTCTCTTCTATACCTATTATCCTTAGGTTTGTTCTTCTCATTGAGTCCTGGATTTCCTGTATGTTTTGGACCAGTAGCTTTTTCCGCTTTACATTATCTTTGACAGTTGAGTCAATGATTTCTATGGAATCTTCTGATCCTGAGATTCTCTCTTCCATCTCTTGTATTCTGTTGGTGAAGCTTGTATCTACAGCTCCTTGTCTCTTCTTTTGGTTTTCTATATCCAGGGTTGTTTCCATGTGTTCTTTCTTGATTGCTTCTATTTCCATTTTTAATTCCTTCAACTGTTTGATTGTGTTTTCCTGGAAGTCTTTCAGGGATTTTTGTGACTCCTCTCTATGGGCTTCTACTTGTTTATTTATGATTTCCTGGAATTCTTTCAGGGATTTTTGTGCTTCCTCTCTGTAGGCTTCTACTTGTTCTCTAAGGGAGTTCTTCACGTCTTTCTTGAAGTCCTCCAGCATCATGATCAAATATGATTTTGAAACTAGATCTTGCTTTTCTGGTGTGTTTGGATATTCTGTGTTTGTTTTGGTGGGAGAATTGGGCTCCGATGATGCCATGTAGTCTTGGTTTCTGTTGCTTGGTTTCCTGCGCTTGCCTCTCGCCATCAGATTATCTCTAGTGTTACTTTGTTCTGTTACTTCTGACAGTGGCTAGACTGTCCTATAAGCCTGTGTGTCAAGAGTGCTGTAGACCTGTTTTCCTGTTTTCTTTCGGCCAATTATAGGGACAGAGTGTTCTGCTTTCAGGCGTGTAGTTTTTCCTCTCTACAGGTCTTCAGCTGTTCCTGTGGGCCTGTTTCCTGAGTTCACTAGGCAGGTCGCTTGGAGTAGGAAGGTTTGTCTTACCTGTGGTCCAGAGGCTCAAGTTTGCTCGTGGGGTGTTGCTTATGAGCTCTCCGTGGATGCAGCAACCAGGAAGATCTGCACCACCCTTTCCGGGAGCTTCTGTGCACCAGGGTTCCATATGGCGTTTGGTGTTTTCCTCTGGAATCAGTAATGTGGGCAGAGTATAGTCTCTTCTGGTTTCCCAGGCATGTCTGCCTCTCTGAAGGTTTAGCTCTCCCTCCCCTGGGATTTGGGTGCAGAGAACTGTTTATCTGGTCGGTCCCTTCAGGTTCTGGTGGTGTCTCAGACACAGGAGACCTGCTGCTGCTGTGCCCTTATCCAAGAGAACCCAGAGTCCCTATATAGTTTCCTCTTGGGCCAGGGATGTGGGCAGGGGTGGGCAGTGTTGGTGGTCTCTTCCGCTCTGCAGTCTCAGGAGGGCCCACCTGTACAGGCGGTGAGCTCTCTCTCCCACAGGGTTTGGGAGCAGAGAGCTGCTGCGGGCAGGGATCCGTGGGTTTGGGAATCCCGCTAAAAACCGGAAGTGTCCGTCATAGTGGAATTTTGCCTCTGTGTGTCCTGAGTTCACCAGGCAGGTCGCTTGGAGCAGGAAGGTTTGTTTTACCTGTGGTCCCGAGGCTCAAGTTTGCTCGTGGGGTGCTGCCTCTGAGCTCTCCGCGGGGGCAGCAACCAGGAAGATCCCTGTATTTCTTTTATAACTATGAATGTTCAGATCTCATATTTAGGTGCTTAAAATGGTTTAAGTTGATTTTTGCATATGGTCTGAAATAGAAATAAAATTTATTATTAGATGATATACTAACAATTACATAAATGTTTACTATCATTATTAAAGAATGTCTTCCTCCTGTCTTCTGTTCTTGCTGTATTATTGAACATATTGTTTTGTAACCATTTGTTTATTTTTGAGCTACATTCACATTATAAAGGTCTACTTACCTGAGTGTGTGTGTGTGTGTGTGTGTGTGTGTGTGTGTGTGTGTGTGTGCGTGTGTGTGTCCATTACATTTTGACCTTATCACTACATCTTTTAACGTGTTTAGGTCAAATATTGTGATAACTCTATCTTAATTTTTGTTTGGGATTACTTAGGCTATTGATAGGGTTTTTTTTCCAACTTTCATTACTATTTTTCCTTTGGAACCATGTATAAGATTATGTTAATTCAGTGAAAAATTACATGGAAATTTTGATAGGAATAACAACCATGAACATCACTTGGGTTACTATGGGGACTTTCCACTGTTATCAGGTCCTTTAGTTCATAGGCAAGGAATGCATTGTTACTAATTTGTGTTTCAGTGTTTTTGATCAGGGTTACATTTTCTGCATACAAAAATTTCATGTCCTTGTACTTGTCCCAACAAACATTTATAGCTATTATTGATGTGATTGGTGGTTTTATATAGTTTGATATGAACTGCACTCTATTTTTTTTATTAGATGCATTAGTTTGTAGATGAAGTCAAAGTTTTGTAATGTACAGGCATCACATGGCTTAACTCCATCTTTTGCAGTGTGCATGCCTTTTCTTTTTCTGTTCCACATGCTCTGGCAAGAATTTCTAGTACCGTTTGATCAGAGGTTTCAAGTGTCCACATCTGCGTTTTTTGACCTACATGGTTAAGCTTTCAACATTTGAACATTAGCAATCCTCTCAGGTGAGATAGCTCCACATGCAGAACCAGGTCCTGCCAAAATGACAAGTTAGATGCCTCAGCTCCATATGGTAGAAAGCAAGACATGATTTTCAATCTGTCCTCTAAACTCCACACAAAAACTGTAGCATCCTCCCCACCCATAAATAAATAAATAAATAAATAAATAAATAAATAAATAAATAAAATAGTCAAATATTTTTAAAGGAATGATTTCTACAATACCTTATCAAAATGCATGTCAACAGTGCCTAAGTTGTTGAGATTTTTCATGTAGTAACGAAAAGTTTTGTCAAAAAATTTTTCTATATGTGCTTAGGCTTGCATAATCTTGTCTGTTCTCTCCTTCAGTACAGCAAAATGTCATGTCACATTTGTTTGTCTTCTGAAGTTCAAAATACATGCAACCAATGGTCAAATGTTTGCATATTTTTATTTCATTGGATAAATGAAATTTCAGTACACTATCATTTCATTATATAATGTTTACTCCAGCTTAGTCATTTTCCCCTGAAGTTTTGTATCTAAATATATGAGAAACATTGACCTATAATTTGTTTTAATTATAGTACTCATGCCTGCCACAGGTGTTAGGATAACTTGAACCATTATAAAATTATCTGGAATGATTATTTTACTTATTTGGAAATATTTGAGAAAGGCCTCTATTTTTCCTTTAAATGCTTGATGGAATACATTTATGAAGACATTGTGCACTGGCCTATTTGAGACTAAAAAGTTTAATTTGTGAGTTAGTATTGTTCAGTATTAACCTGTTCAGAAGTTCTATTTCTTTGTGATTTTCTTTTTGTAAGCTTGTGTTTTGAGGAGATTACACATCTACATCTTAGCTTCAGCTGTGATAGAATGTGACTAAGGCAGGAAAAGCAGGTAGAAGTCAGTAATAACAGAGAAATAGAAGTTCCAATCATTGCATGTTAGTGCAAATATTAGCAACACACAATATTCAACATGTTATAAAGAAGGAAGAGGAAAGACAATTTATATATACCCATGCATAGTTATTTTCTTGGTACGGTTTCTAAAAAGACTAGACATTACTCCAAAATGAATAAACAAGTATATGATCACCAAATCTACTAGTAAGCATTTTTTTAAAAGAGTTAGTTTGTACAATTGCTATCTGCACCTCTGTGTTCTTGCAGTAACATTCCACAAAAGCTGTAGTATCAAAATCACAAAAATTGTTAAATAACAGATAACCCACACTATATGAAATTTGGAATAAAAAAATTAAGTGCTAAGAAGTGGGACATTCCCAGTTTTGTTGCAACACAGATAAGCTAGTCAAGCATTTCTTATTAAAATAAGGTAGGCATAAAACAATCCAAACTTCACATAATTTCATCTATAGATAAACTAAAGCAGTCAAAATTACAGGGTCCCCAGGAAGGTCGTTATCTAGGGGATATGTGGGAGGAAAAGTAGAGTTGTTACAGAATGGATTTTAGTTTAGAAAAGAAAGCTTCTAGAGAGAAACAATGGGAATATAATGAACATTACTGAGCTGGACATTTAGCCATGGTTGAATGATATTCTTCTCTGATACCCTGTTGTTGCCCTGTGTCACAGAGATCCTGGCACTTTAGATCAGCAAGACTGGGCTTGTCACTTGTTCATATAGTTTATAGATGGGGCAGATTCACAACCATACCATAAAAAGAAGCTCTCCAGCACTGCTCCAGATAGCTCATTCAATGCTGCAACTAGAAAGGGACAGGGTGAGTTCTCTAGATCTCAGGTATTTTGGCAGCTCATCAACACCCACAACAGTGGAGCACTCTCTATTTTTCTGCCCAGGCTAGATATGTAGCCTGCTCTCCTTAGTGCTGTATTCTGGCTAAAGACTCTGTGTTGATAGAACAGCAGAAGAAAGAGGCTTGGAACAAGACCAATGACTCAGTGCAATGAACATTTACAACATTAGAATATTTGTGAGTAAATGTGTGGACAAAAGGGTATAGTGACCCACTGTAACATCCTACAGTGTCCACGATGAGATTTTTTATTTCCTTTTTGGCAGAGTGGTAGAAAGGACAGAAAGCAGGTACAAAGGGTTGGAGGATGAGTGGGATAAGAATTCATGATAAAAATTTCACAAAGAATTAATAAAAGTTAAATTAAAGATGGAGTTAGGCTGTCCCACAGCCCTCCATACCTAAACCCTACCCCAAAAGAGCTGGTCTCCAGGGGTGCTCTCACTCCTAAGATCGCAGGCTCACAGGGCAATAGGAGGGACAAGCTCTGGTCAGAGCCAGCAAGACCAACTAACACCAGAGATAACCAGATAGTGAGAGGCAAAGGAAAGACACTAAGGAACAGAAACCAAGGCTATTTGGTATCATTAGAACCCAGTCCTCTCACCACAGCAAATCGTGGATATCCCAACACACCAAAAAAGCAAGATTTAGATTTAAAATAATGTCTCATGATGATGATAGAGGACTTTAAGAAGGACTTAAATTACTCTCTTAAAGAAATACAGGAGAATACAAGCAAATAAGTAGAAGCCCTTAAAGAGCAAACACTGAAATCACTTAAAGAATTAAAGGAAAACACAACCAAATAGGTCAAGGAATTGAACAAAACCATCCAGGATCTAAAAATGGAACAGAAACAATAAAAAAGTACAAAGGGATGTAGGATGATGTCAACAAAGGAAGACAACCCTGGAGATAAAAAACCTAGGAAAGAGATCAGGAATCATACATGTAAGCATCAGCAACAAAATACAAGACATAGAAGAAAGAATGTCAGGGGCAAAAGATATCATAGAAAACATTGACACAATAGACAAAAAATGCAAAATGCAAAAAGCTCCTAACAAAAAACATCTAGGAAATCAAAGACAAAATGAGAAGATCAAACCCAAAACTTCCCTAACGTAAAGAAAGAGATGCTCAAAAACATACAAGAAGCCTACAGAACTCCAAATAGATTGTACCGGAAAAGAAATTTCCCCTGTCACATAATAGTCAAAACACCAAATGCTCAAAACAAAGAAAGAATATTAAAAGCAATAAGAGAAAATGGTCAAGTAAAATATAGAGGCAGATCTATCAGAATTACACTAGAATTCACAACAAAGACTATGAAAGCCAGAATATTCTGGGCAGATGTCATACAGACCCTAAGCGAACACAAATGCCAGCCCAAGTTATTGTATCCAGCAAAAACCCGCAATTAACATAGATGGGAAACCAAGATCTTTCACGACAAAACCACCTTTACACAATACCTTTCTATAACCAGCCCTACAAACGAAAATAGATTGAAAACTCCAACATGAGGAGGGAAACTACACCCTAGAAAAAGCAAGAAAGTAATCTTTTGATAAACTCAAGATACCCACACAAACATAAATCTAACTCTTATAACAAAAATAACAGGAAACAACAATCACCACTCTTTAATATCTCTTAACATCAATGGACTCAAACCCCAATAGAGAGACATAAGTATCTGGATATACAAACAGAACACAGCTTTTTACTGCACATGTAAACAGGACCCAGCATGTTGCTGCACACAGGTAACACACCTCAGTGACAGGGACAGATACTACCTCAGAGGAAAAGCCTGAAAAAAAAGGTTTCTCAAAGAAATGGTCACAAGAAACAAGCTGGAGTTAACATTTCAATATCCAATAAAATAGACTTTCAACCAAAAAACATCAAGTGTGATGAGGAAAGACACTTCATAGTCATAAAAAAAAAAAACAAAAAACAAAAAACTACCAAGATGAACTTAGAAGTCTGAGCATGTATGTACCAAATGCAAGGGCAACCACAGTTATAAAAGAAACTTTACTAAAGTTTAAACAAATCATTGCATCACACACAATAATAGTGGGAGACATCAGCACCCCAACTCATCAATGGATAGGTCATGGAAACAGAAACTAAATAGAGAAACATCAAAGTAAAAAAGTTCTAAACCAAATGGATTTAACAGATATCGATAGAACATTTCACCCTCATAAAAAAAAAAAAAAAAAAACTTTCTTCACAGCACCTCATAGTGTCTTCTCCAAAATTGACCATATATATAATCAGTCAAAAACCAGGCCTTAACTAATACAAGAAGATTGAAATAATCCCACACATCCTATCATATCACCATGGCTTAAGGTTGGTCTTAAATAACAACAAAAACAACAGAAAGTGCTCATTCAAATGGAAGTAAAATCAGGCTCTACTCAATGACAACTTGGTCAAGGAAGAAATGAAAGAAATTAAACGTGTTTTTGAATTTAATGAAAATTAAGGCATGACATACCCAAACTTATTGGAAACAATGAAAGCAGTGCTAAGAGGAAAATTCATAATACTGTGTGCCTTAATAAAGAGATCCTACACTAGCAACTTAAGAGAACATCTAAAGCTCTAGAACAAAATAAACAAACACACCAAAGAGGTATAGATGGCAGGAAGTAATCAAAATTGGGGTTGAAATCAATCAAGTAGAAACAAAGAGAACTGTACAAAGAATAAACAAAACAAAGAGCTGTTACTTTGTGAAAATCAACAAGATAGATAAACCCTTAACCTGACTAACCAGAGGGCAAAGAGAGAGTATCCAAATTTAAAAAAATCAGAAATAACATAACAATAGAATCAGAGGAAATCAACCAACAGATCCTACTACACAGCCTATATTCAACAAAACTGGAAAATCTGGAGGAAATGGACAATTTTCTAGACAAATACCAGGTACCAAAGTTAAATCAGGAACAGATAAACAATATAAACTATTCACAGCAGTTATTAAAAGTCTCCCAGCAAAAAGAGCCCAGGACCAGAAGGGTTTAGTGGAGAATTCTATCAAATCTTCATAGAAGACCTCATACCAATAGTGTGCAAACTATTGCACAAAACAGAAACAGATGGAGGACTACCAAATTCCTTCTATGAAGCCATAATAATACTTATATATAAATCACACAAAGACCCAACAAAGAAAGCGAACTTCAGAACAATTTCCCTTATGAATATTGACACAAAAATAGTCAATAAAATTCTTGCAAACCGAATCCAAGAACACATCAAAAAGATCATCCATCATGATCAAGTAGGCTTCATTCTAGGTATGCAAGGATGGTTTAATATATGGAAAACCATCAACGTAATCCACTATATAAACAAACTGAAAGGTAAAAACCACATGATCATTTCATTAGATGCTGAGAAAGCATTTGACAAAATTCAACACCCCTTCATGATAAAAGTCTGAAAAGAGCAGGAATTCAAGGCCCATACCAACACATAGTAAAAACCATATATAGCAAACCAGTAGCTAACATTAAACTAAATGGAGAGAAACTTGAAGCAATCCCACTAAAACAGGCACTAGACAAGGCTGCCCACTCTCTTCCTACTTATTCAATATAGTTCTAGAAGTCCTAGCCAAAATAATCAGACAACAAAAGGAGGTCAAAGGGATAAAAATTGGAAAGGAAGAAGTCAAAATATCAGTATTTTCAGATGATATGATAGTATACTTAAGTAACCTCAAAAGTTCCACCACAGAACTACTAAGACTGATAAAAAACTTCAGCAAAGTGACAAAGTGTATAATAAGACTTCAAGTCTCTGAAGAAAGAAATTCAAGAAGATCTCAGAAGATGGAAAGATTTCCTATGCTCATGATTGGCAGGATTAATACAGTAAATCTGGCCATTTTACTGAAAGCAATCTACAGATTCAAGGCAATCCCCATCAAAATTCCAATCCAATTCTTCATAGAGTTAGACAGAAGAATTTGCAAATTCATCTGGAATAACAAAAAATCCAGGATAGCTAAAACTATCCTCAACAATCAAAGGACTTCCAGGGAATCACTATCCCTGAATTCAAGCAATATTACAGAGCAATAGTGATAAAAACTGTATGGTATTGGTACAGAGACAGGCAGATAGACCAGTGGAATAAAATTGAAGACCCAGAAATGAACCCACACACCTATGGTCACTTGATTTTTGACAAAGGAGCCAAAACCATCAAATGGAAAAAAGATAGCATTTTCAGCAAATGGTGCTGGTTCAACTGGAGGTCAACATGTAGAAGAATGCAGATTGATCCATGCTTATCACCCTGTACAAAGCTTAAGTCCAGTTGGAACAAGAACTTCTACATCAAATCAGACACACTCAAACTAATAAAAGAAAAAGTGGGGAAGAATCTCAAACACATGGGCACTATGGAAAATTTCCTGAACAGAACACCAATGGATTATGCTCGAAGATCAAAAATTGACAAATGGGACCTCATAAAACTACAAAGCTTCTGTAAGGCAAAGGACACTGTCATTAGGACAAAACAGCAACCAACAGATGGGAAAAGATCTTTACCAATTCTACATCTGATGGAGGGCTCATCTCCAAAATGTACAAAGAACTCATGAAGTTAGACTCCAGAGAGCCAAATAACCCTAGTAAAAAATGTGTTACAGAGCTAAACAAAGAATTCACAGCTGAGGAATACTGAATGGCTGAGAAGCACCTAAGGAAATGTTCAACACCCTTAGTCATCAGGGAAATGCAAGTCAAAACAGCCCTGAGATTCCACCTCACACCAGTCAGAATGGCTAAGATCAAAAACTCAGGCGACAACAGATGCTGGCGAGAATGTGGAGAAAGAGGAACACTCCTCCATTGTTGCAAACTGGTTCAACCTCTCTGGAAATCAGTCTGTAATTTCCTCAGAACAGAGATGAGATTAGCTGAAAGTCAGAACAAACTGGAAGGAGAATCTGTAGAGACCATTTCTAGAGTTTGGGCAAGTTCCTGGTTGGTGGATGGGGCCACACACACTTCTTAAAAATTCAACCCCAATTTTTTCCTGTATAAAATAAATACAGGGACAAGGAGTAGAACAGAGATTGAAGGAAAGCCCATCCAGAGACTGCCGCACCTGTGGATGCATTCTATATGCAACCACCAAACCCAGTCACTATTGCTGATGTCAAGAAATACTTATAGGAGCCTGATATGGATGTCTCTTGAGAGGTTCTGCCAGAGTCTTATTGATAAAGATGAGGATGCTTGCACCTAACCATCAGACTGAGCAAGGGGACCCCAATGAAGGACTAGACCACCACCAAAGTCTACACATGGAGGGACCCAGGGCTCCAGCAGCATATGTAGCAGAGGATGGCGTTGTCTGGTATCAATAGAAGGAGAAACCCTTTGTTCTGTGAAGGTTTGATACTTCAGTGTAGGGTAATGCCAGGGCAGTGAGGTGATAGTGGATGTGGGGAGGGGGAACATCTTCAGAAGGAGGGAGAAGGGGAGTAGGAGAGTGTGGAACCAGGAAAATGGATAGCATTTGAAATGTAAATACATAAAATATTCATTAAGAAAAAATTTGTTAAATAGGAAATATTCATATGTATAAGATGAATAACTTTAAATCTTCTAATGTTTTCCACTTTTAAACTGTTCATTCAGACACCTAATATTGAGTCGTGTTCTTTTTTCTTCTTACTAAATACAATTTAAGAACCCAGTAGTGGGGTCCTGAGGCATTCCAAGAGATCTGCTGCACTCAGCGCATTTAGTAAGAACCCTCCTGAAGTCATATGGCTGCTGCTAGGAGCATTCCCCCAAACCACTGCCCATCAAATTCACCTCCCCTTCCATCTGGTCCTTTCTGCTGGGACAAACTGCTAGCTAGTCTGCTTTCAGAAGACACCATATCCTGAGACATCCCAGACAATCCGTTGCACTTAGAGCATCTGACAATACAACCTGAGACACCAGGCAGTCCACTGAACTCACAGCATCTGACAACACAGCCTGAAGGCATCCCAGGAGATCTGCTGCACACCAGGCAACTGGGAAACCAATACCACAGTCTGAAGACCACCGAGAGGCTCTGTGGCATGGAAGGCAACTGACCCGACAGACCAAAAGCCTTTCTGGAGTTCTGCTGCATACAGGGAAACAGAACTACATTTCATAGGCCCACCTGGAGAACAGCTTCACACAGGACAACAGCTCTGAAGAACCAACAGTCTGAAGGCCTCCCAGGAGATCTAATGCTGGCAGGGCAACAGATCAGCAACTTCTATGTCCCTCTGAAAACCCCACAGTCAGAAGCCACCACAGGAGGTCTGCTGCAGCCAGGGCTGCAGGCCTACCAGGAGACCTGGAGCAACCCAGGGAAAAAAAGAGGCAGATTCCAGACAGTCACCCAGATCAGTAAACACCCGGGATAAGAGAGGCAAACACAAAACTATAAACAACGGAAGCCAATATACATGGGCATCATAAGAACCCAATTCTCCCACCACAGCAAGCACTGAATACACCAAGACACCCGAAAATCAGGAAGCTGACTTAAAATCTTGTCTCAGGAAGATGCTAGAGTTATTTAAAGAGGATATAAAGAACTCACTGAAAGAAATACAGAAAAACACAGGTAAACAGGTGGAAGCCCTTAAAGAGAAAACAAATAAGTCCCTTAAAGATATGCAGGCAAATACAATCAACAGGTGAAGGTATTGAATAAAGCAGTCTAAAACCTGAAAGTGGAAGTCGAAACGATAAAGGAAACCCAGATGGAAGCAAACCTGGCAAAGGAAAACCTAAGAAAGAGGTCAGGAATTATGGTGTTCAGTATCAGCAGCAGAGTACAAGAGATTGAAGACAGGTGTATTTCTTGGTCTTCAGTTCTATTCCACTGATCTACCTACCTGTCACTGTACCAATACCATGCATTGCTTGAGGTCAGGGATGGGGATTCCAACAGAAGTTCTTTTATTGTTGAGAATAGTTTCCCCTTACCTGGGGTTTTTCGTTAATCCAAGTGAATTTGCAAATTGCTCTTTTTAACTCTATGAATAATTGAATGAGAATTTTGATAGGAAGTGCAGACTAAGGACTAAACCACCAACCAAAGAATGTGTGTGTGTGTGTGTGTGTGTGTGTGTATGAAAGTATGTATGTATATATATGAAAGTATATATATATATGTATGTATGCATGTATATATACATGGAAGGACCTTTGGCTCCAGCCACATTTATAGCAGAGGATATCATTGCCTGGCATCAACAGGAGGAGAAGCCCTTGGTCCTGTGAAGGTTCAATTTCCCCAGTGTAGGGGAATGCCATGGTAGTGAGGTGGAAGTGGGTGGATGGGAGGGGGGCACCCTCATAGAAGTAGGGAGAGAGGATGGGAGAGGAAAATTCCAGAGGGAAACCAGGAAATGGTTGAATATTTGAAATGTACATTTGAAATATAAATACATAAAATATTCAATAAAAACATTTTAAAAAGAGAAGAGAGACTCTCAAGTGTAGAAGATGCCATAGAAGACATTGACACAACTGTCAAAAAATCCAAAATATAAAAAACTTCTAACCCAAAATATCCGGGATATCTGGAATACAATGAGAAGGCCAAATCTAACAATAATTAGAATACAGGAGAATGAAGTTTCCCAGCTCAAAGGACCTGAAAACCCCTTCAACAAAATCATAGAAAAAAAACTTCCCCATCCTAAAGAAAGAGATGGCCATAAATATACAAGAATTCTATAGATCATCAAATAAATGGGACCAGAAAAGAAAACCCTCTTGTCACATGATAATCAAAACCCTATATGTACAAAGCAAAGAAAAACTATTAAAAGATGCAAGGAAAAGGGGCCAAGTAACATACAAAGGTAGACCTATCAGAATTACACAGGAATTCTCAGCAGAGATATTAAAAGCCAGAAAAACCTGGTTAGAGGTCATACAGACTCTAGGAGAACACAAATGCCAGCCCAGGCTACTACACCCAGCAAAACTCTCAATCAACATGAAAGAGGAAACAAAAATATTCTAGGACAAAACCAAATTCAAAGAGTATCTATCTACCAATCCAGCCCTACAGAGACTCCTAGGCGGAAATCTCCAATAAAAGGAAGGTGTCTACGCCAGAGAGAAGACAAGATATTCAGCATCTCACAACAAAGCCAAAGAAGAGAACCACAAGCACATAAAGCCACCTGCAAAAACAAATATAACAGGAATCAATAGTCATCTGTCTTTAATATCTCTCAATATTAATGGATTCAACTCACCTATAAAAAGTCATAAGCTAACTGACTGGAAACAAGATCTAGCATATTGCTGCATACAAGAAACACATCTCAACAAAGACAGACATCTCAGAGTAAAAGGATAGAAAAAGGTCTTCTAAACAAATGCTCCCAAGAAACAAGCTGGAGTTGCCATCCTACTATCCAATAAAATATACTTTCTACCAAAAGTTATCAAGTATGATGAAAAATGATACTTCATATGCATCAAATGGAAAATCCACCAAGAGAAATTCTCAGTTCTGAACATTTATACCTAAATGCAAGGGTACCCACATTCATAATAGAAACTCTACTAAAGTGGTCGACTTCAAGACCCCATTCCCACCAATGGATAGGTCGTTGAAACAAAAAATAGAGACACAGTGAAACTAATAGAGGTTGTGAACCAAATGTGTTTAACATATCTACAGAACATTTCACTCTAAAACAAAACAATACACATTCTTCTCAGCACCACATGGCACCTTCTCCAAAATCTACCATAAAATTGGTCACAAAACAGGCCTCAGCAGATACAAGAAGATTGAAATAATCCCATGCATCCTATCAGATCACTGTGGCCTAAGGCTCATCTTCAATAACAGCAAAAGCAACAAAACCCACATATGTGTAGAAACTGACCAACTCTCTGCTCAATGATAGCTTGGCCAGGGAAAAAATTAAGAAAGAAATTAAAGACTTCCTGGAATTTAATAAAAAAAATGTTGACACATTACACCTAAACTTATGGGACATTATTAAGCAGCAAAAAGAGGAAAATTCGTAGTACTAAGTGCCCTGGTAAAGAAACTTGAAAGATCTTACACTAGCTACTTAATAGCACACTGAGAGCTCTAGAGCAAAAAGAAGCAAACACACCCAATAGAAGTAGAAGGCAGGAAATAGTCAAACTCCGGGCAGAAATCCACCAAATAAAAACAAAGAGAACAGTACAAAGAATCAATGAAATCAAAAGCTGGTTCTTTAAGAGAAACAACAAGATATGTAAACACCTAGCCAAAAAACCCAAAGATCCAGGGGGCAATATCCAAATTGACAAAATCAGAAATGAAAAGGGATACATAACAACTGATATGGAGGAAAACTCATCAGATCCTACTAAAAAGGCTTATACTCGACAAAACTGGAAAATCTAGATGAAATGGACAGTTTTCACAATAGATACCATGTGCCAAAGTTAAATCGAGAGCAGGTAAGCTATCTGAACAGGGCCATGTCCCATAAAGAAATAGAAGTCATTAAAAACCTCCCAACCAAAAAAGGACCAGGGACAGATGAATTTAGTGCAGAATTCTTCACCAAACCTTCAAAGAAGACTATTCTATAAAATAGAAACAGAAAGAACACTGTATACTTCATTCTATGAAGGCACAACTACTCTAATACCTAAAGCATGCAAGGACCCAACCAAAAAAGAGAAATTCAGACCAACTGTGCTTTTGAATATCAATGCAACAATACTCAATATATTTCTTGCAAACCAAATCCAGAACACATCAAAACCATCATTCACCACAATCAAGTAGGCTTCATCTCAGGGATGTAAGTTTGATTCAATATAAGAAAACCATTAACATAATCCACTACACAAACAAACTCAAAAAAATCACATTATTATCTCCTTAGATGCAGAAAAAGCATTTGACAGAATAGAACACTTCTTTATGTTACAAGTACTGGAGAGATCAGGTATTCAAGACCCATGCCTAAACATAATAAAAGCAATTTACTGCAAACCAACAGCCAATATCAAATTCAATGGAGAGATACTTGAAGCAATACCACAAAAATTGAGGACAAGATAAGAGTGCCCACTGTCTCCCACATATATTCAATGTAGTACTCAAAGTGCTAGCTAGAACAAGACAACAAAAAGAAATCATGGGTTACAAATTAACAAAGAAGAAATAAAGGCATCACTATTTTCAGATGATGTGACAGTATACATAAGCAGCCTCAAATATTCTACCAGAGAACTTCTGCAGAGAATCGACCTCAGCAAAATGACTGGATATAAAATAAACTCAAATAAATCAGTAGCCTTCCTTTACACAAATGATAAACAGGGTGCGAAAGAAATTAGGGAAACAACTCCCTTCACAGTAGCCACAAATAATATAAAATATGTTGGGGCACTGCCCACCCCTGCCCACATCCCTGGCCCAAGAGGAAACTGTATAAGGCCTCTGGGTTCCCGTAGAGGAGGGCGCAAGAGCAGCAGGACCGCTGAGTCTGAGATACCGCCAGAACCTGAAGGGATCTACCAGATAAACAGTTCTCTGCACCCAAATCCCAGGGGAGGGAGAGCTAAACCTTCAGAGAGGCAGACACGCCTGGGAAACCAGAAGAGACTGCACTCTGAACACATCTCTGACTCCAGAGGAAAACACCAAATGCCATCTGGAACCCTGGTGCACGGAAGCTCCTGGAAAGGGCGGCACAGATCTTCCTGGTTGCTGCTGCCTCGGAGAGCTCATAAGCAATACCCCACGAGCAAACTTGAGCCTCGGGACCACAGGTAAGACTAACTTTTCTGCTGCAAGTGACCTACCTGGTGAACTCCAGACACAGGCCCACAGGAACAGCTGAAGACCTGTAGATAGGAAAAACTACACGCCCGAAAGCAGAACACTCTGTTCCCATAACTGGCTGAAAGAAAACAAGAAAACAGAACCAAAAGTTGGTTCTTTGAGAAAATCAACAAGATAGATAAACCCTTAGCCAGACTAATGAGAGGACACAGAGAGTGTCAAAATATCACTATTTGCAGATGATATGATAGTATATTTAAGTGATCCCAAAAGTTCCACCAGAGAACTACTAAAGCTGATAAACACCTTCAGCAAAGTGGCTGGGTATAAAATTAACTCAAATAAATCAGTAGCCTTCCTCTACACAAAAGAGAAACAAGCCGAGAAAGAAATTAGGGAAATGACACTCTTCATAATACACCCAAACAATATAAAGTACCTCAGTGTGACTTTAACCAAGCAAGTAAAAGATCTGTACAATAAGAACTTCAAGACTCTGAAGAAAGAAATTGAAGAAGACCTCAGAAGATGGAAAGATCTCCCATGCTCATGGATTGGCAGGATTAATATAGTAAAAATGGCCATTTTATCAAAAGCAATCTACAGATTCAATGCAATCCCCATCAAAATATCAATCCAATTCTTCAAAGAGTTAGACAGAACAATTTGCAAATTCATCTGGAATAACGAAAAACCCAGGATAGCTAAAACTATCCTCCACAATAAAAGGACTTCAGGGGGAATCACTATCCCTGAACTCAAGCAGTATTACAGAGCAATAGTGATAAAAACTGCATGGTATTGGTACAGAGACAGACAGATAGACCAATGGAACAGAATTGAAGACCCAGAAATTAACCCACACACCTATGGGCACTTGATTTTTGACAAAGGAGCCAAAACCATCAAATGGAAAAAATATAGCATTTTCAGCAAATGGTGCTGGTTCAAAAAGAGGTCAACATGTAGAAGAATGCAGATTGATTCATGCTTATCACCCTATACAAGGCTTAAGTCCAAGTGGATCAAGGACCTCCACATCAAACCAGACACACTCAAACTAATAGAAGAAAAACTAGGGCAGCATCTCGAACACATGGGCACTGGAAAAAATTTCCTGAACAAAACACCAATGGCTTATGCTCTAAGATCAAGAATCGACAAATGGGATCTCATAAAACCTCAAAGCTTCTGTAAGGCAAAGGACACTGTGGTTAGGACAAAACAGCAACCACCAGATTGGGAAAAGATCTTTACCAATCCTACAACAGATAGAGACCTTATAATATCCAAAATATACAAAGAACTCAAGAAGTTAGACCGCAGGGAGACAAATAACCCTATTAAAAATGGGGTTCAGAGCTAAACAAAGAATTCACAGCTGAGGAATGCGAAATGGCTTAGAAACACCTAAAGAAATGTTCAACATCTTTAGAGTCATAAGGGAAATGCAAATCAAAACAACCCTGAGATTTCACCTCACACCAGTGAGGATGGCTAAGATCAAAAACTCAGATGACAGCAGATGCTGGCAAGGATGTGGAGAAAGAGGAACACTCCACCATTGTTGGTGGGGTTGCAGACTGGTACAACAATTCTGGAAATCAGTCTGGAGGTTCCTCAGAAAATTGGACATTGAACTGCCTGAGGATCCAGCTATACCTCTCTCGGGCATATACCCAAAAGATGCCCCAACATATAAAAAAGACACGTGCTCCACTATGATCATAGCAGCCTTATTTATAATAGGCAGAAGCTGGAAAGAACCCAGATGCCCTTCAACAGAGGAATGGATACAGAAAATGTGGTACATCTACACAATGGAATATTACTCAGCTATCAAAAACAATGACTTTATGAAATTCGTAGGCAAATGGTTGGAACTGGAAAATATCATCCTGAGTGAGGTAACCCAATCACAGAAAAACACACATGGTATGCACTCATTGATAAGTGGCTATTAGCCCAAGTGCTTGAATTACCCTACATGCCTAGAACACATGAAACTCAAGATGGATGATCAAAATGAGAATGCTTCACTCCTTCTTTAAAAGGGGAATAAGAATACCCTTGGCAGGGAATAGAGAGGCAAAGATTAAAACAGAGACACAAGGAACACCCATTCAGAGCCTGCCCCACATGTGGCCCATACATATACAGCCACCCAATTAGACAAGATGGATAAAGCAAAGAAGTGCAGGCAGACAGGAGCCGGATGTAGATCTCTCCTGAGAGACACAGCCAGAATACACCAAATACAGAGGTGAATGCCAGCAGCAAATCACTGAACTGAAAACAGGAACCCTGTTGAAGGAATCAGAGAAAGAACTGGAAGAGCTTGAAGGGGCTTGAGACCCCATATGATCAACAATGCCAAGCAACCAGAGCTCAGGGACTAAGCCACTACCTAAAGACTATACATGGACTGACCCTGGACTCTGACCTCATAGGTAGCATTGAATATCCTAGTAAGATCACCAGTATAAGGGGAAACCCTGGATCCTGCTAAGACTGAACCCCCAGTGATCGTGATTATTGGGGGGAGGGTGGCAATGGGGGGAGGATGGGGAGGGGAACATCCATAAAGAAGAGGAGGGGGAGGGGTTAGGAGGATGTTGGCCTGTAAACCAGGAAAGGGAATAACACTCAAAATATAAATAAGAAATACTTATGTTAATAAAGAGAGAGAGAGAGAGAGAGAGAGAGAGAGAGAGAGAGAGAGAGAGAGAGAGAGAGAGAAATAGGCAACCTACAAATTGGGAAAAGAACCTTCACTAACCCCACGTCCGATAGAGGGATATATAAAGAATTCAAGAACCTAACAACAAGAACAACAACAACAACAAAATCCAATCAAAAGTTGGGGTATAGAACTAAACCAATAACTCTCAACAGCCAATCTGGAATGGCTGAGAAGTACCTAAAGAAATATTCAGAGTCTTTAGTGATCAGAGAAATGCAAATCAAACAGACCCTGATAGTCTACCTTATATCAATCAGAACTGCTAAGATCAAAACCTCAGGTTAACACATGTTGACCAGGCTGTAGAGAAAGAAGAACACTCCTCCATAGCTTGTGGGATTGCAAACTGGTACAACCACTCTGGAAATCAATCTGGAGGTTCCTTAAAAAATTGGAAATAGATCTACTTAAAGAGTCCGCAATATCACTCTTGGGCATATACACAAAAGATACCCCACCATGCTACAGGAGCATGTGTTCCACTATGTTCATGGTACCCTTGTTTGTGATAAGCAGAAGCTGGCAACAAGCCAGAATATTCCAGAACAGAAGAATGGACACAGAAAATGTGGTTCATTTACACAATAGAGTTCTACTCAGCTATTAAGATGGAGGACATCCTGAGTTTTGCAGGGAAATGGATGGAACTAGAAAAAATCCTGAATGAGGTAACTCAAACCCAAAAGGACATGCCTGGTACATACTCACTAAGAAGTAGACCTTAGCCAAAAAGAAAGAAAGAAAGAAAGATAGGTAGATAGATAGATAGATAGATAGATAGATAGATAGATAGATAGATAGATAGATAGATAGATGGATAAATGTACAGAATACTCAAGATACAGTCCATAGAACTCAAAAAGTCAAGAAGCTAATGGGCCCAAGTGAGGATGCCTCTGTCCTACTTGGAAGGGGGAGGAAAGCAATCAAAGGGGGTGAATGAGGGAAGGGCCTGGGAGGGAAAGGGAACGTAGGGGAGAGGGCAACTTGATCTGGTATTGGGTTGGGGAAAAGAACTGAAGCCCTGAGGGCCAGCAGAAAGAATGGAAACAGGCAATCCCAGGAGGTAGGATGTTGGGAGGACCCTCCAGAATAAACCAGAAATATGGGAGGTCAGAGACTCTCAGGACTCAAAGGGAGGGACCTTAGATAAAATGCCCTACAGTGAGGAGAGGCAACTTGTAGATCTCACCTCCAGCAGAAAGACAGGGCATCAAGTGAGGGATGGAGCTGCCATCCTACAATCAAAACTCTGTCCCATAATTCTTCTTGCCTGAAAGAACTGCAGGGATGGAAATGGAAAGGAGCCTGAGGAAAAAGAGTTTCAGTGACAGGCCCAAAGTGGGATCCAGCTCCTGGAGAGGCCCAAAAACCTAACACCATTACTGAGACTATGGAGCACTCACAAAAAGGGACCTATCATGACTGCCCTACAGAAGACCCAACAACCAACTGTAAGAGTCAGATGCATGTGTTTGCACTTAAGCAGTGAACAGAAGCTGCTGACCACTGTGGTTGAAACAGGGGAAAGCTGGAAGAAGCTGAGGAGGAGGGAAACCCCGTAGGAGGACCAGCAGTCTCAATTGACCTGGATCCCCAAGATTTCTCAAACATTGGACCATCAACCAGACAGCATGTACCTGCTGATATGATGCCCCCAACACATCTACAGCACAGGACTGCCTGGTCTTGACTCAGTCAGAGAAGATGCACCTAATCCTGAGAAGACTGGAGGCCCCAGGAAGTTTAGAGTTCTAGTAGTGTGGGGGCTGGGGTTGGGAACATCCTTCTGGAGACAGGGGGCAGGGAGGAGAGGAGGTATGGGATATGCAATAGTCAGAGGGTTGGCTCAGAAGGGAATAAAATCTGGAATGTAAAAACAAAAAGATTAAATAAAAAGAAGGAATAAAAGAAGAACCCAAAGTAAACAAAGTTTACTAAGTAAACAAAGTAAAACAAAGTTTTTCATTAAAATATAAAGAGAACATTATGTAACCTGTAAAGAATTCTTTGGGGAACATGGTCTCACTTTTTAATAAAGTACTGTATGTTGCTCCTAAAAGTAATAAAAGTACTCTCTAAAATTCCATAGCACATAAATACAGTAAAAGCCAGGTTACCTTCTCACTATGCATGTAAGTAGAATGTGACTAAGTAAAAATTCACTAAAGATTCTTACAAAAATAATCTGAATTGTGTTGTTTTGATTCTCACAGAAGACCCTAAACCCTTTTGGCATACAGAGTAGCTGGAGAAGCAAAGAACTCATGTAATGTTATATACACAGTAGGAGATAGAAATTTATTAGAGTATTGTATATATATATATATATATATATATATATATATATATATACTTATTTTCTGTCAAGTAAAAATAAGTACTTGTAAGGTGAAATTAGAAGGACCATGAATTTTAGTTTAATAGTAAGGAATTTCAAGACAGTCTGGCTAAAAGGTTACAAAGCAGCCCTTCAAAGGAAAAAAGGAAAACAAGCAAGAAAGCACACACACACACACACACACACACACACACACACACACACAAGCAAGCAACCAAGGAAGGAAGAAAGGGAAGAAAGAAGGAAGGCAGGGAGGGAGGGAGGAGGGAAATAGGGAGGGAGGGAGGGAGGAAAAAGCTAGGATGAGCAACAATACCACTATACCCTTTCTGCTTCAAACTTTTTCCTTCTTTCGTAGGAAAGGAAACTTAACACATTAATCCTGTTTGCCTGTAAAATGTGGCTAAGTTTTCAGTAATTTCCCCATGGGGCAGAATGGGACAGGAACTCTTGGGTAACACTTGTTGCAGAACAAAAATTTAACAAAGGGTTTTTTTATCCCACCTTAACTGGCACCGTGGGGCCACAAGGCATCTGTGGGATATTTTCATCTCAGTCAGCAAAGTGTCTCACCCACTAAGCTCCATCCCAACTTACACTGCCTAGGGCTACTCTCTGAGCCTTGCAGCGATCTCTCTACTTGTCTAGTGCCCAAGGCACATCACTGCCACACCAGTTTCATACAGAGACTGCCTATCTCATGGCTCTCTTACTGTGGATTCTTCTCACATTTCCAGCATCCATCCCCTGGTCCCAGAGGTGGCTACCCTCTAGTAACTCTCTGTCGCTGCTCTGTTTACATTCCCAATAGCCAGCCCTAATAGTTATGGTATAAACTTCCAACAACCCATTAAAATTAAGACTCAACAAACTACAACCCAACAATTAGATTTATATGTTAAATTGTCAGTCCACACTAATATCCACACAATAAACTCACAACCAATTGAAAAGGATATAAACCACCCCCCTAGATAAGATAAATTTGCCTACAGAAGTCCATCCCAACTACCATGGCAATTCAAAACCACCTGGCTATAGGTCATCCTTCCCCCTCTCCATTCTCATTCCTTCTCCTCTCCCCACCTTATATTTTACTGTCCAGTCATGGCCTTAATCTAACTTGTGCCAGTCTTCATCTGCATATAGACATCAACCTACAGAGAGTCATACTGAAAGTATCAAAATTGTGACCTCCCTACCATAGAGACAGCTTACCAATGAGTTGTTGCTCTGGACCACATGTCATCTCTATGCCTATTAGAATAGACTTCTTTAAAGTCTGCAGGTTTTATTAACATGATGAAATATAGATAGATCAATAAATAGATTGATAGATCAAAAGATAGACAATAGCTAGATAAGATTATATATAGAGAGAAAGATGTATATATACATATATATGCATGCAAATATATAAGATATAATATGATATACACAAATACACACACACACACACATCTAGTTCTCAAGGTGCAATGCTACCATGCCAGTTTCATTTGTGTGTGTGTGTGTATATATATATATATATATATATATACATATCCTAATGAATGTTAATTTATGAGAGAATGATGACCTGATGATCTCATAAGAGATATCTCTTCACAACTGTTTGTCTTTTCCTTGTGTGTTCCTTTCCTGAGGTGGCAAATGTGCTGTCTGATTTGATTTTATGAAATAAGCCCATGAATGTTTCACACAAAAACCTCATAAATCATGTTTCACTTCTTTTTATGATAAAAAATCATAATTTTAATTTTTATATTTCTATATATCTTATGTATGTATATGTATATCAGTTAACTTCAGATCAGCCAAGTCAACCATGACCAATAACATACTCTGTAAGTTGTTTTGAAGGATTTTTTTAAAGGCAGAGAAAATATATTACAATGTAAACAGTGTTTTGTATTTCATACAAATGCAATAATAGAAAATTCTAAGGAAGATGGTGGTGACTACTGAGAAACAGCATACAGACATACTCCGGTCAACCATGTAATGGATTTGGAAATATGCATTAAGCACTGGTATGTAAAAACAATAAACAACTCAAAATTCTTATATACACATAAGAAATATATAAATGTAAAAATTAAAATTATGATTTGTCATATTTAACTTCTTATTATCCTATATTTTGTCACTTACTTCATAATCTTTATCATAGAATATGAAAACATGTGTTGACTTTGGGTTAAGGAAACTCTAAAGGCAAATTTCAAAATTTAAGTAGTAAAATGTATGATAAATTATTCTCAATTATTTGTGTTTTAGAATGACTTCATATATCATCATGTGGCAGTTGAATTTTCTGTCATTTTGTATTCATTAATTCAACTGTGTTAAGATATGTGAAGGATATGAAAGAAATTCTGAGTTGTATATCAGTCAAAGGCCTACATTGCTATGTAAATTTAGCACTGCCTTGAAATGCTTTTAGTGACCGTGGATGCAACCCTGTGTGTTATAAATAATTATTTATGCATTAATTTGCAACATTTTATGTTCCAAGATTTTATAATGATTCCTGATTTTTTTACTAAAGAAACTGCGCATAGGAGATCTTGTTCATAATTGCTTAATAAATGGCCATAGTATCTAATTAATAACTCTAAATTGATATACACTTTTTATAACTTCTTCTGTTTCTATGGGTGTAATTTATTTTATTCTCATCTGTTTTTGAGGAAAATAGGTGAATAATTTCACTCTTAGGAAGCAAGCATACTGCATCTCTTCAAGTAATCTTATTTATTTTGAAATAACTCCAAATCGGGGAGACTCTCACTCCAGTCTCGGGTTGGCATGCCCCAGGAAACACGAGTAGCCGATCTTGATGTAACAGCAAGAGGTAGTTTTATTAACGAGATCTCGGGTCAACACGTATCTCACACAGGAGATAGAGGAGTCGACCACGAGCCTCTAAAAGCAGGGGTTTATATAGGGAAAGCCAGGGGATTTCGCGCGGTTACACACAATTGGCTGATTCAAATGGTGCAGTTTCTTTTGGCGTGGAGTTACATCAGCAAAGAATACGTGCAATCTAGCATCTCAGCAATGTGGGTAGCGTGACTTATCTCACTCAGCAGGGGGATGACTCATCTTTAGGGAGTGAGGGAAGGGGAGGGGGTGGCTCCAGATGTCCTTGGGGGCTGATAGCCTGGTCGGTGAGGCATGTCCGGACTTTGTAAAATTTAACTCTTCAATTTCCATCGTTTAGAAATGTGTTGAATTTCACATGATGACCCGGATGTCACAAAGTGCTTTGCATTGACTTGGTAACAGACATTCTCCTATTTCAATGAATGTTTATGTAATAACTCCCTTAAGTAAATAGATGCATAGATAGATAGATAGGAATATAGATGTTGGTATGTATGAATTTTAACATGGTTTCAGGTATACTAAAAACAGCACATGTAACTAAAATTGTTTAATTATTATCTCTCTTTCTCCTCTGACCCTAAGTTAATCTTTGTATAGTCCAAAATGGCTTTCAACTTTTTACATATCCAAGTATTACTATGCACCTCCATTCCCTGTCTCTGCATCCCTGAAAGCTGATACTGTAGCAGTCCACCAGCATAGCTAGTTTGTGTTGTGCTGAGGATCACATCACTAACACTAAATACTAAGCAGTTACTGATTTTCTTCAATTTTAAGTATGGCATTGAGAAATCTGCTATATTTGAAAGACATGCAATCCTTTTTAATGTTGAATGATTTGGGGAATACCATTAGCCTTTCAAAAGATGCATCTCATCATTTCAATTTAATATCACTGGTCAGCAGAAAACCTTAGGGTTTTGTCTGTTTGTCAACAATGGACATAAATATAGATATATGTATAAACATACATAAACATTTAGAAAAATAAGCATATTAAAGAGATTCGGGTGTTCAAATCTGATTAGACAGAAATGTGGCTAATAAAAGCTTATGGTGACTACATGTGAGCTACAGCAATGAGCTGGAGTGTGGCTGACTTAAGGTCAAAAGGAGACTCTGATAGTCACAGGAGGAAAGTAATATACTTAGTTTGGGCTACTTTAAGGGCCATCAGATATTAACATATTAAACAGAAAACTATTTTTCCTCTGGAAACTGAAAAGACAAGGAAGCAGTTAGAAAATCTGAGGTTGCATGAAGGTCATATTATCTTTGTGCATGGCAACTTCTGTGTCCTCACATGGCAGCATGAGAAGTGTCTCTTTGCTCTGCTTCCATAGGGGCCTTAACTCCAATTGTGAAAACACCCACTTCAAAACTACCAGCCTCCAAATGCCAGTATCTTTAGTGTTCAGATATATCAAATATGAATCTGCAAAGGCACAACTTTAGGGCTAGATCATCTGTGACTGTCTGAACGTATTTAGTAATGCTCATGTAAAACAAGTTTCTTAACAAAACTAATTTTCAATAGTACTTGGAATGATATTGAAAGACATCAAAGAATTTTAACAATGGAATGCTGTGTTTTAACAAAGAGATGTTGCAATCAGAATTGAGTTTGACACACATATCAGTGAGCTCAGTACAAAATAAGATAATAAATAATCAAGAAAATAAAGCAACTTTTCATTATCAAGAAAAGAGAATCTGAAACAAGAAGATGAGTTTGTACTGATCCTTCTAGATTTTATGAATGGCTAGATTGAGGGAGGATGAAATTACCTTAATAAAAGTGAGAATTCTAACAGGTGTGAAAACTTATTAGTGTAAAGTCCTTTGGAAAGGAAATAGAATGTATGTCTGAAAAGCACTGTGGGTTTAGACAAAGAAATTGGTGACTTCCAGGCAACCACAGATAGTATATTAGAGAGTATTCATCTCAGAGTTCTATAAGAATGACAGGCAAAAGTAGGGTTTTGAGTAAAAGAAGCTGCACACCAATGGAGGGACCTCTGCAGAAGTAATTAGTTAATGGGTGTATTGCCCTGATAAATAATTAAGGTGATGGCACAGGATTATGCCGGGGCAAGTTCCTGTGGGTTTCTTTCTTGTTCTTGGTTCTTCTTGAGGCAGCAGAGGGGGAAGAGTGTTGGCAGGATTAAGGCTTGGTCTTGTGACATATTTAGGGTTGTCTTATAAATAAGATGTTTTCCTATCTGAAGTAGATAACCTGGCTGTGTGAGTTCCTCTGAGGCAAGAAGCTATTTAGCACCTCACCCTAAAACAGCAGGAGACGAAGTAAAGTAGCCTTTTGTTCTATCTCGGAAGGAATTGCTAGGAATTGCAGCTCTAACTTTCAGCCTACTAGTTGAAGTAGCAAGAAGAAAAGGGGAAACTTGGGAAAGTGATTGTAGCGTTTACTTCTAAGTTGTAAAAGTATTCCTGTGAAGGAAAGGGGCTTGCAAGAAAAGGGGGATAAGGAGTCTAAGAAATAGAGAATTAGTGGAATCTAAGCTGGATAAGGAGTGATAAAAAGAGGGGATAAGGAGAATAATGGTAAGAAAAGCAGGAAAAGGAGAATTTCTCTCCTCTCTTCGTCCTCAGCACTTTACATCTTTCAGAACCATGATCGCATGGGTAAAAAGTTCATCACATATTTACACATAAATTCTAATCATAAATCGAATAAGAAGTTTACAATGGAGGATGTGTACATGAATATGTATTAGAAGTAATTAATCTGGCTATACATCCATCACTTGTCACAGCTCCACAGGTTCATGGAGAGTTAAAAACCATAACTAAGTTATCAGTGAAGTTTTGCATAAATAAAATCAGCCATCTTATCTTCTGTCCTAGCACCTATGGTAAGTTGAGCTGACTGCCTTCAGGTCAATATGTTGAACTTTCAGATCCTTCTAGAGCACCATGTTTGCCTAGATGCTGCCATGCTTCCTGCTATAGCGATAACAGACTGAATCTCACAAACTGTAAGCCAGTCCCAAGTAAATGTACAGGATGGATGTACATATGCCTCACAAAGACTGAGGCAGCATACACAGGGCCTGCACAGAGCTGCCTCAGATGGAGTCCTAAGGGAAAAGTGCACACATGCCCCCCCTCCTCATCTATATATTATCTTCAGCTAATAACCACTTGCAAATGAATATTCAGTTTTCTCCAAGGGAGTCTCACTGGGGAAACAATACTCTTTTTAAAAATATGTTTTATTTATATTTATTACATGCTGATCACAGTTTTCCCTCCCTCCCCTCCACACATTATGACCCTACTATCTCCCCCCCTCCAAATCCACCTTCCTCTGCTTCCCCTCACAAAAGAGCAGGCTTCCCAGGGACATCAACTCAACAAGCCATAAGAAGCTACAGTAAGGCCAGGCTCATATCACCACATTAAAACTGAACACAGCAAACTAGTAGGAGGAAAGGGTCCCGCAAGTAAGCAAAAGAGTCAGAACATCCTCTGTTCCCATTGTCAGGATTCTTACAACACACCAAAATACTCAGCCATAATACATGTGCTAGTTTGAATATGCTTGGCCAATGGGAAGTGGCCCTATTAGGGGGTGTAATCTTATTGGAGGAGGTGTAGACTTGTTAGAGGAAGTGTGTCACTGAGGAGGTGGTGTTTGAGGTCTCATATTTAGGCTTTAGTGTAGCCAGTGTGATCCAGACTCTGCTTCTGGCTACCTTAAAGTCAATATGTTGAATTCTCAGATGCTTCTAGAACACCATGTTTGTCTAGATGCTCCCATGCCTCCTGCCATGTTGTTAGCAGACTGAACATCTTAAACTGTAAGCCAGCCCCCAGCAAATGTTGCTCTTTATGAGAGTTACCTTGACCACAGTGTCTCTTCACAGCAATAAAACACAAACTAAGACAATGTATACACAGAGGACTCAGGTCATGCCCCTACAGGTTCCCTGATCTCCCAAGTTCCTGTGAGCCCTGGTCAGTGGATTCTATTGGCTGTATTCTCATGGTGTTTCTGAACTCTTTTGTTCCTCCAATCCTTGTTCTCCTCTGCAAGACTCACTCACCTCTGCCTAATGTTTGGCTGTGGAACTCTGCATCTACTCTCATCAGTTGCTGGGTGAAGTCTCCTTTGGTCTCTTTGAAGACTATTCTGCTATTCTCAGGTCCCAGAACATTCTGTAGACAGAACAAGCTGTAGGTCAAAAATTTTGTGACTTGGTTGATTTTAGGAGTCACTGGAATTTTTAATGTTATCTTCTTTTTTAGTTTAATTTTATTTCACATTTTTCTCCCGGCCCTTTTTATAGCCCACAGATATTTGCATATGTATTACAGATTTCTGTTTCATGTTTTTTGTATGTTTTCTCCTGAGAGTGAAGGCAAGAGCAGCTGTATCTCTCTGTTTCATGTGCCTTTTCCTAGGCTATTTTTCTTCTCTTTGTTTTGTTTTAGTCTGATGTATTAGATTTTGCTTTTTCTTAACTAGATCTATTTTACTTCATTATTATCTTTTAGAAGCTTGGTGTTCTTTAAGGCAGAAAAGGACTGGAGATGAAGGGAATGGATTGTGGGGAGAAACAGGGATGAGTAAAGATATGGGAAAAGATTACCAGGACACATTATACAAGAAACAAATAGCTATTTTCAATAAAAGGAAAAATATCTAAATGTATCTGCTTGGTTAAATTCTAAATATTTGTGAATGGAGGTTCCCAATCCAACATTTATTCTGACATATTGTTCTGCAATTTTCTTTTCAGATTTCAATAGTTTTTTTAAAATTAGTTTAAATCAATATATTCAGTTATATATAATGTATGTATGCATGTATGTGTGCATATGTACATACAAGTATGCTCATACTTTGCTTGAGACAGATTTTTAGAGTTGTCAGTTTAGATTTCATTGAAAATATATCTCAGTTTGAAACTTTCCAGTTTCTCTTAAATACTCTCTACAGGTTTGTCATTTGACCATTTGCTATCAAAGAGCACATGTCTTTTAAGGTCCTTCCCATGTTACCAGCTTTCCTTCAAATAAAGTCATTTTGTTTACCCTTGCATCTAGCTCTTTACCCAGCTGGTCAAAATATTCTGAGCAATCTCCAGAATGGTTCTCTCTATGCCTTTTAAAAGTGAAGGATAATCTTGCTATAGCAAATGCAAATGAATACAAAATCTTCTCTTTGCTCTAAATCATGTTAGCACTAAGGATATAGGAAACAATTCTAACCTTAAACTGACTGTGGAAATGGTAGTGACCACTGTTTTCTCTGGAGGACAGCCTGTCTAAATCATCTTAAATCTCCCTCTTCTATTTCTTATTACTTGCCCTACTAATTATGATAATGTAATTATATGTTAATTTTCATGTTTTCATTATTATAATACATAGAGCTACTTTTGATCTCTCAAGAGTAGTTGAGAGCAAATGTGTGTACAATTTCAGAGATTTTTGTGTTTGGAAACTATTCAAAATAACACTTCTGGTGAATCTCCCCAAATATAAAAACCTAGAAGCGGTATTTTCCAAAATAATTTTGATCAGAAACTTTTAGGCTGAGGAGCATTTTAAATTCCTGGTTTTCACATTATGTCTACTCTGCATTACAAATAATAATGACATATATATGAATTCTTATCAACCAAACACAAATAATTTTGAATACCCCTGTATGGTATTTAATATAATTGAATATGATTGATTGTATTATCAATTGGTCTGATATCAGTAAAACTAGGAAGTACACATTACTTAAAGGTTAATATTACTTGCACAGACTTAAGTGAATTGGATTCTATGTTGCTACTGTGGGATAGGTAGATAGTTTTAAGTATTCTCAGTCTATTTTCAGCATCTTCTCAGTACAGCTCAATTGCAACACTAATTATTTGAGGCATTTTTGTGGAAATTCACCTGGAAGAAAATGGAAATAGAGTAGAAGAAGACTGGCTATAAATGTTAGGCTCTATTTTACAACCT
Source organism: Rattus norvegicus (assembly GCF_021556685.1). NCBI lineage: Eukaryota > Metazoa > Chordata > Mammalia > Rodentia > Muridae > Rattus > Rattus norvegicus. Next base: position 33,502,927 of record NC_141549.1, read on the forward strand.
ACTGCAGTATCAACAGAACTCTGACAGGCAAATGCTTTTGATAACGTATTGATTAATGTTTTTCAGCTGTAAACTTTCATCTGTGCACAAAAGTAGGCACACATCTCTTGTCACCAGAGGCTGTCAGACTAGCAGGGGGTCATCATGACTGCTGCTCATATCTGGCACTCTTTGACTTTTGGTTTGCCAGGTTACTCCAAAGGTTTGTGAGAGACTAGAAAGATTGTATTCAAGCTGTGTTCTGGATGGCCTATTTTTTTTCTAAGAGCAGCTGTTGCTATGTGAAACTGACATGAAAGAGGTTAACTATACCAGGTCTTGTAATGAAGGACAAGTATATGTCCCTTTGACACAAAACTTTCACCTCTACACTCCAGCAATCGTCTCAGTAGATCCCAAAGGATTCCAGCCCCATTTCGAAATAATATTTCAATCAAAATATGCCATTTTCAGCAAAAATTCTCAGACACATACCCATTCAATAAAATGTAAGTTACTTAAGTCTGTGAAAATATAACACAACTCTATGCAGAATGAGAAGAGGTGATCTTCAAATAGAAATGTGATAAGTAAAAAGAGAAGAGATTATATAAGATCCCTGACATGTGCTACCATTAAAGTGCTAGAGTGAGAAATAGAATTGAGATTAAAAAAAGGGAAAAAAGAAAAAGGAAAAATAGATATCTTTTAGGAGCTTTTCAGTGAATTGAGTAATAAGCTAAGTGATGGTCACAAATATAAAATCTGCCCTAGCAAGTGGTACTGACCACAAATGAATGCTGCCTCTTCAACTGAATAATGAAACAGCAGGCACTCTCTAGAGAGGCTTCATGACAAAAATAGCAAAAGTGTATTCATTATGAATCACATGCACTGTCTGAAATAAGAGGAAACCTTTCAGGAAAGACTAAGTATCCCCCAGGCCCTCATTACTTCAGTCAACACAAAAAGGAAGAAATGGGCTTGGGCTCCTCTATCCATCTGAATGAAGGATGTGGGGAGAACACCATAGTTTGGCTTCACTGAGCATCTTGGCTTTTGAAAGGATATTTTCAATTCATCAGACTCAAGCATGCACCGTACAAAGCATAGCACTTCTATCTTTAATTTATGATGCTCAGTTTGCTTTCATTTATGAGTGCCCACACACGTTATTGCAAATTTCTCAGAGCCATTTGAGACTTGGCAAGCACTTAACAGAGAAACATAGATGCAGAAAGCTGCCAGAGATCATAGCATTGTTATAGGCCACTCCACTTTTTCGTTTGGATGCATGAAGAAAAAAGTCCAACTGTAATGAGTTGAACTCTACAAATTTACTATGATATGTAAATGAGTCAAATTTAAAGGTCTACAGATAACAAAGAATTTTTGACTCCCACATTTCTTCTATGTCTATTAATTAGCTATGATTTCTAATGGAACAGGCATAGTTTCTAAATCCACTTCCTTTAACTTAGAACTTTGTATATAAATGTCGAATGCAATTTTGTCTTTGTTTGCAAGATTCTTATTCAATGACTGGTTCCACAGAATAGAGATTGCTAGACCTTGGTCTCTATTGACCTGCAGAACAATAAACACTCCAATATTAATCTGCGTTCCCACATTGGGATAATTGTTTTCTCATTCTACCACCTCTAACTGTTGCTTCTTTGGGATTCATTTACTCTCTGTAACAAAAGACATAGAAAGTTAACGTGAATTAGAAAATGCAGTAGCTGGGAAACAAATAGACAGCAAGCTATTAGGTAAAATTATAAAAATATAAGTAGATGAAGAAAATGAGGCTACAGAACTTTTGTGGAGTATTGGGATGCATAGAGTAAACACTGTGATCAACAGTAGGCATAAAGAGAAGCATGCTGTACAGAAACTTGAAGAAGTTTCTATCACAGTTGCTATTTTTCTCAGGCTGAAGTAAGTTTCACCGATTAGGAAGGACCAGCTGCAAAATACAGAAAGGACTTTCTTATAGAAATAAACTTTGTTCATTCCCTCGCGCATTCTGTTTACATACACATACATACACATGTATGCTTATAAGATGCAAAGTAGGGAAAACATTTAAGCATTTTACAAATTGAAGATAAAATGAAAGTTAAATGTATGCTTCTCTGATTATTTGTACACATCTTTCCCAAGAAAACATCTCCTTATGTCATATTCTATAAGAATTTGAGGCATGGGGCATGTATAAATACCAACTGCAGTAAAACTGAGTATGAGACCTTAACAACAGCCAACAACTGATCATCCCAATTGCAACCACTGATGAAAAGTTATACTTGAAAACCTGAAAGTCCTCCCTTTCCCCTTGTGGATGAAAAAAGAATATGTAATGTTTTGAATAGGATTGGATTAGGTTGAAATCCCAGAATTTTTGCCCTGATATCTGAGTCCAAAGAGACTCGGGACCCTCTGGCCCTTGCCCTTCAAGGAAGCGGGCTCTACAGGGACTGTATTTAAGATGACGGTCTCTAGAGGCTGGAAGTGTTCTTTGAGCTGGCTTTCTCATTAGGTTTAACAAACTGACAGATTTGGACAGTAAGGCTGATAAAAGAAATGCTACCCTTGAGAGACATTTACATGAATATTTTCCTTCAAATATGTATCCTTCAACTGAATCTCTACATGAGGATACTGTAGCAAAACTGACCTGGGACGTACCAAAGAACCCTTCATAAGAGACAAAGGAATGCCAGCAGAGAGAAGCTAGGACATTTGCATAATGTCCAGGAGCTAAAAGAGAAAGTCAATAAACCAGCTAGAAGAGATGGGAAAGTATATACTAATGTACCAGGGTGAAAGAATCCTTGTAGCATGAGAACTTCATTCTTCAAGAAGACCAAAGGGGAAAAGGTCACTATTAAAGTCTGCCAAATGCGGAATGGAGAAATACGAACTGTCAGTCAAAAGACTTTTCTCATTCCTATTAGTTAGACGCTAAGAATGTGAAAGACAGTCTGATGCACTCTATCGTCTGGAAAATCCCTGCTGTAATCTGTGGACATTCCAATTCTGACTTTCATTAGACACATATATTATTTTTCTTGGAAACCCAGAGAAAATGCAAGAAATATTTTCTTAACATTCAAATTCTCATCAGCTTTCTTTATTTTAAACTCTTCTGTCTCTGCCCTGAAAATTACACAGTTGATGTCCCCATGAGGGAAGAGCCCTCATGTTGTAGTGAATCTATTAAAACACAGTGATTCAGGCAATGCCTTGGGCATTCACTGAGATATAGGTATATCATTCTATATAATTACAGGAGCATATAATGTTATTCTATGCTGACACATGGATTTCCCTTTCATAATTTTTCTTGTGATTCCAATGCATTCTGGGAAGACTAGGAAGTGGCTATGTGTTGAAGACTCTTGACTTATTTGGACACTGCTGCAATCTTGTGAAGATATACCTAAAAGTCTTCTGGGCTTTCTTGATAAGATGAGTAGTGTTGTCAGATCATTGTTTTCATTCATTTTATTTGCTTGTCTATTTTTAATATTGTAATTTAGCTGCAACATTTTGCCTTCCTTTTTTTTTTCACTTCCTCCAAGTTCTCCTAGGTATCACTTTCTGCTTTCTTTCAATTATGATTGTGTATGTATGTGTATTTGTACACATACACATATTCTTAAATATAGTCTATAACCTATTGAGTCTCTATAATGTTACTTGTACATACGTTTTCAGGGCTGAATCCTTGCCGGTTGGCCACCAATTGATGTGCTTTTTCCTACGGAGGTTCACCTCGCCCAGTGAGGCCTCAAATTCTTCTCCCTGTACAATTTGGCACTTTCATTTTTGTCCCTGTTCAATTCACATTTAGGTGATCATGCTGGTGAGCCTCTGACGATACTGCTTTTGTTGTTACTATAATACATAATCTCACAGATAACCCCATAATTCTTCAGATCTTACTATCTTCCTGCCATCTTCTTACATAATATTCCCTGAACCTTATTGTGAGGAAGTGTTTTGCAGTTGTAGGCATTGGTACTAGGCTTTACAACTCTGTATTTTAATTGGTTGTGGTTTTCTCTGGTGTTCTCCCTCTGTTACAAAGAGAAATTTTCCTGACAAGGACTGAAGACTACACTTATCTATGTGTACAAAGAAAAACATTTATACAGTGTTGTTGAGTATTAGTTGGTTGATCAGTGGTAACTTCTCTTCCAATAACTGTGATTTATTTAGCATTGAGTAGTTACCTATATTTGCAGTGCCGGATGTGGTATATCTCTCATTGAATCGATTTTAACACTAACTAGAGAGCTGTGTCTTACCACCAAGGTTATGTATGCCATTGCTACACCTGGAGTGTTATGCTCTCACACTGGCTGTTGATGGTGTTCACAGGCATCATAGATGGTAGCTGGTTACTTGCCATTCTCCTTTGGAAACTTGCATAGAGACTTCGGATACCATGAAAACAACTCCTCAGGGAGGGGACGGTTTTATTTCTATGACTTTGATAGATTACTTGAATATGAGGTCCGTGATATTTTGCATCTTTTTTACATACTTATAGCTATTAATATAGTTTAAATGGGTTGGGACAGTATTGATGCTCTAAAAGGAAAGTTATTGATATAGATTTTATAATTACCTATTCTACTATATTAACTTATCACTCACTATCCTAATCACAAGAACCTTGTGGTAAACAAAATTACAGATTGCTTCTACTGGGGCTTGAATTTACTTCTCATTTATTGCATTGGTCAGTCACTAATCAGGAAATCAAGTTAGAAAATGTAATCCTTGCCATAGAGAAATTTTAATCCAGCAGCAGGTCTGCTCTAGCAAGGAATCACATCCAAAGATATGATCTATCCAAAATGATGGCATACCCTGTACTGTAGTTTGATCTAATTGGAAAGCAGGCCTGCCTTTAGTACACACCTTCAGTACCTAACAATAGAGGGAAGGTTAGTTTGTAGAACGAAGAGTTATGTTTGAAAGTGATATCTAATTGAGGAACAGCTGAAGTGATTAATCAGAGAAAGATTTGACAGACTGACTGAGTCAAAGATAGAATATGCTCAACTCTCAAGAGAACAGCACAGGAAAGAGAGGTGACTTAAGAGAACAGCCTTACCAGGGCAGTTTTACAGAGACAGGTTACAAATGAAAACAAAAGAGCAGAATGAGAAAGAGCAAGATGATTAGAGCAGATTGGCAGAATCCGTTTGAGGCTAATCCGAGCAAATCAATGAGAAGCCAAGGGAAGCCAGTTTGAACCAGACAGCTTGGAGAGGAGTTTTGAGCCAGAATAGCTCTGTTAAACCTATCAGCCAGAGTTCACAAAGAACTAAAATGGATGAGCTTATTCAGCAGTAAGTTTTAGAGGCTAAACGTTCTATGCCTAGAATAGATTATGCCAAAGCTAGAAGCTTGCACGTCTAAGCTTAGAGACAGAACAGAGAAAGAAATGTTCTGGATTCAGCACAAGATGTGTGCCCATATTTCTCCTAAGATGTGCAGGTGAGGCCTGAGGCCAGCTCTCTATATTTCTGTAGCCAATGAGGGGTTGGGCCAAATCTTTACAGTTATTGGATATCAACATGGCCCCAGACAGCAGACTAGACCAAGGGCATCTACATGGCCTTTGGTATTAACCTGAGCCAAGGATATTGATACAGGCCCCTGATCCTTTAGGGTCATGGGTCCATAAATGACCCTAAGTGGCAGCATAAGTCATCATATTGCCATGGCCTCAGATGCCAGTGTACACTACTCATATCAGTCTGATCCTCAACACCCTTGAGTTTCCAGTTCTTTTTTCATTGCACACAAACCATTCTGCTTCTTTTTCTCCCCATTTCTCCACCACATACTTGCTCCCCCAACCCCTATCTCATGGATGTGCCTCTGGGTGTCTTCTGCTCCACCAGCCTCTGAGGGGTTGCAGGCATAGAGTACATTTATTTTAAATATACCAGAACTGCCGCTCTGTGTTCTTTTGCACATTCCACAATGTTTAAGGCTCCATAAAACAACAAGTGACGCCTTTTATAGTATTCGCCATATGTGTAGTATGTGGCAAATAGAAAATGTCAAGGAGCATGGATCTCTAGGTAGATGTTTTAAATGTTACACATATTTCAAGATTAAGTGACCCAGTGGGATACTTAGAGCTCTAATGCTGTCTAGAATTCCACAATGAATAGTTGGTGGTGATAAGAATTGATGCAATTTAGCATCAGTATCAATGATCCCAAAGGACACCAGAAGCAGTCATCTATCCCAACCTTGCTTACCTGGACATAGATTTCTCCACAATATGCTTTATGTATTATGTGTATATTTAATATATTTATGTATTATGTATATACATAATAAACACACATTTCAAATAAACTTTCTGAAATTATAAATATTTTCTACTTTATGGTAGTATATTGGATAGTTCAAAATACATAATGTGATTTGAAATGTATCATAAAATCATAAAATGCTTGTATAATCATACAATATGCTTGTAGTTAAAACAGAATTGCCTCACTTTCCAATCTCCCTTTCTTCCTACAGTTACCCTCTCTTAAAATCCTCCCATGCTTCTTCACTCTTGAGTTAATTGCCTCCTTTTCTTTGTTCATTTTTAGTTCATATATGTCTATGTGCATACACACACAAACACAAGCACACACAAAAACACCCATAAATGAAACTTGCTGACTCTGTTTTGTTGTTTGTGTGGATATTGTTTTAACTGTCCATTTTGGCATGGACAGCCAATAAGGTAGTTCATCCCTGGGAGAGGCAAATTCTTCTCTCAGCAGTCATTAGTTACCTGTAGTTCTTTTCCTGGAGGTGAGATCCCATGAAATGTTTGCCCTTTCTCATAAGCATGACCATTCACATAGCCACTAATACAGTATTGTTTGCATACTCATTTCCAGGAGAGGTTATTTCACCCCAGACTCCCTGGTATTCTGACTCTTACACTCCCCTTTCCCCTGACTGCTTTAATGTCCTTTGAGTTATTGATGTAAAAGCTGTGAGTTCGATGTGTCCACTAGAGTAGGACACTCCAGGATCTGATGATATCCAAATGGTGTTCAGTTGTGGATGCCTTTGACGGTCTCCATTTGCTATAAAGAGATGTGTCTCTTATAACAGTTGATAACACTTACCTGTAGGAATAAGGCCAAGATTTAGAATGCAGAAAAGAATCATTCTGGTTTAGCAAACTGGTGGTGGTAGATCAGGTCCATGATCTCACCATGTTAGATCTCAAGTACCAGGTATAAAAATCATTTTGGAGAGGATGTGACTCCTGAACATTTTCTTCAAACATCCATATGCAGTCTGTGGCACATGTACTCCCCACAATAAACATATACACAGATACATATATACATGCATGCATGCATACATGCATACACCATACATAAATAAATTAGACGCTTTTCTAATTCCATATACTTCTGTGTTGAGTGGACAAACTTTTCACCTAAGCACTGGGCAGAGTGGTCATTATTTTATGAAAGTAACAGAGAGCATGTTCCAATAGCTAAACCAGGAAACAAAGTATGTTTATAAAACAACTAAGCAGGATATTTGGCTAAATTAGAATGCATGAAACAAGTGCAATGACTCTCTGAATATTCATCTCTGGAATAGTGTGACTATTCTAGAAATGCCTGTTTGGCAAGTTAAAGATCTCCAAGTTGCCTTTGAACATCATCATTCTATTATGTTTTACAGAGAGTTTATTTATCATTATAAAACAGGACACTTTTATTAAAACTATCAAATTGCCATGTTAATTAATAATTTTAACACCCCATATCCTTCTTTTAAGTGCATGATCTTCATGACAGTGAATGGCTTGCTTGTTGTTATTACCTTCATAATTCATATAGGTTAGAAACTCTAGTGATTTGTAGAAATCCCCTTATCTAATATTGTTCTTTCTGTAACAATACCAAACTAAGCCTCCAATGAGCCATATAAATATGTAGCCAGATGCTTTTCCTTGGAAACCTCCAACTTTGCAGTGTTTTGAAATTTGCTTCTGTTTTAAGCATGCAGAACAAAGCATTTATTGCTTAATTCTCTATTTCAAAAAAAAATACTTTTTGAAAGTGGCCTGTTCTCATTGGTGATCATAGCATTAATAGCATAATGAAAACAATCCAGACCCAATAATCCTTAAATTATTTTGCATGAAAATGACAACTGAGGAGAATCTTGAATCCAGATAGTAATCAACTTTCTCTGCTTTGAAACAAGCTGGACTGTTATGGAAGAGCCTTTCTGTGCACTGATTTGTATGTGGGGGAGTATCTAGCACAGGCGTGTGGGGATGTACTTTACAGTTAAATAGTCACACCAGTACTGGAAGAGAAAATACAACAGGAACACAGCTATCCACTCTCCCCAATAAAATAAACATTAGCTATAGAAACTTTATATTTGGTGATGTGTTACCTAGGAAGAGAAGTCATTCAAGGCTCAGATAAGCACCCATAAACATCTTTAAAAGAAAACTTAGAGATACAACTACTTGAAAAAAAGATTGTTTTTCTATTTTGAATATTTACAAATAGTTTTGAAAACTTTGACTTAATCATTTAAAAATATTAACTGATATTTATATTTTTAATGGGAAATAGATTTGATTCTCATATAATGTATTCTAATTATAGTTTCCCTTCCCCCAGCTCTCCCCTCCCATCCCCCAGTCTGGATCCACAGCCTTTCTGTTCCTCATTAAAAAATAAACAGGCAAGGGAATAACATTTGAAATGTAAATAAGAAATACCCAATTTAATAAAGATGGAAAAATGAAGGGGAAGTGGGATGGGATACGGGGCTTATATCCAGGAAACTGGGAAAGGGAATAACATTTGAAATTGAAATGTAAATAAAAAAATACCCAATTAAAAAAAAGAAAGAAAAAATAAACAGGCTTCTGTAACCTAACAATAAAGTGAAATCTAATAAAATAAGATCAAACAGAAACTAATACATTGGATTGGACAACTGAACAGAAGGAAAAGAGCCCAAGAGAAGACATACGAAACAGAGATACACTCTTTGAATACTCAAGACTCTGATAAAAACATTAAAGTAGAAGACATAACTTGTGTTCAAAATACTTTTACAGTAAAATAATAATGAATAATAATAAAATTAAATAAAAATATTAAATTTTAGAAAAAGGAAAAGCTGTGATACTATATTATGGAAAAAGACATCAGGAAATCCAAAAATCCCACTGCGTTCACTCCCTGTCAGTTGTTTCTTCCTCGGAATGCAGCCTGTCCTTGACATTGCTTCCCCACTGAGACTCCCTTGGAGAAAACTACATTTTCATGTGCAGATGGTTATCAATTGATAGTTACGTCTGGGTTAGAGATGTAGGGATGTATCCATTTCTCCTGTCATCTGTAGGACCCAACTATTGCTTGTGCCTGCAGGTCCAATACATACTACATCGATCTCTATGATTTCCCATGTACATCGATTCTAGTGATTTCGAAGGCTTTTTATTGTTGTCGTTGTTCAGCTTTATCTATTCTTTCTTAAGAAGAGATATATGGTTCCCTGGCTACTTCCTCCCTCTACACCTAACCTCTGCAATTCTGCAGATTATAGCTTTGTGATCATCCACTTGACAGCTAAAAGTCACATTCAAATGTATACGTATTTTGTCTTTCTGAGTCTGCGTTATCTAGCCACACCCATTCATAGAAGAGTTTTAGGATTTTATCCTTTTAATTGGTTACTTTATTTATTTGCATTTCAAATGTTGCCCCCTTTGCCAGTTTCCCCTCCACAAATCCTCCATCCCCCCCTCCTTTGCCTCTATGAGGTTCCACACACATTCCTGCCTCACCTCTCTAGCATTCCCTTACCTTGGAGTATCAAGTTTCCACAGGACAAAGGGCCTTCCCTCCTATTGATACCAGATAAGGCAATCTTCTGCTATATATGTAGCTGAATCCACAGAGAACCTCCATGGCTGGTGGTTTAGTCCTTGGGAGCTCTAGGTGGTCTGTTTTGTTGATATTGTTGTTCTTCTGATGGGGCTTCAATCTGCTTCAGCTCCTTCAGTCCTTCCCTTAACTCTTCCACTGGGGTCTCTGGGCTCAGTCCAGTGGTTAACTGTTTCCCTTTTCTCTACTCGTCCCTGTTTCCTGCACACCTCCCATCTCACAAAGATCCACTCCTTCTCCATTTCCCTTCAGAAAAGAGAAGGCCTCTCAGTGATATCAACTGAACATGGCACAAACACGATTCAGTAAAACTAGGTATAAACCTTCATTATCAAGGCTGGACAAAGCAAAGGAGCTTTATGAACAGGCAAGAGTCACATGCATGCCCACTCTAGTTCTTAAGAGCTCAACAAAACCCCAAGCTAAACAGCCATAGCATGTATGCAGATGGACTAGCACATTTCGTTTAGATTTTTCTGCTTGTTAGAGTACAAGTTTTAAAGACTATACTATGATTCTCTGGATTTCCTTGGTGTCTGTTGTTAAGCCTCCCCCATCTCAATTTTGTCCATTTGGATAGTCTCTTTCTGCCTTTAGTTAATTTGGATAAGATTTTTATCACATTTATTGATTTTTCTAAAAGAGTCAACTCTTCATTTCATTGTTTTGTTAGTTTTTGTTTGCGTTATTGTTGTTTGTTTGTTTCTGTTTTATTGTTTTAGCCCTGGGTTTAGTTATTTCTTGTCATATATTCTTTATGTCAGCTATTCCTTCTCTTCTAAAACTTTCAAGTATGTCTTTGAGTTTTTCATATTATATCGCACTGATAATTTTGGTAGGCACTTAGTGCTATGCATTTGCCTTTTAGAGCTGTCATCAAAGTGTCTCACAAATTTGTGAATGTTGTGCACTCATTTTCATTTGATTTTGAAAGTTTTTAATTTTTTTCTAATTTCTGTTTTCACCCATTTTTCATTCAGTGGTAAGTTGATCAATTTCCATATAGACCAACAATTTCTTCAGTTCAGGGGTTTGCAACCCCATAAGTACAATAATATCAATCAACCAGAACTCCTAGGGACAAAACCACCATCCAAAGAGTACACATGGACAGACCCATGGCTCCAGCTGTATATGTAGCAGAGGATGGCATTGTTGGGCATCAGTGGGAGGAGAAGCCCTTGGTCTTGCCAAGGTTGGAACCGCCAGAGTTGGGGAATGTCAGGGAAGAAAAGCAGTAAGGAGTGGTTGGATGAGCAGGGGCACACCCTCATAGAAGAATGGGGAGGGGAATGGGATGGGGGTTTATGGATGGGAAACAGAGAGAGGGCATAACATTTGAAATGTAAACAAATAAAAAAATAAAGGTGTCAATTCTCAAAGCAGAAGCAGAAGAAGCAGAAGCAGCAGAGGCAGAAGCAGAAGCAGCAGCAGCAGCAGCAGCAGCAGCAGCAGAAGAAGAAGAAGAAGAAGAAGAAGAAGAAGAAGAGAGAGAGAGAGAGAGAGAGAGAGAGAGAGAGAGAGAGAGAGAGAAACATTACTCACTGAACAGAGTGAAAATTTTACATTTTAAAAATTGAAATATACACTCAGGATTGTAGGAAATACAAAAAAAAAAAAATCCAAGCTACGATCTCTATAAAGTGTCTACTCAGAAAACAATCAATCAAGAAATTGGTGCCTTCTGCCAAGATGGCAAAATTCCTTGTAGTAAGCCAAACCTGAAAAGTATTTTTAGAAAATGTTTAATGGAGACATTAGGAACTTGACAAGTTCTGCAAAGCACTTTCAGGCTTGAGATACTAGTGACATGGAGAAACCATTAAGGACATTTTACCATTAGGTTCTGCTAAGTGCTTTTAGGCTCAAAATACTAGCGACATGCAGAAACCATTCAGGACATTTTATCACTCAAAGGTCACAAACACAACTAAGACTTTATGACCTCTCTACCCTCACAAACACACAATACTTTCTACATAGTTGACATACGTGTGGAAATTATAATGAATCCCTAGGTACTTTTTGGATTTTCAAGCAAAGAAGATTGTTAAGTAATCCAGGTAACACTGCCAGATATCTACCATAAACTAGGTTCTGCTGTAGGATAAAAATGAATGGGTCAAAAAACCCTGTGCAAAATTATTTGGCATAGAAACAAAAGGGAAGGATAGATGGTCTCAGAGAGGAAAAAGTAGAAAGAATTGTTGTTAAACTTTGAGGACATCAAATTTAAGGTAACTAGGAGGACTCAGAAAGCATAATATAGGAAAGTCATTTGATGTATGTGTTCAATGGGAGCTGAAGTGAAGGACTGGTGATGTGGGTTGACACACTCAATTCATTTAGGGGCAATTCACAGTTTATTGATGCACTCAGATATCAATAGTAAATACCAGTATTAAAACCAATATAGTTTATAAAATAAGAGAGCTTTCATCAAATGGTCCTTTACATTAAATTCATTCTTCTCATATTTTTAGGTACATTTTATAACTCTGAAAGCAATACCTGAAACCTAGTGCCACTATTACTTGTATTCTACATGAGAAATAATTAAAGGGAGATTATTACTAGAAATGTCAGTTATCAAGATGTGTACCCATTCAGCTGTGGACTGGGAAACTGAATAAAGAATAATGATGTATACTTAAGAATGCTCAACCTGTAGGCTCGCTCCAACCAATCAGTCAACTCCGGGTTATGTTCTTGCTTTTTCCTTTTCTTCTTTTCTTTCTTAATTCTTTCTTTGGTGCCAATATTGATGACCAATTGATATAAAATTCTCACCTACCAAAGATTTTCCAGTATATGGACCGTTTTCTGGCACAGGATGGTATTGATATATTAAATTCTACTGATGGTAGGTCAATAGCAGTTACCATTTATGTGTTTATCAGCATATGCTGAGTCCACAAAGTATTTATTCACAAAACTGTGGGTTACTGAAATGTTGTAAGTGAACCTTAGCACTATCAGTACTAATTATGCATCTTAGAATTGCTGTGTGTGATATAAAATGTGAAATGTATCCATTTATTAACATCTTTTCAGTCTCTGCAGTAGTTTACTAAAACTTACAGTAAATCATGTGATCTTAAAATTATCCTAAAAGAAATTTACCTCCAGGAACACATCTTTTCCTTACTTTACCATTGCATTCAAAACAAAGGTCTTTTAGGTCTTTACTCAAATTACACCTATTCCCATAAAATAATTAATGTAAATAATAGAACAAAGGATTTGCCTTCTGTTTTCCAAAGCTCTTGCTAAATATCCTGCCTCCTGAAGTTACTTTCTCCCAGACTGTCATTGGAAAAGTCTTTGAAACATAGACATAGCATTGCCGAAAGTGCGTAATCAAAATCAAATGGGTTCATGCTTTCATAAAGTATAATTCTTAGCACCTTCTTCTTAGCATTCTCTTCCTGAAAGACTAGGATTTTAACCTTCCTGAACAACCATAAACTTTAAACTCACAGAAAACAAACACAATAAATGGAGAATATGGCTTTGTTTAAGAAGTACATATTTCATTTTGTCCTTTCTCTGATACCACTTTTCAGGATGAAGTTTACTCCGGAATTCTAAGTGATTTTAGGATTCCAAGTCTCTTCCTTGTGAGATAGATGTGATTATAAATTTTATTTTCTGTTTATAAGACAGCTCAAATAACTGAACAATGAATTACCAGACTAATATGAAGTTATAAGATCCATAGACCAGTTTCTATTATTCAGATATAATTCATTTTAGACCCTATTTACTGGACAAAGGCAGGTAAACTTCTGGATAATTTTAAGATTCTAACTTTCGTGCTATCTTTCAAGAAAAAGGGAACTCAATTGTTTTATTTTTAAGAGGGATGATTACCTTAATTATTCTCCTTTCATATATAAAAAGTACCAGAAAAGACAAGACTTAGGGACAAAATCTTTCATATAATTTCATAAAATTTTGAGTGCCCTGGGTTTTGTGTGTGTTTTTAGGAAATGACAACTCATCGGAATGGGAAATTGTTTGATCTAGCTTTAGAAAGCAGTGACGAATGAATCTATTAAAATATAATGTGACCATTTACTCTAGAATTATCAGGAGATTAAATTATAAGCTAAGGTTTTTCTCATTAACCCTCCAAAGAGCAGCTTGTAAAATGATATTACTCACTATAACATTAATTACTAGAAACATCAATTATCAAGATGTGCATCCTGTCAGTTGCAGGATGGGTATGTTTTATAAACAATGATGATGTATACTTAGGCATGCTTGGCATGTAGGCTTTCTGCAGCAATTCGTAATCAACTCTGGGTTATGCATTTATTCTCCTTTCTTCCCTTTCTTAAGTTTTTTTTGGTGGTAATGTTGATGATTGATTGATGCACCTCAATTTTTACGTAACAAAGATTTTCTAATGTGTGGACCATTTCCTGGCACAGCAAGTAGCATTAAAACTATTATTACATTACACTTTGTACTTTAATTACCCATCAGTAGCAAACTAATAGATCCATGTAGACATAAGACATCACTAGAATACAAACTTGTCCAATTAATTAGATGCACCTTCAATCACTAACCTCTCATGTACAATTGAAAAAATAATGGCATTGGGTGTTAGGTATTGTTGTCAGAGTTACAAATATATTAAAGATATTAGAACAATGAATTTTATGCAAAAAAATCTGATGAAAGTTTCACTATATTTTATAATTGGTTTTAACAAATACATCCTTAGAATTTGAAGAGTATTTCCCCCATGTGTCTCAGTTACTTTTGATGGATGAAATAAGACACCACGATTTAAGCAACTTACAGAATGCAGAGTTTATTAGGGACTTAACATTTTCAGAGGGTTATAGTCCACGATTATCATGAGAAGCATGGCAGCAGACAGGTTGGCATGGCACTGAGACAGAAACTGAGCGCTCACATCTTGTTCCACGGTATGAAGCAGAGAATGCTAACTGGTATTGCCATGGGCTTTTGAAACATCAAAACCTGCCCTCGGTGAAACACTTCCTCCAATATGGGAATACTGATTAATCCTTCCTGTAAGTCTACCTACTGAAAACCAACTATTCAAATATATGAGCGTATGAGAGCCATTATCACTGAAACTACCACGCATAGCTCAGAGTTTATAATTGTACTATGCATGCAATATTTTGGGCTAGCTGGTGTTGTGTTAACTTACTGTCAAAAAACTCTGTGATGTGTGGAGACACAGATATAGGAAAGCATATCCCAGTTGACTGTGGCTTATACCTATTGAAATTATGAATTTCAATTAGAGTCTCAGCTTCCAATCTAGTGCTCAGACTAATAGTCAGACATTGCTGTCTCTTACATGGGAGTAAGCTAATTTTCTTTATAGTAAAAATATAAGCTTAGGATCATTTAGAATTATTCACATGGGGACTCTCAGTAAAGCTGTGATAAAGATTCAGTTAACATGCCTCATTTGGAGGGCCTGAAGCTTTGTGTCTGACAATTGTAAGTATACTTTTCATTTCTCATGCTCCTTGAAAAGTATAGATAACCTCTGTTCTGTGAGGACAAGGTTGTCAACCTGTTTGTTTTAAAATACCTACAGAGATAGTGACACATGGCCCTGGGGTCTGTGAGACCTTTTTCAGAAACATTTCCATTCAATTCCCCCTTCCTACAGTGGATAGTATGTGGAGTGGTAAAAAGAGAAAAGAGAGTCACATACTAGAGATGAGAGATGAGAGAGAGAGAGAGAGAGAGAGAGAGAGAGAGAGAGAGAACTCACAAATGTGCCTATAGACTCCAGGCACTGCGTATGCGTCTGAATCCCATCTCTATAATAGAAAACTAAAAGCAATTGTCTTGCAAATCACTTTTACAATGGCTGGAAGTAAAATGGTTTCACGATAAGGTGTGAAATCCCAAAATTTCTTTAGGCAACATGCAGAACTAGGTTTCTGTGAGCCAAATGGTTCCCCTGGACCTTATGATAGAGAAATGCCTGTGGCTGTCTGTGCACCTGTTCATAGAAAGAGTTCCAATCAAACCCCAGTAAAGGAAAGAACTGCTTATATCCTGACTCTTGGAGGCCAAACAGAGAGTTAAACCCCAGCATATAATACATTCACTATAGAGATCAGTCTGATGTGTCTAAGCTATCTGGGGGCTCTGTAGAATGACAAAGATGGTCGTAAGAGAGTGCTCGAAAGTCTCTGGAGCAAAAAATTATGGTTGTGCTTAAAACAGCAACAATCAAACAAGAACTCTACAGTAACTCTACACCAGTTTTTGTTAGGGATGCTGTTGTTTCCTTACTGTTCGCATTCCTTCTGGGCTCCACCCAGCAGTTACCTGGCAGTAGCCAGGTAGGCCTGGCTTGCTTAGTATAAAAGGAGCTGTTTGCCTCCTCCTTGCTTTCTTATTCTCTCTGACTCTCTTCTCTCCCTGACCCTTTTCTCCCTCTCTTCCCAACTCCTACAACCCCCCCTCTCCCAGTGTGCTCCTGGCCAGCCTCTCCTCTCCTCTCCTCTCCTCTCCTCTCCTCTCCTCTCCTCTCCTCTCCTCTTTTTGTTTTTGCTTGCTCTGTCCTTTTCTCTACTCCCTTCTCAACTCCCCTTCCCATGCCCTAAATAAACTCTATTCTAAGTTATACCCAGGGGAAGAGATGTCTCAGCATGGCCCCACTGAGGCACCACTCCCAAGGCACCATACCATGCTTGCTACAAACATATCCTAACTCTTCCTTTTATTAAGAAAATCCACCTAAAGAGTGTATCTAAAGACTAAACTTAATGAGTAAGAACACTAATGAAAGTATTGTCAAACAGGGCAATTGTCAAGGCAATCTACCTAATTCATCGGTATTGCTAATCCCCATTTTTTGTTCCTGTTCAACCAATTTGTTCTGCAGACCTGAATAGGCAAAAGCTAATAATGCAAGTAGTGTTTGCTTATCATAGTTCAAAACTCACGACTACGTATGCCAGACAGGTAACCTAAGCCAAGACTCTCCTTGGAGCAGAATAGGCAGTATTTATCTTCTTAACTGTCACCTTCTACTTAAAAATATGAGACAATTATCACACTCCCTTCTTCTTTCTCTTTGTATGCATGTGAAATGACAGGAATGAGGACTATACACTTGGCACACACACCACCCCATTATCAGCAATGAATGAAACCCTACTACTGGTAGTCATTAACTACCAACTGCTAGGCATGCAACCTTCAAACACTTATAAGATTTTACCTTGGCCATAATGATTAACAATGAATGTAAAATGCACCTATTGGGACTATGTGGTTTTGACACCTGGCCTCTCTTTAAAGGCATTGTTTTCTAAGAACAGTGGTGACTATGTGAAAGAGACAGTTATTTGTGGGAAGCCTGTGGGTTTTATGGTTTCCATGCCTTCTGGTCAACCTCTCTGCTGCCTGTTCTAATAAGCTATGATCCAGTACCTTCCAGGTTTGTCATTACCTTCTTGACACCTTAACTTTTCCAATCAAAGGGCCAACCATATTCCCAAAGTCTGCAAGCAACAATACATCTGGCCTTCATTTAAAGCAATAAGAAAGTCAATTACTAGAAACATAAGCTATACATAAGCAGGACCTTAGATGAAAAGCCTTAGAGTGGGAAGAGGGAACTTGTAGAGTCCACCTCCAGTAGAAAGACAGAGCATCAAGTGAAGGGATGGGGTTGCCATCCCACAGTCAAAAACTCTGACCCAGAATTGTTCCCGTCTAAAAGAACTACAGGGACAAAAATGGAGAAGAGACTGGGGGAAACCAGATCCAGTGACAGGCCTAACTTGGGATCCAGCTCAAGGGAAGGCTCCAAGACCTGACACTATTACTGATGCTATGGTGTGCTTACAGACAGGAGCCTAGTATGGCTGTCTTCTGAGAGGCCCAAATATCACCTGACTGTGGCAGATGAAGATACTTATACCCAACCATCGGACTGAAGTCAGGGATCCCTGTAGCTGGATTTGGGGAAGGCTGGAAGAATCTAAGGAGGCAGATGAGCCCATAGGAAGACCAGCAGTCTCAACTAGCCCGGACCCATGAGACCTATTGAGCCATGAACCAGGCACCATACACAAGCTGATCCATGATCCCTGACACACATGTAGCAGAGGACTGCCTGGTCTGGCTTCAATGGAAGATGTACCTAACCCTCCAGAGACTTGAGGCATCAGGGAGTGGGGAGGCCTGGTGGTAGGAGCGTGGGACATCCTTTTCGAGACATGGGGAGAAGGAATGGAATAAGGAACTATGGGACGGAGAAATGAAAGGGTGGCAACATCTGGAATGTAAAAAAATAAAAGTAATAAAATAAATAAAAATATGTGTGTAATCAGAAAACAATACATAATGCATATAATAATGTGAGTATACTATACAGGCTGATATGCTATTCAGTAAAAACATAAAGACCCAAAAGTAATGAGAGAATTCTTTGCCAACTTCAGGCTAAAGACCAATAAAAGTAAAACAGGCATGCTAACATGGTATTTAATAAAAATTTGATTTATTTATTTCATCAAAAGATATTTGAAGAATTCCTTAAATACAACAGGGATCCAGTGGGAAATAAAATAAATGAAAATGTCAGTCTTAATTGAATATTTATCACATTTGAGGGATAGAGTCAATTGACAGATGAAATAAAAACATTTAAAATAATGTAAAGAGAAATAGATAAACACTTCAGTGGGGTATAAATTCAGGAATACATTGGAAAACTACTGTCTGAAATAAAGTCGCTAGGGTCAGTTCAGTGAAATATAAAGATTTGCTTAGTCTTTTAAAAGCTACAAGTATGATGATTCTTGTGTATAGAGTGCTTTAGCACTCTATGGGTCACTTAAGATTTAAGTCCATCCTTTTTTTTCTTTTTCAGTATAGAATGACATGCACAAATGGAACATTTTATTGCTTAATACACTAATGCCTTTATTCTCTCTCTCTCTCTCTCTCTCTCTCTCTCTCTCTCTCGTGTGTGTGTGTGTGTGTGTGTGTGTGTGTGTGTGTGTGTGTGTGTGTGTGTGTGTATAGGCACATGCTCATACATCCACATTACAACAATTTAAATCAAGGTTCTTAAGTATGCTAAGCAAGCACTTTCATGCTAAACTACACCTCCACACATGATTATGCATTTTAGACGCTACAGAACTTCAAGTAGGGAACAATTAGAAGAGTGCACAATTAACCCCCATCTACTTATTACCTAGCTACAACAATCAACCAAGTGTATACTTGCTTCATTTGCATGGCAATCTAATCTCTATTGGCTGTTTTCAAACAAATCCCAGAAGTGACAAAAATCTTATCAACAGACATTTAGCATAAATCTCTAAAACATAAGGGCCTATCATAACATAGGGATAGACCTACTAACTTCAATTTAAATACACACACACACACACACACACACACACATACACACAAACCTACCATAATAGAATTACCTAACAATATTAAAATATCGAGATTCTATTTTCTTGTCTGTTAGATAATGAGCCAAACATGTTTGTTTTTGAGGGGTGGTAAATTGGCATGGATTTATGAACCTCCTGGTGGGGTTATACCAGCCTCACCTACATGGTTAAATGCCAGGCCTGTCATATAGGCAGACCCACAGCATTTCCAGTTCTACATAAGAAATAGAATATTAAAGAACCCTAGTCTTTAGATTCATAGAGTGTCTGTCTTATATGGGTTTCAGGAAATATTTTAGAACATAGGGACAGTTTTAAAAAATAATTAACTAAATAAAATTGGTGATGGAATAAAACTGAGTAGTCAACATGCAGAAGAGATAGCAGAGTGTTAGACCGTAAGAAGGACATGGGTATCACACACTCTCCTCTGGGCTCAGCAAACATGTCAGAAGAGGAGTCAAAAAAAAAAAAAAAACTGGAACAGTAAAAGGAGGCATGTGATTTCATAAAATGTCCTTTAGTCAACACCACAGAAAAGTTACACATGTGAAGTCACAGCAGGAGCAAAAGTATACGTAAGATCAAGTCACACAGAAACCCAGCATTGACCAGAGAGGCACACTCAGCACCCTAACCTTACTGAAGGAACTACTAGAACTGGCTGGCATTGACAGTTGTAGAGTAAATTTTCTTTAAGGCTCTGTCCAAGGTAGATAAAGCAGGCTTTAGCAGATGGCCTCACATTCAGAAGAAATGGAAGCACAAAATGGAATAGACTATTAAAGAAAAAAGAGGCCATGAAGCTGGGAGTGGTAAGACTAAGGTGGGCCTGTAAATCCTAGAACAAAGAATTAGGGAAGTGTGTGATCAAAACACATTGTGTACAATGCTAAAAGAATTAATGAAATATTCTTAAATTAAAATGCTTTGGCATTTTATTGAAATACAAACAGATAAATTTGAGAAGAAAAGCATTCTAAAATTCTGCCCCCATCTTCCAATTTTTACTCAGTCTGACGATTTGCCCAGCTGTTTATTTCTATGGCCTTTGTAAAGTACTTACGAACAAAGAGGAGGTCTTATTATTCCCAAACTGTAGTCATACTTTTTTTTAGTCATGAATCTACACAAACTCATGAGTAGAATAAAATAACCTCTGTGTTCAGAACTGCTTTCTAGCACCAATAAATAAATAAATAAATAAATAAATAAATAAATAAATAAGGAAAGAAAGAAAAAGTAAGAAAGAAACGCAAAAAAACCCAAAAACAAAACAAAAACCCAAAACAATTCCTGAACTAATTGCTAAAGGTTTTGTTTCTTTCTTTGTTTCTCTCTGCTTTGAAATGGCCCCTCAGTGTTGTTCATATCAGAATCTCCAGGTGAGTCACTGACACCTGCTTTGTACAATGGCTGGATTTGTAAAAAGCTTTGTGCATTGTGAATAGTAACCTGTCACAGTAAAACCTTTGTCAAAAATATTTCATTTTTTCTGTGTATTAAAAAGATTAACTGCTCAGATAGAGATGCCAGTGTGCTTGCTTTACTTTTTTGGTTTGGAATTTTGGTTTGTTTTGGTTGCTTGGTTGGCTTGGTTTGACTAGGTTCGGTTTGGTTGCCATTTGTTTAAGGAAGATCAAGTACAGACATCACGTACACTGTCACTCAGGTACAATTTTATTCCTGGTGTTTGTTTTTCAGTCAGCATCTTCCTGTAGATCCTGAGCTGCCATGCCAGAATTCTCTGCCTTAGCTACAGGAGGAGGCCTTTAGACGGTTACTACTGCTAATCATGAGCTCATGTTTTAAGATTGTGTCTTGATGTCTGTTTATAATTTTTCTCCACTGGGAATGGAGCCCCTTATGGTTTGTAAGTCTTTGCAAGCATTAATGTTGATAAACATGAGAGTTACCTACTAGATTTTCATACATTTATGGCAATAGCTGATAAAATACTGTTATCTGAATATATTTTATGCTTCGGTGACATACATTGTTTTTCCGTTTGGTTTTAAAGTAATTGTAGGCCACAACAGCATGTAAGTTCTTCCAAATGTTTCAAATGTCAAAAAGGAATGTGCACTTATTAGTGGACTCACAATTTGGAATAGTGTTGATCCCACACCAGCTTTAAGAATGATAGCGATGTCACTCTCCAGACGTGGTGCTTTCCCCATCAGAGATATGAGTCAAAGAACCATCACTGAGGAGTGCTGCGGTGAGGGTTTCAGCATTTAACTTAATTTACAGACCTATCCTGTTTTCCATGTGAACCTTGTCTTCTGGAAAATTCCTGTTAATGGCCTCCATGAAATAATACCGAATGGATTTGATGAACAGAGACTTCTCTATCAGAAGTCTCTATTATAATCACAATATTCTAATATTTTGACATTATTCTTCTCGATTATTATCACAATAATATTCTAAATGTTTGTCTTAGGAAATTAAGTAAATCAAACTATAAATGAGACTATATAGTGATTTCTGTATACATAATGAAACTTGCCCAAAGTGCAATCATGTCCCTTCTTTGTTATATGTGCACCATCAAGAAGATAGGATTTGTACTTTCTTGTCAAAAACTGATGGTTTTGCCTTATTCCCAAGCCCATGTCTTGGAAATCTGGTTTTATCAATACTTAAAGATACCTTATATGTAGTAAGGAAACTTTATTTCAGAATTTTTTCATGGTTACATTATTTTTTGAGGTTCTCACACATGGGCATTATAGCCACAACATTTCCACTCTTTCCTTGGTCCTTCTATGTCCTCCTATATTGCTTTACTCCCTTTCAACTTCATGTCAACTTATTTCATTATTACATATATTTATTATTCCTATATAAATATATACATAAACATATCTTTATACTTATATATAAATAACTAAATAAGGCTTACTGAGGCTATTCAACATTGATTGTATGTTTATGTTTATGGCTATAACCTGTCTAGAAGATTATATTTTTTAAAGACAATGTATGATAGTCCTGCAGGGATCAAAACTAAGTTCCCCAAACCCATGAAATAATTATGTTACATCTGGAGTTTGTGTATGTGTGTGTGTGTGTGTGTGTGTGTGTGTGTGTGTGTGTGTGTGCTAAAGCCCTGGAAATTTTCTTTTTTATTCTAAAAGTAAATATTTCAAGTCATTCTCCCTATTTGCATTTCTATTACACAAGTATAAGAATTGTATGCAAATGTTCTGAAATTATATGATGAGGGATTGTTTCGGTTTTTTGTTGTTTCTTTTACCACAGAAGATTCACCTCTGCTTCAGAGAAGATTCCTGGGCAGGTATCTAAAAGCACTAGCATTTCTGGTTGTGTTTATCAAAGACTGTGATTAATGGATAGTTTACTTAGGAGGACAAATACATAGTCTGTTCATAATAAACTCTTGGTGTGACATACTCTCAGAAATAAAATCAAAATGTATTTATCACTATTTCTATCGCACAAACACAAACAGGAGAGGGGGAGAGAGAGAGAGAGAGAGAGAGAGAGAGAGAGAGAGAGAGAGAGAGAGAGAGAGAAGAGGGAGAAGAGGGAGACAGAGGGGTAGAAGAGGAGAGAGAAAGAAGTATTGCCAATTACATTCCTTTGATTTTGTCTCTCTATACATGTTACAACTTAAAATAGTGGGTCTTCGCTGGTGGCACTATTGTATATTTATATTTGTGAAAGCATATCGGTCTGGGGTTTAGAAGAATGAAATGGGTTATTCTTATAAATCAGCCCTTTTCCCATCTACATGTTAATCTTTCCAGATAATCTTTCAGCTCTGTTCACTACAGCTGCCTCCTATTCCTCTCTCCACACCTCCTCTACAACAATAGATTCTATTTCCTTAAACCATGAGCCCAAATAAACCTCTTCCTTGAACATCTTTTCAAGAACTGTATTAGAGCAAAAGTACCTAACGCAAGGGAGATCATTTTTACATTATCTTTCTTGAGTCTACACCTTATCAGTCTTACCCATCATGCCTCTGTCATTGGCACTTGGGTCCAAGGAATAAAATACACATGTAGCGTTTGTTTCTCTGGGTCTCCTTATCTTGAATACTGTTCTTAGAAGTCTTCACCCCTCCTCAAGAAATCTACAGATTTTCTGAAGGCAAATTCTTTACAACCCATTTATATTTCTGTGTCATTCTTTGTAAGCTGGCCAATGAAGTTTAAACAATTAACTATTTTCCAAAGCCAAAGTTGTCAACATTCCTTCTAAAAACAATTCAGTATACTTTAAATTGGTTTCATATACCACATTTTTACTTCTAGCTTCATAATATAATGCATAATCTCTTGTTATCAAAAGTCTGTAACGCAAAAGCCATTATCTTTTAATTTTTAGCTACCTCAAATGCAGACCCTAGACACAACATTTTTCATTGTGAAGTTAGTTTTGTGTTGCAAGCTCACATCATGACATCTAGGAAAGGGCACTGAGTTAGCACCTTATAAAACACTGTAGGTGCTGAAGCCAATGCTGATGCAGCTATCTAAGATGTCTTTTTTCCATGGGTGCAAATGCTAATTTGTTGCAAATGACAGAAATAATTAAGAAGAACTTTACATGATGAATGAATAAATAAAATGCTAAACTGAGAGAAACTCAGAGTTGTTTAAATGTCAACATCTGCTGTGGGTCTCAGAGACCTAATGATTTCACTCTCATAGAACTGAGTTCGGTGTAATAATCTTTATATTTGTGGAACACTTCAAAATATCATATTTTAAGGCATTGAATTTAAAATTCTAGGAATACTCTCCTGTCAACATAGACATTCCTCTCCTAGCTGAAATTTTTCTCAATGGAAGTCCTTTTTAATTTTTTGAGGCTCAACTCTGAAACTTCATCTTTCAATTAATTAAGATTTTTCATGAAAAACTGACACATGAGAAGCAATATCTGCCTTTTATGTCTCATCTCTGCTTGCTACAGCAGTGCTGGTAGCAGTTGGCTCCTAGCTCTATAATTTATTTTTGAGAGAGTTTCTTTATAGTTCAGACTCTTGGCCTTATATATCTAGCAGTACTGCAGCAACTAGAATGTACCAGAAACTCCACTAACAGGAAGGTTATAAACAGTGAACTTTACTTTATTCAAAATCCAAGCCAGGATGTAAAATCCTGTGTGACACTGTAGCTATAAAAGAATTTGAGATGTCAATGATCCATACACAATGGGCATTTTAGAAGTAAGTGGTGCTCAAGGGCTTAGAGACATTAATTTATGTAGAAAAAAATACGAGACTAATAGTCTTAGTCCTTAAAGTGCACAGTCTGAAGGCCAGGATATATTGAGAACACATATGTGGATACAAATACTGCCCTGGTCAAGTAGGAAAAGCAATTTATTTGCTCTGAAAGTGTGTGTCAGGGGGAGTTACAAAGTGACATTCTTCTTATGTATTCTATACCAGAATTAACTGGACAGCTCCAGGAAGTGATCCTATTGCCAGAGTTATGAGAATGTGGTCCTGTACTGTCTTTTACACAAGTGAATGAGCAGTGCTTAGGACATTAACAGTGCAAATCACTTTCGTCCACCCACCTCACTCCCTCTTCCCATCACTGTAGATTCATTCTGTCAGTCTTCATATTATTGGAATACAACTTTTATTTAACTCATATGGAAAGAATAGAGTTATTTTATTTTGACCACAACTGCAGAGATCTTTTTAGCTTCCCTCCCTCCCTCCACTTTGACAAAACAGTATAAGAATTTACAAGAAAAATAATAGAAACAGGAAATACACATGTGTAGACTTATGTGTATGCTTGTGAATGCATGTGTAAAATCTAGGCTTCACCTATGAAGCAAACTGATACTCATTTTTCTGTATCTAGATTATTTAGCTTAATAGAGTCTTTTAGGCTCCCGTGGCATGCCGTGATTCTGTGCCTTGTCTTCTCTTGGTCTTGCATGAAAACGTACTAAGTCCTCTTGACAAAAAGTGGAACTAAGAGTAGTAATGCGAGATCGGGGTTATATTATTCCTGATATGCAACTCCTCCGTTACTTTGAGGGGCACTTCAGAATTTTGAGGATGGCAGATTGAGTTCTTGAGCAAAGGGCTTCCATACTAAAGGTTCATACAAAAGGGAGATAGAGAGAGCAGCCCATGTGTTCCAGGTACTTGGAGCCAACTTGGCTAAAATTAGCTGGAATAAATTTCATTGAGACAAATGGTAAATCCTAATAGCTTCCAAAATAATGCAAAGGGACAACAGAAAAATGGTTGAATCTCAGTCCCCTGATACTTTGAATTGAGAACGGATATGAACATTGGCTATGTGCCTTCCTCTGTGAAACTATCATGGGAACATATAGAAAAATGAGCAGGAGGTACCCTGTTAATACCTATGTATTATTAGATCAGATCAACATCATTTGCTGCCAAAACTCTAGTAAATTCTGTGCTGTGATGAGTCTACCAAAGACATGAGGCTAGATTTGCAGTAGAAAGTGATTTCTGGGGTTTGTACACAAAGAATTATAATGTTTCATAAATATACTAATGCAGAATGTTCCAGGCCTCCAATCAAGATTTCCTATGGCCTGTTACAGTCTCCTCTCCATATTTTTGACTGTATAATTGTTTTCTTTACTTTAAATCTTTAAGTTACTAGTACTAGACAAGTAATGCTTTTAGAAATCTCCCCTCCCCGATCAAGAAGATCTATTTTCAAAGTTTCTTATTACAGAAAGAAAAGTCTTATTAATGAGCAAATAGTAACACCTATCAGGAGCAATGTAAGAGAGGGACTGCAAAGAGTAGAAATCTCATCCTGCTATGTAGTCAGGGAAGTAGGACACAACACATACTTTTCCAAGATGCACAATAAGTAACTAGTCCTCAGATAAGACACCTTGGTGAAAAACATCTGTGTTAGCCAACTGGCTTTGGCAAAAGGAGCAGTAAGAGAAGAAAGATCTTACTTTTGTCTACATGTAAAGCTCTGAAAGAGCAACAAGTGATTTTAACCCCTAAGCCATCCCCCAACCCAGTGCCCTGAATATTTATTCTTATAGTAATCTAGTGGTCTAGGAGTCTAGAGACCAGCTCCAGCTTCAACATTCAGGCCTACACACATGGAAGGGCCTAATAATACTACGTGTTGACTTTCAAGCCAGTGGCCCTGAGTAGTTCTAGCCATCTTTCTTCATACAGTCACAATTCTGCTTGCCTGAGCAGTGATATCCTTGTTTATTTTATTAAAAGAAATCGTAACATCCACATTAAAAAGCTCCATCATTACAAAAAGTACCCAATAGATTCCCTTCCTCCCTCTGCTCTTATGCTGAACCAATTACCCCTTAACCTTATTTTTCACTACAAAGCACAGTTTCAGCAAGCCAAAAATAAATGTTCAGCCAGGCATGTCCTGTAGACATAAGCACATACCCAGCTGGTAACAAATGTGGTTACATAGTTATGCAAGGTGAAAGACAGAATTAAACATTTCTGGGTATAAGTCCAGCCATCAGATAGCAGGCCCCCCTTTCTGATACTTTTTAAATTGCAGTGATGTTTCCATTGTACCAAGCAGCTTTTTCTGACATGTACCTGACATGTATCAATTCCTGCCGGATCCCAGACTTGCCAGTGATCGATGAAGTGAAACTAAAATTGCTCTGAGCATAGACAGCAGAGCTCAAGCAAGGAGAGCATGTAGCACTCTCGATCTAGGTAATGAGCATAGAGGCCACCAAACTCACCACAGGGCCTTGCCCAGTGGGAAGGGTTTCCATGGGCCTTGCCGCAGTAGAGTCCCAGCATCGAAGCACTCCTTTGCTCTTCCCTGCAGATGCAGTATAGCCGCCACCGGTCTAGCTTTTTTAGTCTGTATAACATGTCACTTCAGTTCTCAAACTATTGTTTTCTTATAGACAGATAACATGCAGTGGTGGTGACAATCTCAAGTTGTCATTTTCACAGATGTCTTATTCTAAGTATTTGACTACAGGAGCAGGATTTAAAAATCTTACCGGGGGGGAGTTGGGGATTTGGCTCAGTGGGGCTAGGCAAGAGCAAGGCCCTGGGTTCGGGCCCCAGCTCCAGAAAAAAAAATGAAAAAGAAATCTTACCGGATTTGTGCTAACTACTGCCTCTGTGTGAATAGGCCTCTGACTTAGTTAGTGTTTTTATTGCTACAATGCAGCACCATGACCAAAAAGCAAGTTAGAGAGGAAAACGTTTATTTAACTTGTACTTCCACATTTCTGTTTAATACCAAAGGAAGTCTGGTCAGGAACTCAGGAGGCAGAAGCTGATACAGAAGCAATGCAGGGGTGTTGCTTACTGACTTGCTTCCTCTGGCTAGTTCAACCTGCTTTCATATAGAACCCAGAACCAACAGCCTAGGGATGACACTACTCACAATGATCCGGGCCTACCCCAGTGAAGGAAATTCCTTACCGCTAAATCTCATGGAGGATGTCCTCAGATGAGGCTCCTTCCTCTGCTGATTCTAGCTTGTATCAAGTTAACACAAAACTGGCCAGTACAGCCTGGAGCCTGTGTGGATATGTCTCTAAGAACCCCACCAAACACACCTCAGATAAACACTGACTGCTGTGGATCAGGAATATCAAGTTGGACCCAGAATGCGGGCGGAGAATCTGAGGGCGTCTTCGTGTCCAGGTGTAGCCCGATTGACAGTTAGAATGCATTTTAACATTTAACTGCAATACATTGAGAGTGTGCTAGAAAAAAAAGTACATGAAGAAGATGCTTCGTTAAAGCAGGACTGACATGTCTGTCACACAGCTGTATTTCCAGTGTGGCAGGAGAGTAGAGACTCTGGAAACAGCATCACAATTATCATATGACAAAGGTCAGTTGGCAGAGATTCTTGGGAGCAGTTCCCACCATAAAACCTTCCAAACGCCCACAGTAAATAAAACAGGAGAAGCACAGTGCTGTGTGTATGCCTAGGAAAGTGTCATGGGGCTGGTGGCTCAGATTTTTGAAGATACACCATATCCTCAGCTCACCACACCACTCCAGTGATCCTTAGTGCTTTCCTTTGCCTAATAAATTGTTTCTGTTTCTAATCATGTATCTCTGCTTCAATTCTTGAGCCTTGGGACCTAGATCACTACTTGTCACACTGAGTGAGCCACCCAGGAACTATAATATTGCTTCTGCTTATTTCTTGCTTCCTACTTTTCATTTTCCCAGAATGCATTGTCCTATCTCTAGTTCTCCTTTCATCCTGGCTTTTTGTGTGGCTTTCAATGCCCCACACTGCAGGTTGAAACCCAATTCATGCCAGTAAAAGGGAGTGCATGCATTGTTGGCAGCTACTAAGCTGCTGTGCTCCTGAGAGTACACATTTACTAGGAGGTCCACAAAAATCTTCACTGATCAGGCATCCACTGTGGGAAAGGCATGGATCACACCCAGGTAACCCTGCAGTAAACAGGCATGCACTCAAACCAGAGGTGCCAATGATGAAGTCATCGAGGAAAAGTGCACTGGATGGGTTGTTCATGAAAAGGAACACAGGGCATCACCCCACCCTGGCACATCGAGTCTCCGCAGGACTAGGTACATCCTCTCCCACTGAGGTCAGACAAGGTTGCAGAGTTAGGGGAATGGGCTCCACAGAAAGGGGCCTCGTGTTTTCAGAAAAGGGGAGAGGGGAATGAGGGAGGAGCTATGTGAGGGGAAGACTAGGAGGAAAGAGAGGTAGACATTGGGATATAAAGTAAATGAATAAATAAATAAAGGAAGGAAGGAGGGATAAAAAGATAGGAAGGAAGGAAGGAAGGAAGGAAGGAAGGAAGGAAGGAAGGGAGGGAGGGAAGGAGGGAGGGAGGGAGGGAGGGAAGGAGGGTGGGAGGGAGGAAGGAAGGAAAGAACGGAACATAGGGACACGTCATGAAAGGGCCCATGTGACTGTTCAGGGTCTCCAGTGCTCCACACCACCACAGACTTTCCCCTGCCTCTGGAATTTATCTGTGCACCCAACCTACCTACCTACCATCTTCCCAGAAGCCCACCTGGATGACAAGAATAACAGACTCA
The DNA here is from genome assembly GCF_021556685.1 of Rattus norvegicus. NCBI lineage: Eukaryota > Metazoa > Chordata > Mammalia > Rodentia > Muridae > Rattus > Rattus norvegicus. The sequence continues at coordinate 33,532,374 of NC_141549.1, forward strand.
GAGGCAGCTCCATTACTCCCACTGCTCCTACTATGACTCTACTATAAGCAGTGCCTTAAAAAGGAGCAAATGATTTCCACATAACTTTGCCCCACACATTTTCATCTCTGTGACCTTATTGCCTTTACATCTCCTCTCAGCACCCACTGTGTTTTCACCACAGTCCGCCACAGTCTAGACACTATGTAGACCTCACAGGATGTTTTGAGTGTTAGATTCAAAGGAAGATAAACACAGTCCAGTCAGATCTTTATGCTGCATGATGAATTTAAACCAAAAGCCCAGAACATGCAAAAAAATCCTTTGAACGAAGCAGCCTAATAGCTCAAGGTTTGTTTTTATTCATTTATTCAATTTCAAAAGTTTTTATGATAATCTTGTTACATTTAAGTAGAAAAATGACTCGGAGTTGCTTTTGGCAGTGACTTAGTCCTGGGAGAGTGAGAGCACATGCATAAGTGGTCAGGAAAAACCATGGTCAAGGAACGGGCAACACAGAAGAGTTGGAACTCAAGTCAGGGTCTCCGATTCTCCCAAGACTACAGTCAAAGACAGCAGAGTATGATGAGAAAGAGACCTCCAACCATTCGGGGCTTCAGGAGCTCGAGTGAAGAGGAGTGCGCAGCTCTTCCCTTAGGCTCCTTGAGTCACAGGCTACAGTGGAGCCTTAAAGTTAAACTAAGGTTTACGTTCAGAGTTCACATAAGAAGAGACCTGTGTTTTATGTTAACATCATCTGGCTTGAATACAAACTGATACTGGAAAAACTTGTCCAAAACCTAAAATCATAAACCGTAACACCATCTTACAGCTGGGCCTGTTTCACCAGGCTTAAGAGAAGTAGTCTGATAGGTTTATGTATAGACTTTCTACCAGGATAGGAGCTAAATAAAGAAAATAACAAAAGGAGAGAACTAAGCCCTGGGTCAAGTTAGGAGTGGCGCCTTATGTGCAAGATGTATCTACCATTATGTCTGCAGTACTTCTATCAATGATGAAAATGCCTGAACTCTCAGAGACAATTAGTATATATTTTAGTTTTGCAATTGTAGACCCTCAGCAATAAATAAAATAATCTATAACACTTTGGGAAATGCCCCCCCCCCCTGAACATAACAGAACAACAAATACATAGTGGCCATACTAAATACTTTTCTTTTGTCTCACAAAAATTTCAAAAACATCAAATATCCACCTCATGCCCCATGTTCTAACATGCTCTGTACCTCCTGCTACCTCCTCATATAAGTAAAGTTTCTTCTTGCTGCAGACCACTGCTCTGTTCCTTTTCATTCATATCTTCATGTTTCCTATACCCTACATTAATGACAAGAGTATAATAAATTTCATGTTGTATTTTGAAGAATATTGTCTCAAAGGTACAGGGGTCTCATTTCAAGGACCTTAAGAAGGTAGGATGAAGCCTCAAGTACATCAGCACAAGAAAGCCCTAAATTGAACTTTGAGGAGTTGAAATAGTTTCTCAGAGAAAACAAAATGGTATAGAAGAAATAAGGCAAGTGGTAGATAAAATGAACTTTGAGTGGGGAACAGACTTTGCATGCTAAGTCCTACTTTAGAAAAGTAATGGTACCAGATTTTAGAAGATGCACCGGGCGTAGCTGTGTGTACAGTCCAGAAGGAGACAGAAACTGAATCAGAAAGACTAGTTAAAAGGCTGCAATGAAGCAACAGATTGGGAAAAGATCTTTACCAATCCTACAACTAATAGAGGGCTTATATCCAAAATATACAAAGAACCCATGAAATTAGACGGCAAGGAGACATATAACCCTATTAAAAATGGGGTTCACTGAGTTCGGTCCCCAGCTCCAAAAAAAAAGAAAAGAAAAAAATGGGGTTCAGAGCTAAACAAAGAATTCACAGCTGAGGAATGCCGAATGGCTGAGAAACACCTAAAGAAATATTCAACATCTTTAGTCATAAGGGAAATGCAAATCAAAACAACCCTGAGATTTCACCTCACACCAGTGATAATGGCTAAGATCAAAAACTCAGGTGACAGCAAATGCTGGCAAGGATGTGGAGAAAGAGGAACACTCCTCCATTGTTGGTGGGATTGCAGACTGGTACAACCATTCTGGAAATCAGTTTGGAGGTTCCTCAGAAAATTGGACATTGAACTACTTGAAGACCCAGCTATAACTCTTTTGGCATATACCCAAAAGATGCCCCAACATACAACAAAGACACGTGCTCCACCATGTTCATAGCAGCCTTATTTATAATAACCAGAAGCTGGAAAGAACCCAGATGCCCTTCACCAGAGGAATGGGTACAGAAATGGTACATCTACACAATGGAATACTACACAGCTATCAAAAACAATTACTTTATGAAATTCATAGGCAAATGGATGGAACTGGAAAGTATCATCCTGAGTGAGGTAACCCAATCACAGAAAAACACACATGGTATGCACTCACTGATAAGTGGCTATTAGCCCAAATGCTCGAATTACCCTAGATGCACAGAACACATGAAACTCAAGAAGGATGACCAAAATGGGAATGCTTCACTCCTTCTTTAAAAAGGGAACAAGAATACCCTTAGGAGGGGATAGGGAGGTGTAGGGAGTGGCGCGGTAAAACAAAGATGGCGCCGACATCCACTCCAGTCTGGTAGTAAACGACTTATCAGGCATGCGCAGGCTTGTCCCCTTGCAAGGGCAGCTGTAGGATAATGAGGTGATCCGGCGCGGGTTTTGCTCCTGGCATCAGTTGGCCGGGATGTTAATATGCTAATGAGGGATTCATGCTCCGCCAATCCCTGAAGGACAATTAGCATAGCCTCCGCCTGCTGTGTATATAAGGCGAGTGCTTTTTCCACTTGAGGTCCCCGTATCAGCAAGGAGGTGGTCCTGCAATAAAGGCTGTTGAGAAGAATCCAATGGTGTTGCATCTTCCTTGCCGGACGAGGCGGGCGCAACAGGGAGGCAAAGTTCAGAACAGAGACTGAAGGAACGCCCATTCACAGCCTGCCCCATGTGGTCCAAACATATACAGCCACCAAACTCGATAAAAAGTACAAAGACGTGTAGGCTGACAGGAACTGAATGTAGATCTCTCCTGATAGACACACCCAGAATACAGCAAATACATAGGCGAATGCCAGCAGCAAACCACTGAAGTGAGAACGGGACCCCTTTGAAGGAATCAGAGAAAAGACTGAAAGAGCTGAGGGGGCTTGAGACCCCATATGAACAACAATGCCAACCAACCAGAGCTTCCAGGGACTAAACCACTACCCAAAGACTGTACATGGACTGACTCTGGGCCCCAACTGCATAGGTAGCAATGAATAGCCTAGTAAGGGCACCAGTGGAAGGGGAACCCCTTGGTCCTGCCAAGGCTGGACCCCCAGTGAACAGGACTGTTGGGGAGAGGCCAGTAATGGGGGAGGGATGAGGAGGGGAACACCCAGGTACAAGAGGAGGTGGAGGGGTTGGGGGGGTTTGGCCTAGAAACCGGGAAAGGGAATAACATTTGAAATGTAAAAAAAAAAATGTAAATAAGAAATACCCAATTTAATAAAGATGGGAAAAAGAGCCTGCAACGAATGACAATTTAGAAAGATGCTACTGGGAATGGGAAACATGAGAAGAGCAGAATAGATTTCTCTCCCTGAAGAGCAAGCAGTTTCATAATTCATTGTTTGAGAGCTGTGAATGAGTGGGAGACACCCCAGCTCCTCCAGGACTCCACTGGGACTATAAATTGGGTAGGAAATATGAATTTAGCTGAAATTCGAATAAATAATCAAAATTCAGAATCTTATATTATTTTTCTATTGTAATGTTATGAATTCTTTCAGAATTTCATAGTGTAGTTTGATTATATTCATCCCTAACTCATCCATCTATTTCCTACAAAATCTACCACCATCTCCACAAGCTCTCAAAACTCTCTCTTTTCAGTTTCCTTTTATAGTGCACTGCTCAGAGACTTGTAAGTGTGAAACTATTCCCTGGATTGTGGTCTACCTTTTAAGGTCCATAGCCTCAAAGAAAATCCATTCTCTCTGTTCTGCAGTCAATATAATGAAAAGAATTAATGGTTCCTCCATTATAGGCTAAGGGTCATGGGCCCCTCTCCCTCCATGATAGAGTATTGACTGGCTTGAACCTGTATAGGTCTTTTGCAAATGAGTTCTTTAGTGCACAGATCTGTTAGGTCCATAAGATACTGTTTTACACCAGTCCTATGAACCCTCTGGTTCTTATAATCTTCCTACCTCCTCTTTACATCTCGTTTCCCAGTCTTGTGGGTAGGGAGATGTGGAGGTCCCATTTGAGGTTGAACATTCTACTGATGCTCTCTGCACTTTAACCAGTTGTGCATTTCTGTGTTGATCACCAACCAATGCAATTTCTATGATGTGTAAGAGGCAATAATAAGTAAGCTGTTCTAAGAAAATGGTTAGAAGACATCTAGGGTACATAAATGAGTCTGAGAGTTGTTTGTTTAAAGGGAGCATTTCACATCATAAATAAAAAGTGATTCCTGTTGAGATAATAATATATCTAAACAAAACAAAGGAAGATAAAAACCACATCAAAAAAAATTGAAACCCTAACACGGAAAGACAAATTTGAGAAGTAGAGTGCAGAAAAGAGCACTATGAAGAAATAATAAAAAAGAGGGTTGATATATGGACAAAATTACTTCTAGATTGATGAATGATTTAGGGGAAGTACATACTACAGTCTGTATCATATATATTCCTCCAGATCCATACCAAAGCTTGAAACCCAAAGTTTCACAAGAATGGACAACTGTGTGTATGGTATTAGGGACCTTGCAAAAGACCTGAAGGGACCTAACTGGGCATCTCCATCCCTTCTGCCAGGTGCAGAAGTTGCCATAAGGTCATATCAACACTGGGTCTGCTACTGCCTTTATCCTGAATTTTCTAGCCTCCAGACTGTAAAAAAAAAATACAACTTTTCTTTTTTTTTGGTTATAAATATTCTAGTCCTAGATATTTTCCTATAATATTAGAACAAAGCAATTTGGATGAGTGATGTTTCTCTGCATTCATTTTGCAGTAATCTTTTAAGTGTATGTAAGCAGTGCCTGCTTGGTTTATTTATGCAGTAGTGACAGAAGATGTAAACCAGCTGAATAGAGTGTGAGACAGGAATGGTTCTTCCACAGCTCTCTCCCTCTCTTATTCACAATAGATGGATATTGATGTGCAGATTTAAGTTATTATTGTTGTTAATCTTCTTTATGTGTTAGCTGAAATGAAAGGGTTAATATAAACAATTCTGTGCTATGTCAGGTCCTAGAGATAACCTTATTTATATTTAACTGAAGAAGAGGAAGGCACGAAATGTTAAGCCCTTCGAGATTTGATGTTGTGCTGGGTGAGATAGTGGGGGAAAAAAGATAGTGGCTAAGAGCTATATTTGAATTTCTATAAAAATGTTCATGGTGCAGAATAAAAAGTACATAAGTTATCATTAAATTTATTTTGATGTAAAGCTAAAACTATGCCTAGAAGAGGGGCAAAATTTATTTATTACTCCCTCTTCCAGACTCGCAATGAGGAGAGATGAAATTTAATTTAATGTCACCAGTAGAAAGCGGGCTATGGATCAATATCTGGTGACAGCCTTGTGTTCCTCATATTTTATAGGCTTTATTAATTCTTTCATAAAAATAGAGCAATGCACCAAGAGAGCATAGGCACTAACAGCTGGGGTTATAGTAGTAAGTCGACCCTGAAAATCAGAGCATCGCTGTACACAAAACAGGAAAGGCTAATCCTTTATGTAATCACTGACTGGGCATCCAATGTTAGTTCCTGGCCTTTACCGTAAAGGCACATTTAGTGCCCAGGCAATTACGAGAAAGACCTGAAAGGAAAGATTTTCAATTTAGCTCTACGACAAATGCCTTGAATTTATTCTGGGCCAGAAGATCAAGTTCCTAGTTTATGTGTGGGCTAGAATTTATCGAAATTAAATTGCTCATTTGATCATAGTGTTATATTTCATACTTGAACACTGCTTGTTATTTGTTGGTATTAAGTAGGTCAGCACATTTCTCAGGGAAGAACAAATTCTGAACGCAGTCTGGTTATGTTGCCGTAGGTCAGGAAAGAGTACTGTTTCCTTCGCTACTTTTGAAAAGACTCATCAAGCATGCATTCACTACCTTCAAGTGTCCTGAAACACTTCTTTCCTACACATATTCATACCCTTAAGAGTATATGAATATTAAATTAGCTTAATTTGTGAGCATTTTTAATAAATTGAGAAATAAAAGTTTAGGTAGTTTTACCAATACCAGGGCAGCATCAGAAATGCCTATTTCTTTTTAAATATCTTCAGTGGGGTTTGATAAATATGTCTGCAGATTTTACTTTCCAGGTCATCACATAGCCCTTATTTCCACACCCACATCTGTGTTACAAAATGTAGAAGGGGGCTCAAAAATCAAATACCATGTGTCTCTGGGTAGTTCTTTAAAAATATTTCCTGTTGTCAAATTCCAGAACTGGGTTAAACCATTCAAATTATGATTATAGCTGTGAGCAAGCAATGAGTATAACATTAAAAATATTCCTTAACAAAGTGAATAAGAAATATAAGTAGAAAGATATATGTGAATAGAGAAACAAGGGGTGATTGATTTGGAGGGCTGTATTTATGCAAATAATGTAATTAAAGAGGTTGAAAGCCTCACTAGATGCTTGACATGTTCATAACCCTGTATTGGAAGACACTATAGCTCAGGGGTCACTAAAAGAAAAGACTCAAAATGCCTTCTGGATTCAAGCTTATGCTCTGTAATGGTTTATGTATGCTTGGTTTAGAGAGTGGCCCTGTTAGGAGGTGTGGCCTTATTGGGGCAAGTGTGTCAGTATGGGGATGGCCTTAGAGACCTCCTTCCTCCTAGCTACCTGGAAGATAGTAGTCTGTTCCTGGTTGGGTTTGGATGAAGACGTAGGACTCTCAGCTCCTCTAGCACCATGCCTGACTGGATGATGTCATGCTCTTGCCTTCGTGATAGTGGACTGAACCTCAGAACCTGTAAGCCAGCCCCAATTAAATGTTGTCCTTTATAAGATTTGCCTTGTTATACTGTCTGTTCGCAGCAACAAACCCTAACTAAGACATCCTCCAAAGTGGGTATGCCTTGAGAATGTGAAAAAAAAGTTAGAAAAGATAACTTAAGTAAGCACTTAAATGTGAGTTTTGCAACATCTCAGTTCCAAATTAGATGAAATGATATGTTTATTTTTTGCAAGCACTTAACCTGTATTGTGCATGCAATACTCATTTATCAGAGAAATGTAAGTAAAAACGATAATGTGTATACTTTGCAAGCAGAAGTTTGCAAAGTCAGTAAAAGTGTCTTCCTGTAATTTTTAATTCTATGGCACCAGCAATATTTCAAATGACTGCTGCATATCCAGCAAAAACCAAGAGAAATAAAGACCCATGCCAAATCACAAAGGATACATAAATGCTAAGTCACTAGCATCTCATCTGTCTAGTATGTGCAAAATCCTAGTTCAATTTCCAGGAATAACAACAACAAATTCCTAGAAGCCATTTAAGCAACTTCTACCTAATAATTAATTGGCTACCAGTGATCAGAACAAAGACAGAAAGTGTTTTGTATTCTCTAGGAGAATCAAAGTATTTCACGGCTGGCAACTACAACACAAGGTAAATCAGTAAAAGGCCAAGTGTATAAGTTTATGTAATCAAAGCAGCGGGCAGAATAAGAGAAGAGACCTGCGAGCAATAGGGAGAAACAGAAAGAAAGAAAGAAAGAAAGAAAGAAAGAAAGAAAGAAAGAAAGAAAGAAAGAAAGAAAGAAAGAAAGACAGACAGACAGACAGAAAGAAAGGAAGGAAGAAAGAAAGAAAGGAAGAAGGGAGGGAGGGAAGGAGGGAGGGAAGGAGGGAGGGAGGGAGGGAAGAGAAAAAATAGGTAAAGGTCAGAAACCAGCAGATTTTTATTTTAAAAACCTGCAAAAGCTATGTTTAAAAGAAAACTCGTTGCTCTTGCTAATTAATTGGCAAGATATATAAAAAAAATCCATCTGCAATAAATTTGTGTTTTGCCTTGGAACTTAGGAAAATATTCCCTTGTTAAATCTGTGGTAAGGCAGGCAGTCACAGATATCATGGGTAGAAGTTAAAAATGTTACACATAGAAAGTACACTCACATTATCTAACAAAATTAAGGAACATTTATGCATTTGCTCACCAATCTCACTTCTGGGAGAGTGCCAGCAGAGAGATCTGAATGCCTGCAGGCTAATGCATCTCAAAATACACGTACATATGACCATGATCACTCAAGATGAAAACACGTGCCAACGAGCTCTTCCTGGAAAACGACGGTCACATGTTCTGCTGCTAATCATACGAATCTGGAAGTTCCTTGACACATTTCCCCAGGTTTTTCTTCTTGTACCTCTCTTCCTTTCTGGTGTGATTCACGTCCAGCTCTTTCACTTGCTTCCATTGCTGACATGTCCTAGAATCTGTTCCATAGTTCGGGCCAGTCTGTTGAGTTCAGCCCTGAACATTAAAGTTTCAGTTAATAACTTCAGTTAATTTACAAACACCATCTCAGGCTGAGTGTACAGACCTGACTACTATCTACCCTTATGTCCAGAATCTTTTTTCCTTTTCTTCCCAGATCTTTAAAACTGTCTCCAGACCTCTGCCAGTTCATTTTACTTGACATCTCTTTCTTAAACAATTTATTTAATTTTATTTTATGCACATTGGTGTGAGAGTGTCAGAGCTCCTGGAACTGAAATTCAGACAGTTGTGGGCTTCCATGTGGGTGCTGGGAATTGAACCCCAACTCTTTGGAGGAACAGCCAGTGCTCCTAACCACTGAGATATCTCTCTCTAGTCCCTAGTCACCATAGTCACTCACTTAACCAATTCCTTGTCCAAATTTTGCATTTTACAGAACTTAGAGAATTTTTTTTTCTTTTTTACTGTTTCTAGTGCCTTCAAATCAGGTGTGAAGGCACATATATGGAATTCCTGCAGTTGAGAAGCTACAGCAGGAGGATTGTGAGTTCATGACCAGCCCAGCCTACCCAGTGAAAAATCTGTCTAAAACACAACAAAACTACATATGCAACTGCTCTCGAAAATTCCACTTCACTACTCTTTTGCTTTCTTGTGATTCCTTTTAGAAGTAATCACCAAAATTAAGAATGTAGAGTCCATAGAGTTACACACGTCACAAATGTCATGCACAGAAGATATATAGCAATAGACACCGCAAATGCTGCTGCATAGTCTGCAAACAGGTGGTCATAATTTGCATGAATAAAACCTCTCATTTTTCCAAGCATTCTTAAGAGTCCAAAATGGTGTGACTCCAGAATTATCTTTTATCATGATAGCATTATCTTAAACATCTTGTTTTTCAATGTTGGTCTTTCTCACATTTCCCTCTATTTTTCAAATATATCATATTCCATCCCACTTGATGTCCTTACAGAAGCCATGTTGAGGGGAATGTCAGAGCGGGAAGGCAGGAAGGGGGCGGGTGGTTGTGGAGGGGGAACACCCTTATAGAAGAAGGGGAGGGGGATAGGATAGGGAGCATATGGATGGGAAACCGGAAAGGAAACAAAACAGACAAAAAAAAAAAAAGAAACCATGTTGACTGTCTGGAGTATGCCATCCCCTCCTTGTACACATTTCTTTTCTTCTGAGATGGACTGAGTCCACATTACCTGAACTCTCGTTATATGTTGCCGCTGGTATTTTCTATTCAGTCATTTTGATGACTCTCCAAATAAGGCCATATATGTACTGATGGATGTGGCTTTTTATGGAAATAGTTCTCTTTGATCATAGGTAAATTCCAAGGAGTAGCTTGGACTGAAAAACTACATCTGAAATTGCATCTGATTTTACCAACAGAAGAAAAAGGAGGAGGAGGAGGAGGAGGGGGAGGGGGAGGGGGAGGGGGAAGAAGAGGAGGAGGGGGAGGGGGAGGGGGAGGGGGAAGAGGAGGGGGAGGGGGAGGAGGAGGGGGAAGGAGAGGAGGAGGAGGAGGAGGGGGAGGGGGAGGAGGAGGAGGAAAGAACAGAAAACAAGAAAAAAAAGATATATCCATTTTGCAAGACTTTTTTAAAGAACATCTAATAGTTGTGCACAAGGACAAACACCTGTAATCCCAGGGTAGCTGGGCTCTTCTTCTGTACTGTTTGCTTTCTGGTCCATTTTATCTTTTTCAAAGTGATGAAAATGGCAAATAAAGAGAAGCTAGTTGGAGTTTAATCTAAGGTAACATATGGGCACTCTCAGAAGTGAGCATGAGCAATTGTAATAGAGACCATTAGAAAAGAAACCACTGTTAGGATTGAGAGTGGACAGTGGCATGAGAGATCGTTATGTAGGTGCACAGGAGGAGTGTTGAGAACAGGCCAAAGCTAAAGGAGCAATTGTGTGATGTTAATCCTCAAAAGGTGAGTGTCAGCAACCAAAAGAGACACTACTGTGTCAACTTATGTTTCTAAAATGTTCGAAGATTAAACAGTCTCCACGAGGGGAATTCTGTCCAGGTAATTGAATAATATCTGGCTTATCTTTTAAAGCAGCAAACAGTATGCATTTGTTCCTCACAAAAAAGCCTACACTAAATCAGAAAATTGTGAACTCTGGGGCAGTTTAAAAATATCAGATTTACAGAGGGACAAAGAAATGATTTACAGATCCCATTCTTTGCCCAGTAATCAGAGTGCGGCTGTATTTCTTCTTGGTTTTAGAAGCTGCTGATAATGAGACAGGAACCGTCCCCAATGCCCTTCAATTCTGCTAATATGTAGTTTGCTACCTGACATAATACTTGAGAGTCTGCAGCAGGAGGAAGCTGAGTTTATGGTCAGCACCTTACCTGGGCTATACCTTGTCTAAAACAGACATTAATAGGGTTGAGGATCCTCTTTCTCTGAAATGCTTATAATCATATGATATCCATTTTAGAAATACAAATAATGTGTAATAGTTTTTTGAAATTTACTTTATATGTTTATGATGACTAGTGACTTTTATAATATTTTATATAATCACATGTAAATTATATAAGATATAATATTTTATAATATTTTCATATTTATTTAAGATATATTTTCATATATTTAAGACATATGGATGGTTTTATATCTAACCAGAAATTCCCCCCTGTTAATAGGAATGTTTAGAAGATGACTGTTTTCTCTTTGAGCACATTTTGTCTCCTTTTTCCTGTCCATGATTAGGATAGGAAAACCTTATAATTCTTTATCTTTTTTTAACTCATCCAATCACTGCATGAGTCTATTAAACAGTATTATCTCAATAACTCTTTTGCTTTAGTGTTCATAGTGTGTACATTTAGACTAGGAGTCTGCCTTATTGTGGAAATATGCCACTTCATGGTAGTAAGTACTTTACAACATGCATCAAGTTTATTACTGTCATACTTCTGTTATAGCTATCATTTCTCTTATTTTCTATATGTCATAAACTCTGGTTGCTTATTTTGAGTGATCAGAAACATAATGAAGACAATGGAGATATGATTCAATGGATAGGAAGTTTCAAAATCTGAGGACACGAGTTCAAATACCTTGTGGTAACGAAAATCCAGGCATGGTCACATGGTCACTTGTAGCCCCAGAACTGTGCAGGGCTGAGAGAAGAAGATACCTGGCACTTGCAGCTACGAGACTAGTACCAGAATCTGTGAGAAACTCTGTCTTAGACAGAGCAACATCTGATCTCTTCCTCTGGCTTCTATGCACACACACACACACACACACACACACACACACACACACACACACACACTCGTGCACACATATGCACACACATGAATACAAAATGTATACAATGATGTTTATGAAATACAAAACATCATAGTCATATATGTTCCACATTTATTTATCTTCAACATACTAAACTCTTTGCAAACTTATACTTCAATTTGTTGTCATTTTTCTTTACCATTTTAGGAGTTCATATCTGTGAGCCTGCGAGTGAGGAATTCTTTTGTTTTTTGCATATCCAACAATTTCTTTATCCTTTCTGCTCTTAGATGCAGAATTCTGGGACGCTTTTTCTGTTTTGTTTCTTTTGTTTTCATCGTTCTGAGACCTCTGCTTATAGTTGTCCTAATCTCACTGTTTCTGGACTCATACATTGACATTCTTACCTTGGTTTCTATGCACCTAATGTGTTCCCCTCCTGCTGCCAATTCTGCACAATTTAATAATGGTATATCTTTTGATTTTGAAGTGTCTTTATCTTATTTTTGTGTGTGTGTGTCTGTGTGTGTATGTGTGTGTGCGCATGCATGTGCATGTGTGTGTGCGAAATTTATTGTTTTACATTCTTTCTCAAATAGGAAAAAAATCAAATGACCAGCTTTTCTTTCTAAACATTCTGTGCCTCTTCTTGGGAACTCAAATGACCTCACAGCTTATGACAACTTTGTCAATGGTATTTTATTACTTTTTCCTTCACTTTAGATATAGCGAATTGTTCTAACTTTAAATTTGCAAATGTGTTCATTTCAGTAAGTAATAACTATTCATTGCATCCAAATTACAGCGGACATTCATTATGCCAAATGGTGTCTTTATGGTATTCCTGTAGGTATGTGCCACATGCTCTGTATTACTCACGTTCCCAATACTCTTTCCTTGCTCCCACCTTCCCACTCCAATCTGCCCAAAATGTCTGTTTCCAAAATGGCTGCTCTCCATTTTAAGCCAGTTTGAAAGCCTACATTCTGAAGGAAACACAATAAATGCGATGTTCTTCTTTCTGTGCCTGTTTTTTCAGTTAACATGATGTCCACTTCCACTCATTTCCTTGCAAATGACATGCTATTGATCTTTTTGTTTGGTTTTCTCTCCCTCTACTCCTCTGCACTTTCCCTCCCACCCAGATAAACCTCCTTTCTGATCAAGCTCATTAGAATGACTAGTGCTTTATTGTGCACACGTACAGTATATACAATTGCATCTGCTGATGAACAACTAAATTGTCTCAGTAGCTTAGGGGTTGGGGAAAATTCTGCATTGTCCACTATGCATGGATTTGCTGATTATACTGTTCACTGACTTAGATTTCTTTGTGTATACACATAAGAATGATATAGCTAGATTACAAGCTGGTCTTGTTCTTACCTTTTGGTAGCATTTTATATCGATTTCTATAGTGGCTGCAATAGTTTATATCTCACCAATTCTATAAGGGATCCTTGCTGGCATTTACTGTTTGATTTGATGATAATCATTCTGATTAGAATGTGGTGGACTCTCAAGGTAGTTTTTCATTTAAATTTCACAGATGGGTAAAGATGTAGAATATTTTTCATACTTTTATCAATGGTGTCTTTTTACTCTTTGGAGAAGTGCGCTTTTAATTCATTAACCTTGATTAAATTGCTTGTTTTTTTGTTTTTTGTTTTGTTTAGTTCTTTCAGTTTTCTACATAACACTGAGTTCAAAGCAGTTCAGCCTGGGTTTTGTGAGGCATTCGGTGTCTTCACTTTTGAATATATGAAGTGATTCATAATGCATTTATTACTACTGTCTGCCCATCCTAGCACAGCAGCAGTGCTATTTTGGTTTGGATGCACAGTGGTAATTATGAGTTAAACTTTTACCCTTATTTGCATGACAATTCTCTCACACACAAAACATTATTCAAGTGTGTTGCTAGATGTTTTTGTTCTTCTGTAAAATTTGCTTCATTCTGGGACCCAGTTTAGCTACTTGGAATCACATTGAGTCTTTTGTATCTCTGTTAATATTTCTTAAGCAAGACCAGTCTTGCGCTTTGGGTATATAACTAGTCTTCTCTGGCTTTTCAGTCAGAGATAACTTTGAATACTTTATCCAGAACTCCATGAACTGAGATTTTCCATTTTAACTGGTGACATTAAGCACTATTCCTGACCATACGTTAATGTTTGGTCTTGCTGTTCTTAATATTTTTCCAGTGGATCGCTCCCTGTTCCTATATAGATCTCCTATATGTGTGTGCTGACAGGTGTGCTGCTGAACGCACGATGTATAAAGCTGTGCATGTGCTCTGTGGGACTCCGCTACACGGCATTCTTTATTCTCATATTCTGTGGTTCCTACCCCGTTGTTCCTGAAATATCTCATACACGTGAAGCACATGGAGTTCCACACTTTATAAACCACTGACTGACATCCTTCAATGTTACAGCTTGTTTCCTATCTCGAGGATGAGGGCCAAAAATGCGAAAAATTCCTTATCAAACGTATTTTCTTCTTTCCTCTTCTCCCCCTCTCTGCTTCCATCCCACCCTGTCTCCCTCCCTTCCTTCATCATTCTTTTAGGTAGGAATTTTTTGTTTTAAATAGAAAATAAATGAGGGGTTGGGGATTTAGCTCAGTGGTAGAGGGCTTGCCTGGCAAGCACAAGGACCTGGGTTCAGTCCCCAGCTCTGAAAAAAAGGAAAAAGAAAAAAAAAAGAAAAATGAAAATAAATGTGTCCTTTTGATGTTGGAAAATTTAGCCATTTTTTAAAATTTTTGTTTCATTTATTAAAAAATAGTCACTGTTTCTAGAATTAAGTCATGGATCTTCTGTCAATGATGTACACACAGAGACAAATATGATATATTTGTGAACCATGGAATAGAAAATTGTATCATATTGCCAATGCTACAAAGTTCTGAAATTTTCTTTTCAAAAAACATACAAAAATTCATAAAAGATTTGATCAATGTAATCACTACATGGAAAAACAGACAATAAAAAGTAAGAATTTTAGCTTAATGTAAAAATAGTTGTGTTTAACATATTTATTACATTACGGCTTTTCTGAGAAGAAACAATTAGAGAATTTTAATACGTTTGCATGAGAACTCAAAATGTCATGCTCATATTTATTCCAAAGAAATGCAATCTTACCTATATTAAGTTTTGTTCTAGCAATAAAATATCCAATCACAACTAGAAATTGCTATAAGATCTTTTTCATAACTTTCTCCTAAGTTCTTTGAATTCACTTTCTATTCCACAGTGATGAGAGAAATTTTCATTCTTTATTGGCATCTCTAAAGGAGCTTTTATTCTCCATGGTAATTTACATTTTAGTCTGATGGAGCTAGTTTTTTGTCTCTGTGTAAGAGCAAAAATCACTGTATACATTTTTCTCCTGCATGTCATAATTTCAAATACATGCACTGCATCTTTCAAGGAACAATATATACAATAACCAACCCAAACAATATGAAAAATGGCTTTTGAGATTAAAAGCAAAAATCATGGAAGTCTCAGAAATAATAACAAAATAATGCTGTGTGTTTAAAGATGCCAGGAAATTGAGAATTGGGGTAATGCAGTTTAGGAAACAAATTATTGTGAATCAAGGGTTTTTAAGTGAGCAGAAAGGTATTTGATTCTCTTAGGTCAATTCAAATTTAAATGAATCTTAAGTTATTTTAAAATAGGGACGTTGTTAATTTTTTCAATAGCCATGATTTTATTTTTATTTCTCAATGCTAAGAACAAAATAAGACTTTGTAAACCAAAGAATTCTCAAGGACATATTGTATACAACCACTTTTGCATAAATGAGACAAAGTCATGCATTCTAACCAGCCCTTGGATAAAACAAACTTACATGGTTTCACCGATTCTTGGTTTCTGTATGATAGTCTAGCTAGTTATATTTTGTGATTTCTGTGGTGATTTATTTTTTCCTTAAAGTATTCTGTGACTACTCTCTCTCTGTCATTAGTAAGGCTAAACCTGAGTATTATAACATAAGTTCTTCTATTTCAGTGCCTTAGTACCACTGTTTAGTCTCAGTTTTTTTTAATTAGGAAATTCTAGTAATTAAAATCTTTGCTGGTGTAGCAGCAGACAAAAGGATAAAGATATTGAACAATTCTGTTGATGCCTCTAAGTTGATTATTCCTCATTTTGCCATATCCTTCTAGCAAGAACTCAGCTGCAGGCTTCCAATACATGAAGATTAATAATCATTGGTAAAAGGAGGAACAGTTTGAAAAGCAGCTTGTAATTTGGGCTAAACATCACATGAGATATAGGGGTACCACACCCAAGGCAAACTACACATGTATCACTGATGGACAAAATACCATTTAAGTTCTTTGATGTACAAAGAGAACTACCTTGAGCTCTGGAATCACAGATTTAAATCTAGTTTTGTGTGCAATGTTCTTTGTCCAAACTAATACATTGAAGGATTTATCTTACTACAGACTACAATTACATTCGGAGGTAGGGGTCAATAGAAAGATGCATTTGCAAAATAATACTGTCTGGATGTTTCCTGATTCAGTGTGATTGGTATCTTCATATGAGAAGACTAGGAACAGACAGATGAAAACAACATGTTGATTCAGAATATTACCATGTGTGGGCAATTCCGAGGCTTCTGTAAGAAATAATCATGCTGATATATTTAATTGGATTTCTAAATTCCCAAGAATTAATGTGTAATAAAAGAGTACACATCAGAAACTGTTGTGAATTTATGTCTGGTATGACTTATTCCTTTTGCTCAAATAAGTCAGGGGTACACATGGGAAAATAAGAAAGCATCTTCAACAAATTATACTGGTCAAACTGGATGTCTGTATGTAGAAGAATGCAAAGAGATCCCTTATCTATTACCAGGCACAAACAAAATTCCAATTGGTTCAAAGATGTCAACATAAAACCAGATGCACTGAACTTATGTAGAAGAGAAAATAGAAAATAATTTTGAAAGCACTGGCACGGAAGACAACTTGCTGGATAGAACACCAATCACACAGGTACTAAGATAAACAATTAATAGTTGGGACCTCATCAAACTGAAAACATTCTATAAGTCATAGGACACCATCAAAAGGACAAAATGGCAGGTTACAGAACGGGAAAATATTTTACCAACTAATCATCTGACAGAAGGCTAAATTACAAAATATATAAAGAAATCAAGAAACTATATATCAAAAAGCAAATAATTCAATTTAAAAATGGATATAAAGAAGAAACTCAAATTGCTGAGAAACACTTTTAAAAAGTTCAATACCTTTACCTATCAGAGAAAGGTAAATCAAAAACTACTTTGAAATTCCACCTTATGTCTGTCAGAATAGCTAAGATCAATAAAGAAAAAATGACAGCTTATGCTGGCAAGGATGTGGAACAAGGGCAACACTCCTTCATTGCTGGTGGGAGTGCAAACTTGTACATTCACTGTGGAAATCAAAATGGCTGTTCCTCAGAAAATTGGGACTAAATCACCTCAAGATGCAGATATCCCACTGCTGGGCATATACCCAAAGGATGCTCTATCCTATCACAATGACACTTGCTCAGCTATGTTCATTGTGGCTTTATTCATAATTGTCAGAAACTGAAAGCAAACTAGATGTCTCTAAACCAAAGAATGGGTCAAAATGTGGTAAATACATGCTGGAGTATTACTCAGCTGTTAACAATATGACATTCTGAGATTTGCCCGCAAATGGATGCAACTAAAATAAAATTCATCCTGAATAGGTAAGCCAGACCCAGAAAGACAAGTATGGTATGTATTCACTTCTAAGTGAATATTTGTTACTAGGTAAATGATAATCATGTTACAATCCACAGACCCAGAGAAGGTAGGAATAGAGGAGGGCTCTGAGTGGCAGGGACATCACAGGAACCCCTCAGAGATAGGAAAACAGAGAAATTTTGCAGGTCTACTTGAGGCGGATGGGGATGGAAGCAGAAGTGATCAAGTGGGGTGGAGGAAGAGAGTTCTGGGAGAAGCAACTGGAGTTGGGGAGCATTGCAAGGGAGGTGTGGAAACCTAATGCAGTGGAAACTTTCTGGAATCTATTAGAGTGACTTTAGTGAGGACTCTTAGAAAAAGAAAACAGAAATTCTGAAATGTGTGTAGAGAAAATTCATCAACCAATATGGAAACTTTGAAGAGACTATTAAGGAGATAGAATAGTTTATCTCCACCTGAAAAGTACTTTAATAATAAAAACCTGTTGGACGAGTGGGAATATGTCCTCGTATTCTCAACACTGAAGAGGTATAGACAGGAGGATCAATGCTTGAGTCAAGCCTGTCTCTAAATGAAATGTCATTTATAAAAAACAGTAAAAACCCAGGGAAACAAGACGGTAATATTAGAGAACACTCCAGGGATAATACTTTAAAGTAATCATTAGTATCTAGATTTTTAATTTTATATGCTTATTCTTATATCCATAAAGCATCGAGGGTGAAGTCATAGAAAGCCCCAGAAGTTTGGGTGAAGAATACAAAATAGGTCAACAAGATGGCACAGTGGATAAAGGTGAATGTCAATGAGCCTGATAACCTGTGTTCCATTCCACAAGATGGCAAAAGAGAAGCAACTCCCACAAGCTGACCTCTGACCTCCACATGTACTCTATGGGACATGCATTTACACACACACACACACACACACACACGTGCACACATGCATGCTCACAAAATAAAGAGGTAGAAATGTAAAAAGAATGAATAAGAAGACAAAATAAATGGCATGAGTTCAAAAGATCTGTTGTAGAAATGTACTTACTAACAACGGACTACATATTTGAAAACTGCTAATTGTTTTAAAATTATTTCACTACACATCATGTTAATTGTTGTAGTGACTGCTTAACATAAACTGTGCCATGAGGTATTTTAAAGAATCATACCTGGGCAGCATTATCTGGATTCAGTGATTTATCAAAACACACAGACATACTAGAAAACATGAAGCTGGAAAGGTCTGTGTTAGGGAGATAAGGGGAAGGCATAGGAGTAGGGGAGGAGCAATTAAGATATGTATTGTTTTATACATGTATTAATTTCCTAAAACAAGTGAAAAGGGTATTGTCATACAATATAGATTTATATCATTCCTATTGTCAATTAAAAATCTATAAACAGGAAGAAACTAAAGAAATATAAGAATGGGGTTCATTGATATGGTGGTTTAAATACGCTTGGCCCATCAGAAATGGCCCTACTGGAGATATCATCTCTTTAGAGGAAACATACAGCAGTGGAGGCAGGATTTTGAGGTCTCATATATATGCTCCAGTCTGCCCAGTGTGATCCAGTGCCTTCTTCCAGCTGCGTGCCAAAGAGTCTCTTCCTGGCTGCCTTTGGATCAAGATGCAGAACTCACAGATTCTTTGCCAGCACTATGTCTGCCTGGGTGCTGCCATGTTTCTTACCATGATGATAATGGCCTGAACCTCTGAAATTATAAGCCAACCACATTAGAGCTGTCCTTTATAAGAGTTGCCTTGGTCACAGTGTCTCTTCACAGCAATTAAACCCTGACTAATACAATTGACTTAATTACTTTGGAATCCAAGTCTATTTTCTGTTGCTATGCATTTTACGATGTACTCGGTAATGCACAAAGATGCAATAAACTTACAGTTCAGGAAGTTGTAAGTGCAGGATGATGGGACTGCAAAGTTGGTGAAGGTGTTCTTGTAGGTAGCATCTCTTTGAAGAGGCATGATGTAGAGTAAGACACCACACACAACTAATAGCCAAACGTGGCTTTTATAATAACTGCACTGTTGCAATTAACTCATTGGTCCATTGAGCCATTCATTCTGTCATGCCTTAATGCAAGGAACTAATTTTCTCTTGAAAACCGAGCCCTTATGACATAATCCTTGAAACTAACTTTGTCATACCTCTAAATAATAAAGTAAGATTGATTTTCACTATCAGTTCATGGGGATATACAAATTATAACAGAAAGTCTCTTTCCTGTGTTGCTCATTAGTGGAAACCATATTTCCTGAGACTAGGCTGGCAAGTAATCTGTTTTTTTCACATTGTTGCAGCTTCTATCTATAGTCATTGTTAAAGGTATACCTTCCATTGAGGATATAAACTTGATAATATTGTTTATTTTTTCTTCATACTTATGCATGTGTCTTTATGCGTGTGTGCCACATGTGTGTGGGTATCCTCAGAAGCCAGAAGAGGATGTTGGATACCTTGAAGAATGAGTTAGAGATGGAGGTTAGCCACGTGACATAGGTGCGGGGACATGAATGCAGAGGTCCTTCGAGGCAGCAGGATGCTCTCTGTCGACTGGTGAGCCATTTTCCCAGCCTCTTAAAACTCTTTTGAAATAAAATGTGCTGCATAAACACAGTAATTAAAAACAGCCAGCTATAGAAACCTTCATTCTGTTCTCTGTATAAAGAAAGCATGCTGCGAACCACGTGGAATGGCAGTGCCGATTCCAGTACTTAGGAGTCTGAGACTAGGAGCAAGCCTATACGTGTGCTTTGTGTTGCGTGTTTAAGTGCTTTTTCACAAGCAGGGATGGCTGTGTGTCTTGGGATAATGTGTTTTAAGTAGCAGCAGTCTTGCTTTAATGTCTTGATGAGCCTTCTGTGTGACTTCTACTCCCCGAAGCACTAACAGAACAGGAAAGAACTGGAAAGCAACAGCATACCCCTGAATCCTTCAAATAAGATCAAGTAGGAGGAAAACACTTAAAGATAGTAAAGACCTTTGGGGCTTGCCAGATTCTCCCCCTGAGTGTGTTTTATCCTGTTAAAAAATTATAAGCTTTTAAAACAAGTTTCCTACAGCTTAAAATCTCTATGAAATTGATGCCCACTTCATCTAAATATTTTTCAGAGCTTTGTTCTAACACTTCCCTTACAACTGAGTAATTACAATAATCCCAGAGGAGGCATTACATCATTTCTTCTCTTCTCCTCCAACTATCTCCTCCTGGAGTTCTTCATCTAGAGATGGGGGTTAGTCAAATTCCGTCTATCCATGTTGTCATTTTAACCCTGTCCTTTTAAGCCCATGTCTTTTCCTTTTATACTCCATTTTGTCCTCTGGTTTGTCTCATAATATTAAGTTTATATTTGGTTTCCTATAGTAATTCATAAGAGACCCTGGCCTCTGATGAAAATCATTTACAGCTAATCTCCTAAATGTTGTTTTCTTCTTCTTCTTCTTCTTCTTCTTCTTCTTCTTCTTCTTCTTCTTCTTCTTCTTCTTCTTCTTCTTCTTCTACTACTACTACTACTACTACTATTAATTACTGTTGTGGTTAATCTTACTTTTATATTAAGTGAAGCTACTATTTCATTCAAATTTCTGTGTTCCTACCAAAAGCTAATTTTCTATCCCAGGCTGCAGTTCAAGTTGCCAACTTCCACTTTGTTGGACTCGCATCTTTGTCTCTTGACTTTGACAGTGTCTTTGGCTTCCCCTGTTGTCTAGTTTGTTTTTGTTCATACTTAAAGAGTAACTTGATTACTATTCACACTATACACAAATTCAAACTTTATAGAAGGATACATATAAATTATTTCATATATGTGTACTGTATCTATATTATATCTCTTTTCCTTCTCCTCTATCTTTTCCTGCAGCTTTTTATTGATGACCAGTTCTCTGCATTTTCATCAGTTGTAACTATCTGTATTGTTCTCCGTTTGCTGCATAAGAAAGTTTCAGTGCTCAGGAGTAAGAATGATCCTTGTCTGTGTACCTAAAGATAAATATTTAGGATGTATTGAGAAGTTGTACTGGTTTAAAACAGTGATAGTAATAGGTTTTTCTGTGAGTCCCATGGCTGGGTTTAGTAATTATTTTAGCAAGTCTTAAATCCAATTAGACAGCAGTTGGGTTGGTTGCCACGCAGATACACAGGCCACTATTCCACCTTTGGGAATATCTTTGTCAAACCGGACATTCTTGTACCATATAGGGGTCACAGGTGGATAGAACTTTGAGTTGCCTTCCTCTGCTTATATTGTGCACAACACCTCTGGATATTTATTACAAAGCTAGTCCTCAGAGAGATGGCTTCTACATTAGTTCCAACTTTATTCCTACAAGTCCTTTCTGAAGTGTATTCTATCTTTAGCAATAGGGGGATAACTTCAAATTCTGTGAGACAACCAAAGGTATTGACAGGACTTAATTGGATATTAGATATCAGATATTGGATTTTTTGACCCCCCTGACCAAGAACTGAAAAAGAGGGTTCTTAGGCCTGTTGTGTGGGTTTTTGTATTGTATGGCTCTTGATTTTTTTCAAGAATTAGTATTTCTTAGTCGTTTCAAATATTATAATGCTAAAAAGTAACATAAAATACCCTTTTTCCAAATAACCTCCAACCATCAATTTTCTATTTTCTTAAAATATACCAGATCTTAAAATTCCTGGCTAGAATATTTAAATAAAAAGGATTATGTTGTATGTATTTTTCTGAGTCTGAGTTACCTGAGTCAGTACATTATTTTATTCTGTCAGTCTTTCACTTCATAGCATATGTCTTTCTGATAGGTTAAAAAGATAAAAGATATTACTGTATAATTAAGTAAGATTAAAATGTACAGTCAATGTAAAAGTAGCTTTGATTCAACAAATGTAATTTTTGTCTTTGAGGCTCAAAGCTAAATAACTCCACTTTTTATCATTCTTTCTGAACTCTGGCTGACTGGTTCAACT
Organism: Rattus norvegicus; assembly: GCF_021556685.1. Taxonomy (NCBI): domain Eukaryota; kingdom Metazoa; phylum Chordata; class Mammalia; order Rodentia; family Muridae; genus Rattus; species Rattus norvegicus. Next base: position 33,554,909 of record NC_141549.1, read on the forward strand.
AAAGCTATTCTCGCTCAAACCCCTCACCAAGCTGATTCATTCAATTTGGCTTTTCTGGTTTTCACTGCATTGCTCTGCTTATACTCAAACTAACTCTGGAAATTTGTTCTACCCTTCAGGTTCCTTCTTTTTTTTTTCATCTTTATTAACTTGAGTATTTCTTTTTTTTTTTTTTTTTTTTTTTTTTGCAATTGTTATATTGCCTGAACCGCTCCACAGGGTCACGCAGGACTTACACCTTCTTTTTTTTTTTTTTTTATTAACTTGAGTATTTCTTATATACATTTCGAGGGTTATTCCCTTTCCCGGTTTCCGGGCAAACATCCCCCTAATCCCTCCCCCTCCCCTTCTTTATGGGTGTTCCCCTCCCCATCCTCCCCCCTTGCTGCCCTCCCCACAACATCTAGTTCACTGGGGGTTCAGTCTTAGCAGGACCCAGGGCTTCCCCTTCCACTGGTGCTCTTACTAGGATATTCATTGCTACCTATGAGGTCAGAGTCCACGGTCAGTCCATGTATAGTCTTTAGGTAGTGGCTTAGTCCCTGGAAGCTCTGGTTGCTTGGCATTGTTGTACATATGGGGTCTCGAGCCCCTTCAAGCTCTTCCAGTTCTTTCTCTGATTCCTTCAATGGGAGTCCTATTCTCAGTTCAGTGGTTTGCTGCTGGCATTCGCCTCTGTATTTGTTGTATTCTGGCTGTGTCTCTCAGGAGCGATCTACATCCGGCTCCTGTCGGCCTGCACTTCTTTGCTTCATCTATCTTGTCTAATTGGATGGCTATATATGTGTGGGCCACATGTGGGGCAGGCTCTGAATGGGTGTTCCTTCTGTGTCTGTTTTAATCTTTGCCTCTCTATTCCCTGCCACGGGTATTCTTATTCCCCTTTTAAAGAAGGAGTGAAGCATTCACATTTTGATCATCCGTCTTGAGTTTCATTTGTTCTAGGCATCTAGGGTAATTCAAGCATTTGGGCTAATAGCCACTTATCAATGAGTGCATGCCACGTGTGTTTTTCTGTGATTGGGTTACCTCACTTAGGATGATATTTTCCAGTTCCAACCATTTGCCTACGAATTTCATAAAGTCATTGTTTTTGATAGCTGAGTAATATTCCATTGTGTAGATGTACCACATTTTCTGTATCCATTCCTCTGTTGAAGGGCATCTGGGTTCTTTCCAGCTTCTGGCTATTATAAATAAGGCTGCGATGAACATAGTGGAGCACGTGTCTTTTTTATATGTTGGGGCATCTTGTGGGTATGCCCAAGAGAGGTATAGCTAGATCCTCAGGCAGTTCAATGTCCAATTTTCTGAGGAAACTCCAGACTGATTTCCAGAGTGGTTGTACCAGTCTGCAATCCCACCAACAATGGAGGAGTGTTCCTCTTTCTCCACATCCTCGCCAGCATCTGCTGTCATCTGAGTTTTTGATCTTAGCCATTCTCACTGGTGTGAGGTGAAATCTCAGGGATGTTTTGATTTGCATTTCCCTTATGACTAAAGATGTTGAACATTTCTTTAGGTGTTTCTCAGCCATTCGGCATTCCTCAGCTGTGAATATTTTGTTTAGCTCTGAACCCTATTTTTTAATAGGGTTATTTGTCTCCCTGCGGTCTAACTTCTTGAGTTCTTTGTATATTTTGGATATAAGGCCTCTATCTGTTGTAGGATTGGTAAAGCTCTTTTCCCAATCTGTTGGTTTCCGTTTTGTCCTAACCACAGTGTCCTTTGCCTTACAGAAGCTTTGCAGTTTTATGAGATCCCATTTGTTGATTCTTGATCTTAGAGCATAAGCCATTGGTGTTTTGTTCAGGAAATTTTTTCCAGTGCCCATGTGTTCCAGATGCTTCCCTAGTTTTTCTTCCATTAGTTTGAGTGTATCTGGTTTGATGTGGAGGTCCTTGATCCACTTGGACCTAAGCTTTGTACAGGGTGATAAGCATGGATCGATCTGCATTCTGCTGACCTCCAGTTGAGCCAGCACCATTGGTTGAAAATGCTATCTTTTTTCCATTGGATGGTTTTGGCTCCTTTGTCAAAAATCAAGTGCCCATAGGTGTGTGGGTTCATTTCTGGGTCTTCAATTCTGTTCCATTGGTCTATCTGTCTGTCTCTGTACCAATACCACACAGTTTTTATCACTATTGCTCTGTAATACTGCTTGAGTTCAAGGATAGTGATTCCCCCTGAAGTCCTTTTATTGTTGAGGATAGTTTTAGCTATCCTGGGTTTTTTGTTATTCCAGATGAATTTGCAAATTGTTCTGTCTAGCTCTTTGAAGAATTGGACTGATATTTTGATGGGAATTGCATTGAATCTGTAGATCGCTTTTGGTAAAATGGCCATTTTTACTATATTAATCCTGCCAATCCATGAGCATGGGAGATCTTTCCATCTTCTGAGGTCTTCTTCAATTTCTTTCTTCAGAGTCTTGAAGTTCTTATTGTACAAATCTTTTACTTGCTTAGTTAAAGTCACACCGAGGTACTTTATATTATTTGGGTCTATTATGAAGGTTGTCGTTTCCCTAATTTCTTTCTCGGCTTGTTTCTCTTTTGTGTAGAGGAAAGCTACTGATTTATTTGAGTTAATTTTATACCCAGCCACTTTGCTGAAGTTGTATATTTCTTATTTACATTTCGATTGTTATTACACTTCCCGGTTTCCAGGTCAATATCCCCCTAACCCCTGCCCCTCCACTTCTCTATGGGTGTTCCCATCCCCATCCTCCCCCAATTACCATCCTCCCCCAATTACCCCCCTCCCCCCAACAATCACGTTCACTGGGGGTTCAGTCTTGGCAGAAACAAGGGCTTCCCCTTCCACTGGTGCTCTTACTAGGCTATTCATTGCTACCTATGCAGTTGGAGCCCCGGGTCAGTCCATGTATAGTCTTTGGGTAGTGGCTTAGTCCCTGGAAGCTCTGGTTGGTTGACATTGTTGTTTATATGGGGTCTCAAGCCCCTTCATGTTCTTTGAGTCCTTCCTCTGATTCCTTCAACAGGGGTCCCATTCTCAGTTCAGTGGTTTGATGATGGCATTCGCCTATCTATTTGCTGTATTCTGGCTGTGTCTCTCAGGAGAGATCTACATCCAGTTCCTCTTAGCCTGCACTTCTTTGCTTCATCCATCTTATCTAGTTTGGTGGCTGTATATGTATGGGCCGCATGTGGGGCAGGATCTGAATGGGAGTTCCTTCTGCCACTGTTCTATTCTTTGCCTCCCTATTCCCTCCGAAGGGTATTCTTGTTCACCTTTAAAATAAGGAGTGAAGCATTCACATTTTGGTTATCCTTCTTGAGTTTCATGTGTTCTGTGCATCTAGGGTAATTCGAGTGTTTGGGCTAATATCCACTTATCAATGAGTGCATACCATGTGTGTTTTTCTGTGATTTTATTACCTCACTCAGGATGATATTTTCCAATTCCATACATTTGCCTATGAATTTCATAAAGTCATTGTTTTTGATAGTTGAGTAATACTCCATTGTGTAGATGTACAACATTTTCTGCATCCATTCCACTCTTGAAGGGCATCTGAGTTCTTTCCAGCTTCTAGCTATTATAAATAAGGCTGCTATGAACTTGCTGGAGCATGTGTCTTTGTTATATGTTGGGGCATTTTTGGGTATATGCCCAAGAGAGGTACAGCTGGGTCCTCAGGTAGTTCAATGTCCAATTTTCTGAGGAACCTCCAGATTGATTTTCAGAATGGTTGTACCAATCTGCAATCCCACCAACAATGGAGGAATGTTCCTCTTTCTCCACATCCTCGCCAGCATCTGCTGTCATCTGAGTTTTTGATCTTAGCGATTCTCACTGGTGTGAGGTGAAATCTCAGGGATGTTTTGATTTGCATTTTCCTTATGACTAAAGATGTTGAACATTTCTTTAGGTGTTTCTCAGCCATTAGGCATTCCTCAGCTGTGAATTCTTTGTTTACCTCTGAACCCCATTTTTAATAGGGTTATTTGTCTCCCTGCAGTCTAACATCTTGAGTTCTTTGTACATTTTGGATAAAAGCCCTCTATCAGTTATAGGATTTGTAAAGATCTTTTCCCAATCTGTTCACTGAGTTTTGTCCTAATGACAGTGTCTTTTGCTTTACAAAAGGTTTGTAGTTTTATGATGTCCCATTTTTCGATTTTTGATCTTAGAGCATAAGCCATTGGTGTTCTGTTCAGAAAATTCTCTCCAGTGCTCATGTGTTCAAGATGCTTCCCCACATTTTCTTCTATTAGTTTGAGTTTATCTGGTTTGATGTGGAGGTCCTTGATCCACTGGAATTAAGCTTTCTACAGCAGGATGATAAGCATGGATCAAGCTACATTCTTCTATATGCTGACCTCCAGTTTAACCAGAACCATTTGCTGAAAATGCTATCTTTTTTCCATTATATGGTTTTGGCTCCTTTTTTAAATATCAAGTAACCATAGGTGTGTGGGTTCATTTCTGGGTCTTCAATTCTATTCCACTGGTCGATCTGTCTGTCTGTGTACCAATACCATGCAGTTTTTATCACTATTGCTCTGTAATACTGCTTGAGTTCAGGGATACTAATTGCCCCGGAAGTCCCTTTTTTTTTTTTGGAGCTGGGGACCAAACCCAGTGCCTTGCGCTTCCTATGCAAGCACTCTACCACTGAGCTAAATCCCCAACCCCAAAAAACCTTTAAAGACATACTGGAGAAGCATGGACTCTGCCAGACTTGGTGGTGCATGCCTTTTTTTTTTTTTTTTTTTTTGAGGATAGTTTTAGCTATGGGTTTTTTGTTATTCCAGATGAATTTGCAAATTGTCCTGTCTAACTCTCTGAAAAATTGGATTGGTATTTTGATGGGGATTGCTTTGAGTCTGTAGATTGCTTTTCGTAAAATGGCCATTTTTACTATATTAATCCTGCCAATCCATGAGCATGGGAGATCTTTCCATCTTCTGAGATCTTCAATTTCTTTCTTTAGAGTCTTGAAGTTCTTATCATACAGATCTTTCACTTGCTTGGTTACAGTCACACCGAGGTATTTTATATTATTTGGGACTATTATGAAGGATGTCATTTCCCTAATTTCTTTTTTGGCTTGTTTCTCTTTTGTGTAGAGGAAGGCTACTGATTTATTTGAGTTAATTTTATACCCAGCCACTTTGCTGAAGGTGTTTATCAGGTTTAGTAGAACTTTTGGGATCACTTAAATATACTATCATATCATCTGCAAATAGTGATATTTTGACTTCTTCTTTTCCAATCTGTACCCCTTTGATCTCCTTTTGTTGTCTGATTGCCCTGGCTAGAACTTCAAGAACTATATTGAATAAATAGGGAGAGAGTGGGCAGCCTTGTCTAGTCCCTGATTTTAGTGGGATTGCTTCAAGTTTCTCTCCATTTAGTTTAATGTTAGCTACTGGTTTGCTGTATATGGCTTTTACTATGTTTAGGTATGGGCCTTGAATTCCTATTCCTTCCAGGACTTTTATCATGAAGGGGTGTTGAATTTTATCAAATGCTTTCTCAGCATCTAATGAAATTATCATGTGTTTTTTTTTTCTTTCAGTTTGTTTATATAGTGGATTACGTTGATGGTTTTCCATATGTTAAACCATCCCTGCATCCCTGGAATGAAGCCTACTTGACCATGACAGATGATTGTTTTGATGTGCTCTTCGATTCGGTTTGCCAGAATTTTATTGAGTATTATTACATCGATATTTATAAGGGAAATTGGCCTGAAGTTCTCTTTCTTTCTTAGGTCTTTGAGTGGTTTAGGTATAAAAGTAATTGTGGCTTCATAGAAGGAATTCGGTAGTGCTCCATCTGTTTCAATTTTGTGGAATAGTTTGGATAGTATTGGTATGAGGTCTTCTATGAAGATCTGATAGAATTCTGCACTGAACCCATCTACTCCTTGGCTCTTTTTCGTTGGGAGACCTTTAATGACTGCTTCTATTTCCTTAGGAGTTATGGGGTTGTTTAACTGGTTTATCTGTTCCTGATTTAACTTTGGTACCTTGTATCTGTCTAGGAAATTGTCCATCTCCTGCAGATTTTCAAGTTTTGTTGAATATAGGCTTTTGTATTAGGACCTGATGATTTTTTGAATTTCCTCTGATTCTGTAGTTATGTCTCCCTTTTCATTTCTGACTTTGTTAATTTGCACACACTCTCTGTGTCCTCTCTTTAGTCTGGCTAATGGTTTATCTATCTTGTTTATCTTCTCAAAGAACTAACTTTTGGTTCTGTTGAATCTTTGTATTTCCTTTTTGTTTCTACTTGATTGATTTCAGCTCTGAGTTTGATTATTTCCTGCCTTCTACTCCTCCTGGGTGTATTTGCTTCTTTTTGTTCTAGAGCTTTTAGGTGTGCTGTCAAGCTGCTGATATATGCTCTCTCCTGTTTCTTTCTGCAGACATTCAGAGCTATGTGTTTTCCTCTTAGCACAGCTTTCATTGTGTCCCATATGTTTGGGTATGTTGTACCTTCATTTTCATTATGTTCTAAGAAGTCTTTAATTTCTTTTTTCATTTTTTCTTCCTTGACCAGGTTATCTTTGTGTAGAGCATTGTTCAATTTCCACGTATATGTGGGCATTCTCCCCTTATTGTTGTTGAAGACCAGCTTTAGCCCGTGGTGGTCTGATAGGACGCATGGAATTATTTCTAACTTTCTGTATCTGTTGAGGTCTGTATTATGACCGATTATATGGTCAATTTTGGAGAAAGTACCATGAGGTGGTGAGAAGAAGGTGCATCCTTTTGTTTTAGGATAGAATGTTCTATACATATCTGTTAAATCCATTTGGTTCATAAAATTATGAAATGCTTCATGAATTTGTGTAGCATCCTTGTTCAAGGACCACTCTAATCTTCTCTGTATCGTTCCAATTTTAGTATATGTGCTGCCAAAGTGAGCACCTTCAGGTTCCTTCTTATTCACTGGCTTCAGCCACCTCTTCTGATCTGCACTCTTCTGCTTGACCTCACCAATGTACTCCAGTCCCCTGAACTGTAATCACTGCTTTGATTCCCAACTGACTTGCACTGAACTGAATTGAACTGATCTAACCCTCTGCTCCATCTCTGTCTCCTGCTCTGTCTCCTCCATCTCCTCCATCATCTCCTCTCTCAACCGCTCCCTCTCCCTCTCCCTCTCCCTCTCTGCACTGTTTTTAGGTAGTCTCTGTTTCCTGTGCTGTTCTCCTGTGAATTTGGCATATCCTGTCTCTGACTCATTTACTCAAATCTTTCTCTGATTCATCACTCTGTCTTCCCCTCAATTAGACATTATTTTTAAGCATGCCTGCTGCCTTCTGAACCTTCCAAACTGTATCTTCATTGTTTGGGATTAAAAGTGTATACTAAGGGTGGGTCTGTCTGTATTCCATCCAAGGAATTGAAGGTGTGTGGTCTTTGATGTGATCTCATGGCAGAGCAGCCATATTGCTCAGTTAAATTTACTCTACAAGTGAATGCACTTCCCCAAGTTCAGATAAGCAAGCATATCTGGGTAACAGCCCAGGATCTTTTTTGAAAGTTTTACTACACTATGGTATTATAGAAAACATACACCTAGTTTATTCAATAATTATTAGTTTCAATAAAATAATATAAAATCGGTGTAATTTTGGATTTGTTGTAAAAGCTAAACAAATATAATCTATATGCCACTTTCATTCAAGCCAAATAAAATATCAGTTAAATATACAGTGACTTAAATTAAATTTTAGTTAAGTGAGTGAGTGAATGATGAGTAGATGGATGGATGGATGGATGGATGGATGGATGGATGGATGGATTGACAGATGGGTAGACATAAAGACGGATCAATGTTAAGGAAATTAAGATCTCATCTTGACTGTTTCAAGTTACCTGTGAATCACAATATAAGCTCATCCTGATTACTATTTGATGCTCATGCTTGAACTCCTTTAAATAGGTTCCTAGAAAAGGGCACTTGATTTATATTTATGCCAATTTCTTCAAGTTAAAACATATTACCCAATTGTTGGCTTTTGTTAGGATACTCAATTCTAAAGACTAAAGACATTACATTGTAAATATTTGTGATAATGAACATGCACATTGAACACATTGTCTGTAACCTAAGGACTTCGGTGGCATCAGAAGTTCCACATGTATTTAGATTTCCATTCAAGTTATTTCTAAAATAAAAAATCAACTTTTAGTTCCATGAAGCAGTTTCACATTGTTCTAATATTTAGATGGCATCGTATGCAATTTTCTACTGCTTGTATCTAGTTCTCTCCTCCATTATTATAGCATGAAAGTAGGCTTTCCTAGTAGGAATAACTTTTATTGTAGCCCAAGATTTAGTGAGAGTAATCTGATTTTAACATTACTATCTGGAAATCAATTTGACTTCAGTTAACACATTCTCTCTTTCAATATCATTAACTTCATATTTCATACTCCGTCCACAATTCTAAAGACATAAAGAATATTAAGGATTTTCTGTGTTCTTTCTTCTTTCTGTTTTAATATATGGACGCTTGAATTTGAAGCATGCATGTAATTGCATTCTATGAGCAAGTCCCCCTACAAGAAAGGGTGAATGTTTCATACTTTGAATCTCTCTCTCTCTCTCTCTCTCTCTCTCTCTCTCTCTCTCTCTCTCTGTCTCTCTGAACAATATGTGTTGTTCATTCTGACTAATAAGCATCCTTTCTAGAGAATCTCATAGTGTTTGCTTTTTATATTTGACCTTCTGTTATTTCGTACTATTACTTATTTTGCATAAGTTTGGTAAGTTTTTACTATCTTATTGCTCATCGCCAAAACATACATGAATAAAGTATTCAGGCAAAGATAACACATTATGTTGGTAAATGCATCTGTTCTCAGATACATTAAAGTTCTACTTTACATAATGTAAAATGCGCATTCACTGTTGAAATCGGCTTGCACATATCCAAAGGAACTGAGATTCCATATTTCTTTTTTCCCATCTAACACTTAGATTTTGAAGATGAAGTACTATGGATGCCGCATGTACATTTTTAAAGGCTTAAATACCCTTTTAAAAAAGAATCATCTCAATTTGTTCCTCAAAATTTTTACAATTGGACACATGAATTTGAATCTTGGCATAACCCGCCCAATGTCATCTCTGCTCAATGATTCACCTTTATGAGCAATATATTTCATCACTGTGATGTAACTCATACTGACATGTTAATGGCATCTTGCTCATGGTCACATGCATTTTCATTTATAACCAATATAACACTTATGGGCTTCTTCCCACTTAGATTTTCTTCTCTTGTCCCACCCGTCTTCAAGCAAGAATTATGCCATGTGCATGCATTTGATGAGTAGTTTGCAGAGTAGCCTAAGCCAACCCTACTTACAGTTAATAGGGAGTAGAATTTAATTTTGATTCCCAATAATGTAAGACATTGATAATAAGTTGATGTGCATGGATCAGATAAAACCAGGGGAGGCAGTTCTTTTATTGAATCACTGTGCCAACTTAGACTGGTAAAATTCCCCTCAGTTGGCCAAACTTATTAGCCCTTACATTGACATAGAATTTCATTTTTATGACTTTCTATTACCACTTTACTAGAAAATCATATACTGTATTCCGTTATTATCCATATATGTATATGCATATATTTCTAATAAATTAATATTTTGTTCAATTGGCTTACTGATAGACATTATTGGTGAAGTGTTTCAAATTTCATTTCAAATCAATATTTTATACTCTTCTACTAATAATATCAAGAAGAAACTGTTATTATTCATATACAGTTTTAGAAATATTTCTGAGTTTCTATAGATGACTTTCAAAATAAATATGTATTTCTACAAAACATTGTTCTTAGATTTTAAAAGCATAATTTACTTTACAAAAATCAATAAACAACTCATATATACATATTGTGGAGATAGACATATTTTCAGATATGATGAAAAATTCAAACTACAGCATGCCAAAGAAGATGCTTGATTTATTTATTGATTTGTTTCTCTGTTTAGTCTTCTCTAATATATTACATCCAGCTACAGTTTTCCCTCCCTCCTCTCATTCCATTCTCTTCTACTCACCTCTCTTTTCCTCCAGGCCCAATTTTCTTTCAATTCCCTTTTTGAAAAAAGCAGGCTTCCCATGAATGTGGGTTTAAAACCTTGAATTGCATTTATTTTTAATTTTGTGAATGTGCATCCACGTGTATGTATGAATGTATATATGTATGTGTGTATGTATGTACATATGTACATTTCAGTGTATGCACTATGACATGTATATGGAAGTCAGGAGACAGCATGAAAGAGTCAATTCTATTCAACCATGTGGGCTTTAGCAACTGAAATCTAGTCATCCATATGGAGGCCACTGCCATTACCCACACAAACATTTAGCCATTCCTAAATATGTAATATATATAATTTTAATGGCAAAAATTAGGCTTATTAAATAAAATACTGTTGAAGTAGTACAACATTTATTAAAGTATGATGTCACTTAATGGAACAAACTAATATTGTGTCTTCACTAGCCACTCTTATAATGAATTTCTGTTGTATAGAAAGACAAGGTACTAGATAACCATTACTGTTTGTTGATGTCGAGTTAAACCATCTGCATTGATACAAACTGTATGTTCTTACTGAAATCTCTGTAAACTTCATAAATCATTTCTATTTCTTGATGATCGATGATCAATGGAGAAGGACCTATAAAACACCACTGAAGTGTGTAAGAAGTCAAACCATATTATATTAACAAATTTAGTGAAAAACTGAAAGAAACTGTTTTAAACCATCAGTGCAATATACTATATAAACAAACTCAAAGAAAAAAAAACACACGATCATCTTATTGGATGCTGAAAAGGCGTTTGACAAAATTCAACACCCCTTCAGGTTAAGTGTCTTGGAAAGATCAGGAATTCAAGGTCCATACCTTAATATAGTAAAAGCAATATACAGCAAACCAGTAGCCAACATCAAACTAAATGGAGAGAAATTTGAAGCAATCCCACTTGAATCAGGAACTGCAAGGCTGCCCACTCTCTCCCTACATTATTCTAAATAGTACTCAAAGTCCTAGCCAGACCAATCAGACAAAAAAGGAGACCAAAGAGATACAAATGGGAAAGGAAGAAGTGAAAATATAACTATTTTCAGATGATATTTAGTATACATAAGTGATCCCTAAAGTTCCACCAGAGAACTACTAAACCTGATAAACAACTTCAGCATAGTGCCTGGGTATAACATTAACTCAAACAAATCAGTAGCCTTCCTCTACTCAAAGGATAAACAGACTGAAAAGGAAATTAGGGAAACAACATCCTTCATAATAGTCACAAATAATATAAAATACCTCAGTGTGACCAAGCAAGTGAAAGATCTGTATGATAAGAACTTCAAGTCTCTGAAGAAAGAAATTGAAGATCTCAGAAGATGGAACATCTCTCATGCTCGTGGATTGGCAAGATTAATACTGTAAAAATGGCCATCTTGCCAGAAACGATCTAGAGATTCAATGCAATCTCCATCAAAATTCCAACCCAATCCTTCATGGAGTGAGAAAGGGCAATTTGCAAATTCATTTGGAATAACAAAATCCCAGGATAGCAAAAATTCTCCTCAACAATAAAATAACTTCTTGGGGAATCACCATCCTTGACCTCAAGCTGTATTACAGAACAATCATGGTAAAAAAAACTGTATGGTTTTGGTACAAAGACAGGCAGGTAGATAAGTGGTATAGAATTGAAGACCTAGAAATGAACCCACACACTTATGGTCACTTGATCTTTGTACAAAGTAGCTAAAACCATCCAGTAGAAAAAAAGATAGAATTTTCAACAAATGGTCCTCATTCAACTGCTGGTCAGCATGTAGAAGAAATCAAATTTCAATTGGATATCTCTATGCTCTCCATAATTCAACACAATGTTGAAGTAAGTGTGTTATATGGCTTCCTGCATTTTATGAATCATACGCAAACAATCATTTTCATTTTACTCTGTACTTCATCAGAAATAAAAAGTAAAGCAAAAAGAAAGAAAAATACCATCTACAAAGTATAAGTTGACACTGGGTTTATGCTTGTGTCCTATGTTATTCTTTCTTAGTTTGTTTTTCTTTTTCTTAATGATGGAGATGAACTATTAGTATTCAAAGATAAAAAAGAATACATCTTTCAAAGGACAAAGATCTTGCTTTCTGCAATTTGCACCATTCAGGTCAACCTTCAAGAGATTCTTTGTGATTGTTTTTTTTTTTTTTTACATAAGGGGAACATAGAAGCAAACAAATATTTCAATGAATTTTTATCAATCTACTGATTGGACAGGTGCTTAGCCGTGAATATGGTAACCAACTAAAGTTGCCTCATTAGTCTGGTTTTATGGTACTTTTTATGACCCACATATCATGAAATTACATTCACATTAAAAAGTAACCATCTGGTGTGCATCATTTTATGAAATTGGCCAATAAATCTGCATAGTGCACTATGGTAAAATATATTGATCCATAAACTACAACACTGAACAGCAAATAGACTGTAAACTAAAACTCCAAGCATCCTTTCAGCATTAAAATTTCCATCTCTAATCTTGCTC